>NW_026516203.1:0-600000 GCF_025602895.1 Polychytrium aggregatum | reverse complement strand
TACGGCACACAATCTGCTCAAGAACGAGCGTGTTCAAGTCGACATGTACGAATCGCTTCCGGTGCCGTTTGGTCTCGTTCGGTTCGGCGTTGCGCCCGATCATCCCGAAGTCAAGGTATCAGGCCCAACATGGCATCGATCTTTGCTTTGATGGACGAGTGCAATCAACGAGCAGGACGAGAAGGACGAACAGAACGAACAGACCGAATAGGATGATCGATCGTGTCCGAGTCCTCTTGGCCGGGTCGCTCGAGGACACGATGCTTCTGCTTCTTTCGCCCCATGCTCTTGCTCTTGCTCACGTTCGTGCCCATGATGTCTACAGAACGTCATCAACAAGTTTGAAACCATCGGCGCCAACGACCGGTTCCAGTTTTACGGCAATATCCGTGTCGGCGACTCGGTCCCGCTTCAGGCCATCCAGAGCAACTACCACTACACCGTGCTCTCCTACGGCGCAAGCGAGGACCGGCATCTCGGCATCGACAACGAGGATAGTCTGCAGGGCATTCACTCGGCCAGATCCTTTGTGGGCTGGTACAACGGCCACCCAGATTTCAAGGACCTGGCGCCCAACCTCGACACCGAAACAGCGATTGTGGTCGGCCAGGGCAATGTGGCGTTGGATGTTGCCCGCATTCTCCTGTCGCCGATAGAGGAGCTCGAAAAGACCGACATATGCGAGCATGCGCTGGAGGCTCTGCGTAAGAGCAGCGTGAAGCATGTCCATATTGTGGGCCGCCGAGGGCCGCTGCAGGTGAGTCGGTGTGTCGGCTGCACCGACCCTCTATGATACCTGTCGGCTCCGTGGCTCTGACCTTGCGCATGGTCGTCCTTGGGCCCTTTCGGCAGATCGCCTTCACCTCCAAGGAGCTGCGAGAGATCATGGGCATGCCCAACACCCGCTTCATCATCGATCGTGACTATGTCGAAAAAACCGTGAGCGAGCACAAGGCTGCCCTGACCAAGGACCGGCCTCGCAAACGGCTGCTGGAGATCCTGGTCAAGCCGCAGGAGCCTGCCGATTCGCCTCGGCCCAAGACACTGACCGTCCACTTCCTCAAAACCCCGCGAGCAGCCGTGCCGGACTCATCCGGGGCCAGGCTTGCGGCGGTCAAGTTTGAAGACAATGAACTGCGGGACGACGCCGTTGCTGTCGGGACTGGGTCCTTCACCGAGATCCCGGCCGGCCTGCTGTTCCGCAGCGTTGGGTACAAAGGCACCGGGATTCCTGGGCTGCACTTTGACTCTCGCCGGGGGGTCGTTCCGAACAACAAAGGCCGGGCCCTGGATAGCCAGGTTTGTTGTCATTCGAGTTGCAGCAGCAGAGCGACATTGAGGAGGGTTGGCTGAGTGGGACCGTGCCATCGAGCGAATTTGCTGATGCGATACATGCTTGGCTGTGCTCCAGGGAAAGATTATCCCACGGCTCTATGTCGCCGGCTGGCTGAAACGGGGGCCGACCGGAGTTATCGCCACAACCATGCACGACGCCAACGAAACCTCGACCATGGTCCTGGAGGACATTCACCAGGATCTCGAGGCCAAGGAGGATGCCCTTGCGTCTGTTTCGGGAGCCGCAGGGGTGCTGGGCACGAGTGCAGCAAAGGCTGTCGACGCCGTTTCGTTTTCCGAATGGAAGGCCATCGACGCCTACGAAAGGGAGCAGGGACAGAAACTCGGCAAGCCGCGGGAGAAGATCGTCAGCACCGAGGAGATGCTCAGGCTGGTGCACGAGGCGAGGGCTGCCAAAGCATAGATCCGGCTGGTTGTGGGCCGTCCATCATGCCGCGAGGCAGATGCGGAGTCCAGCTTCACCATGTCGATGTGAACGAGATGTCTTGTTATCAAGGAGCGTGGTCGCTCTCTTCCTGGATACTGAATACACCTGTCTCTCGTGCGTCTGAAAGCATAGCCTCTACCGGACAACTTCCGCCTCCCGTAATTGCGGGCGGCTCAAAGATAATCCTGGGCTGCAGTGTTATGGCGACGCTGGGCAAATGTATTGTTGAATCGACAGGGCTATGGCCTCAGTCACAAACCTCAGAGCCACAGAAACAAGTGCGTCGGCCCTCGGGTCTAGTCCTTGTTGGTGTAGTAGTTGTAGTACTTGTCGCCGAATGCCCTCATGTTCTCGCTGAGGATATCCCACTTTGTCATGACCTTGCCTTCGGGATTGCGGCGGCCCGTCAGACCTCGCTTCTGGTAGTCGGCCGCCAGCCACTTCTCAACAACACACAGCAGCGGCGAGTTGTCGATCGTGGCCAGAGTCGATCCTGACTTGAGCAGCCGGTCACGCTCCTCCTCGAGCTCAGGAAAGCCTTCGTTGACATCGCGGACAAGATCGATTTGGCCCTCCCACATGTGCGCCACATGCGTAGGCCATCCGCCGATGCCGTCAAAGATGTGGGTTGCATAGATGATCGTTGCCTGGCGGGACTCGGTTTCTTCCTTCAGAAACTTGAGCAGGTTGGAGCGCACGAGGACGTCGAGGTCGACGGTGACCTCATCCATCAGGAGCAGATCCCAGGGCTCCAGCAGCCCAAGGACGATTTGCACACGGCGCCGCTGGCCGTCCGAGACCTCGTTCATGGTCCAGTCTGGGTTGACATCCAGGATCTCGAGGAGGCGGGCGCAGCGCTCTGGATGTCGCTCGGCGCCCATGGTCTTGAGCAGTCGAGCAACGGCAAGCTCACGATGGACGACGGGGTTCAGAGCCCATTCGGTTCCGAGATAGGTCACGCCCTGTCGATGAGCGTAGATGGATGAGCACCGAGCAGTCGACGGATGGTGTGTTGAGCGGGCGATGGCCCATCTGCTGGTTGATCCAGACCAGAATGCAATTCCGATCCAGTACCGAGCGAGCGCCTCAACCATCCACGGACCTCGGGCTCGCTTGTAGTGACAGATCGCCGGAGCCGCCCAAATCCAGCGAGGTGTGTGAATGGCAGCTTACCACAGATCCTTCAAAGAAGGGGTTCTTGCCCAAGGCCTTGATGTTGCCCTTGGTCAGGCGCTTGCCCGAGAGGACCTTGAGCAGCGTGGACTTGCCTGCACCGTTAGCGCCGATGAGCAGGCAGCGGGAGCCCCGCTCGAGGCTGAGGTTGACGTCGCGGAGGATCTGGGGGCCACCGTATCCAAAGTCCAGGTGGGTGACTTGGACAGCGAGCGAGGGATCGTGGGACATGGCGGATGTGGATCAAGAGGTAGAAAAGCAGGCGAGAGCTTGGATGCAGGCCCGATCGAGGAGACGAGCGGCGATGTGTGCTGGCGGTGGACGGGGCAGGCGACGGTGGGTTCAAATAGGTGCCTGGTGGAAAATTGCGAGTCATCCAAGGCTGGCCGCCAACAAGAGCAGCCGCCATCCGACCTCCCCAAACCCCATTGCCGAGGACGGACGCATATGGGTCGCTGCTGGCCCGAGGACACTGGCGGGTGGCCGAATCGCATGCACCCCAACGGGCTCGGCGTTGTCAGCGGTGGGTCGAGTGCGATGCGTTTGGGGTGGGGAGTGAGCAGCGTATTGAAGAAACAATGGGACGCATCGTCTCATCCGGCAAACACGGCGTAGTCGGATCATATCACACTCGACCAAGTGGGTCAGTCATTTCCCTGAATGAGGGAGATGCATGGAGTGAGTGGGCACGACGGAACCAGTGAGTCGCTGCAGACGCAGTCACTGCAAATCACTGCGGGTCAGAGCAAGAAGCCATATCTTGAATGAGGGAAGACGCAGGACAAAGAGCGATATCGCTGGTTTGGGTGCCGATCAAAGCCGTTCAGTCAGATCGATCAATATCAACCAATACATAAGTCATCAGCGTGTGAAAGTGTCCCGTTCGCTTAATCGCAGCGCCATGCAGTCGACCACCGGCGCCGTCCCAAAGCAAGCTCATGCTCATCGGCGTCGCCCCATCGTGCGCTCTGCCCCAACATCCGTCGCAGCACCCGCTCCGTCTGCTTCTGTCTTGCTCCTGATCTCGTCTCGCCCACCGACCATCGCCCCCCCCCAAGCACTGCCCTGGCCTCGACTTTCAGCTGAAACCCCAACTCTGCCTCAATGGAGCTGCTCCGCGAAAAGTTTGGCGATGCTCCTGTTCCCAGCAGCGCCGCCATCGACCACGAAACATTCAATCGCCTCATCCAAACCAACAGCTCGTCTGCCCCAGGCTCATCGCAGCGCACTGGCATCCCCAAGTTCTTCACCAATGTAATCGCAGCCACCCCACCGGAGCTGGGTGCATCCAATGCCGCTGTCCGGCCCGCCTAATGCTCCCGCCTGGACCCGGCTCGGCTGTCCCAAGAGAATCAGCACATCAGCTAATCCATGCTCGCCATTCATTACCCATATGTCGAATCCGTTCGGGTGCGCCCGGCTGTCCCCATCAACTTCCATCCTGGGCTTGCGGCATCCCAGAGGCGGACAACAAGCCATCTCCAGCAGCTGCTGCAGCGGGAAGCGTACGATGCATTCTCGGATCAGCAGGCCGATAATGTCTTGTCCGGAGATGAGCTCGATATGCTGTGGGATGCCCTCATCTTTGATGCAACCGACGAAGAAATCGCACAGGAGGACCGGGTATGGCTGGGGGGGGGACTCGAGTCGTCAAGAGCAAGTGTGCCAAAGGCGGTTTGGTGTTTCTCATCGCATCGAACGCTCTCGATTCTGGCGCTCGTCGTGGCGGATCTCTGGTGACCACAGAGAATCACCTACACCGACTATTGCAACATCAAGTTCCGCCTGCCGGCAAAGTTCCACCAGTACTTTCTGCCGTCGACCTTTCTGCGGCTCTTGAAGGAAGGCCAGAACACCATCTCCATCTGCCAGTACTTCAACTACCTCATGCGCAAAGGTATCTGTCCTGGCATTCAAAGCGTTGGCTCCTCTGCAGACTCGGTCTTGCACAAGACATCTCCGCCGCAAATGATATCAAAAGATCCAGCTGTACCTGACTGACCTTGGATCCAGTGTCGCTCTTTCAGGGACGGCTCGATCTGGGCGCATACGACGCTGACTGCGATGGCTATCTAACTGAAGATGTGAGTTGTCTTGGCTGAGTCGCATCTCCGACTCGAGCTGAACATTTATCGATGAGAATCGCTCGGCATCCTGCGATGTGCCTGGCGATGTGCCTGGCGATGTGCCTGGCGATGTGCCTGGCGATGTGCCTGGCATTGGAGTCCATTCCGAGCCGACGAGACCATCTTTGGTACATTCTTTCCATCTCAAACCGAGCGTCCACTGAGCCCCGTTCTATACACCACCAACATGCCGATCCTCCTCGAAAACAGGACCTGCAAATGTACATCGAAGATCTGATCCCCCAAATGAATCTGGATGACCTGAACGAGCATCTGCACAAGTTTTATGTGTGCACGGCGGTGCGCAAGTTTTCATTCTTCCTCGACCCAATGCGGATAGGTATGGACAGGCACCGGCAGCATCGGGATCGATAAGGCTGCGCGACGGTTATCTGTCTGAAACCTGTTGGTGGCTGGACTGTCGCCCGGTCAACTGATGGCTTGCACTTGCTTCGACTCGACACACAGGCAAGATCTCCATCACCAGCATTCTTCTCTCTCCCATCCTCACGGAACTGTTCGAGCTCCGGGATCGAGATCTGAACGCCGACGCTGTCAAAACCAACTGGTTCTCGGCGTATTCATCACTGCGGGTCTACGGTAAGTCGTGCCTGATGGCTGAGGCGAAATCGCCCCGCTGAGCATCAATAACCCCAACGCTGCCGCGCTCGCCATCTCTGTGGGTTGGACTGTGTGCGCCGTCCTTGCGTCCGGGACTCGTTCAAGTCGCTCTCCTGATGCAGGTCTTCTGGCCTTGCGATCAACAGGCCAGTACCTCAACTTGGACATGGACCACAACGGAATGCTGAGCCGCCGGGAGCTCGCAAAGTACAGCAGCGGGACCTTCACCGAACTGTTCACCGATCGAGTGTTTCAAGGTAAGAGGGCGTCCGCGATGATAGACGGTCTTGCTTGCTGAAGTCACATATCCAAGTGCGTGGCCCCAGCGCGCGAGATTTGGAGCTTTGAGTTGGTACCGGCGCCCTCGCTGACACGGATTCTCTGTGCCGATCCAGAGTACCAAACCTATGGCGGAGAAATGGTAAGTCCTTGTCGCATTGCCAGCGGAGATCGACCGTGCGATTTGGGCTGACTCCAGTGCCGCCCCTTGTATACGCTCATTGCCGCCCCGGCTGTGCCGTACACATAGGACTACAAGGCCTTTCTGGACTTTGTTCTGGCGATGGAGAATATCCAGACACCCGAGGCCATTACGTACTGCTTCCGGCTGCTCGACATCAACTCGTGCGGCTACCTCGACGACTTTGTGCTGGGCTATTTCTTCAAGGTTTGGAGCGGGAGATGCTATGCTGTCGCTGTCCTCCAGAGTGAGGGTGCTGATCGGCACTGTGTTTCCGAGCCATCAACCCGATATGCTGTCGGCATAGATGTGTTGGAACCAACCAATCTGACCATGTCCTGGGCCTTCCAGGGTGTTTGTGCGAAAATGGTTGCGTTTGGACACGAAACGCCTCCGGTCGACGACGTGATTGTAAGTGTATCGGCCGGTGCAGGAACTGGTCCTGCTCTACTTGGCCCTGCTCCGAAAGTCTAGACTACACGCTGATTGCTGTTCCTCCCCCCCCCCTCGCGTCCTAAATCGGGCACATTTGTCAGAACGAAATCATCGACATGGCCAATCCTAAGACATACAGGCAGATCCGGTGTCAAGGCAAGTCAAAACCAAAGTTGCACTGGGTGTTTGCGACTGGGTCCCCATCGAGGACGGTGGCGCTGTGGTTTCGCTTGATTGGAGAGCGACACGGACTCATGATGGTTGCCGTTGCGGGATACGAACGCGACCCATGCAATCGATATCAGCAGATCTGATCGACAGCGGAGTTGGAGGCACAATCATCAACATCCTGGTGTAAGTCGCATGTTCATGCTTAGCGCTGCCGGAGTGCTCACGGGGGCTGGTAGAGTCAGAGCATCGCACTGCCGCGTATCCAGCGGTGTTTGACTTTTGTTGCTCGGCTGGCTAACTTTCACGACGGGGTCGCCCGGTTTTTGCGTCATGCAGCGATTGCCGCGGATTCTGGTCCTACGATAATCGCGAGTCAATGGGGCAGTCCAAGTAGTACCGACCAAATAGCCAATGCCGTCCTCCCTGTGACTACGGCGTTGCTGGCGTGGCGGTGCAATCGCACCCCATCTGTCGCAGACGTGCTTGGAGTGTATTCAAAAGTAAAAGCGCAACGCACCCACAAGAGAGGGAATGTCGCCCTCATTGTTGATGAGGGCATTCATAGCCGCATGCATCTGCTCCAGCACGAGCTCACACTTCTGCTCTTGGATGCTGGTGGGGTGAACCCGTTGCGGACAGCAGACCAAGTCTGAGCACCGCGGGATAACACCACGAAGGTCGACGGCGGTTTGGGTGATGTCCATTTCGGGAATGGGTATGCGTGTATTCAGCCGCCATAACCACAGCGGTTCTCAATCATTAGAGTCGGGGGAGTGTCGTTTCACGTTGCGCAGTCGGTCTAAATCAATCCGAGTCGATCACAACATGGACATGCTTCTGGCGTCGCTGTGAGCGAGGGAGCGTCAGCTTCTTGGCTTTCGCTCCTTTCCGACGTGTGCGGCGCGGGGCTTCCTCCTCCTCTTCGTCCTCGACCTCGTGCTCGTCCGAACTGTCGTTGTCCTGGGACGCCGCTGGCTCGCGCTTACGCTTGCTCTGCTGTCGTGTTCGGGGCTGTGGCAACGGATCGGATGGCACATTCTGCCGATATCGCTGAGCGCTTTGCGACCGTCGCTGGCTTTGAACAGCGGCTTCGTCCTCCGACGCGCTCTCAGACAGGGCGGCTCTCCACCGATCTGTGGCAGCAGTCTGGGGAAGGTCGTCGTCATCATCGTCATCATCAGGCGGTGTGTCCGAGTCTGGATAGTGGCTCCGAGTCGGGGCCGTTCGTTTGCGATCGTGTGTTCCATTGGCAGTGGCGCTTGGCTGGGGACGGCGGAGGGAAGGGGGCTTTCTGGCGACAGGCTCTACGGAGGGGACGGACCGCGACGGTCCCGAAACAGCATCCGCGACCGAGTCGTTCTCAGCTATCCGAGCAACCTGCGTCTGTAGAGAGCCGCCCCATCGGTCCAAAGTTTGCTTTAAAACCAGTCCTGTGCGCGAGAACAAAGGAAGGCGGTCAGCATCCTGGCCAGCACTCGAGGTTTGCTCGACCTTGTGTGACTGAGGCCCACCGGATCCGACCATATACCTGCTCTCCGACACGCCTGTCGCGTTCTTGGAGGAGTCGCATTGGTTTCCGTCAGCATTTGGGACTGTTTCTGGATGTGCTGGGGCCTCGGCTGCTTGCTTGGAGCCTTGACTGCCGGCCGCTTCGCGAGGACTGGTGCCGCGGTATCTTTGATGTCCCTGGTCTCGTGGCTCTTGCGACCGGGTGTGCGTGTGGAAGCGGATCTCCCAGCTTTGCGAAGAGGAGTCTGCGAGTCGTCGGTGGGCAGAGAAGCCAAAGCAGGACGGGCGTCTTTGTCCTTTTGAGCTGCCGCGACCTCCCTGGATGGGCTCGGTGACCTGTGGCTCGATACAGCCGACTCGTCATGCTCTGTCCAGTCCACGGACGGCGAGCGCGCAAAAGGGGATGCTTGTGGCTGGTATCTTGCCACAGGAGGGGGGGTGCCTTGCGAATCGCTGTCCGATAGGTCATATCTGCCGAGTCTACTGGCATTTCTATCACGACGCACGTTGACTTCAGCATCTCCATCGCCGGGCAGGCCACCGGCGCCGTTGCCGTAGTCGTGATCTCCTTCCGGTTCGTCCGGGTTGTCGCTGAAGCTGTCGTGGTTGCTATGGTCTCCAGCCTGGTCTCTGCTTTCCACAGCATTGCCATTACCGAAGGGCGTAGGCTCCGGCAGCAGCCTTCCCTTTGATTCTGCGCGCTGTAGATCTGCAGTAGCGTCCTCGCTGAGATCCTGCTCGTCACGATCCTCCTCCGACACATCGCCATAATCCGGAGACCGCGGAGGAGAGTACGTATTCCAGACAGAGCCGGAGAAGGTTACCCGACGCCTTGTCCCGACATGGGACTCTGCAGCGGGCTCCGTAAACTTGCTGCCTGGATATCGGCTTTGTGAATCTGCATGGGTTACGTCGTGGCGCTCCCTACGCGGGGACGCAACGTCGGAGTCGAAGGAGGCGGTCTTGGAAGCGGCATGCGCAATCTCGAGGGATGCCAATTCAGAGTCAACATCATCACGGTCACAAGACTCGGGATGCAAGTCGGTTTGCGTCTGCTGGGCCGGTCGTGAGTTCATATCAGCAGGGGCGTCTGCTTCGACTGCCTCGGCTGCCTCATCGGCGCTGCTTGATGATGATTCGGCAGCAATTGGTTTGGAATCGCCATCTTCATCTCGAGCCGAGGTAGCGAGGCGCAGCTTGGCGTCGGACGTCAGTGTCAGCTCGGCAACGTCTCCTTTGGGCTTTAAAAATGATGGCAGAGGCGTGGGTGGCTGGGGCGACAGCAGTGATTGTGCATCCGAGTGCTCAAGCGCACCGATTTTGGACTTGAGCGCTTCGGTCAAAGTCTTCGGATCGCGCGGTCGCGCGGGAGTGGCATGCGTCATCTCTTCCATGAGCAAGTCCCAGGCCTGGTCGTCGTGCGATGCATTTGTGCCACAGAACTGGTCGATGCTCTCAAAGATCTGGCTATCGACTTGGATCATACCCGCGTCGGTGGCGTGCGTGTCGAGTGGCAGATGCAGCTCATGAAGCAAGTCTTTGGGTGGGCTGGCGGGAAGGGGAACGACCGGCGCTGTATCGGTCGGCTTGATGTGTTGAACCGCTGCCTCTAACGAGGCGGCGGATGGTGTTTGGGGATGTGATAACGACCCAGCCTGGTCATGACTGGTGGTGACAGATAAGTTGACAGGGTGGGTGGAGGACTGTAGTGAAGTCGAGTCCAGGTTTGACAGGGCGGACGAGACCATTTCACTCGAGAGGTCGTCACTGAGGAGGGATGAAGAGGAAGTGGCGGCGATGTCGGCATGCGCTATTGGCAGGTCCAACGGCTGCGTGGTGCCTGAGGCTGACTGGCTGCCGGCTTTGTCGTCGATCGAGAGAGGCGAGTCCAGAAGAGACGGACTGGGGTTGATCTGAGAGCCCATGACGTCGGACAGAAAGGGCGATTGTGAGCGGGACGTCGATACGTCGTGAGACTGAGGATTCGGAAGCTGGGCGCTTTGTGAGGTCATGTTGAGGGATTCGATATCAGGTGTCGGAGCGATCAGTGGCGAAGCGTCCTGCATCGAGATGTCCTGCGATGCAATGTCCTGCGATGGAATGTCCTGCGCCTCAAGCTCTTGGGAGTCGTCCGGCGCGCTGCAGCTCGTGTTGGGGTCTTCACTGAGGTGATGGGGAGGAGGAGGGTCTGCAAGCGGCGGGACAGCGTCCGACTCGGCAGCTGGATCCGAGACAGGCTGGACAGTGGGCTCCGCAGACAAGGCAGCAGGGGGATCGTGGCGATCCGGAAGCGATTCATCCGAGTCCGAGTCGTCGGCGGTGACGGCGGCAGCGTGTCTGTTGGATGCGCTGGTGGGTTCTGGCGGGTTGCTTTTGGCGGGTGCGGTTGTAGCACGGGCTGGGCGGGGCCGATTTCTCAACGACGAGAGGGACGGCGGGAGGGCAAAGAAGTTGGGCGTCTTTTGCTCGAACTTGGCGAGGCTTTGTTCATGGTGCGGGCGATGGAATAGAGGCGAGCATATCATCGCAAAGATAAGGGATCGAGGGCATGTTAGGGACGGAACGGGTTGGATTGGCTTGCAGGCCGGCCAACGAGAACGAGAAGGCCTTCGAAACAAGAGCCGAGTCGGAGCTCGCATAGAGGCGCTGACGAATGGGTCTGCAGAAGACTCGACCATGATGCGGGGACTCATAACGACGCTCAGGACGGAGCGGCCTCGGCCCCAATCCAGCTCCCAGCACGATCGGACGCCGGATCGGTTCTCTGATCCAGGGACCGGTCGTCATGAATCAGCGGCGGTGGAGACGCTCACCTTGCGCCGACCTTGCGCTTCCTGGCCGCCACCCGCTCCGAGCGGCTGCGTGCTGAAGATACCAAGGACATCAAATGTAGCGTCAGCATCGAGGCTCCGATGACATGCGACACACGCAGAGAACCCACCATTGGACGCTGCTGACGGATTCTGCTCGAGGCTGTTGGCCGAAGTCGAGCGGGTCATGCTTGCAGTGTTCGCTTCCAGGGGTATCGCAGGAGAGAGGTTTGGCACGAGCCCACAGCAGGGCGGTCAGATGCGTGCTTGGCGACGGCGATGCGGTATCGAGACAGTTGGGCGGCGATTCCCGCACGGCTTGAGAACAACTCGGGCGTGGGTGTTGGGGCGATCCACCAGGTGGTTGTGGTGATGGAGCTGAAGAAGCCACACCGCCAGACTGGGACGGATTGGGCCAGCTCATATGCGCCAGAAAAGGGCAGATGAAGACTTCATTAGCACGACAGTCACCTGACTGCGACGCGCTTGTCGTGCGCGATAGTGTCACCTGTGTGTCGCATGCTCGGTGCGGCTGGAGTGCATTCGAGCCGTGGCTTGGCAGCGACGCGCCGAGGACGACATTCGATACGGAGAGCGGAGTTTGTGCATGCTACTCTGCCGTCCGTGACAGACGACTGCGACGGCTGTGGGATGATGGATCAATGCAAGACGCTGACCGCAGTTGAGAGGCTCGCATTGACTCCCTCTCAAAAAATGAGGTCGCTGGAGATAACTCATGGCCATCGATCATGTATATCGTCACTACGGTGTCTGCCGTGCACCCAAGTGCTGTCACATAGCAGAGGCTGTGAAATGAAGCCGAATCGACCTTCCACTCAGCAGAATCAGATCGGCCCGGGTCTTACGCCGTCCTGGTTGTCTCATGGGCAGCAAGAGTCATGGACTGGACATGTGTATATTGGCGTGCGAGACAGCCGCACCATCGTGGAGTGTCCAGGTGTGCATGCAGAGAGCAGGTCGATGAGATGATACAGAGTGGGTATTAATGGGATGGGATGGATGCACATGAGGCGGGTGCCAAGTCGGTGGTGCTTGGACCGCTGTTGGCAGTATATCAGCCAGTTTACGAGTCGCCGTCGCTTGGCTTGGATCCAGAAGTGTCCTTCTCGGCCGAAGCGTCCTTGCCGTCCTTGCCGTCCGAGTCGCCGTTCTCGGCCTTCTCTTTCTCATTCTGCTTCTGCTCTTCCTCGCGCTTCTGCTCTTCCTCGCGCTCCTGCTGTGCCCGATACGCTTCCTTGATCGCCTGCTCAATCTCCCACTCGGACTTTGCGCCAGCCTGGATCTCCGAGGCCCGCTTCAGGAGCTCCGGGACCACGCTGTCGGGAGCAGCCCGGTTCAGGATCATGATCCGCATGGCGTCGGCAGGGGAGATGACGTGCTCGGGGAGGGTCTCGACGCCCTCGAGCACAGCAGCAGGATCGTCCATGACGGCGCGGTACATGTGCGCAAACTGGTACTGGGTGCAGTAGCCCAGGTCCATGTGTAGGTCGATGCGGCCGGGCCGGATCAGGGCCGGGTCCAGGACTTCGGGGTGGTTGCTCGTCATGATGACAATCATGCCCTCCTCGGTGACATAGCCGTCGAGGCAGTTGAGCAGCGCCGAGAGGGTGAAGCCAGTCGAAGGCAGCAGCCTGGCCTTCTGGTCCAGCGAAGGACCCATGATGCTAATGTCCTCAAAGGCAGGCATCTCGGCATGCAGCAGGGCACGGCTGGTCCGCGAGTGCACCGTCTTGGACTGGGCATCAATGTCCTCAAAGACAATCACCGAGTTCTTGGGGATGCTGGAGAAGGCCGACTGCAGGGCGCTGTCGTCCTTGATCTCCCGGAGGTTGATGTAGTAGAGGTCGCGGTTGAGCGACGAGGACAGGGCGTTGACCAGGCTGGACTTGCCGGTGCCCGGTCGGCCTGAGAACAGATAGCCGCGGCGGTAGGGAATGCCCATGCGGGCGTAGAACTCGCGATCGGCCGTGAAGGTGGCAATGTCCTTGCGCAACTGCTTCTCCTGGGCCATGTCGAGCGAAACGGCGTCGATGCCGCGGCTGGATAGATGCACAGGCAGCGTGGGTCAGCGACGAAGCAGATGGCCAGGGCGACGATGGGTGCTGTGTCGGTGCGATGGACCGAGGCATGTGCTGGCACCAACAGAAGCGACCCGATCCCGGCTGCCCGATTCACGGTGCATGGCTCACCTCGAGTGCAGAGTGCAGGTCATGTTCCAGTAGTATGAGCCGGCGTCCCAGGAGGCAGCGACTCGCTCGTAGCGGCCTCGGGTCTTGTTGCGCTTCTGATGGCGCTCGAACTGGCGGGCGACCTTGATGACCCAGTTGCGGATCCACTCGACGTTGTACTTTTTGCCGGGGGTCTCGGGGCAGATGACGATGGTGGGCTCGGCTCCGGCGCGCATCGAGCGAGACGACTCCGAGTTGTTGGTTTCCTCGCCATTGTCGGCCTTTTCGAACCAGACGCGGAAGGTGTCGCCGTCGTCCTGGAGCTTCATGCTCTTGCTGTTGTCGACGGGGAGGATGTTGAAGTCCGAGATGTCCTCGTCATCGACATCGTCCGAGTCGTTCGAGATGGCGCCGTCTGCACCGAGCTCGCTCTTGCCCGGCTTGGCGTCGCCCTCAGGCTCCTTGGTCGGGTCCGACTCTGAGGCTGCGGGCTTGCTCATTGCTGCTGAGCCGGCAGCGAGAGTACCAGAAATGCCGGCCGAGGACTCGAAGGGGACGAGCCGGAACTCGCCGACCTCCTGGCCCTTGGCCAGCTTGGAGATCAGCCAGGCGAGCGACAGATAGTGCTCGTTGACACAGCGCTCGCCGTACGAGTCGATGCGGAAGTACTCGACGCGGAGACTGATGTCTTCGGAAGCGAGCATCCAGCTGCCGATGTTGTCCCAGATGTACTTGGCAAGGGCGAGGCCGATGGTGACGATGGCGGAGGTTGCTGTGGGGCGAGTCGAGAGTCAGCACTGCGGGAACGGACAGTCACCCGAGAGACAGAGCCACCCCGAGGACATGCTGCTGTGCGGAACGAGAGCAGCACCGGGGACAGGGCTCGTCTCGGCTCGTCTCTACTCGGCTGCACAACACTCACTGAACATGTCGACGACGTAGATGCCGGTGTTGATGTAGTTGCCAAAGTGGACCGGGACCCAGGCCAGCAGCAGCATCTGCAGCTGGGACTGGCTGAAGAGATCGTAGATGGGCTTGAGGCTGCCACCGGTCAGCTGCTGCTGCAGATGGGTCCAACCGCTGTTGGCGGCATGGCCGAGCGAGACGACGTGGCTGACGAGCAGCGACGCCTGTTCGTGGGCGAGGAAGGGCAGGAGCCAGAGCAGCCACGACTCGGCGGCGGATGCAGGCACGGGCGTCATGGATTGGATGAGATGAGATGAGATGGAGATGGATGGTTGGCAGAAGTCGAGGCGAGTGACAGGGTATTTATATCGACAAACGGAGCCAGAGGCGTGGGAAGGCAAAGTGGCTGTGCTGTACAGTGTGGCTGAGGCGTGGCTGCGTTGTATGGCTGCGTTGTATGGCGCGTGGTGCGATGTATCCGACAGACACACAAGTGTCACACAGATGCGAGAGCGATCCGGATCGAGCCAGGTGCACTGGATCCGGAGCGATCCGCAAGCACGTGGACTGGTGGTTGCACGTGTGTGGTGTGGTTCGCACATCAAGGCAATGATGTCGTCCATCGACAACCACTCACTCACTCACCACTCGCTCACTACTCACCACGTCCAGACCAGCTGAGTCCAGTTGGGCACATCGGACCATCTGTGTGTCTTGGCAGTGCTGCTGTCTCGATTACCAATCCCATCTCCGTCCCCCATCGAGAGCCACGGCGCATTTCCTCGTGCTTTGTCGTTGCCCTCGCTTCAGCCCTGTCCCCAATCGGCCAGTACTTGAGCAAGGTCCTGTCCGCATGGGCCAAAGTAGCGTGTACATTCGTTTCACCATGCTCAAGGCATCGTGTATATTTGTTTCATCCAACAAGCGCCAATCCCTCCCGCCGACGGTGCACCTCCCGCCGTCAGCACCAATCGACAACACAAGTGCCGCGTTGTCTGGGCCGGCGGCGTTTGGTTCCTCTGAGCCGCTGTTGATCGGCTTTAGATATAAATTACGCTCCTGCGCCCAGCGTCTCGCTGCCTCTCTCTCCTCCTCTTGCCTAGCACCTGCTTCCCGCACCACTTTTCCTCGTTTTCTTCGTCCAATGTCCTTTGTCACTCCCGGTGTTTTGCAGTACGGCGGCTATGCCGCCGCTGTTGTTGGCATCCTTGCCTCCATTCTCTCAGTCGCCAAGGTTGCCAAGATCGCAGGAAGCATCAGCGCGATGCGCGCCAGCGGCGAGCTCAGCGAACTCTACTCTCGCCCAGGCACATGTGGCCTGTCTTACCGCACGCTGTTTCTCATGGCCTGTCTGTTCACCCTCGTTTCGCTGGGCATCTCGATCTGGTCACTTGCCAGGTTCAGCGCTGCCGACTGGACGACCTGGTGCTCTGTCACCAGCGCTGTGCTCTCTCTGGGATTCCTCCACATGATCCGCGAAGGGCCGCAAGTCACGACCGCAAGTCGCACCACCACCCAGGTGGTCGATCCCCACACTACAATCGCCGATCCTTCCATGGTCGAAATCCCTCTTAATGACGTTGTCACGGAGCAGGTTGGCAAGCAGGTCGACAGTGTCGCAGCCAAGGCTCTTTCCAGTGGTGTTGGCGCCGGTGTCAAGGTTCACAAGGCGGCCCAGAGCACCAACAGCTCGGTCTATGACAAGGTTGCCATCGGTGCTGCTGTTGCTTCGGTCGTCGCAATCTCGGTCTTCAACAGTGCAGTCACCACCGCCGTCTCGTCCAGCAGGGTTTATACCGCGACCAACAGCCTCGGAGGCTGTGCCTTCTTGCAAGGGTACTCCAAGTCGAGCGACATGACCATCTCGCCTTCGTGCTGCAGCGCCGTGTCTCAGTACTCGTCCCAATGGGGCGCTTGCTACAACTCCATCACCAACTGGGGCACTCAGCAGATCCCGCCAGCTCAGTTGCAGGCCACGCGAACCTGCCTCAATCAGGCCATGAGCACTTTCTCGGCCCATCGCAACCCAACCCTCCAACAGGCTCTCTACTACGACGGACAGTTCCTCGTGTGCATCGGAAAGCAAATCAGTTCGTCCTGTCTGTCCATGGGCCAGAATCTGGTCTCCAAGTGCTCTTGATCCGACGAAAATCGAGGCTCCACATTGGTATCGGCAGCTGTCCGCATCACGCTGAGGTGGGTGGGTTGGGGCGATGCAAAATGTTCGTCCGTCATCGTGGATGCTGTCCCGATGTTCCCAAATAGCAAATATATGAATCGTACGAGGGTCAATCTCTGGAAGATCACGAGGGCTTGCATGGGCAGTGCGGTCACATCCCGCTGGATGCTTGAGGGGGATCGCCAGATCATCCGGTATGCATATCACAAGCGGGCCGCTGGCCGTGTGTCTTGGAAACCGGAGCTGGAAGCATTCGGTGTGTGTGGAGTGCGTCTGGGGATAGTGTTTGGATCGATTGCCATGAGTATATCCCATCAAACCCGCCGTGCTTCCGCCTCCAACCAGCCCTCGTCGCTCCCCCCCCCCACCACCCCTGTGCACCCACCGCCAGCACGGACCGCCGGACAACAGCCGCCATCCGGGTCTCGGGCCAGGCCGTGCGGGTCACGCTGGTGCGGCTCTGAGGGCATGGGATCTCTGCAAGAGGCAGGCGGGTTGATCACACGAGCAGCTCGATTGCGTTGCATCGAGTGTGTCTTCTTGCCGTTGCCGATGATACCACCGTTAACACCACCGTTAACACCACTGTTAACACCACTGTTAACACCACTGTCACACCCACCATCGCACTCTCGTTCTCACACCACCATCACACCACCATCGCACCACCATCACACCCACCATCACACTATCACACCGCACCGCTCCCCCCTCGGCCGCCCGTCCGCCTCCCCCCCGCAGCGCTCCTTTGCCAACGGCACACGTGATGTCTGATTGGCCTCATGCCCCGCCCTTAAATACTCGTCCCTTCGCCCGCATCGTCGCCGCCCTTCTGTCTCCTCTTCGCCCGCTCATCGCTGCCCATCGCTGCCCATCGCTGCCCGCCGTTTCCCGTCGCTGCCTGTCTCCGCCGCCTAACCGTCGCCCCTTCCTCCCTGGTGTTTTTCTTCTTCACTGCGTCTCCCGCATCCATGATTGCCTCGTCTCAAGCCGCCTCTGTCGTCGCGGACGGCGCCCTCCCGCCTCTGCCTCCGTCGCCTCATCATCGTGCTCTTCCCACCAAGGCGGCCCATCTTCCCTATCTGCCCTCCGCCGCCAAGGGGCCCGCTTCGTCGCTCCGTCGCCCCAATACACATCCCGTCGTCCTGGCAAAGGCCTCAAAGGCGGTGCTGCCCGACAACCCTGCTGCCGCCCCGGTCTTCTTGCCGACCTCCACGCCTCCCGTCTCGCCTGCCGCGCCCCAGCTCACCATCAACCCGTTTGTCCATGCCTCCAAGAGTGTGGGCGGGCTGTTCATCCGGGAGGACGATGCGGTGATTCTGGGACTGGAGCCCGTCGGCTCCCACGAGTCGTGCTATGGGACCGTCACGAGGTATTGCCCTTGCCCGCTTTGGAGATGCTGCTTCCTGTCGCCCGCCTCTCCCATCTCCCTCCCCCTCCCCGAACGTCCGCCAGAGCCATTGTCCGTGAGCCCCAAAGCGCCGCCAGAGATCCTCTGATCCAGGAGCAAATGGCCTGGTGGGAGGGAGCCCGCTGCTGGTGCTTCTGCTGGTGCTGCTGCTGGTGCTGCTGCTGGTCTGCTGCCTCGGTGGCTTGCGTCGAAACGTGCGCGATCGCGCATGGTCCGGGACCATGCAGCACGCCTCGTTTGGCTGCGGCTGTGCCTCCTGGACAGACACACTCCTCGGTTCCCACCTCCTCCATCCGCCTGCGTCTCTGTCTGCGTCTCTGTCTGCCTGCGGTCATGGACCCTGCCTCGTCGCTCGGCCACACCGATTTCTGACCTCCCCGCCTTTGCTGTTGCCTGCCCAGATACTCCCCGGTCCTCCTCAGCGTGTTCAGCCACTACCAGATCGTGAACAACGTCTTTGCCCTGCCCAAGCCCTTCGATAACACCGAGTATCACGACGGCATCATGGGAAAGGACCTGCTGCTGGCCCTGGGCTTCAATGTCGCCGTCGACCGCGGCGTCATCTATCTCCAGGATCCCGACGATCACTTTTACCACCGGACACTCGTCCGAACGGGCAACTGAGCGACCGTGCCAGCACCCCTCCTCCGCCTTCCGCTGTGATTTTGTTGCCTCCCAGGACACCTTTGCATGACACCGGCACCACCTCTGCACGTTCCTCTTTTGTTCTCACAGCCCTTTTCCTCTCTCTCCATCTCCCAAAAATAATTTGCCACTCCCCCCCTCAAAAAAAGGTTTCCTTCTTTCCATTTTCACCAGTTTTGACGTTGGCTCCCTCCTGGGCTCCGCTTCCCGGGCTCTCTGCTTGACTCTGACTCTCACATGTGCCATTCGAACTCGTTCTTTGGTTCACTCGTCCATCCTTCTGCCCGTTCGTTTCACCGGTCCCGTTTCAGCCTCCTCCACTACCTCCGCCTCCGCTCGTCCGTCCATCCACCCGACCTATGCAATCCATGAGCAAGTTTGTGGACTCCGGCCTCCTCTTGTCCGGCCTCTGTATTTATTGCAATTCCGATTTGGTCAAGTTATTGCGGCGCTCTCCCCTTGGCCAGACTTGGCATCGCTCTCCGTTTCGAGCCCCATTCCCCCCGCGCCGTTCGACGTCAATGAGCCCCCCCCGGCAGCTGTCATACTAATGTGATTCCGAATCCGAGCTTTTGGACCCACGATGAAAACAAGCAACGCACCCGATGAAACCTGCAATTTGGACGTGCGGCATTGGTGTATGCCTCTTGCGTCTTTGTAGCTACGCCTTGGCTCTTCCCCGGGAGCCTCTCGCTCTCTCTCTCTCTCTCTCTCTCTCTCTCTCTCCCTCTGTTCTTGCCCGTGTTTCTGTTTTTTCTTCCTTTTCCGTGGTATTGCCCTCATTTCCTTTGATAGCCCCGACTACTCGTTTTGCTCATTCTTTCTTGGTATTTATCAGCGGTCGCTGGGCTGCCCCCGCCTCGGATGCCCGGCAACATGGCTCCTGTTGCCGTTGTTGCTGATCTTTGTGCAGTTCTTCCTTTTTGATAGTTCGTTCTATACATATTGTGTGTCCTTCAAACTCGGCTTGGGTACTTTCTGTTCGTTTTTTCTTCTGTAAATACACTTCAACTTTTCAAATTCGATCAGCGCGACACCGGCTGAGCATTTTATTCATCAGGCAGAGTCATGTTCTGGACATGTGGCAATGCGCCCGTGGGCCCCACCCAGGTCCACGCCCGCCACATGTCAGAGACATCGGACCCCCGGCAAAATCTCCCGAGATCAATGTGCGTGGTCGGAGGTGATTTCGGTGATGTGATCGTACTCGACGGTCTGTGAGAAAGCGGATATGGCGAGTCGCACGTGTGAGTCTCGGCAAGATGCTCGTGTACTGCAAGCATCAATCGACGGCACTTCCATGAACTGCCGCTCTCTCGGCTGTGAGCATACTCACCACGACCTCGAAATCCTGATCCAGCTGGACCACAGCCCGCTCGTTGTCGCGGTCCTTCTCCAGGATCTTGCCCGTCTGGCCCACGTATTCCGGATTGCTGTGGACCACAACCATCACCGGTTTCCCCGTGCCTGGTATGTACGTCTCGACATGCGATTCTCGAACGCCTGGATTCCCGGTGCAAGTGAGCGCGGCGATGACGTATGGGTTAACAAGCTGGCCGTCCCCTGGATGGTGGACCGCCACACTGGCCCCGGCTCTTGGATGCGCATTTCAGTGTCAGCACACACGCTCACCTTCAACCACTTCTCCGTTATCAAATCTGACGATGGCTTCGCCGGACGGCAGGACGTCTTGGACGGTGCACTTCATGTCGTCGTATCGCCCGCGTTTGAACGAGCGACTCACCACTCGCTGACGACATCCGATCATTCATTAGCGAGTGTCTCTGCATGTCAGCTCCTTCCTACTCCCACTCAATCAGAAATCAGCAATCAGCAACCAGCATCGCCAAACGATGCAAGGGTCCACCAACTCACCAGGCGCAGATACGGTCGCATCCAAGTCTTCTTTGGCTTGCCTCCATGGCCTCTGTCGTCATCGTGCGAGTCCGACTCCTCGGCCAGGTCCAGCTCGTCTTCGTAAACCTTGACCACCTGGATTGGGAGCAACGGATCAGCATTTCGCCTCTCGTGAACCAACCGCACGGGCATTCACCACCCGGACACTGTGTCAATCCATTTTCCTTCTCTCTTATTTCAACAACATGGAGGAGAGCCAGGTACTCACGTCTGATTTGCCCTTCCGCCGGATCCGAACCATGATCACGTCTCGGTCTCGCAGCTCGACAATTTCGCCGCCGTAGCCCTTGTACCTTCCATAAGTCACGTCGACACGATCGCCCTTGCGGAACCGAGTAGATTTGGATCGGTAGTCGGACGACTTGTCCTTCTGTGCACCGTCTGTCTGAAAAGAAGGAGTCTCAGCGACAGGGAAAGGAAAGCGAGCGGCCCCTCTCGGTCGAGAGAATCGATGTGCCGATATTGCTGCACACGCCATACCTTGCCGTCCTTGGACCCCGACAGACTCACGTCTCCCAGCCTGGCTTTCTTCTCAGTCACAGGCGCCGGCGTAGCTCCCAGTCCAAGCAGTTGCGGCCGGGCCGTATGCACGATGGGTTCAAAGATGCTGAATCGGTGGCGGTTTCGCGGGACAGCGGTTCGGGTTAGTCTGCCCAAAGCGCATCCAAGGCAATCGGCGGGGCCGCATTTTGACTCGATATGGCCACCCAATGTGGCCTCCTCCACCACCGGAAGGGACAGAGCAGTATTCCTCTCGGTTCCGCTGTCCGAAGAGATGCAGTGCTGGCCAAGTTTGCGTTCGCTGAGAGTGTACTTACACTCCAATTGGGTTCCTTCCCACCGCCTTGCCTTCCTTCCAGCCCATGCCCCGCAGCATGGCATCGCCAAAGGCCTCGACAGGGACATCGTCGTAATCATCCAGACTTGTGTCGTCCGGGCGTAGCGAGACGTCGTGGCGGTACTTTTGCACTTCGTCGGCGAGGTGGTCGATGCCAGGCACTCGGTTCTGCATTATGATCGGGACGGCCTGAACGGGCTGACCCTGGCCAGTGGCGGCTGGGCAAACGCAAAGGCGATGAGGATGAGGATGAGGATGAGGATGAGGATGAGGATGAGGATGAGGATGAGGATGAGGATGAGGATGAGGATGAGGATGAGGATGAGGATGAGGATGAGGATGAGGATGAGGATGCGGATGCGGATGCGGAAGGAATGCAGAGCACCGGATGAGTTGCCCAACAGCCCAAAGATCTGCGCCATTGCCGCTGTCCCTGATCTTGATGCCACCACCTCATTCTCGGCTGGCCGACTGGGTCCGGTCCAGAGATCCTCGAGACCAGCAGCAATGCGACACTCAGGCCGGACCATCGCTTCGCCTCACCTGCGATCAGGGTGTCGATGGCTTCCTGCTCCTCTGTCCGAGGAGCAGCTGATTCCGAGACAGGTCCATCCGCACCGTCGCTTGGCGGGGATGTGTCGGCATCGGTCGGGGCCGCATCATGCTCGGCACTCGGCAGGTCCGGTGCGGCCTTGCGTTTCTTTGGGAGAATCAGTCCCCAGGTCTTGGTCAGCGATACGGTCTCGGACTTGCCGTCGGTGTCGTTGGCCTCGGGTTTGTCCCTCCATTGGTTTTCAGCAATCAGGGGGATAACGAGCGGCGCCTTCTTGGGATCGGCGACTGTTCTGATGCACCAAGGACAAGTCAAAGGACAAAGAGTGTGGCGAAAGTGTCGATGCAACGAGAGATACAGAGTCAGGACCATCCAGGGATAGGAGGCAATTCAGCCAGCCAGACTCGAGTCCATCCCTCTCCCGTCTCTCTTTCGTCTGCTCTGCGATGGTTGATGAGCGAGGGTCGTACTTTTGGGTGCTCCGATCCGAGATCTCGTCGATGGCCTGATCCCTTGGGCCGTGGTGGTGCTCGATCTCATCCGATTCAAAGGCCCGCGGTCTCGCCGGTCGGTCTCCAGATCGCCTGGCGTTGCCGTTGGAGGAGGGCATGTTGCTCATGTATGCGAGGGTAGAGGAGCTCGACAGCTCAGAGGAGCAAACGTTTCAGCCTCGGATATCAAGCTGCTGGAGGGCTGGCTGGGCTGTCTTGCTTTGCGACAGCGGGCACGTCTGAGATCAAGCGAAAGTTCCAAGCGACAATTGGTCGTGGGACTCTGGATCAACACGAGCAGTCCCCGCTCGGCACAGAAGCAGGAACGGCGCTGCACAGCGGGTCGGAGAAAAGACAGGCCAGGATGGCAAAATCGAGATGGCCGACCGAGATGGCAGGATCTAGAGATCGTTTTATTGTGTGGACTGTGGATTGTGGACCTGATACAGTCCTGGCGGGCATCAAAGGCCCCTTTCCATCAAGGCAGTCCTGCCACAGGCGAAGCCCTCGTTCATTGCTTCCGTTTTGGTGCCAGAGAGCCACCGCTCACCGCCGGTCTCGACCGTCAAAGCTGGACCGGCCGCCACCGTTGCCGTTACGGCCGGATTGGTGTCGATCGCCTCGGTTGCGTACGTTGCCGTCCCAGGCACCGGCAGTATCTCCACGGCCGCCGCCGCCTCGCGGGTTGTTCATACCTCCCTGACCACGATTTCGATCCAAGGGAACGTATCGATCCGTGTCCGGATGTGGCGGCGGTGGCAGCGGTGCTGTTGAGGTTGCTGCTGATGCTGCTGCTGATGCCGACGATGGAACGTATCGGTCCAAGGGCTGTTGAGGCCACGGTGCTCGGTCCAATGAGTCGGTGGTGCTGCGTCTTTGTGGATGATCGCCGCGGCTGTGCGGAGGAGGGGATCGTTGCGAATCTTCGTTGCGTGGCCGGTACTCTGGAAAGCCGCCCTCGCGAGGCCTGCTGTCTCGTGGGGCATCGTCTCTTGGGCGGGACTCGGGAAGCGGGTCTTCTCGGTCTCCGGCGTCCCAGGAATTGGCAACACGGGCATTGCCGGGCCTACCGTAGCCACCGCGACGGTTTTGGTTGTAGTTATTGCTGCTGTTGTTGCCGTTGCGGGGGTTATAGCCTCGACCCCTTGGCTCGTCAGAGCGGGTGCCTTGGTTGTGTTCTCTGGGATGGTCCCGAGGACCGTTGTCGGCGGGGTTGCCTGGGAGGGCAGCGTCTCTGTCCCGAGGGTTGGGTTCTCGAGTGTCCTCGTCCAGTCGATCACTGCCCCGACGCATGCCATCCCGCAGCGGACCGTTTTCGCGGGATCGGCCATCGCGTATGTTGCTACGGTCGTCGTCATCGCGCAAGTTGGCTGCCTGTCGGCCGCCACTTCGTCGGTCGCCGCCCCAGCGACTTTCTCGCTGTCGTTCTTCCCACGGGTCGTTTCGGTCGTTCGTTGGTGGCAGTGCGATGGGGTGCTGTGGTCGTTGGTCTGGTTTGGTATCGTTTGTCCGGGTCAGCGGCTGTGTGTCAGACGGCCGAAGGGAAGGCGGTCCCATTGCAAATGCAGGCAGCAAATGCAGTTGAAGAGAAACAGAGCAGGAACGAAAAGTCAATTGCTGTGGTCACGGCTGCTTCAATGCCACACAGAGACGAGGAAGCGGTGGGCGTGGTGGCTTGGTCGCTCTTGTATCCCTCTCGTCCAGCTTGAATCAGCACCTCCGAGTCGGAGGTCAAGGATGGTCTGAAGGCTGCTGGCAGAAAAGCGTACCTCTCCCGCATTGGTGGGGCTGCCTCGATCATCCTCGTCGGCGTTGCCGTCGCTCCGAGGCGGCCTGGTTGGCGAGGCTTCAATATTGTTGCGATTGGGCCCTGTCACCACCATTGCCATCTTTGGATGCTGTCCTGGCGCCGTAGAAGCATATCGGCCACGGCCCATTGGCGCGGTCTCATGACGCTCGGTTTGCCATTCGATCTGATCAGCGGCTTGCTGGCCACTTCGAACCGCAGCCAACGGCGGTGGCTTTGGCACATCAGAGTCCGGGCGGTAGCGCTTGCTTGGGTCCGGCTTTGATGCAGTGTCCCGTCCTGGCGAGAGAGATCGCTTGCGCTCCGAGTGACGGGGCGAGAGGTGACTCTTGCCACCTGAAGGCTGTCCCGGATCGCGAGTGGCAGGCCTGTCTCGGCCCGGGCCATCTTTTGAGACAATCGGATCTCTGGAAGCAGGGGCATCCCTTTGTCTAGGTCGATCTTGTGAGTCCCAATCGCCCCTTGCCGAACGTCCGCTGCCGTGAGCGGGCTCTATCCTGGTAGGCTGAGCATCTTGCGCCGGCAGCGCCTCTCGGCGTGCAGTGGTATTGCTTCTTGACGGGTTGGCGACAGAGCCACGGTCCTGCGGGCAAGCAGACTGCTCCTGCAGGCGCTTTGCGTCCCGGGCCGCAAAGATCCGTGCCTTGACTTCCTCCGGCAGAGACCACGACGACTCACCCGTCTCCGTATTGAAGTAATACGACTCGCCCGAGGACCGCGACTTGATCTCAGTCCAAGGCTGCGGGAGCTCATCGGCGTCAAAATGAGGCTCACTATCGACTTCGTCGCTATCGACGTCGTCGGATTTCGGGAGACGTTCGGTCTCGTTTCTATCAGCGGCGTCGTTTTGCTCATCGCGTTCATGCTTCAGGCGGCCTGAGCTTTCATCTTGCTCACTCTGCTTGAATCGATCGCGTCTGGACGAGTCGGGGTGCACGTCATGGGTCGGCTCGGGTCGCTGAACGCTCGACACATGCTCCGCAGCGCGGATGGGCTCTACAGAAGGCTTTGGAGAGACATCAGTCCGGTAGTGCGTGCTGTCTGGCCGCGAGTGCAGCTTACGGTCTCGCTGCGGGTGCAGTCTATCGTCGCGCTGCGGGTGCAGTCTATCGTCGCGCTGTGGATGCAGGCGAGAGT
Organism: Polychytrium aggregatum; assembly: GCF_025602895.1. Taxonomy (NCBI): domain Eukaryota; kingdom Fungi; phylum Chytridiomycota; class Chytridiomycetes; order Polychytriales; genus Polychytrium; species Polychytrium aggregatum. The sequence continues at coordinate 574,839 of NW_026516203.1, read as the reverse complement.
CGCGCTCGGGATGCAATCTGCTCTCTCGCTCCGGGTGGATCCTGCTGTCGCTCTTGAGAGGCTGGCTGTCGCGCTCAAGGGATCTGGTGTCCGGCCCGGACAGTCTGCGTTCTTGCGCAGGCGGTCTGCGATCCTGGGGCGACGGCTCTGGGCCATGAGCTCGATTCTCTGGAGGGAACGGACGCTGTCCTCGGGGCGGGAACCTGTCATCGCGGAAATGGGGCTGGTTGTCGTGAGTCATAAGCTTGCCGTCGCCAGACGCCGACCGGGCCACCTGGATGGTCGACGGTGGACGCTCCTGAACAGAGGGCCTGGGCTCTTGAACAGCCAACGGCCGATCCTGTCCAAGTGGCCTGGGCGCCTGTTCTGCCTGACGGGCCGGCGCAAGCTGCCCTGCCACGGAATCAGATCGAGATGCGCCCGGGCCGCGCTCTTGAGCCGATTCTTGGCTGCGATCCGACGCTTGACGGCGCTGTGGAGAGGAAATCGAAGCAGAGGCAGGCGTCTGCGCAGGGTATGGACGCTTGACCACGGCTGGATCCAAGCGCTCGGGGGGCTCTGCGGCCGATCGCGACTCGGGCCGAGGAGGGGCCGGTTCAGAAGCACCCTTGACGATCTCTGGCGAACGGCGAGGCGGGAGCTCCAACGGAGGCCTGTTGTCATTGCCGTCGTCGTCGTCATTCTTGTGCCGCTTTGCGTCGGGCCATTCGTACTCGTGGGGCCGCCTGATGTCGTGCCGATCGTCCTGACGCGAATCCTGCAGGACGGTGCGGCTGCTGTCGGTGGTAACGATCGTCACGGTCACGTTCGTTGACGACGGGGTCCCTGTGGCAGCTGCGGTCGAGGCCGATTCAGGCCAACCGGTCTGCCGAGCTTCGTGTGCCCCGCCTTGGTCATGGCCCGGCTTCCAGCGATCGATCCGAGGCCGCTGCGTGTCTCTCCGCTTCTGACTGTCGCCATGATCACGTCGGTTGAAGGGCTGGGGTCTGCAGCAAACACAGATTTCAAGGCAACATTAGCTTGGAGGAGACGAGGATGAAAGAGTGCTTCCGCAGCCTTGAGTCGAACGAGGGCTGTCCAAGTCCAAAGGGCGCGGAAGACAAGACGAACGAAAGTGGGAGAGCAAAGGAGGAGCGGAGGCTTTGCGGATCGCGGCAGGGTGCGGCCCACCCATGCGCCCGGCTCGACTCGGCTCGGCTCGGCTCGGTAAGTGTCCATGGGGGATTGCCCAATGTTCAACGGATGCCTCGCTGGCGATTCGCAACTAACCCGCTCTCTCTGGTCGGCTCGGGAGGTCGATCGCCAACCCTGTTTCTCGGTGGCTGTCGGATATCCGCCACCATGTCGAAACGTTGCGGCGCACCGAGGCCGGCAGCCGACTCAGTATCCGGAGCTCGTTCGGGTTCCTGCACAGATACAGACAAGCAGGCATTTGGATCAGAGGAAGGGAGAAGAACGGGCTTGGTGGTGCAGGGGCAGCGGAATGGAAGGGGCTGGGCTCCACTTTGCCCTCGCGGCGTCGGCTTGCGCACACTTTAGCGACTGCAGCAGCAGCCGAGACTGCCATGTCGGCCCCAGGTCTTGCCGTGAAATAGCAGCGACAAGATCCGGCCATCGGCGAGACGGAGCATACGCGAGCAGGCATCCCAAAACGACCCAGATCCCGCTGCCCTCGTTCACCCACCTCGCTTGACGGCTTGCGCTTCTCGCCGATGGTGATGCCACGGGGTGCGCTTGCATGATCGGGCTTATACGAGTCGATCCTGGGCCTGTCTGATGGCTTTGGTCGGGAAGGCGGCTGGTCGTCTTGAGGCCGAGACGGATCCAGACCTCGTCTCTCGGCATGGCGCTGATCAGGCAAACGGGGCCAACCGTCCTGCACGCCGAGGCCGCGTGGGTTTTGGCTGCGAAAGGGGTCTGCATCACGGGAGGAAGACTCGATGCTGCGGTGGAAAGAGTCGCCATTGTTGTTGCTGTTGTTGGTGGGAAGAGGATCTGCGCTGCGAGAGAAGCGGTCGTAAGGACGGCGATCGTCGCGAGGCGGGACATCCTCGACTGGCCGACCAGGCGGCCGCGAACGGCCCTGGTCCGAGCCCTGGAAGCGGTCTGCGTCCCGGTTGCGAGCCAAAGGCCGAGGGCGGTCGGGACGGTCGGCACGGTCGGGACGGGGCGGAGGCGACGAGCTGCGAAACGGGGGGTTGGGCCGGGGATCTGGGAGTGAGGGGGAGGCCGGGGCAGGAGGCAGATGGATCTGGGGGCGCGGGTCGCTGTCTCGTGGGTGGGTGGGCTCTGGTCGATACGAGTCCACCGCAGAGGAAGGCCGCTGGGGCCGGTCTCGGTAGGGCTCCCTGGGCATGGCGGTGCGAAGAGTTGGTATTGAGGAGCCGCCGGGGAGGGGGAGGACGATGGATCTGGAGGGAAGAGGCGGACAAGAGCAAGAAAATCGAAAAAGGCATGCTGGGGAGGGGATGTGGCGCGACCGGCTGAATATCGCTCCCACGCCAGCCCAAGCGGCTGGTACCATCGCATCGCATCGCATCGCAGGACAGGACAGGACAGGACAGGACAGGACAGGACAGGACAGGACAGGGCAAGACAGGACAGGACAGCGGTGCGGAGAAGTACAATGTATTGTCCCGAGGGCGGCGGATGGGTGTATGCGTTCGACAGTAATTCGACAGTAATATTGCAGGCGGTTGCGGACTCCGAGCAGCATTTGGCTATCTCCGTGAGCAAACGACATTCACTCGTCCAAGGCCCACCAGCAGACAAGTTCAGTTCGACACGGCAAGGGTCTCGGGCAGCTGGTCCCGAATCACTTCTTGCAGCAGGATTCCGAGCCCCACGAGCGCGGTCTCATCCAGGGTCTCGAACATGCTGGGCACGTCGGGTGCATCAAGCTCGTACCGGCCGTACTTTTGCGAGGCCTGGCTGTGGAGAAAGTCGACAAAGTCCTGGATTCCAAGCGAGCAAGCGAGCAAGCAAACAAGAGAACAAGCAGGAAAGGAGGAGTGCAAGTGTAAGTGGAAGTGGGAGATGTGTGTGAATCATCAGCACCGCGCCGAGCACACTCGCATGGATGGCGCGCAGCGACCGATGCTTACTGAGGTGGGCAAGTCGACTGGGGGCTGTTCTGCCGTCGGATCTATCAATGATGAGGAGTGCACATCGTCAGCTCGTGGGCCACGTTCAAGCCGAACAGGACGCATCTGGTCGAACTCGGGAACGGGCTGGTGTTTTGCCTCCGTCGTTGCTCAGTGGTGGGGATGTGGTGTGTGCGTCTGTACCTGGCTGGATGTCCTGCTGTTCGTTTGCCATTCGCAACGAGAGCGGTGCCTTGAAGCTCTCGCTTGTTACTTGCCAGCTGCCATGTTGGATCTTCCATCGCTCCAGCTTCCTGTCGAGCGTCACCACCAGAGGCCGGCAGTCCTCCGGGCCCGTTCGGCTTCGCAGAGATCGAGGAAGTGAGATCACGGTGATGTGCGGCTCTGGATAGGCACAGACATCGCCAGAGATGGGACCAAAACGCAGAAACTCCGTCGGCAACAGCAAAAAGTTCAGCGGCCGCCATACGACGTCGAGCTCGGCCAGCGCCGGTGCCAAGATCCTTCCTTCGGCATGGCACACGGGCGCCCGGTGGATGGTTGGATCAAACTCGAAGATTGGCTGCATGGCCGACTCCAACCCGTACTCGATCGCCAGAGAGTAGGCCAGCTCCTTGGTGACCCATGTTCCGGAGAGAAAGCGGAGTTCGATGTGCATGCCCGCCTTGGCATCATTCGGCCGCACTTTGCGCAGCTGTATTGCCCGCTGCCTTCTCTCGATAACGCCGATGCCGGCGGCTTCCATGATCCGCTCAGCCAGAAACAGACCATCGGCCAGTTTGCGGATGATGGCGACGTTGTTGATGTGGAACAGAATGACGGTTTTTTGCTTTCTTCCACTGCTCTGGATTCGCAGCGTCGAGAGGGTATGGGACTGCTCAGTCATCGGCACTGGATCTGCCACAGATCTTGAACAACGCCAAGATCCAGATCCAGATCCAGGATAGCGCTCACTGGAAAGAGCGAGCGCCGACCAAGACACACTTCAGCGGGCTGCAGCCCGATTCGGTCTATGGGCCGCTCTTGCCAAGCAGTGTGTGAGCGCAGAAATGCAAATACTGCCATCAACTCACATCGTAGTTGCAGTACCAGACTCCGGGACAGGAAATCGGAGGATCGGTGCGCGTGGGGTCGATCACGAAGGTGTTTGAGTATCTGTTCATATAGACATCGGAGCTGTCCAAGGCCGGAGGAGGCTCGTCGATCATTTCGACAAAGGTGGCGACTTCGGACCCCTCGCAGCTGTGGAACAGGTCTCCCCAGTCCAGGATGCTCTCGATCTCCGGAAGTGTTTCGAAGGCACTCTGCCGCAGCTTGACGAGGTCCACAATAATGTCGAAGAGCCCAAAAATGCTTGCGAGTTCGATGGCATGTGTCGGTGGAAACCTGGGAAGGAGGGGAAGGACATCATGAGTCGCGCATCAGCTCTCGATGACGACACTCTACTTGCTCCAGGGATGTCCAGTGACGGAATGCTGAATTGGCATACCAGCTCCCCGTCCGGACGTTCTTCTTGGACGCGCCGACGGTAAAGTACTTGTGGCACGGCAGAAAGGGATAGCCAACGAGACGCATCAAATGATGGATGTTGACGCAGCCGTCGGAGAGTCTGCGGGCGACAAGCCAGCCGCCGTAGATCTCGTGAAAGAGCGGGAGGATCGCATAGTCCTTCTGCGGATTGAGACAACATCGAAGCTGTGAGCCGCAAAGTCGAACCATTGCTGGAGCCACTCGCTGCCGGCAGTACCCCCAAGGCAAGCACACACGAATCCATTGTGCCATGCTGACAACAAACGTACGTTGTCGATCCTTGTGCGAACGAGGGACTTTTTGGCAACGCGCATCAGTTTGATCGAGGGGGAGGACGAGCGGAGCTGCTTGCAAATCTCTGTGAGGGCAGCAATGCATGCCACCTCATCGGCAAATCTGTCGATAGTGATGGCTTTGGTTGACGCCAAGCGAGGAAAGTCATGCAACAGCGGGGCGATGCGATGGTCGATTTGGCACTCCACAGCCAGTTCTCGGGCCACGTCCAGAGGAATCCTGGCAATATTTGGATGCGATTTCGACCCATTGAGTCAGCATTTTGTCGCTCGATAGAGTGGGAAGCAGGTGGTGTCGGCAAAAGCACGGCCAATGGGGTTGAATCGACCTTCAAGGCCAGAGTGCGGTCCCGTACCAGATAGGAGCAGTGTCCCGAGGATGCTCGTGATCGAGGCTGGAATAGTCCCTGTTATGGCGTGCTTGGATCAAAGATATGTACTCGAGAGAGAGGAGATGTCTTGGGATAATCTGAAACATTGCTGCAGCCGAAACAGCATTGTCATGGCATCTCCTCAGCAAGCTGACAGACCCGATTTGGAGACGGAAAAAGTCAAGCTGGGAAGGCAGGGCAGGGCAGGACGTCAGCCGTGATCGACGGGATATGATAATGTGGGCTAGGATAGGTTTGGATCGCACGCATCAAGACTGTAGCGGGGCAGGTGATGCTGGGAGCCTTGCCAGATAGTCTTGTTAGTACTGACACAGGGTCTCGAGATACCGTGCAGGCATGACGTACCTTGCCATCAAAGCAGTAATCCAAGAGTTGGCCGGACGAGTTCGCATCGGTATTTTCTTCGATTTTGATCTTTGTAAGTGACGGCGAAAGATATAGGCGCAGTTCGATCGATTGGTTCATCGGTTGATACCGAGAGACCATTTGCGGACACAGACAGGCAATCCATGAATCAATCGGTGCCGCATCATTTGATTGCCGGGTGCAGGGTTGTGGAGAGCGTGGAGCAGATGGCGCAAAGCAATCAATCGGGTCAGCGGGCAGTGCGAATGTGCTTGGGCATGTTGGTGTGCGCCGAACGATCAATCATGGAGATCCGATGGACGATTTGACGACGGGCTGGAAGGAGTGACGTTGGCAACATTTGGGCTGCGGCTGTGGGATGGAGCGGCCTGTGTCGCTTCCGGTGCGCTGTACCTTATAGGGCAGACCCTCATTGGTCGGGGACGGCGGCGCCGCGAATAGGGACATGACAGGTGCTGAGGGTGTCGAGAAGTGAGACGACGGAGGGCTGATGCTGGAGTCGGAGGGAATGATGTGATCGCAGATATAGGGAAGCAGATAGTCGCGGAAATCGTCGTCGAGATCCTTGCTCCATGGAGCGATGGGGGGCTTTTTCGTCCCGGGAACAGGCAATACGGTCGGTTGGTGGTCCGGCCCATGCGGCAATTCGAGCGATTCTGGCGGCAAGTCGGATGTCTCGGGGGGCAGGGCGCCGGGCAAGCCGCTCGGCTCTGATGCAGGAATGGATGGGATGGATGGGATGGATGGGATGGATGGCCGCGCGGCTGGGGTATGCTGCGGTGGATATGGCTGTGATGGAGGCCTGTTCTTGAGCATATAGAGCACCGAGCGGGAACTGTGGAGGGTGCGGAGGACATGGGTTCTGATCCGAGGGCCGGTGCGGGGCGGCCGCCCTCCAGGGATGCACACGGCGTTGTCAGCACGGCATGCAGCACAGGGCGGCTTGACGGACCGGACGTTGCACGCGGGCAGATTCAGGAGGACGCATCGCTTGCAGAATCGTGCTGCCGAGACGGACGGCGACATGGTCTCTGATGGCGGCATGATCGCTGGGCAGATGGATGACATGATCGCTGGGCAGATGGACGACCAAGGCCAGGGCGGTCATGGGAGAAAAAAATGGGTGCGTGTGTGTGTGTGGGATCGCGTTTGGATGGAATCGGAGTGACCCTGGATCGAATCGGAGTCTTGGATGGATCCGGGGAGCCTTGGATCGAATCGGAGCACCGGCCTGTCTGGCTGCGGCTGGTGGGGGCGGAGGGGCGCGCGCAGCACGGCGATTGGTCCAGGGCCACGCCCCAAAGCGCCACCGTGGCTGGGGCGGCAATCCACTCGACGGGGGGATGCGGGTGTGTGTGTGTGTCGATGAGTGTTGGGTGGCGCGATTGCTGTGTCCATACACAGTGGAATACACAGTCGATGAGAAGAAGCGCACAGCAACAACAGCCACAGCAACAGCCACAGCAACAGCACCAACAGCAACAGCAGCACCAGAAGAGATAGCAACACACACACACTCGAAAGGATCCGCCAATCTTCTCCCCAAAAATCGCTGCTGATCCTATATTTAGGGGGCCGTCCTCGCGGCCGCTGCCCAGACAACCGCCGAGACGACCTTCGAGACGACTGCCGAGACAACCGCCGAGATTTCCAGCTTGCCTGCCTGCCTGCCTGCCTGCTGTCCCCGTCCGATCTGCCCTCCACCGCCAACCTCGGAGCACCCATCCTTCCCGCCATGCAGCACCTGGTATACAAGGTACGCAATGCTTCTGGCCTCGCGTCGCTGCCTGCCTATGCCAGTCGTTGCTTCCAACCGCCTTTGGTGGGCGGTCGCTTGCTGCTCGATCCGCCAGCCACCCGCCGTCGTGCGATCCCCCCGATGCCGGTGTCTGGCTCTCTGGCGCTGTACTGCCACTGACCATGATCTGTGTGTGTGTGTGTCTGGTTCTCCGCTCCCGCCAGATCGCCAACGTCCTGGCGTGGTTCTTCCTCTTTGGCAACCATGTCCTCTCCATCGTCAACACCGACGATTCGTACGACCCCTACCGCAAGTATCCGACGTATCTGACGCCGGCCGCGTGGGTCAATTACATCTACGGCGGCATCTATCTCCTGTTTGCTGGCTTTGCTGTTTGGCAGGTAAGGCGAGACAGCCAATCTCAAGGAATCGCTCAACTCTCGCTGCCTGTGTCCCAGCCGCAATTGCTCGACACTCCCTGGCTCACACAGTCGTGTTTGATCCTTCTCTGCACTCTTACAGTTTGCTGCTCCTGATGCGGATGGCATCGTCGTGCACGGATACGGAATCTGGTAGGCGTTGGCCTGCAATCGCGATACAGATGCATTCGCAGATCACATCAGCACACAGTCTCGGTTCGGTGCATCGCATCGCCATCGCATCGCATCGAATTGCATCGAATCGAATCGAATCGAATCACATCGAATTGCATCGCTGACCCTGTACTCGCTCGCTCTCTGCAGGTTTGTGGCCGCCGCCCTCATGAACGCCCTCTGGTTCAACCTTTGGGACGAGGGAAGGCTCTTCCTGGCCTTGATCGTCATCCTCTTTGCCTCGGGATTCATCTCGGCCGTCGTCGTCGATCTTGTGCGCACCTATCCGGCTCGCAACATCTGGGAGCGCATCTTTGTCCACTGGCCATCGACCGCTTTCCACGCATGGATTCTCTATGTCGTCTGGATCAATATCTCGGCGTGTAAGCATCATCGTTCGTGCCACACGGCATCGTGTTCGGTCCTGATGAATGCATAAATCGTGGACGCTGCCCTTTCTTCCAGTCGAAGGACTAACCCGCCACCCATCTGCTTTCCTCCAGTGATCACCTCTGTCCATGAGGATGGACCTCATCTTATTGACTACCTCCTGGTCTACACTTGGCTATTCCTCCAAGTCGGTGCTGCCATCGGTCACTTTGAGTGGAAGAGCTCGGCCTGGGATCCCGCCCACCTGATCGTCACCGCCTGGGCCGTCTTCGGCGTCGCTTACGGCCAGTCAGAGTATACCTTCATCTTCTTCCCTGCCCTCGCGGCTGGCGTGGTGATGGTTCTCTATACCTTCAAGCCCATCTTTGCCCGGAAGGCCTCGGACGCCGAGCACTCACCCCTGCTGGGCTAAGTCGACCGTCAAGCGCCTCCAAGTCGCCCCTGCTCTCCAGCGCGTAATTCTTTGCAAGCGCTGTACTGGCTGGCTGCAGGCGCCTTGGCCTCCTCTCCCCGATCCACTCCGATGCAATCTCATCCGATCCATCTCAAGGTCACCATCCTCTTGTCGACGTACCTGTCCCTCCAGCGGCTTGCACACCGCAGCGGATGCGTAATCAAGTTATGGGATGCACTCCCCCTCCTGTCCTGGCTCTCTCGCTTCTCCGCATTAGGCGTCTACCTCTTAGCGCTGCCGGTTCTCTCTAATCTGCATCTCTCCAGAGCACGTCTACTTTTTTCGACCACCCCCCAGTATCTGTGATACTGTTTCCATACTTGCCGCCCCTTTGCCCACCCCGCCTCGACATTTGTACAAAGCCCCAATACAGTTTTGATCATTCTGACCAACCGAATCATCCGTAGACCGACCGGCACGCACGACGTGTGCGTTGTTATTGCAGCATTGTTCGATCTGTGGTTGCCTGTGTGTTGATTGCTAAGGTTGTTGGTCTTTATTGCATCGAAGATGCCTTGGTCGAGCCCGCAGCCTAACGCCAAAGCAGGCGCTTGAGCCAATTGCGACTCTGACCGTCGCTGCCGTTCTTCAGCTCTGCCAGCTCTTTCTCTGTCAGCTTGACGGCCGAAAAGTCTCGGATGAGCGCATTGAACATGCTGCCAAAGAACAGCGCCATCACGGTGCAGGTGAATGTGATGACGTTGTAGGGCATGCTAAAGTCGGGCGTGGGCAGGGCCAGGAGGAGAGGCTCGGTGTAGATCCGACTCCAGCGACAAGCGCCTTCGCATCGAGCAGGGACGTAGCTCACAGTCCCAGAGCTGTGAGAGTGAGAGTGAGAGTGAGTGTGAGCGAGAACCTTGGATCGGTGGTCCATCAAAGAAACATCATGCAGCCAGAGGCTCCGGTGCGAGACATACCTGAGTTGGAAGCCCCGTTCCGAGTCTGGCGGATGCTCGGTGTATCGAACAAGAGCATATTCAAACGCGACGGTGATCAGCAGCTCAGTCTTGGGCGGCAGAGTGACTTCGATCTCGAGGATTCCTGGGCGGACACGGTCGATCGATGGCTGGTAGTAAATCGTAGATTGATGTTGCTTGCCCTCTGTAGAGACATCACAAGGCCGCATGGTTCAACCCCACCGCAGATAAATAGCCGTGCGTGAGAAATGAGCTGCTGGATGCCATACAAGCGATATGCGCCAAACAAGCGATATACGCCATACAAGCGATACACGCCATACAAGCGATATGCACCCAGAATTCTGCAAGGCCCGTTCACGCCCACAGCTGTGATCGCAGACACAAGGCCCGTCAGATCGTTACCTTGCTCACTACCGACGATCGTCTTGACCTTGAGAGTGTGCAGATAGAGCTTCAGGTACCACGGGATTGTTTGGAAGAAGACGACCCGGTACGACTGCTTCTCATCGCTGTTGGTCAGCCGTGTGGCCATTCCCGGTTGACTGGCGCCGAACCCCACCAAGTATCGGTGTGCTTGAATCCGCGAGGCAGACGGCAATAGTCCCGAGACTACCGTACCGTCCAGAGAATCGATTGGGATCAGTTCATTGGGGGCAAATCAAGCGATGGGTCAGTCGGAAGGAGAAGAAAGGCTGTGGCATCCGCTTCATCCACAAGACTCCCGGTGGGGAATAGAGCACTCGACATGCCACAGGCAAGGAGAATCTGGCACATCGACTATCTGTTCTGCTTAGAAGTGCAGCGGCTTGGAGACATCCTCGACTGGACTTACAGTATGGAAGATTTCCCCCAGGAGTCTTGATGCCGAGGTTGACGATCTGTCCCGGCTGCCCTGTTGGCCATCGCGGAGTAGAACACAGGTGAGGTTGCTGAGGCCACAGGGGAGGGGCTGCGATACGAGAGCACGCAAGCCCATCTGGCCGCACCGCATGGGCCGACGGTCGCAAAGAGCGCACTCCTGGAACAGAATGCTTACTGCTGCTCAAGCTGACTTCGAGGCTGTTGCTCTCGCTGGAAGGAAGGGCAAGGCCAGAGGATGCAAACCATTCCGAGTGCGTGTTCTTTTGGACAGAGACGGTCGAGTCTGTGGCAAGCGGACATTGGTTTTGGATCTCCCGGCCAAAGAGCAGGTACATGGACCAATCTTCGAGCATTAGGTATGGATGGTTAGTGCTGAGCTCTGCGGCACGTCCGATGCAATGTTATCGTGAGATTGACCGACACGCACCCTTTTGCTTCACTGTGCGTCTTGGATCCACAGCGACAACAAGCCTCTGATAAACCTCCAGGGTCCAATCTCGACACTCGGCATCCTAACACCAAAAACGAGCCAGATGGGAAGGGAGTGAATCATCGCGCTGACTGTCGACAGTGCACAGCATGGTATGGGTGCTCAGGATGGGCATGTCGTGGGTGCTCAGGATGAGCATGCCGGCCAGAAAAAGGTGTGATACTTGAACACAGCGGCGAGTGGTAACTTGCGTACCTGGCACTGAGGCTGGACGTGGACTGACATGGAGTGGTATTCGGTGTCGTATATCTTGTACGCATTGAGGAGGCTGGCAATACCGGACTGCATCGTTGGCGAGAGACAGCGGCGTCAGCCTCGACAGGGACATGCACCGGACTTGCTAAACTCGCCGCAATTCATCACATGGCACGCAGCCATCAGCGGCCAATGCCGTCGAGTACTGGTTCATGGCAGCGTCCCCGGTAGACTCCTGATGTGAGCACATACCTTCGTCTGGCAAGGCAGGAGCTTGGCCCACGGAGTCAGGTTCTCGGTGCAGGTGATTTCGTTCGACAGGATGCCGTGTCGCAGTTCCAGATTGCCTGTGAGCGACATAGCCCATGGACGTCAGAATAGATGCCCTTGCGATATCCACGGCCCCACAACGACGAATTCCCGACCGTCGGAGCACCCCAACAGGGTATGACCGCCGAGATGGCTTGTGGATCGTCTGCGGCCCCAACCTGGTCGTGCGGATCGTGGTCGGTCGGCACGGCTGGCGTTGGCATGATGCCCTTCCGGATCGTAAGAATGCAGCGGGCTTGTGGTGAGGGTCTCGTCCAGAAAGTTGAGCGAAGCACAGAAGAGGCCCGAGAGGGCATTGGTCAAGCCTTTCCAGCGGGCGTCGGTGCTGATGAAAGCAGCAGCAGCATCTGAACATTAGCGACTGTTCAACCGACACCATGCTGAGCCATACCTGGTGATAAGCCGCTCAGCCCCATCGATTCTGCCGGCGGCTCTGCGCTCATCTCGTCCTCGTCGCATCCATTCCTCTCCGGTCAAGCGCAGGTCTCGCCGGCAACACTTACTCGGCGGTGCGGAACCAGGCCCACAGCTCGACACCCGACGGCGCTGCGTAGGGCTCCATCGGCCATTTCCGGTAGTTGTAGCGGCCCTGTGTGAACGTCAGGTGGAGTTCGGCCACCTCGAATGTCTGGATGATCTCGCCGATTGCTCGGGGAAGCAGCGAATAGTGGTTTGCTGGTCATGCAGAACGAGAATCGAAGGAACCCAGAGCACAGAACGAGGATCGAAGGAGCCACGCCCCCAAGCATCAAGCAATCGACAGGATTAGAGCGCATATCCTGAGCAGTCCTTTGCTCGCTTCGATCTGACGCTGGTATTCGATATGCCAGCCCGGCACAGCGGTGGCATGTTCGAGCCAGGGCACGCGGAGCAACGACATCAGTGCTCAGAGCCTCACCTTGGGCCTCAGACAGCACAGCCGGCGAGAAGGATCGGTTAAAGTCAAAGACACCAAGGACGGTGCCGTCGGGAAGCTGCGAGAGCGACAGCCGCTCGCGGTAGGTCTCGCCGGAGAGCGCCTGGACCGATGAGAGGACCAGAGCGCCGAGGATGAACAGCGCCGACGCCGAGACGGGCATGTCTGTATCGTTTGGCTGGGCCGCTTGTCTGGATTGGCTGCTTGGAGAATCGCCCACGCTGCCGATGATATCGATGCGGCGGTGTATATAATATCGATGATATCGATGCGGCGGTGTTGATTAATATTGATGATATCGATGATGTCGACGATGTCGATCCCGACGGGGCAGTGTCCCTCCGGGGTTGGATCGCAGACAGAGCCGGTCGCGCTGGGTTTCCGTCAGTCCCGTCGCTGCTTCTGCCTCGCTCCATCTTGGACCGCATCTGAGCCCTCCTCCCGCATCGACGCCCAGCGCATGTCGTCGGGTTGATCTTGCCCCCCCCCCCGCTCAGTCCAGCAACCCCTCTCTGCTCGCACGCCATGGCTCTCGTCCGCTCGGCGATCTCGGGCACTCGCCTCCTCCGCGCTGCTTCCGGGCTGGGCGCTCGCTCGATCAGCATCGCTCCCCTTGCCGTCGCCAGATCTGGCCGCCTACATGCCTCGTCTGGCCTCCTATCCGTCGCAGGGTTTGCTACCTCATCCGGACCCGGCTCTCAGGCCGCCCCGCCCTCCTTCCTCTCGACCGCAGCCCGCTTCTCCGCAGTGCTCTTGGTCTCGGCCGTGGCATTCTACTTCATCTTCCCAACCGAGGATCCAGACACCGCCGGGGCGGTCCACCGGCACGAACCTTCCTCCAAACTGTCCACGAATCTCTCCAAGCTCGGCGCAAAACTCCTCTCTCCCGCCGAAGTCACCGGTATCCTGGAGCACAACCAGTACGACGTGTCTATCGCTGTGCACGATCTGGTTGCCCCAAAGTCTCCCGGTTCAGCTCCTCCAAGCCCGCCTGTCGTGCAGTACCATATCAACCAAGTTGCCAGCAACCCTGCCATCGAGGACTATCACTGCGAGGACCAGCTTGACAATGGTGCCGTTGTCTTTGGGTAATGCTCGAACACCCCCCCCTGCCTTGGGTTTACATCGGCTGCGTTCAGGCTCACGAAAGTGACTCGACGGCCGAGATGGACGATATCGGGTCCGCCGACATCGGGGACACGACTCGATGTCCTTGCCATCCGATTGCTCTGGACATCTTTTGTGCAGAATCCATATCTTCTATCTAACCCCGTTCCGCCGACATTGCTGGCTGCGACTTCTCGATCACCTATCTCTCTCGATCACCCATTCTCGCCCATGCAGTATCTTTGACGGCCATGGCGGCCCCCATACCGCCCGCATTCTATCGCGCGAGCTCTCGAGCTACGTGGCCCATGCGATCAAGAAGCAGTCCGAGCCGTCGATCTGGTCCTGGATCTGGCCGTCGCCCGAGATCTCCCGCAAACAGCTCATCACGGATGCACTGAAGGAGGCTTTCAGGGCCATGGACTCGGACCTGGTCAATGCTGCTTTCGAGCCGGAGACTCCCGACCAGGCCGGCCTTGCATACATCCTCGCGGCCCTCCGTCCTGCTGCATCTGGGTCGTGTGCCATCCTGGCCTACATCGAGGGCAATGATCTGTACGTCGCCTGCACGGGCGACAGCCGCGCCGTCGTGGGCCGGAGACAGACCGATGGCAGCTTCGATACCATTCCGCTCTCGGTCGACCAGACGGTGAAGAATGCCCGCGAGTACGGACGGTTGCTCGACGAGCACCCTGGCGAACTGGAAACGGTGGTCGTCAAGGGCCGTGTCCTCGGCGGACTGATGCCCACCCGAGCCTTTGGTAAGCAACGGTTTGCGGTGCTGACGGTCATGCAAACTCTATCTGGCATCCGCATCCACATCATCAGCAGTATCACACCGGCGGCAGTATCACATCATCAGCAGTATCACACCGGCAGCATCACCGTCAACGCCGTGTCGCTCACGGCCCCATCGCTGCCGCGCGTCATTCCCTGCCTGCGATAGTGTTGCAACGACAACACCTTGGCCCGTAACGAGCTTTGGATAGCTGATCGGCCTTTTTGTGTGCTCCCGCAGGCGACTCGCGTTACAAGTGGCCCGTTTCTGTCCAGAGGTTGGTGTGGCCGCATCTGGGAAAGCGTGGGTGCCCGCCCCACTACTACACCCCGCCCTATGTCACGGCCGAGCCTGAAGTCGTCCACTACGAGCTCGATCCCTCCAAGGACAAGTTCCTCGTGCTTGGCTCGGATGGTCTCTATGACGAGCTCTCGAGTGAGGAGTGTGTGCACCTGGTCGCCGGCCAGCTCGAGCGCAAGCGGCTCGTCCCGCCGCCCGCATACCCGGCCGAAGCCAGCAGCCAGCAAAAGAACCTGCAGTTCAACGACCTCAGCCCCGAGCGTGTCGCCGGCTTCAGCTATGTCGACGATAACCTCGCAACGCACTTGATCCGTAATGCCTTTGGTGGAAAAGACGACGACAAGATCGGCCGACTGCTGGGCATCCCTGCCCCGCACAGCCGTCGCCACCGTGACGACATCACCGTGAACGTCGTGCTCTTTGGCGGGCCTGAGAACCATGCTAGCTTGGACGACCAAAGTGCTGCAAGCTCGTCAGCCTCAGCCCCAGCCTCAGCCTCATCCAAGTCTGAACAGCCGCCCCGGCTCCGTCTCGTCGGGACCGGTAGCTTTACCCAGCGCAAACAGCGACTAAAGGAATATGTCCGATTCCTGGCGGTCGCTCCCCGACCCAACTGAGCCTGGACTGAGCAAATACAGCTCGAAATCTTGGTTTCTTGGCCCATGACTGGTGCAAGAGCTCGGGGGAGACGAGAGGCGGAAACGAGGGTCCATCGCGCTTGTCAAGTGTGACTATGTCTCGATGGCAGGCAAGAATGCCCGGGGCTCGGCAGTGTATTTGGGTAGAATGATCAATGGGCCATATTATCGAAGGCTGGGGCCAGGCTGTGGCTAACTGGCACGCCAGGTTGGACTGAGGGATATGAAAGTGTGGCAGGAGGAGGAGAAGGGCCGGTCGATACAGGGCCGGTCGGAGCAGGGCTGATCGCTGCGGGGCTGATCACTGCAGGGCTGATTGAAGCGACCACCGATGTCGGCGGTGCCTGAGGCGCACAGCACTGCATTTCAGGGGGCGGCGCATCTGTCTGAGCCGTGGCCGGGGGCAAGTGGGCATCAGGCTGGATCTTGAAGACTTTCTCGATCGCCAGCCACGGCACAACCGAATAGCATCCCACGGACAAAAACACCTTGCACCTGTGGGGAAACAGATTGCCCGGGTCAGCAACCCATGTGCCCAAGCAGATACCGTTGACCGGGCGATTGATCGGAAGTGCTTCTGCGCATCGCAAACAGACCATGGCTGCGGTGCGATAGCGCGCCATCAACCATATGGATACTCACGATCGACTCTCGCGTTGGTTTTCTTGTACAAGGGCTTCGTAGCACCCACCGTTGTCGCTGGAGGAACGAGGCACGAAGGTCAGACACAGTCGTCACAGTATAGCCCCAATGGAGTGCAACGAGTCCGTTGTCTCGAGAGATGCTCTAAGCGATCGCCAGATCATCCCCAGACACGCAATCGCCTCGAGCTTTGCACTTTGATCAAATACGATCGACAAGTGCGAGTCTGGGCCCGAGCTGCAGCAAGAGAATCCTGAAGCAAACCACGGCACTCACTGTTTGATGACGACCCAGTCGCCTGGCTGTATCCGCGACCGCGACTCCTCCAGCATCTTCTCCTTATCTAATCGTCGCTGTGTCTCCGTTCGCTGGCGTTGCGGGATCATGAGAGACAAGTAAGTGGGGGCAGCTTGAGCGATACACCCGAACAAGATTGGCGCTGTATCAAAACTCACCTCATCGTGGCGCGGACAGAGAATCTCCATGACTCCGGCGCCCTCGAGCGCCTCACCAAGATGGAGACCAGCGTTCTTGGCACAGGTGATATGGAAAGCGCTGAGACACATGCCCTGTAGATTTCATCAGCATTAGGATGCAGTCCAGTAGTCTCACATGGCCAGGCACGATGGAGATGGGTCACGTCGCTCCGTCTTCAGCAACCCAGAAGCAGTTCGAGCGAGGTGATACACGGAACCCACGGATGCAGTGTCAGTCGATAGCCGTACCTTGCTGCACTGCACAGGCGCACCGTACTTGGAACCCTTGGATTTACACAGGGAGCATTTCTGAGGCACCAAGATGTCGTCGAACCACTCGTCAATGCGATGACTTGATTTGGTCCATACGAGGTGCTCGCGGGTGGCGTCGCTGTTCCGGACGCCATTGCGACGATGCCGCTGCGACGATGTCATCCACTCTGAGGACTCACCAGTGACCACCGTGCCTTGGGAATATTGCCGACCCCCGTAACTATTTCGCGTTCCTTGTTCTCAGGGTCGGGGCCGATGCTTGTTTCTAGATCAACACAATGGACGAGAGGGCGATGGATGCAGCGCACTGACAGGATCAAAAATGGGCCGGTAGCAAATGCACGGATGCAGCCGCGGGAGGAAGAGCGCATACCTGTGACATATGTGGCGCACAGACGGTGTGCCCATTTCTTGGGCTGGTCGGTGGGGAGGAGCTCCTCGCCGATATTGGGGCATAGACAGCACTGCACGGGACAAAAGCGTGAGCAAATCACACGCGGCCCATGCTGGGAGCGAGGTTGGGCCGGGCCAGGTGCGAGACTCTCGCCAACGGTACCTTTTGAGGCTCGGGCTTAGTCTTGGGCTTCTTTGGGGTCTTGGGTGTGGATGGTAGTGTCGGGTGATCCAGGCTTTCGTCTGGCACCTTGCGCTTGTGTTCAGAGCCGGGGCTCGGCAACGCAGCTCCATGCGGGACGGGTAGAGTACCACCCGCGCTCTCGGTGCCGCGGTCTTTGGGCTCGGCCTTGACCTTCTTTGAGCTCTTCTTGGCCGGCACACTGCCATCGTTCTTGGCGGGTGTCTTTGGTTCCTTGGGGGAGGCTTTCTTGGGCGTTTTCTTCACATCGACTTTGCCATTCGTTGTCGAATCAGCTTTGCTATCTTGCGCAGCATCGGCTTTGATACCATCCTTCGCCACATCAGTCTCGGTCGCGCCCTCTGAGCCAGCATCGGATGGACCTTGGGCAGCAGCCTCGCACATGCACAGCTTCGCTTTCGGCTTCTGCACTTTTCGTGGCGACTCCTGCGTCTTCTGGGCGTCATCAGCAGCGGGTTCTGCCTTGTGCTTCTTTGACTTTGGCTTTGGGCTGTCCTCAAAGAGCCGCGGCACATCCAGCCTGACACTGTCGCTGACACAGCGGCAGTATCGAGCCTTCTTGCCGATCGGGAGCCAGCTCTCCGTGGCAAAGTTGACAGATTCGGCGCAGTTGAAGCCGAGGTTGTATCCTTGATGATAGGCCGAGGGGAAGGTGATGACGATCTGCCGACAGACACGAATACGGGATCCGAAGCGTGAGTCAGGCCGGCGAAGCACACGCCACGGCATCAAGTCGGGCTGATAGAAAACCGAAATAGAAACACAACGGAGTGGCGTCCAATGGTTCGTAATCGGTGGGGGGGGGGACTCACCTCGCCCGGTTGTTGAATGAGTGTGTGGAACGGAACGTGGTTGTCGCGCAGCAACTTTGGTGACATGATCGAGGTCTTATGGCGGAGGAACTCGGGACACTGGGCAGCCTCGTAGTGGAATATGGCCCTGGCCACAGACTCGAACTTTTTGCCGTGCTTGGGCGGCACAACGTACCACTGCTTGGGAGCCTGTAGGAGGAACTGTCAGCTCTACACCAAGACATGGCGCAGCGGCGGCTGGCCGGTGGCAGACAGCGTGGGATCAAGCAGTACTTACTCCGAAATGAATGTAGCTGAAATAACGATTGTTGCGAATTGTTAGACTGAGCAGCTGGCGGGGTGCTTGAGGACACGAGACATGTGCAGGACTTACTTTATGGAAAACAGGTCCATGTCCTCGACATGCCAAGCAAAGGTGGCCTTTCGAGGAGACACAAAGAGAGGATGCGTAGAAGAATATCAGCAATCAAGGTCTGTGCATCAACGCTGTGGTGGACTGAGCATGTCCACCCAGTGAATTGAATGGGGGTGGCTGTAGAGGGTGTTGACCGGCAGTCACAATGAGTACCTTCCACATGCCCCAATACAAATACGGCCTTGGACGCACGAAGCGATGGAGTGGTGGAGTGGTGGAGGGGTGGAGGGGTGGAGGGGTGAAATTGTGAGTCAAGCAGCGGCTTTTCAGAATCAGCGTACACCGGAGCAGCTTCCTGTTCAGATCTCAATCGTCTTCCATACCGATTCACTCCAGGGAGCTTCTTGCGGATCGACTTGAGCAGACTGTCCAGGCACTGCGGATTCCACGACGTCACCTCGCTGCTGAATAGAGAGCCCGGGAGGTCGGCACCATAGAGTGGCGCAAGGTCTAGAGGGACGGTGTGAGTCAGCGCCTCCCTGCTGTGTCCGCTGTATCATCCGCCGCCAAGCCAAGTCAAGCCAAGCCAAATCTCACGCCAGCATCCACACTTCTCTGGATACCTGCCGACGAGCCGCGAGCCAAACCTCCATGTGATTCACTATCTTGGCATGAGCCCGTAGATCACAGATAGCACAGCCTCAGGCACTTACATGTCAAATTCCGCCAGTAGTATCGCTCCAGACTCTTGCAGTACTCAAGGTCGTATGGTGTCCGCAGCTCGCTCACATCGAACTGGATCGGCACAGCGTCGTGCTCCAGGGCCGCGCCGCTGTCCCGCTTGCGTCTTGGAGGTTTGGAGATGGAGGGCTCGGCAGGGTGGGCTGCGCCCTCGGACGGAGGGTTGGTCAGCGACCCGGCATCGGCCGCATTGGCCGCATTGGCCGCATTGTCGTCACGGGCCGTTGGTTTGTCATCAGGTCCCAGGATTCCGGGATTCGGCGGCGCGACGGCATCGGACCCCTGCACTGGCATCATGAGTTCCGAGTCTTCAGCTGCAGCAGCAGGTTGTGGGTCCGCCGTGGGTGATGCACTCGGTACTGAGCTGTTGATCGGGTCGACAGCGGGAGCACAATTCGCAGACACTTGTGGGGCCGGTATGGCAGCCCCGAGTGGTGATGGTTCGGCCATGGAGGATACCGACTCGCTTGGCTGCTGGGGCTGCTGCTGAGGAACTGCAGGCAATTGGCATGCGGAAGCCTGAGCCACAGCAGAAATGCCCACAGTCGAGTGCCGGACGGGCTTTTTGAGAGACCGGAGAGGGTTGCTGAGCTTCTCATAGGAGCGATCTTTGGTCGCGGCGGTGGGAGTGTGATGTTCGGGTGTCTCGGTGAGCTCAAACCACTCCTGGATGTTGTAGGTGCTTGGATTCTTTGCCTCGACGTTGAGCTGCCGATAGGCGCCAGCGGGAAGACCTCCACCATTGATATTCTGGACAATGGGCTTCCGGATATGAATGCTCGGGAGGGAGGTGGCCAGGACCGAGTGCTGCCGGCA
Organism: Polychytrium aggregatum; assembly: GCF_025602895.1. Lineage (NCBI taxonomy): Eukaryota > Fungi > Chytridiomycota > Chytridiomycetes > Polychytriales > Polychytrium > Polychytrium aggregatum. Next base: position 554,734 of record NW_026516203.1, on the reverse strand, counting down.
AACCTGATCGATCCACTCGGTCGGTGGGATGATTTTGACCAGGCCGGCCTCGTAGCCAAGGGGCTCAACCGAGGCGACAAAGGACTTGAAGTCCCTGAACTCTTCCCACGTTGGCTTGAAGACGGGCACACCCTTGGGCTCAAAGTAGTGGTCGGGCGTTGCAGGGACGATTGCAGCAGGTGTGGTGGGTGTGGTAGGAGCGAGAGCAGTCTGTGCATTCGACAGCGGCTCGAGCTGGGACGAATTGGGGGCAACGGCTGGTGACAAGGTCGAAGCAGCGACGCTCGATGGGATGGGCAAGGCGGTTGCTGTCGAGGCAGAAGCTGAAGGTGGTATCGGGAGGACCTCGGTAGCAGCGAGCGCTGCAACATCCATGTGAGACGGAGCCTGGGTGGAGAGAGGGACGGCAGCGAGGGCCGCAGGATGATGAGCGGGGAGTGGAGTGACTGCGAGGCCCGGATGGATGGTCTGTGCCTTGCATCCGTCGATCGCCTCGGCTGGGATCCCGGATGAGAGAGCACCGATGCTGCAGCGAGGGTCGCCAGACGGTACGATCATGGGCGACGGCGGAGGATGTCCAGCGACTGGGAATGGGCGAGGGTGTGGATGTGGATGTGGGTGTGGATGTGGATGTGGGTGTGGATGTGGATGGGCGGCGACGGTAGCGAACGAGCGATGGCAACAAGCGACGGCGGCAAGTGATGCCGAGCGATCGAGCGGTGGATGTGGTGAATGTGCTGGTGGGGAGTGAAGGCGATTCTGTGCACAGGCACGGCGGTAATGGCGAGAAGATGGAGGATCAAGGGGCCGATGGGGCAGATGGACAGATGGACAGATGGACAGATGGGCTGACGGGAGGAGAGAGCGCTGGAGGACGGGAAGCGATTCTGCAAGCGATTCTGGATGCGAGATGGGCGAGCAAGAGGGCCCTCGGCGGACGAGCAGAACGAGCAGAACGAGTGATTCGGGCACCGATGGACGGGCAAGAGCGACGGGCCCCGCTGAGAAGCATCTGGAAGCGCACGGACGGTGGGCCGCTCTGCCGGGCGAACTGAGCTTGGCCGCTCTCGCTCGGCCGGCCGGAATCGGCATTCGACAGTCGGTATCAACAACCGAGGCCGCTGTTTGATATCGCTGGCCAACGATGTTCAATGGCGCTTCTAACGACGTCCAACGACGTCCAACAACGTCCAATATCGAACGATGTCCACTTCCCCAACAGTACTCTTCCGCTGCATCCTCGCTCGCAGCATATCACCCAGATACTTCCCGGATGCCGACTGATTGTGCATCGCTGTTGTTGCGCTCTCACGATCGAACTGCACCGCACGTGAACTCGTCCTGGTGAGTCACCCCAGTTGCACACTGACCACTCGGACGGGGGAACAAGAGAAGCGGAGGCAGTTTGGCCGGGAGAGCGGCAGCAGCACAGGAGAGACACAACACCGTCGATGGGGCAGGTTCGGCAGCAGCATCTACGCGGCCAAAGCCTCGCTGTATTTACTGATCCATCTCGGAGCCGGCTACTGTTTTCCTCCCTGCTCGCCTCGCCTGGCTCCTCCGTTGCAATACGGGTGTTTGCATGTGGCGATGATCCCCTCTGAGCAATGGCCGGCTCGCTCGCCTCCCACGGATCCACCTCCCGTCGCATCTCAGATTTAATCGAGCGGCGTTGCAGAGCCATTCGAGCGGCGGCCGGCATACTCCTCGGTGCAGTACAGCAGCGTCCGCATCTCGGCCTCGACATAGTCGTTCATTTCGGTCGTGTGCTTGTAGATCTCCGAGTCTTCGCGGTTGTAGAGCCGGGCATTGTTCAGGATCAGCAGCAAGTCTCGGTGGAACTCTGCATTGGTGGTGATTTCCTGGGTGGTTGGAACAAGACAGGGCACGCAGCCTGAGCACTTCGACAGCCAGCACGAGATGCAAATGCACCATCCGTCCAGAGCAAATGCACCATTCGACAATCGCCTCCCCCCAGCAGAGTCGCCACGCAGGGTCCGGCATGCCCGGCTCCGGGTGATTCCATCTGCGAACGAACCCCGCATGCCGTGCGCCACGCATCGCCGCACCCAAACGGACCGCCACCGGTAAAACAGAGCCACGCCGCGGCGCACCACTTACGCCGTCTCGGATCCGGTTCTTGATCGTCGCCAGGTTCATCGGCTGCTTGATGATATCAAAGTAGTCCGGCACGTGCTCCTTCTTGACCGGGTGCATGAACACATTGCCGCAGCGGTGGTCGGCAATCTTGCTCCAGATCATCAGTGCCGTGCGCTTCCATGCCTTCCGCTTGTTCTCGTCCGCATTCTTTGGCGTTGCGCCAATGGCCCTCTTCTTCTCGGCTGGGAGGCTGCCACTGTCTGCGCACACGACAGACAACGGAGGTTCCGAGGAGCTCCGGGTCAGTCCATTTTATGCTTTGTGAGCTGTCATCTCTGACTCCACCAGAGGCTTCTCTGCTAATTCGCAGTCTGCCCCCCCCCCTCGAGCACCAGCGCTTCGACAGCGAGCCTGTGGCTGGCACTGGATCTGCTTCGTCCACCGGTCTCCGGCTTGGCACCTGCCATCGCTTCGCCGAGCTCCTTGCAGCCCCATCTCCGTCCTCACAGTCTCACAGTCACAAGAGGAGAGATGCCGATGACGAGTCGCCCAACACAGCCAAGAGCCTGTCGAGGCGCCTGACGATGTAGAGCACTCCAGAGCAAAACCATACCAGATGTGTCTGGTCCGGAGATGTCGCCTTCGGTGGCATCCGAGGCCTTGCGCTTCACCCTCTCGCTTTCGATCCCTGCAGCGGCGCAGCCAAGTCAGCGTCGTCGTGGCCGGCGTGCAGCATATCACTGGCATCACAGATGGCTCACCTATCTTGGACACCGATGGCTCCGGAGGCGGTTTTCGGTCGGCCACGGGTCGCTCGGATGCGGCATGGGCAAGCTGGGCAAGTTGAGCAGTCCGAGTGGGCTCATCGCGCTTGATTTCGGATCTGTCCTCGGCCTTGAGCAAGGGGCGGCTGCCTGGTTGCTCGATCGGCGGTGCAGCAGTGAGGCTGGCAAGTTGTCTGAGCTGCGACGAAGCCTGTCTCTGTGACGAGACGAATGCCCTTTCCTTGGGCGATTCAGCGAGGCTGTTGGCAAACTGCTTGATGGCCAGCGCACTGGTGGACTTGGCTCCGCTGATGGACTGCATCGTTGCGGCCAGGGCACCCACCGAGGCCCGCAGGGACTCCTTGATGGGAACGTCGCTCTTGGCAGCCGCTATCGACGCAAGCGACTGGCCCGTGCGCAGGGGCGGCACCGACGGCTCGACTTTGAGAGGGACGTGGGTATTTTGCGATGCCAGATTGCCAAGCTCGGCCGACATCGGCAGAGTACTCGCAGGCGCTGAAGCCGACAACGAGGCAGCCGAGCTTTTGTTGCTGGGTGTGGCTGCTGCAGTTTGGGTCGGCAGAAGCCCAGGCTTGGCACTGGCCTTGGGTATAGCTGCCGGAACTGGGGCCGGGAGAGCCGAGGTGGGGGAAACCGTGGGGAGGGAAGCGGTACCGGCGACAGCATGGTGGCTATGCGAGAGAGTTGCATGTGTGTTGGAACCAGAAGGCATTTGGCCAGTACCGCCAGCGAGGACGGAGAGGAGAGGCGGCGTCGATCCCATCAACGGCGTCGAGGCACTCAGCTGCCCCAGGTTCGAAGGATGCAGCGAGGCTTGTGTCGTCGATGCAGCCAGCTGCCGGACGACTGCAGCAGCGGCCTGACATTGGGTATGCACATCGACGGAACCAGGCAACCGGGAACGGTGTTAGCATGGGGCACAAGCCACAAGTCCCGAGAGCACCGGTGCGGAATGATCTCACATACCACGGCAGCGGCAGCGGCTTGTTTCTGCTGGTTGGTCGTGAGCAAGTATTCGTCGAGATTGCCAGACTTGATGTCGATGACATTCTGGTTGATTTTGCTGCACCGAAACAACCGCAATGGGGCAAAGACAAGCGACCATGCCGTCAGGATCATACAGCCACTCGAGCTGTTCGGATCATCGCGCTGACAATCAATCGCATGATGGTTCGAAAGGCCTCGTCCGCCTGGCAGTGCTTTCCACGGAGCGACAGCGTGCCTATCGACATGCAAACGGCTCCCTCAGCATGCACGTCGTTCACAACGGTTTCCGCTCCAAAGTTACCGTATCGTCAAGTCGATTTCGTGTAGCGACTGCTGTATCTCGGTGACCCGCAGCTCATTCAGCTTCCGTGCAACGATCTTGAGCACTTGCTCGGCTGCAAGGGAGGGGATGTCGTCCGCCGGGATTCGTGTTGATCCGAGAAACCCAAGCCGACATCGAGGGATCGAAAGAGAGAACAAAACATCAATCAAAGCGATGGTCCGGATCGACGATGCGGAGTGGCATGGCAGCGATTTGACGCACCATCCACCCCGCTGGAGATCAGGCATCGATGCGATAGAAGCCTATCGAGTGCATGTCGTACCCTTTTGTGCGCCATCGCTTGAGACCGAGGATGGCAGGAGAGCACAGTTTGCCGGTGAGATCCCTGAGCGAGCATATCCAACATGGAGAATGGCACACCTTTCCACCACTTGGCACACTCGATCCCGTTTGGCCCGGCCTGCGTCCAAGCGGATCAACTCGTGCAGCGAACATGCAAGTTGCCACTCCCAAGGGGGCCATACTGAGCAAAGCCACTCACCGATTGGGACAGAAAAAGTCGGCAAGGAGCCGATATTCCTGGGCACATCCCTGGTTTTCGCCGAATCGAGCAAGATCGAGCAAGATCGAGCAAGATCGAGCAAGATCGAGACCACCCCCATTGGCAGAGAAGCACGAGCGATTCGCCAGGCGTTAGTGTCCCGCAGTATCGCAGCCACAGCGAGCAAGTCGATACTGTTGCGATAGCCCAGGCGACGCGCGGGTCGTACCTGGGGCGAGTAAAAGGACGGCTGCCTGTCAAAGATCGGTACTTTCTGCAAGGCGCGGGAGACCTCGTTCCAGTGCTCGAATCCGCATTGATGGACGGCCTCGGCCAAACTGAGCCATTCGAGGATCGACCATTCGGATGCAGGGAGGACAACGGACACGGACTGGGCAGCGGACGCCGATCCAGCGGATTGGCTTGGGTTCATGGTGGCAGAGAGAAGAGCGGGGCTGAGCAGTGATGCAAGCAGAGCATCCATGCAGGCCAAGCCGACGCCGTGGGGTTGGAGAACGGCCGGATGCTCAACAGGACATGGCCTGATGAGAGCAGAGAGCGAATGGCGGACGATCGACAAGCAACAATCATCAACCGGGAGGGCTTGTGGATCGATCGCGGATCGAGTGCGGATCGAGTGCGGCTGGGAATGAAGCCGGGACCGATTCCAACAGCATAGTGGGCCAGACATCCGAGCAAGCTTGGATAGTGCGACCTGTCCCCAACCATGACCCAGCGGACGAGGGACAAGACCGGCCCCGAGCAGCAAAGGGCAAAGGCCGCGGACGAAGAAGGACGGGAGGCAGCGGCCGGGAGTGTCCAGCGGCGGCGGACAACGGAGGGGTCCTTGGACAGAAATGCTGGCTGGTGTGGGAAAGTGAGTGCACGCCGGACGGCAGCACGGGCATCGTATCACTGGATATGTAGCTATTATATCGCATCACTGGACATGTCGCTACTGTATCGTATCGCTGTTGGCGTCGCATGGACCCTCCAGTTCCGAAACCCAATGCCCGGTCTGCGTTGCGTGTCGTCCGACGATCCCCCGGTCGCAAGTGCACCACACCGGGAGTACCGCAATTCCACCACTCCCGTCGTCCAAGTGGCCAGCACCACTGCGTTCACAACTCCAATGGGGACTCCAGTTGTATTTCCCATCGCAACCCCACCGCCGTCGCCCCGCTCGCCGCTGGCCCAGCGCCGCTTGGCTGTCGCAACGACTGCCTTGGGCCGTCGGGCTGGATAAAAATGCACGCTTGCCACTCCCCCCGCCGGACTCGATCGGCTCGCCGAAATCATCCTCGTTCTGCCTGCCTCTCCTTCCGCAAGACTCGCAGGCCTCCTTTCCTGATCTTTGGACCCATCCCGCACACCCTTCTCTGGCTCTACTCCCTGTCCTTGCTTCCCGGTCGCGACTGACCCAGCTCAAGACTCCACTACACAATGACCCTTACCGAAGAGCAATCTCGCACCCTGCAGCTCATCCTGCACCCGTCTGCGACCGTCTCGATGGTGTGCTGCTCCGGTGTGCTGGTGGTGCTTTTCATGAAGCGCCTGAGGAAGCGGCGTCTTTCGATGCTCGACCGAATCGTCGGGTTCATGACGCTTATGGATCTGATTGCCAACAGCGTCCACAACCTTGGAAAGTAAGTCGGCTCGCATGCCCTGGTCGGATATATGGCCAGCAGGCTCGGCTTTTGGTGCCATAGGATGCCGAAGACCGTACAGCACCTTGCTCCCGCCATATTGATCCACATCCTGCCGGATCCGGTGCTGTCCGTCGTGCTCCATCTGTCGGGAGACACTGCTTGCTATGATACAGTCGATGCCGCTTCCCTCGTCCGACCTTGCTCATGCTGCTCCGATCTCTCTTATTGCCAAACATGATCCGCCCGTTCACAGCATTATGGCTGATGTGCCGCACGGCTGCTTGGTGTTCGGCACCATCCTGCAGTACGTCCTGCTCTCGGGCCTTCTGTGGTCCACATGCCTCGCCTATCAGTGCTTCTCCGTGATCGCCCTCCGGTTCTCGCTGGCCAAGACCGAGGGAAATATGGTCTATTGTGAGTATCGGGCTAGGCCGTCCTGCACGCCGCAGCTTGGCCGATGTGCCTCGCCCACTGCCTTTGCTCGATATCAGCTCCATAGAATCACCTTGCGAGTCGTTCATTGGGCATTCCTTACGAGGCCCATACTCACTGTCTCGCATCGTTGCTCGGCAGATATGTGCGTTTCTTTGGGACTCCCGCTTGTTGTGGTCGCCTGCATCAACTTCTTGCCGACGTTTGGTCTGAATGAACCTATCATGGGGGTATGTGTCGGATCATGCTGCAGCAGTGCTGCATGCCTGGCCAAATGTTCAGCTCATATTGCCCTGCACTGCGAATCCCATATGCACGCCTCTCTGGACCTCGGCCTGCTACACATGCTCATTCGGCGACTCTCTGCAGCTTGCAACCACATGGTGCTGGATCAACTCGGACTTTGGCCTCTACCGCATGATTTTCTTCTTTGGTCCGCTGTGGCTTCTGTTCCTGGTCAATGTGCTTCTGTATGCCCGCGTGGGCTGGGTCATCCACAAGTCCTCTAGGATCTCGAAGCTCATCAACGCCAGCAACATCCACAACCGCAAGCGACATGCCATCGTCGATCCTCCCCTGGTGCGCTATGCCATCAGGACTCTGCTCTACATGGCTGGCGTGGTCGTCGTCTTTATCCCGGTGACGGCGGCTCGGATCCAGAACATGATCAGCCCCAACGACCCAAACTTCATGCTAACGTGTCTGCTGGCAGTAAGTGCATGTGCTGCTACTCTTCTCTGCTCCTGTCATGTCCGTGCTCGTCTTCGTGCTCGGCTTCGTGCTCGGCCTGGTACTCATCCGCTGAATCATTCCCACACCAGTTCTTTGGACCTCTTCTCGGCGCCTTCAACTCCACGGCCTTCTTCTATATCGAGTTCTTTTCCAACCTCAAGAGTTCCGACGCCGAGCATCCATCCCTCAGCAGCAACAAAGGTCTGTTTGGCCGAAACACCCATCCATCCCCGGAGCCGGCACCGTCGCTCGATGCCACTGTGGGCTCGTCGGACGATATCACCTTTGCCGACGCCCTCAAGAGCGTCGCTTAGATAGATTCTGGTGGTAGCAGAGTTGTGGGCAGCTGGTTTCCCTACTCCAGCACTCTGCAGAACAACCATTCTCCTCCGCCATACAGTTGATAGGCACCCTGATTTTGTGGAAGGGTGTGCTGTAAATGCGGGCTTCCCGCTGTTGCTTGTGGGCAGCCGACCCATACATTCCTTCATCCTCATTCGCATTTTGAGTTCTTATCATCACTGCACGTTTCTCGGCCCTCATCTGTGTCCTGATCTTATGGAGGCACCTTTCTTTGTGTACATTCAGTATCTGTGCAAATACAGTGTTTCGATTCAGCATCAAGAACGGCAAACGGACGTTGCAGATGCGGGATGTCCCGATTCGCTGTTAGAGATCGAGTGACGATGCGTGCTGTCGATACAACAGGCAGTATCTGTATGCCTCATGCCTCATCGCCAGTCGCATGGATCGACTGCCTTATGTCCCAGGAGTGCTCAGCCGGGGCCGACTGATGACTGACCAGCAAGTCGGCACCGGGCCGCTCCTTCTCAGCGCGCGCAAGTCAGGTAGATGGTGAGTCGTTCCTCGCCTTCGCCGTGCCCGGGCTGCTCCCACATCCGACCTGGACGACGATCAATAATGTCGAACAAGCCAAGCAAGCAATTTAGGACCCATCGCCAAACCCAGCATCCGCCGGCCTTTGTCGTCCGCCATCTAGATGAGCGCCGCCGAGAAGGGTCGGCTGAAGGACCACCGCATCCACCCGACAGCATCATGTATTCGGCAGCACCCCACCGCGCCGATTCCCGGCAGCATGCTCGGCCTTCTGGAGCCCCGAGGAATATTGAGCGGCGTCTGCAGATGCAAAAGGGTGAGTCGTTCCCCAATGTCTTTCCTTCTCTGCGACCACCAGTCTGTTCTCTGCGACCACCACTCCGTTCTCCACGATCATTCATCCGCGGCTGCAACAAGAAAAGACACATCCATCACATTGGCGAACGATAGAGGAGGCCATTGAGCAGTCGGAGCCAGGACGCCATGCGTCGGCCTGCCACGCGTCACTTGATATCAATGCTGATGTTGCTGAGATCGCTGTAGAACTGGAGCAGGAGCGCTCTCGCCAAAAGACACAAGAGTTCCGATTCCAGACCCAGGCCGCCAAGGTCCAGCGCTACATTGAGCGCATCAAGGCCGAGTACGGCTCACCACCAAAGAAGAGCATCGCGCCGATGCGGGTGGGTTGTGTCTCGCGTGGGAAAGGGTGGGATCGCAGCCCTCGGTTCTGAGCCCAAAGCCGGCGTATCTCTCTGCTGGTCTCGCACACTGACTCTCGCCTTCATCCGGCACTGCGCTGGCAACAGCATTCTCCATCAAGGGGGCCGCGATGCGCAAATGGCTCTTGTGCAGCATCGCCATCGCGGTCTATATCATCGCCATTCCGCTCCAACCCATCGCCCTCCCGTTCCAACCGATCCCGATCTCGCCTAAACCCGTCCCCATCGCCGTCGTGGACACAACGATCCAACCGATCGCCGTCGCCGGTGCGTTGGGGCTGGAGCTCGAGAGGCACACGCTCGGCCTCTCCGACCAGGGATTACACCCGTGTGCATCAGCGGGAGCGACGGGCCCTGATGTCGCCAGCTGCCGACGCCTTTGTGCCAGATCTGGTGCCCAGCATGAAGCGCCCGCTCATGGCCAACTTTCCCAATCCGGTCGACAACCCACGACGCAAGCGCCTTCGAATCGACCTGGAGCAAGCGCTCCAGCGATTGCCTCCGCTACCCAAGGCACCCAGGCCTGCGGGATGGTGATCAAAGTATTGGTGCATCAACAGAGCAGACGAGGTGCAGGATATGGTGGCGATGTGATGTCGGTATGAGGGCACGCTTGTAATTTGATACATGTGGCCTCAATACAAAATCGACAAGTGTTGCTTAGAGAGTGACAGCAGGGTATCGAATACCATTGGTTTGGACCACCCTGGGATTTGCGGGATGTTTGTGACCCGAGCGACCAAGATGCTGCCGACCAAGAGGCTGGCAGCCATATGTCGACAATCAGCCCAGAGATGCAACCGACGTCCGCGAGACAGAACTCGTGCTTCAGAGATAGGAGAGCGGAGTAGAGGTAGTTGCATATTCCGGCAAGCTAGCTGCTGACTGTAGGGAGGCTTGATGGACCTTGCTGTGAATGGTGGGTCCATCGCGATCGAGCCATCGTCTGGGATCGCGAGACGAGCGCGCAGTGTTGAAAGACTGGTTGAGATGGGGATTACTGGAAGCAGTGTTTGCATTGACAAGGTGTGGTTGACACAGCATTCATGGACCCTTCAGCAGGAGCGCAGTCGTTTTAAAGCCACTGTCCTCGGTGAAGATGTGTGACCACAGCCACAGACAGTAACACCCTGATGATGAGATGCGGGTTAGCCGCTGGGCCGAGGTGGGCTCGAGAAATAGTCCAGCAATGTCCGTCGCTTTGTCGTGGGTGACATCAGGGTCTGGTCATGCCGGCTGTTTTCGTCTGTGCTTGTGAGCGACCGGCCTCGCCGGGTCGGCGTGCTCGGAGCCTGGCTGCTGCTGCTGCTGTTGGAAGCACGCGGGGAGCGAGGGGATCTCGCCGAAGCCGCCCAGGTTGTTGACGCAGATGATTGCCTTGGCGAAGCCATTCGCGGCTGGTCCCCGCTGTTTGTCGTGAGTGGAGCAAGGTTTTCGTCGTTGCTCTGGCGATCGATAGTCGAGTTTCTCGACGTTCTAGAGTCTGCAGATGCATTCACTGAGCCAGGTTCATGCGGCTGCTGCTGGTTGAGTCGATCGCGTGGTAGTTCGTCAAGCGGTCGACGAGACCAGGACGTCAGCGGCGAAAGGGGCCGGCCAAGGTCGGCCATGCCTGACAGCTCGCCTTCCTGGGTATACCCAATCAAGTGCTTTCGTTCGAGATCGTGGTCAGCGTCCCTCGAGTTCATGCTTGCGATGCTCCATACTCGAGCCGTCGAATCATCTGAGCAGGACACAAGCTGGATAGTTCGATACGTTTGAATGCACGTGAATGTGAGGAAAGGAAGGGGGGGGAGAGAATATTGGCAATCGTGATGAGCTGTCGATTCGTGGCAGAAAAGAGACTGCAACCCGTACCCTCGCGCTCCTCACCAAACACAGCAACATGTACCCACCTGATCAAGGGTTCTCTTGGACCAGCTGACGGATGTCACTTCTTTCTCGTGTCCTCGCAGAACGATCGGAGCGCATTCCCGCCTGCCGAGCTCCCAGATGTGCACGCCGCCGTCCATCGAACCCGAGGCCACGAACCGGCCGTCGGGCGAGACCGTAGTCTTGACATAGAACGACGATGTCTTGAGGGTTTTGGCCGAATATGCAAACAGCGGCTCACCCAGTGTGTACGCACTGAATTCGTATACGCTGCATGGAGCGCAAGGCACGTTTTCGTCAGCAACAACTCGACACGCGCATCCGATGTCTTTGATGACAACTCGCGCTGGCTCAGAGAAGCAATGCTGAATGGCGTCGGACAGAGAGCTCTAAGAGATTTCGATGCATTCTGGTGCTCTTGCATGGTTCGGCTCGCATACCGGTGGTCTGTGCAGGCAGCAAACAGCTTGTGTCCGTCAGGATGGATGGAGAGCGAAGAAAATCCTGTTATCAAGCAAGCGAAAGAGAAAGTGTCGCATCCACGGTCAGATCTGCGAAAGGGATCCACCTCACTCTCAGCGTGAGCATGCACACTTGTGTATTCGCGCCCGCGTTGCGGCGGCAATGCAATATCAAGTGCCTGAGGGTTTGTGGCTGATGCACTTGCCGTGTTGTCGTCGAGTGTCGACGGAGGGCTTTGAGACGGCTGTCGGGACAGGCTGGCGACTTTTGGAAAAGTATCCATGGTGGCGGAGATCCCACAATTTGATTGTCCTGGAGGATCAATTCGTGTGCGCGTTGGCGCAAATGCGAGACAGAGAGCACATAGACCAAGACAGTCGATGTCGCAAGCGGATGATAAACGTTAACCCAAAACGGTCGTCCACCCGGCTTTGTTTCCAGATCACTGTATCCTACCCGTCAGCGGCACCAGCCGAAGCAACCGTATTGAATGTATGGGGCAGGAACACCACAGAGGTGACACTGATGGACTGCGTCTGGGATGCAGTATGGCGATGCAACATGGTGATGTGAAGGACGAGAGGGCGTCAGACGATCGTGTCCGTGACTACGAAGCAATAGAGTAGATGGAAGCCGCGGCGATTGTGTCCGAGAGTTCTCACAGCGAGAGCCAGCTGCTGTCAGGCAAAGCTGGGTCGCTGGTTGGCGACAAAAGCCTCGTCGTGGGCGAGTAAATAGCTGGTCTGTGGGGCCACACCTTCGGGGCTGGTCCAGGCGACATGGCTCGCCGGCGCTTGAGCGACTTGGAGTTGTGGTACTCGGTGCTATGGGCATTGGCAATGACATCAACAGGACGGTGCCGCCGCGCTGAATGGTGATGGTTGTACATGGTTGAGTGGTGCAGGTCAGCAACACGCTCAACCAACGCTGCGATGAGCATGTGGCACGACCGACCCCGACCAACCGCAATGCATTTTAGTGCAGGACTGATACAAACCTGGTACCAGAGTCGAATCCGCGTCGTCAGGAGGGAGCATTGGCGCACAGCGCAGGTCCCACACCATGACTGAGCCGTCTCTGGAGGCAGTCACGAGGACGTCTGCACAAAGGAGTTAGCATCGCTGTCAAGAGTTCCCAAGATCCAGCTTGCTGTGAACGACAGGGGTTTACCGTCCATCGGGCTGCCACTGATGCGATTGCCAGCCACGAACACCCACCTGGATTGCGCGGATTGAACGATACAGATTTGACACTGAACTCGTGCCCGATGAGGGAACATATCTCGGTTTGGGTTTCAACGTCCCAGATCTTGGTAGTCTGGTCGCCGCAGACAGACGCCTTTGGTGGGCGGAGTAACAAGGGTTTTGGTTAGCCCATGTGCGAGTGCGAACCCAGTTGATATCGTCGATCATCAACCAAACGGCCCTCCAACCGAGACCTACGATCAGATGGTCGTTCGGAGACCACTTGAGCTCAAATATCGAGTTGTCGTGGGCGGACCACTGTGCGCGTCCGTTGACTGAGTGCCCAAACAGCAGCCGGTGTCCGAGTCAGTACTAGGCAGCATGAGCGACCGTGGATATTGACGAAATCGATCGGTGCCTTTATGCGGCTGCACTGCTCGTGGGACCGGTGCTGTTACTGCTGCGCTGCTACTCCGATTGCTACCTAGCTCCCACTGGTTGTCTTTTGAGGTGTCGATGATGGCGATCGTCCCTTCTTCGCCGGCAAGAGCAATATAGTTGCCGTTGTTGGCGACTGCCATTGGTAAAACAGACCGAGTGAGATAGACGCTGCAACGCTCACCAGTGTCGCACGGAATGCATGAGAGGGATGGCGTGGAACAACAAAGCGACAGTTTAACTGCGCCATGGGGCTGTCTTCCAGCAGATGCGATACTCACGGTGGCAGTAGTCCGACGCAAAGACTGGGAGGGGTTGTGGCTGGGTCATGATGATCTGGTAAATGTCTTGTTCCCGGCTCACAAAGCGCTTGATGTACGACCTGAGCGAGACTAAGCAATATCAAGTCAGGAAGACGTGCCATGCACCCGATATCCGGAAACGAATCGTCCGTGTCTGGGGCGTATTGAGGCTCGGCATATCGACAGCGGATGCCTACAGTCGATGCGATGGCCGTGGCGAGAGCCGAAGAGCTCCCTCCCCATCAGGGCAGTGGAGTGGTCCATTGCTCTTCCAAATCGAATGCCAGAGGCCCATGCCGCCATCGATGACGGGCGGACAGCAGCTTCCATGGCCGAGCGGCGATTCGATTCCAATTAAGAGGACGTGGCTGGATGCTGCGATCGCAGATGGATCATAGACTTTGGCGGCAGCAGAGTCGACGAACACGAGCTGGCGCAAGATTGGTGCTCGTGTGCTGAAGTCGACTGGGGCGGGGCAAAGGACAGACACAACCGAGGATCTTGCAATTGACCGCACCGGGCAAACCCACAAGCCGGTTGCGCTCGAGAAGCAGAGGATTTCTCAAGACTGGCCCAGGCAACTCTGGGATGGTCGGAGGATAGGAGCCCCACGTGACGCCATGTAACCATAATTGGCGTGTGCGACCGTTGGAGAATGGTGGCCCAAGACCCGCCCGCCGCGCTTGCAACTGTCATGGGATGGTGGAGAATGCGCGGGCTGAGAGAAAGGGGGTCTATTGGGTCATACGAAGCGGCATGTGGTTGTATACCACCAGGCACGGTGGGCTGGGACAGTTCCTTGCGCATCCCCTTTTTCATCGAGAAACACAAGCATCTATCCGGCGCTATGAACGTCGATGGAAACGCTGCCATTGGCAGCGAGCCAGTCAGGTATCGACCAGGGAACCTAGCACGAGCTAACGATCTGCTGGGCTGGCGCAAGCGGCAGTGCCACTTCTCGTCTGTCTCGCCAAGACCCGACTATTCCTTCTCGAAAGGATCGTGCTCGTCGTCGGATGTAATCTGGTACTTTGGCACGAACCCGGACGATCCAATGGTTGTCTCGAATACGCTGCCGCTCGCATTGAGCTGGCCGTCGCTGGCCATCAGCGGCTCGCGCGAGGCTGTTTGAGCCTTGGAGTCCGCAAGACCCATGGGCGTTGGGGATGCTTCGAATTCACACTCGGGCCCGCTCTGGTTGACAAAAACAACACACTTGAAGTAGGTCACAACAAGGGTCAGCAGCAGGGCCAGGATCAATCCAATGACGGTGCCAATGGCTTGCTGATCCACAGCGCCGCTTGCTGTGGAATTGCCTACTGTCGGATCGCCTGTGAGGTCGAGGGGGTTGAATTGATTATTGTCCAATACCTGCTTGCTCTGTGAACGGCATCCAGGACATTCATGGCCACAGGTCGGCGCGAGCTGCCGTGGAGAGGAACATACCTCCGTTTGCTTGGATAAACGGATGACCCCATGTGCCCATGGTGTTTGGAAACTCAACTGGGTTGTTTGGCGGGACGGGAGTGCTGCCATCCTCACTCCCTGTGCTGGTTTCCCAGCCGAGACGCATTCCGCTCGACGAAGGCAGAGGCAAGTATGCTCCGCATGCGACAGCGACGAGCACGGGCATCACCCAAAGCCCTCTCGACAGGTTGAAGGTCAGCCTGGGTGGAGCAATAGCGATGGACATTGATGACTATGCGAAGACAGGCTTGTATTAGAGAAGCGGAGGTAGATGAGATCCAGTCACTCAGCCGATGGGGGGAGGTGAATGTATTTAAGAGGCCGGCTCGAGTGAGCGGGATCCAGCATCAGGTCGATCAGTCTGCACTGCGGGCAACCATATGATCACTCCTGGAGGTCGTCAGCTACTCCTGATTCCGGCTGAATGAATGTCGCAAGTCCTTTGCTCGCCCAATGACGCTATTGACGACGTCAGCAGGGTCCGCTTTCCCACGCTGCGCGATTGAGGCAGCGCTTGCTTCTCGTCGATAGGAACCCAGATCAAAACCGGGGCGAGCTGATATGGTTTGCGCCAACAGCTTCTGGGAGCAGCTTTCGGGGGCTGGTCGATATTCCCCTGCACATCGCAATCAGCCGCCACCCTGACACCATGGCCGAGGAACTTTCATCCGCCTGCTGCTCTCCCCAACATCCCTCCGCAACTGCCCGGCCATCCCGTCGCTTGGACAGGTGCTCACCCGGCCAGCCGCCTCCACATCCCGCTCCTTTCCGGCAGCCAATCGCCGCGGGGGCGCGTGGTCTGTGGCTGCCCGCGGAGTGGCCGGCCGCCGAGTCATGCTGACGCGTCTTGACAGCAGCGGGTGGCCATTGTGCATGTCGTTGGACACCGTTTGCGTCGCTGCATGTCGTTCGGCGCGGCTGGGTGTTTGTCGATGCTGCTGGATGCCGCCGGGGCTATAAATCACGGCCGCTGTCTTGGGCCGGCGCTGCACACCCAAGCTCCTTCCACCACAACAGCAGCTCTTCCCCCTCCAAGCCTCACAAGCAACCCCCTCCAAGCCTCTCATCAACCATGTCCGCCAGAGCCGTCGACGATCTCCACCCCCAGCAGTTCCGGCAGTCCCGCAACGACGCCCCGATCCCCAGCAAGGTCTCCAAAGAGGAGCAGCAGATCTTCCTCGAGTCTACCATTGCCGATCGGGCCATCGACTGGTACGTATCCGAAGACAGGGACTTGATCGCCCCTGCTCTCCCGCGTCGTCAGCACGCACATGTAGTCGCTGCATAGTTCGAAATCATAGTGGACGCATCTTTCCCGTTCCTCATCAACTCTACCTTTGTATTCCACCCTGCAGCTACCCAGCGCTCGCCCGCGAGATCGAGAACCACGGATCTGAGTCTGTGCGAACTGCCCTCCACCATGTCGAGCACCAGCGACCAGCCGCCTCGGGCAAGCACTACACTTGCGAAAGCTGTGGGCACGTCGGCAACCTCTAAGCGACTTGCGCCTCCTGCTACCGAGCGACAGCTCCGATCAGCTCTCTAAATCTACCACCCACTGCATGCTCTCTGTTCTTGACGGTGCTGCCCTCATTGTGCTTGCGCCAGGAGGCCGTTCATGTTCTCGGTGCCCTAAACCCCACGTCGCTTCTGCCGCGACACTTTGCTCGATTGCATGGTGCACTCTTTCGCCTCGGAAACGACCTGTCCAAGTATTTTGCGACAGTCATTGCTGGCTATCCATATCTTTGTGTGCAGCCGTGATCTCTGTCAATGCAGTGTGTTTCAGCATCCACGGACACACCGCATCGTCGGAGAGCTCTGGCCGCTTTCTTTCTGAATGTCAAATACAATGCATATATGCTCATCCCATTGTCTCAAACACAGCTGTCCCAAACTGCCACAACTCAAGGTCATATGCCGAGAGCGGCCGTGAAGTGTATTGTGCCAACAAAAATGATGCGCTCTCAGGAAGGCTCGCTCCAGTTCCCACATCCGTCGTGGCACATCCAGGATCCTTCATCATGCAGCATGTGTCCGCGCCTAAACCATCGCTGGGTTTACATCCACCGCAAGCTCGAGATTGCAGACAGGGCGCAGTGTGATGGGTGCAGAAGCGCGGAGGGCTCCGCGCCTGCCCCTCCACCAACAAACTATCTTGCGTTTAGATGATTCTCTCTCGCTTGGGTCGGGTCATGGGATCGAAGGCTCCCTTTTCAGGCGGCGACGGGAGCAGCTCTCGTGGCAGGGTCTGGGGGTTCTCCATGAAGGTCGGGAAGGGAACGCTGGTGTCCTTGGGGAACACCTTGCCACGATATCCGGCCTTGACGGCATCCCGGACTCGGATGTATGCATCGTCGAAGCCAGGGATGGCGCCCTTGATGTACAGCAGATTGTTGTGGGCATCGATTTTCATAATCTGCAGATAGATCATAAGGGAAGGTGAGTCGCGGGGACAAACAGCTCTGCGCAGGGACAGACAGGCGATCTAGAAAGGGGGCTAACAGGAATGGTGCGACTGAATCGCGGGGGATATGGAGGGCCTCCGATAGCGGCCTGAACGGCAGTGCACATGCGTACCTTCAGATTCTGAACCGTCACGCTGGTACCTCCCATTCGGCCCGGCATTTTCTTGCCTGGGAAGACTCTGCCGGGGTCCTGTGGATCGCAAGGCGAGGGATATTGTCCGCATAGAGTCAGCCAAAGGACAGGCATTTGTCTCCAGCGACCGTTGTGCTGCCCCGTGTCGCTGCCTAGATGGTCAGTAAACTTACGTGGCGGTTACCCGTGGAGCCGATCGAACGGTGGGAGATGGAGGTACCGTGCGATGCACGGAGACCGCTGTATCCGTGGCGCTTCATACCGCCCTGGAAGCCCTTTCCGATGCTGCGAATTGATGCCACAGATTGCGATAGTGTGAGGAAGCAGGCACATCATGTCCGCCACCTCGCGCGGCCTGACGAGAGCGAGTGCGAGACTGAGGCATGGTATGGTATGGAGCTCTACTCACGAGTTGCCCTTGCAGTCGACATACTGCCCCGGCAAAAAGTGGCTGGCATGCAGCTTCAGACCTGGCGGCCAGGCGGATTCAAGGCCGTGCCACAGCCGATAGTGTGGACCCGATCAACAGAACCGACGCCGGCATCAAAGCGATTTCAAGATACCAGTCAGACACACAGTCAAAGGCTGCTGCCAACAGATCGCGGATCTGCTGTACCGCTTGCTCGATCGAGGGCACATACTCGTTCGTATTGCAACTGACCTGATGGCAAGCAAGCATCGGGAGAGACGCGGAACTCGCGCAGCACCTTCTTGGGGCTGATGCCGTACTTGCGGTAGTGATACAGAACCGACTTTGCGATGACCTTATGGTCGGGCTCGTCGACGGCCCCGATGGTGACCATCCACGAGCCGCACTTGCTGTTGAAGCGCGAGTCGATCACCTGGTTGTCGACGATCTGGAGGGATAGACAGCGCGTTAGTGCCGATGAAATGAGCACCATCCGAGTGGGCGTCCGAGTCCACGTTGCTCAGGTAGCGGGACCCAGTTGCTGCTTTGGTGCAGATGTGGTGTCGATTTTGCGATGATGTGTGTCGATTTGGTGCAGATGTGTGTCGATTTGGCGATGATGTGGGTGTGATACTGCTGACATGGATTCGGGCTTGATCGGCCCTCATCAACTGCACGACTTGGTTCGTGGCTGGGAGGTGGAAGCGAGGGCCCAACGCTGCTACACCGTGCGGTGCATGGTTTCGCCTGGTCGTCGCCTTGGCCAATCGCTGCCTCATGGCGACGACTCGGTGACGACTAGGCGATATGAATCGACATTTGCGCCTCAAGATCGTCCGGTAGAGAGTGCCATTACCTGAATGATGGTCACGGGGGTCTGCACACCCCACTCGTCCCAGATGGTGGTCATGCCTCGCTTCAGCCCGATGAGTCCCACCCGCTTTGACTCGGGTGTCCACTTGAGCGACGGGGTTGGGCCGGTGCCGTCCGAGATGGGGAAGGCCGGTGTCGGGGCAGGCGTGAGGACGGGAAGGCCAAGGCGAGCGCCCTCCCGGCAGGCTGCTGTCGAGCTCATGAGTTGGACTGTGGGCCGGGCCATGAGCGCCCGCTGTGGGGCGATCCAGCTGAGGGCACTGAGGCGGGCAAGCTTTGTGAACATGGAGATGTGTCTGTGCTGATGGAGACGAGGAGTTGCTCGCGGTTGTCGATGTCCTCGGCAAGGCAGGCAAGCGGTGTTGGCTTTGGCGTCGGTTGCTGGGCAGCGAATCTGCAGCAGCAGCAGCCCCGGTGCAAAGGTCGGTCGCAGGCAGTCGCTTTGATCAGGAACGATCTGCTCGATCGCCTCTGCGCTGGTTTGCATTTTTCGCTGCCCAAGCGGGAGAAAAAAAGCGCCGTGCACACGTGACCGAACCATGCCCGCGGCTTGCTGGACAGGGCGATTCTCTGGCTGGCGGCGCTTGCGCTTGCACCAACATCGGCACCAGTATCGACACTGGCACCGGCACCGGCACCGGCACCGGCATCGGCATCGACACCGACACCGACATCAGTATCGATATCGACAGACGAAATGTCCGGGATCTCGCTGCTCAGGGTCACGTCCGCCGTGCGGCCTGCGCTCGCATCGCCGCTGCGTTCGAGACCTGTGGCCGCTGGGCTCGCTCGGTCAATCAACATCGGCATCTCTTCAATACCATCGTCCGCGGCATCATTTGGCTCGCTTCTCGGCCCCCAGATCCGCTCGACGTCTCTTGGATGCAGACGTAACGAGTCGCTGGGC
The DNA here is from genome assembly GCF_025602895.1 of Polychytrium aggregatum. NCBI lineage: Eukaryota > Fungi > Chytridiomycota > Chytridiomycetes > Polychytriales > Polychytrium > Polychytrium aggregatum. The sequence goes on along the minus strand of NW_026516203.1, from coordinate 535,154 downwards.
AGGCACCTTGCTCGGCATGCCGCCTCGGGCCACCAGCCGGCCGATGCCACTCAGTCATCGTCCGCTTCGACCGGCTCGCACCCTGGCCCCGCCCCTGTTCCCGCCCCTGTTCCGATCCCATCCAGTTTTCGCTGGTTTCCGCAGTGGACTCATCCATATCTCTTCTTGGCCCGGGTCGACAAGCCTGCGGGAACATATCTGCTGCTTCTGCCGTGCTTTTGGTCGATCGCCATGGCCACCTATGCGACACCTGCGATCTCGATGGGCGAGATGGCATACATGATGTCGCTGTTCTCTGTCGGCGCCTTTGTGATGCGCGGAGCAGGGTGCACGATCAACGACATGTGGGATCGCAAGATCGACAAGCTCGTGGAGCGGACCAAGGTCCGGCCGATCGCCAGTGGACAGGTGTCCATGTTCCAGGCCCTGACCTTCCTGGGATGCCAGCTGTCGACGGGTCTGGCGGTGCTCACACAACTGAATTGGTACAGGTGAGTGCGGCCCCTGTCATGGCAAGTATGCGTGAGTATGGCTGTCTCTAACCCCTGCCGGTGCCACTGGCGCTGCCGACGTTGTGATGGACATTGTCTCGATCAGCATTGGTCTGGGGGCGCTATCGCTCTGTCCGGTCATAATCTATCCGTTCATGAAACGAGTGACGTACTGGCCTCAGGCCGTCCTTGGTAGGCAGTCCAGTCTCACACTCGCTCGCTGGACGAGTGTCCAAAGCGAGCAGCAACCTGTCCAGATCCCCATGCATCGAATGCAACCACAGCTGACCAGGACGTTATGGCATCTTGTCTCGACAGGCATAGCATTCAACTGGGGCGCCCTGTTGGGTTGGGCGGCCATGCTCGGCAGCTCGAACTGGGCGGTGACGCTGCCGCTGTATGCCGCTGGCATTTGCTGGACGCTGGTCTACGATACCATCTACGCGCTGCAAGATATCAAGGACGACGTCAAGGTCGGGGTCAAATCGACGGCGATTCGGTTCGGCCGCAACATCATCTCGTGGCTCTCGGCTTTTGCCGCCGGCACTCTGTCGCTGCTCTGCATCAGCGGCTACGCCAACGACCAGGGCCCGCTCTACTATCTCGTCTCGGTAGGAGGAGCCGGTGCCCATTTCCTGTGGCAGATCACAACGCTGAAAACGGCCTCGGTCGAGGATGCCGCCCGGAAATTCAGGGCAAATGCGCGGCTGGGCAGCATCATTGCCATTGGCATCATTGCCGATACGCTGATGCAGCGATATGGGCCCGAGTGGTGTTCGAGACCAGCGAAATCGAGACTCGACGGCCAGCGTGGGCCCAGCGAAACAGCTGTACCCCAGCAGAGCGGAAGCGAATAGATGCATATGCGTCCATGGGAGGCGAGTCGACGGATGTGGGTCAGGGCACATGAAGTCAAATACAGAACGCAGCGAGTTGCCCTGCTCCGAGTCCCACCCGTCGCTTTCGTCGAGCGCGACCATCTTGGTCTTGATCAACACAAGCGATTCTCGCCAGTCATCGCGATCGGATCGCCGCTGACCGGATCGCCTTTGATCCACTCGACCAGCTCCCCAAATCAGAGTCGCAGACGCTGTCCTTCATGCAAGCCCCCACGAGAGTGCAAGTGCTGTCGCTCTACCGACAGTTTCTCAAGGTTTGCCCCGAGAGCAACCGCTGTCATGTCTCGGCACCATGCACACCGTCCAAGGCATCTGCTTGACGCCAGCTGATCCTCTCTGCGCTTGATGGATTCAAAAAGTCGGCCAAACAGCTACCCACAGCAGAGCGCCGTGATCTGGTCAAAAAACGGGTGCGGCACGAGTTCCGGAAGGGCAAAGTCGCCCCAGCCATCGTCCCAGAAGATGCGATTGGAACGGAAATGGCCAGCCCGGCCGAAACAAGCGGGTTCCTGTATGAATTCGGTCTCACGCAGCTCGAGAATCTACAGGCTCAGGTGCAGCACCTCCGGCAGCTCCGAGACCAGCCGCTTGTCGTGCCCCTGGACATTTACACCCCAAGCAAGCCGCGGCCGGCAGTGAGAGGCAAGGCGAGCTATCTGTTCCGGACCGAGGAGTGGGCGGGCTCGCTCGGATGCAAGAAGCGATAGAATGTCCACGCCATGAACCGGGATGCCCTTTGCGCCTGCAAGCCATCTGGATCTGAATCTAAGCAGCACATCCACCATGTCAATCGGCTTTCGTCGTGCTGCCGCAGAGAGCTGCTGCAGCGGGTTGCTTCGGCGGGCGCAGAGCGAGCACCCGGCGCAGTGCGCAGCACGGCCGAGTGTGCGATGGTCGCACGGGGACGCAGCCAATCGCGCGCGGCCGCCCAGCCGACCTATCGGCCGTATCGCCTTTGCGCAATCAATGGCTTGCAAAGCCCTCTGGCCTGCAGATCCCCAAGGGCGTCGTCCTGTCTCGGCTCTCTCCCCATCGTCGCTCCTCCGCCCCGCCGCTGCAATGTCGACCAGCTCCCTGATTGCCACCGACCCCGAGGGCTATGAGTTCCCCAGGTCCAAGCTCCGAACGCTGCAAGGTGTGCATCGCTCGCTGTCCCCGGCCTTGCCTGGGGCGCGGCTCCAGAGCAGCGGCATCGAAAGCTGCGACTGGGCCATCCATATGCGCTTCGCTGCCGCTGCACTCGTTCTTCCATGTGGATGCCAGGCCCTCCGCACCAGTCCTGCGTTACATCGCTGGGGGCGTTGAGGTCCTGATTCTGTCCTGATTCTGGTCCTGATTCTGGTCCTGATTCTGGTTTGATTCCCATCCTGGTTCTGATTCCGGTCCTGGTTCTGATTCTGATTCTGGCTGTTGTGGCTGCTGCTTCGCCCATCCGGTATCAACGAACTGCATCGATCAACCGCATCGCTCCCCTGTGTCCTTGGCGATTCGATACGTGTCTCCCGAATCAATCCATCGTGTCGCCACGAACTGCTCCAGATCCCTCAAAGATTCCCCTGGTGGTCGTGGCGTGTGGCTCCTACTCACCAGTCACCTACCTCCATTTGAGGATGTTTGGTAATCGTCGCCTGCCTCGCCTCGCCTGCCTCGCCTCGCCTTGCCGCTTTGGCTCGCATCGCTGCGTCCTGCTATCGGGATGCGATGCCCATCCGCTGGCGACACTGCGACACATGCACTCATCATCGTGCCTCCATCGGTTCGACCGCAGAGATTGCATACGACGCTCTTCGAGATCAAGGTGTCTATGAGGTGCTGGGAGGCTACTTTTCGCCCGTCAGCGACATGTACTCCAAGCCCGGCCTGGCCCCAGCCTCGCACCGAATAGAAATGTGCCAGCGTGCCGTCGAGACAAGTTCGTGGATCATGGTCGACACCTGGGAGCCCAAGCAGTCGAGCTACCAGCGCACCGCGACGGTCCTCGATCATTTCCACGAGCAGCTGAACGGTCCAGACTCGCCATCGGGCGGTCGCGGCATTCTCCTCCCTGATGGTAACTGTCGCTGCCCCCTGGACCCACGATCCCGCTCGCCTGGATGGCGGTGCGATCCATGTAGTCCAGCTAATGAAGCAGGCTCTGACGATCGTCCTTTTTTCCGTCGTCCAACCCGACAGGCTCAAGGACGGAAATCCGTGTTATGCTTCTCGCTGGCGGCGATCTCATCCAGTCATTTGCCGTTCCCAATCTGTGGGCGACCGCTGATGTAAGCAGCATGATTCTGGCACTGCACTGGAAGCATTTGTGTCGATGGGTGGTTGCTAGGCCGCTGTCCTTGCGACTTGGTCCTCGAGTTTCTTGAGTGGCCAAGTGTGCCCAACCGTGGTTCCCGATCGTGTATCTCCATTCCATTCATTTGGCTGGCACGCTCCCCTCTGCGGATTGGGCTCGCAATCGTTGCTGATCTTTTGTCATCGTCTGTGCTGATGTCGACATCGATCCCTGGAACCAACTGCCCGGTCAAATATGCGGCCATTCCTTCGACATACCGCGCCAACATTTGTCTCTCACGATGGTGTGGCCCCAACTAGCTCAACCACATTCTTGGCAAGTACGGCTGTGTCATTATCGAACGAACAGGCGCCGATGTCCATGATTTTTTGCTCTCAAACGATTCGCTGCATCAACACCGGGTAAGTGACGGCCATTTCCGCTGCAGCAACTCGGCCTCAACACCCTTGCCCGAAATGCGTGTGTGGTGAAGCAACAGCGGGTCAAGTGTCCTAAGAGTGGACAAAGCATGACATCTCACGCTCCAGGCTTTGCTGAGCAGAAAAAAGTCATCGTCTGCAAGCAGTATATCCACAACGACATCAACTCAACCAAGATTCGACTGTTCATCCGCCGCGGCATGTCTATCAAGTATCTGCTGCCAGATCGAGTTGTTGACTATATCCACGAGCACAAATTGTATCTCCCGGACTCAAAGTAGATCATTCAGTCGTGTATTCCAAGAGCGGCTCAGCTTCGTTTGTGTTGAAGTGCTGTCGCCCAAATCAATCCAAGGGCACCACGATGTTACAAAAACAATGAATGCCCATCACGAGCTGGAATAGAACTCTCATGAACGTACAGGCTGTGATCACCTCGTGGCTGCATCAAAAGCTGATGTCTCCCTGGTGCACAAGAGCAAGCTCAAAGTGTGCATGCTTCCAGGGAAAGGGCGTAACGAGGTATATGGGCGACAAGGCCCGTGTTTGGTATTGACCGGCGTGACGCCTATCGCCTGGGTTTCTACCTCGCCTTGGGGATGATCAGGGTCTTGAACACCTTTCGAAGTGTTCGCCACAGGAGATGTGCATCTGGATCATGCCAGTTGAACATTCTCATGCCATCCAGCTCGTAGTAGCCAACTATGTTCGTCAGGCCCAGGAGCTAATCGATCGGTCCGACCTTTTCGTGGCCGCTTTCTTGCCACTCAGGGTATCGCAGCTTGAGCTCGTCCACTGTCCGTTGCTTAGTTGAGGCAGCATCGGGATCAGGGCCATTTTCCGAGGTCCTTGAGGTTGCCGATGGCAGCTTCCAGACCCTGATCCGTGGACTTGCGGTACCAGAAGACAGCAGCGTCGATATCCTCGGGCACGCCTTCGCCAGTTTCGTAGCAGACACCGAGCTCTCTCTGTCCGTATCGATTGCCCTGTTCAGCGGACTTGCTGAACCACTCGAATGCCCTCTCGTAGTCCTCCGATACTCCTAGGCTCAAGTGGTAGCACATTCCGATCCAAAACTGGCTGTCGCTGCGACCTTCGTTGGCGAGCTGTTTAAAGATGGCCGCTGCCTTTGTCTGGTCCTCTGTGGTGCCGAATCTGTGGAAAAGGCACACGGCCATCAAGTGCTAGCACAGCCAGTCTCGGTCCAATCCCAACTGGCAGAGATCGAAGAATTTGCGGGCCGCGGGTGGATTGGACTGGATGATGCCCCGGCCGAGGTAGTGCATCCAGCCGATCGTGTGAGTCGCAATGGGCTTGACGACTGGGTCGGTGGACTTGTCGCTGACTTCCTGTCAGTGGTTGAAGGCATCAGCTTCGCTATGTTCGACACCGTGGCCGATCAACGAGAACCATCCACGAAGGAGCGCGATGTGGAGTCGGCCACATTCGCTGCCTTTATCTGCAGCCTTGGAATACCATTCGATGGCTGCGTTGTAGTCTTGTTCGACACCTTTGCCGCTCTCGTAGCATCGACCGAGGGAAACCTGCGCCTGAGGGGTCCCACGATCTGCAAGCTCTCGATACAACGCGAAGACCTTGGTGTGGCCCTGATCGAGTCCGAGTCCGTTGAGATAACACCGGGCGAGGTGGAATCGTGTCATTTGATGACCTGAGTGGGCTGCATTCTCCAGATGCTGAAATATCTGCTGACGCTTGGTAGTCTCTTCAGGTTCATCGTCGTCACCATCATCATCATCTTCTTCTGCGTCTTGGTCGTTCTTGGATTGCAGTACCCAAGCCAGGAAGTACGATGCCGTATTGTCTTGCTCTGCTTGTTCGACGAGCCAGGATCGGTCGACGGTGACTGGGTCGTCGCAGTGCAACAGACGATGGTGAAGATGTCTGGGATGTGGTCGAGCGAGAGCTGGGTGATATCGGGCATCGACGAGGTTGTTCTGGCTTCAGCTTGAGTTTGGTGAGTGTGAGGTTACTCCGTGTTCGATGCAAGCTCGTTCATGCTGGCCATGCTGACGGAGACAAGTGGGTGATGGAGATGGACAGGAGACAGAGAGGGAAGATACGGAGAAGCAAACCAAACACTGGCAAACCAAACACTGGCCATCGAGGTCACACACACAGTCCGATAGTTTGATGGCTTGACTCGTTGTTGCTCTTGTACTGCCACCATCATTGTTGGATCACACAATCCGATGTTCCAGACACATGCTTCATCAAGCTACACCGGCACTCTGCACATTCGGATATCCGCTCCTTTGGGTGCATTATCTCGTGAGAAAACTGGATCCCCGCATCAGTGAGCTATTGCATTATGTGCTCAGTATCGCTGTGCTGCATCAAGTATTCGAGGATGGCTGTCCTGTTTCGTGTTTCTTGGGGGGGGGGATGCAAACCGCTCACCCAGTGGCTCTCGTATCCCATTCCCCGCTTCCAGGTGCTCTACTCCTCTCGTCTTCGTTCTTAGGCCAGGATTACTGATATTCAACCAAAGCTTGTCCGCTTGTGTGTCGATTCAGACGAAAGGGCAAAAGTTGGCATTGCGAGTAAAGACCCATCATCAAGACAGCATGTGATCTCACTCTCCAACAGCCAACATCACTGGACGCTTCCTTGAGCCGAAATCGAGGGCGCTGGCACAACAGATCCAATTTACCAGAGTCACATCGCGGATCTAGTGGCCGCCACCGGCACCCGAGATTTGCAGAGACAGACTGAGGACCATGACAAACATGCCCCAGCCCGCCAAGGCCACCGCGCCGACTTTCATAATGTCCCATTTCGTAGCTTCGTCCGGTCGGTCCATGACCTGGCGAAGTCGGTAGTAGAACAGCCCGGGCAGGATGTAGCAAATGGTAGTGGAGCCAGTTGCGCCAACAAAGGCCAGGACCTAACGCCGGGGTGCAAAGACGAATCAACGGTCAGATCGATGGAACACATCGTTATGAACTCTTCGTGAGGCAATGTCCAGTGCCATCGTTTGGGCGACAACCTTGCCCAAGAAACCCGAGACTCAGCGACAGAGGCCCTCACCGTAGACAAATCGTGGACAACCAAGGCAATGACAAGGGTCGAGATGATAATCCCAACGGTCAGCAGACGGGCGTCGATCTCAAATTGACGCCGGGGGCTAGCTCCTTGTTCGGCAGAGCCGGCTGGCAGCAGGGGTGAAATATGTTCGGGTTCGATGGCGCCTTGGCCTTCGCGCTCGACATGGCGTCGCTTCTGATAGTGAGAAAGAACCTTTTCGAGTGAGTTGCGGCAGGGATGGCATTGAAGCGGGTAGCTGAGCAGGACCAGAATGGCAATGGCGAGCTGGCCGCCAGTGACGGTGTTTCCGGGAGGATCTATCGAATCAGGTCGACATCAAGCGATAAGGGGGTGAGTTCCGATGATTTCGATGAATGGCGAGCGAGCACCGAGCAGATAGGGCACCGCGCGAATAGGGCACCGAGCGACAGGGATAAAACATGGAACGGGCTATTAGCCGCTTGCTTCATTTGGAGGGCTCCCCGAATACCGACATCGCTCTTAACACTAGCTGTTGCCACTCCCTCCACTCAAAGCAGCACGAGCGTGGACTCGCAAGGTAGGTGCGCTTGGCGAGCAGCGGGTACGTACACATGCTAATGACATTGTCCGAGACGTTGTTGCCAAAGGTAATGTATCCGATGACGCCGATAAGCTCGTAAACGGTAAAGGATGTGCCGATCGAGGCCACAATCACCTTGGACATGCGGCCAATGGTGTTGTCGCGAATCTCGTTGTAGACAGCAAAGATCTAGAGGATGACGAAATGCATCGTTAGCGACTCCCGGGCCGAGCATCAGACATTGGCGGTCTGGAGACATCGCCACGACATTGGTTTCGGTGTTCGAGCTCGATCGACGTTATAAGGCAGCAAGATTCATGGTTTTGGACTCGGAGCCGGTCTGGGCTTACATTTTGATGGCAGGTGAAGGCAAAGACAAAGATCGGAAGGGTCTTCCAGAAGGACAGGTCCAGGTTGGCCCACCGAATGTCACCCCACGGGATCTTGGGGGGCATCTCCGGCGACGGGCTGAGGGCATAGTAAATGACGATGAACAGCAGGTATACGACGGCGCCCAGGGCTAGCGCCGATGTGTATCGCAGCGAGTCCAGTCTCTTGGCGAAGCAGAAGGGCGTAACAATCAAAAGGCCGATGACAATCCAGAGTTCCTTGGTGCGCCAAGCCGAGGCCGAGTCCAGGAGCGGGAAGAATCCATCCACAACCTTGGGCATCTGGTAATGCGGCAGCGGATTGTTCGGCGCATCCGAGGCCGATGGGCCGGAGGGTTAGTCCAAGGGAACGGCGAGGATACCACGGCGAAAGTTGCTGCTCTCGCCGAGCGCCGGGGATATGGCCACGCATATCCGCTCATTGATGCAGTCGGATCCGTCGCTCGGCAAGCAGACCCAACCGCCCCCCGCCCCCACCCAACAATGGGACAATCACTGCTGCACATGTGCCCGCCTATCCGGTTTCCAAGTCATCAGCCAGCATCCTTACCAGCGAGCCCGTGATGACGAGATACGAAATGGAAACACCAAAGCATTTGATGGCAATGGCAAAGTCAAAGTAGATGGCAGCCGAAGGGTAGGTGACCGATGCAATCGAGAAGAACGACGATTGGCGGCCGCCAAGTTTGGCAGCACAGATGGAGAGCAGCAGCAGCCCAAAGCCCGATGCAAATGCCGAGAACAGGATGATCAGGACACCCAGCAGCAAGCCAACCCTCGATACTGCAGAGGGCTGGAGTAAGGTCGGCCAGCGGAACAGCGGAAGGGGTGTCCCGTTGGGTTTTGACGACGGATGACCGGGCCGACACAATGCAGAGAAAGAAAAGTGGAATGTTAGACATCATACGGTCTTCACGCTGGATAGCGAGCTATCGCACGACCAAGGCAAGACGCCCCGTGCTTGATGTGACGGCGACGCAGGCCAGCGGTCTCGAAGCCAGCGCAGGCGGAGGCCGATCGCTGCCGTCAGCTGAAGCCACCCGCACACAGCAGAGTCGTCCGTCATCCACCCCCTCGTTTCTAAGATGCGGGGCCATCCGACAGAACCATGCATGGGCATGCCCAAATCAGCGAACCAGAACGAGGCAGTACCATCGCCAACATCCCCGAGCCCAGAATGGTGTTGGTGATGTTGATGACCGACGAGGCAATGGTGCCCTGCGGCTGCCGATGGGAGGCATGGTTCTCGACGACCACATGCGGGGCGTCGTCGTCGTCGTTGCGATGGTTGTCGCTGTGCTCGGGCTGTGTGTGCGGCATTGGAGGAATGTCGGTCGATCGGCGGATGCAAACGAGCAGAGCGACCAGCAAACAGACCAGTGGGTGATGAGAACGGGCGACCTTCGGGTGCGCCGCCTTTGAATCTGGTTGGTCAGCGCGGCCCGGCTTTGCCTTTGCCTTCGTGGCTTCTTTGGATGCCGATCACCGCCGATTGCGTCTCGTCCTGCACTCGGCCGGCGCTTGTCTTCCAATCGCCCTTCCGAGCAGCCGCATCATTAGGCCTTCGCCCGTCCCTCTGTACAGCTCCATCCAAATGGTATCCGTCTTGGGGGTGCAGCTTCAGTCGGGCAAAGCTTCTTGTCCAGCGCTGGCTTGTTCTCGATCTGCACGCCGTACTCCAGTCGCTTCCCTGGGGCGCACACTCCCGGACAAGCATGATGCTTTGGACCAAAGGGAGCAGGGCCATCCTGCAGCCCAGTCTAATCTTCCAGCTTCCGTTTTGCTCGCTGGCTGCCCTTGGTCGATATCCGCAGAGCCGACAGGACCAGCATCACCCACGCACATCGCCACCGAAACGTCCGTTCAGGACCCACCGACCATCGTCCGCACATGGCCCCGGCACGCCTCGCTATGCTGTTGTTGAAACGGCGTTCCCGCTTGCTTCTCGTTCGTGGGTCTCGGCCAAGCGGCCCTCCAGCGCCTCGGACGGCGACGAACAAGAGCGAGCCTTGGCCATCACGGTCGTCACCTACAATATTCTGGCCGACAACCTGGCATACCAGCACCGACATCTCTACGACCACACATTTGACAACCACTGGCTGCTCCAGTGGTCGTACCGAGCCCCGAGGCTGCTGTTTGAGCTCCGGGGTAAGCACCATCCGCCGAACCACGGCTATTTTGGCACAGCCGGCGATGCTTTCGTAACAGCCCTGTGGTTGGCCAACTGACCCGAGTGCTCGATCGGCCACATCCTCCTAACCAGAATCACAGGGCGACGTCATTTGCCTGCAAGAGGTTCAGGAAAAGTACTTTTACTCCAAATTCCAGCCCTATCTTGCACAGCATGGCTACCAGGGCCTATACAAGAGGCGTCTGGGAAACAAGCAGGATGGACTGGCGCTGTTCTTCCGCAAGTCCAAGTAAGTCTCCGCCGAGCAGCTCGGGCCAAAGATAGAAGCTCTCGCTCCAAGTGGAGCGCAGAAGCTGTGAGCGCACAAGTCTGACTCGAGCGCCACGCCGTTGCCACCGCGCAGGCTTCGGATGGTTGATCGAGAATACGTCGAGTACTCTCGATTCACAGGAACAGATCGTGATAACGTCGGGATAGTTGTCTTGTTTGAGGGACTCGGTGAGAATCAGTCCCAAGCAGAACACAGCAGCAGCGTTTCCTGTGACTCTATTGCGTGAACTCTTTGGTGTGCCTATCGATGTTCGTCTGTCGCGCCTGGCGAGCAAGCAACGGCACATGAACATGGACTTGAACAAGAGGAATCGAGTGCACGATTCGGGCGAGGCTGCAACTCGTTCATGCGACTCAATGCGTGGTCGTATTCATATATCTGCCCGAACCCATGACCCTTTCCGCCCAGACTCTGGCCAACGATTTTGTGTCGCGACAACACATATCCTGTTCAACACCAAGAGAGGCGATATCAAGCTCGCACAGCTGAGCTGCTTGTTGGCGAGGATCGACGCAATGGCCACGAAGCACAGCCGAGATGCCACGAAGGATATTGGAGTCGGTAAGTCGCGAACGACAGTGAATTATCGATGCAGTCGGCTCGACCAGCACACCAAGCGCCTCTGTATCGCTGGTCACTGATGATTCCTTGTTTACGGGGCCCATGGCAACCGCAGTTGTCTGTGGGGACATGAACATGACCCCGCACTCGTCGCTCTATCAATTCATGATCAGTGGCAGTCTCGACACAAGCGACTCCAGTCTGTTTCCATATTGGTCCGGACAGACGCCGATGCCGCTTTGGCTGAGTAGGCGCCGACAGCTGACCGGGACTTCATCTGCAAGATCAGGCGCCAGAGAGCCGCAGCTGGATCCTCGTATGCAAGCCGTGGTCGATGAGTACAAGCAGGACAATGTCTGTGCCGAGGGCGACACCGAATTTGAATTGCGTCCGTGGCAGCTACCGTGGGCAAGATCCCGCCCAAGCATCGCTGGTGAGTTTCGGTGCCTGCCTGCTTGATTTACTTGACTTTGCGCATGATCAAAGTGCTGGGAGGCGTTTGCAGAGTTTCCCGGTCGGGCTGGAACCGAAGGACACGGACAGACAGACGGGCAGTCCTCTAACAGCCCGTGCTGCGGGGCTCTGGCTCTGGAAGGCCATGTTCTCCAAGACCAGAGGCATGCTCGGCATCCATTCCGGCTGCAATGCGCATACCACCCCCATGTCGATGCCGTCTCTGGCGAGGAGTACTGCACGACGTGGCACGGCGATGCTCGACAGTCCGTCGACTTTATGTTCTTCGGCACGTACAGGCCCGAGCTTGTCGAGTCAAAGCCGGAAAGTGGCCCAGCCACCAGCCCTGTCGGCCACAAGCGCAAGCAATCGGCACCCGCAGGGGAGCAGCAGGGACATGTGTGTGGGAACGAGCACCAGCCGGGGCGGATCGAGCTGCAACGGTTCCTGCAGCCTCCCATTGGCGAGGCGTGCCAGCCAATGCCGAACGAGTCGCAGCCGAGCGACCACTGCCTCTTGGCGGCGCGGTTTTGTGTCCGCTAGTGCGTCGCACAAGGCGCGCTACGCGGGCTATGGCGCGACGCGGCATCCAGCCCCACAGTGCGGCTGTGCCGCAGCTGTGTTGCAGACTGTGCGAGTGCGGCACCCCCAACACGCGCCTGTGTGCTACACAGACACTGACAGCCTGGCCGCAGCTCTGCTGTCGACACAAACAGCGCGGCGAGTGCAGTGTGGGGCTGTGCTTGTGTGTCTCTCGCTGCCTCCTCGCTGCCTCCTCGCCGTCTCCTCGCTGCCTCCTCGCTGCCTCCTCGCTGTCTCCTCGCTGTCTCCTCGCTGTCTCCTCGCTGTCTCCCGCCTTGGCCATCGCCGTTTGCCTTTCTGCTCGCGGCTCTGCTTTGCGGCTGGGCCGGCCTTTCATCCCATCGCATCCGATCCCATCAACCAAATCGCATCCGATCCCATCAACCAAATCGCACCGCATTCCGTCGCTCCTGATCCCAGCCCTCTACATCCCATATCGTCCTATCCCTTTCCGTCGGTCTTTGGGCTGTGATCCGCCATGTCGTCGTCCACCTCTCTCCCGCCTGTGCCTCCTCCCCCGCCTCCGGCTTCGTCGAGCTCCCAAGCACCATCGTCGCAACCGCCTCCCTCGACCCAGCCTTCGTCCACCACCACCACCACAACGACTACTACAACCACCACCACCACCACCACCGACAGAGCCAAGTCCACCACTACCGATGATAGCAACACCTCTTTGACTCTCGGTCCCAAGGGAACTTCTACGATTCCGTCCGTCTCCTCCACCTCGACGATAACCGGCTCCCCAACTCCTGATCCCGGCCCGTCTGGTCCCGCCGGCCTCTCCATGAACTCGATCATCATTCTGTCCGTCGTTGGTGGCCTGGCTTTCCTCGGCATCTGCAGTGAGTAAACACACTATGTCGCTGGTCTCATCGTTGTCCAGATGGCGTCCAGCCGGCGACTGGGTCGTCAGATGCCCACCGCTCCCCGTCGCACTTTTGAATGGCCGCTGGACTGGACTGGACTAGACTGGACCTGTCAGTTCCGCGCACGCTTGTTCGGTGGCTCGACCGGGGCTCCTGCTTTAATTATCACTGGATCCTCACTTGATTACTGCTCTCGATGCGGCATCGTCTAATCCACCGTCGCTGCTTCTGCTCGCCTTGACAACACAATATGCACTTGTGTCTTGCCACCTGCCGAAACTCTCGTCCTTGACGGCGATCGACATTCGACCCCACAGTTGTCATTGCCTACTTCTTCATCCGATCGACTCGGGAAAAATACGAAAGCCAGTCAAACAAGCTCAGTGCCCGGTACTCGACCGACGGCCCGCTCCCTGTCCAGGCTCATCGCCCTATTGCCGATACCGCATATCAGTCTGGTAAACATCACATCGCTGTGCCGACAACCTGCCAACCGGACTCGGATCGGCATCGGGCCAGTGTATAAGGCTCGCTGCTGCCTGGTCTTTGCCCCTTTGTTGTGTCTGGCTGGAGGCTGCAGACAGCGTTACTCGTGCGCCCGGACTGGCACAGCGCACTGATACCACACCCGCTCTCCCTTTCCTGCGCTGCGAAACAGGCCCAGGCTCGCAGTATTCCGGATACGGTGGCCCGCGCGTTGCTGCAACCGTGGGCGAACCCCAGTACGGCCACTCCGAGTACAGCTACAACAACCACGGCCCTCAGCAGCCCTACTATGGCAACGACCAGCAACAGACCTACTACCAGAACGATGGATACGGTGGCTACGGCGCATCTCAGCCCCCCGCCAACTCCAGCAACCCTTACTACCGATAGGCATACATATATCCTACCGCCGTTTAGAGTCTTCCTCCTCTCGTCCACTTTTGCCGCACGCATTTCTTGCCGCTTGTCTCCGCTTTCTTTCGATTCATTCTCTCTCGCTCTTGCCCTACTGCTCTCTGCTTTGATGGCGGCATTGCGTCTTCTGAAGCCTGTCAACACCAGGCGATGCTGGTGGGGGTGGAAAATCCCCTTCTGAATCCACGCGATTCTTGGACAGCCATGACCTTTGCCAGGGCCTTGCAGACTGGGGGGCTCTGCCGTTATTTTTCGTCTCTTTCCATACACGCCCAGTTGTTGTTTGACTGTGGGCTTTGTGGGTTTTCTGCTTTGGATCGCGAGCGCACACATACTCGTCGCTTACAGCGTTTCCGAAATGAAATGGGACACCCCGTTTTTTAACCAGGACAGTGGTTTTTTCTGGAACCTGAATACACCCACACTCATCGCATTCATGGTCAAGCACAGCACCATCTTGATATCGAGAAACCACACTTTGTCCAGAGCTGTGCAAGCTGCCATACGCTGTGGGATCGAGACATCAATGTAGCCAGGAACATGATCTCGGTATGCCAGTCGATCATCGCCACAGGAGATCGACTGAGTGTAGACTGTATCAACCTTGCGCTCAATGCCTGGGCTTCTATGTGACTCGCTCAAAACAGTGGAACACGCCCATGTTCTCAACAGACAATATCGTCGCTTACGGCTAAAAGGAGAGGGGCTGACTTTCGGAGCGGCCGTGGAATCAGAATGTGGCTAATTACGGCCATTATGAAAGTTTACCAGCCAGCCAGTCCGATTGAGCCGACGGCATTGCTCCGACCCGCTCGATCCGCATTGGATTATGGGGCAGACGGCGTGTATTGCATTGGATCGCAGGGTGCTGCAGCATGGCCCGATGAGCTCGGTCCAGTGTCGCCGAGTAGCTATGAGCTGGAGCGTCATCCACCGCTCGATCGTACAATCAATGCTGCGTGCAGCTGTGAGCTGCAGAGGAACAGCGACGATACCAGACAGCGCCGCAGTTCGATGTCGTTCCGCGTTGTGCTGGCCAGTGACAGCTCGGGGACGGCCAGAGTTCCGCATCTTTGGAATAGATGCAAACGTCGACTGGGGAGGCTAATTGTTGATCGGTGCCGCTCAGTACTCGATGTCGTCCTTGAGGAGATTTCCGCCGAGAACGACCTTTTCGCCAGGCTTGAAAGCAGGCATGCCCATGTAGGGGCAGCTGGAGCAGCGGAAGGCATCGCCAAGATAGCACTGGACCGCCAACAGAAACGGCCACCAGCGATAGAGTCAGCACCATGCCCCATCACGCCACTGGCACCGCCGTTGATCGGCATGTCCTTACGCCTGATCACAGCTTTGATCTCAGCGCTCCAACACTTCGAAATCCACCTCGATGTCCGCACCAGCGCTCTCTACATACGTTTCCACACGAGGAGACAGGTACGGCCTTGCGCTGCTTGCCCTGAACAACGGTCACGCCCGTGGCAGTGGTGGTGGCCGAGATCGTTGGGCCCGCCAGGGTGGCAACCTGCTCAATTGCTCGTTGTTCTTCCTCGGCTTCTTCTTCGGCCCGGCCACAGGTGCAATTCTTGCAAGCCTTGCGTTGTCCATCCGTTAGCTCGCAATCGTCGGGTCCTGGAGTTGATGGAGACAGGCGTCGAGCATTGAGTGAGCCATGTGGCTATAGGAAGCTTCTGACTGCATGATTAACTTATCGCTCCAGCGAAAAAGGGAGGGAAAACACTCACGTTGAACCGGCTTGGCACGGTCCTCCTCATCCAGCAGCGCTTCATCGTCCTCAAGCTCAGCATCGTCGTCGTCGTCGTCGTCATTGGCAGAGACCGTCCAGACCGACTGTTTGGGAGCGGGAGAGGCGACTACTGGATCGACGGCGTTGAAGACGAGGGGCGAGTCGATCCACAATGTCAGCAACGCCATCGAGGTCAACAGCAGCACCGACGGTATCAGCAGCGTCAGCCAACAGATCAATCACATGTGTCTGGCTTGGCGCACCGTACGAGACTGCCTGCACCAACCTGGGGCTGCACTCGCCGCCTTCTTGCCAAAGGAGAGCTTGACAGCGGCACCGACTTCGTACGCAGGCTTCTTCGCCGTGACCTCCGAGACGAACAGGTTGCCGCTCAGGGATTGCTTCACGGCCTCGACATCGGCAGCATCGACGCCCCAGAAGGCAATCCAGCTCTCCAGCTCCGCATCCGACACCTTGCGTGAACCAACCAGCTCGATGTCAACCAGGCCGGCGAGCTTAACGGCCGACAGGAGAGCGGAGGGCGTTCTGGAAGGCAGAGCCGGGTTGCCGTGCTTGGAGGCGTTGATGGAGGCTGCCGAGTCGACAACGGTGGGTTCGGTGATGTGGAACGAGCCCGAGGGCTTGAGCGACCGCGAAAGGGCAGAGAGCGACGCTTCCGGGTGCACAAATGCCGGTGGGTTGACGCAGCCGGAGACAATGGCCGAGAAGGACGAGCCCTTGAGAGTGACTATGGCGCCGGTGTGCGGATGGCGGAGAGATGAGTGGCAAGGCCGGCGAGACAATGAGCAATTGAGCAATTGATCCGGCAATTAGAGAGAGCACAGACCAGTGGAGTATCATGGCACACGCAGGAAGCATCTACTCACTCTGCTGCAGACGATCCAGCTGCTCAAAGGCAACCGAGCCGGCGGCCCCGACGATGTCGACAATCTGAGCTCGGGAGGACTGGAGATCCTGGGGAGTGGCGGCAGGGTTGCCGATCATCAGAACAGAGTCTCCAGATCGAAGAGCACTTGACAGAGGCATTGCGATTGTTTGACGCTGGGAGGAGATGCGGGTTTCGGGCAGCGGTCTTGGCCGAGTGATGTTCTGGCGGCTGATGGACAGATGGATGGTCAGGATCGGAATCGACGAGAGGCAGCTGGGAAGAACGGTCCTGATATCGGCTTTGAAATGCGAGAAGACGAGCGAGAGACGAGAGCAGAGAACCGAGGACGGTCAGCAAGGCGGCCCGACTGGGACAACATGGGCGGGAACGAGAGGGAGAACTTGAGCGAGAAGCGGCCGACCAGCTGATTGCTGTATCAGCGACTGCGCACGATCGGAGCCGCCGGCCAATCACAGCGTGTGCACGGGGGCGGCAGACTCCGACAATCTCGCCGCCAGGATCGAGTCTTGGGCATGTCCTGGGCATGTCCTGGGCATGTCTTGGGCATGTCTTGAGATTCAGCATCGAGTCTGCATCTGCGTGGACGTTGGAAGCAGTGCTGGTGTTGGGAATCTGCTTTGGTGTTGTCTGCAGGTCGGCAGCAGAAGCGACGGCATTTGCACCAGCACCGGCACCCACACCAGCAATGCGCCTGGAGACACCGGCAGTGCAATCATCCGTCGGCCGCACATTCGCTTCAGGATCGATGCTCAGGATCGGTGCTCAGACGTTGTCCCCTGAGTGCCATAGGATCTGGATTGCTGCGAGTGCCCCGCATCATCCCCATCTGCCGCCCAGGAATCATTCGGCCAGGGCGCTCGATTTCAGTGCCGCTGCGACCCATCGCCCGCGGCATCTATCGGCCTTGATTTTGCTCCCGTTTACGGCCGCGGTAGCTGCCTCAGTCTCGTCAGATGCGGTGTTGTGTCGCAGGCCGCCAGTGAGCCCCTTCACCCTCGTTTCAGCGAGTCCTTGATTCGTGGTCGAAACATCATCGCCCCATCAATCGGAGGACCACGGGTCTGGCTTCAGGCAGCCAATGTTTCCTCACAGCGACAACGGCGCTCCGCTTTCGGGCATTTCTGAGAGGCACTGATGGGGGCAGGGTCGGCCTCAAGTGACCTGCTCCTCGCCTCGCCGCCTGCACACCGGATGCTTGTCCGTGGAGCCCGTGTGCGCCGACTGCCACCCCCTCCAGTTTCGACCGAGCTTGATCTGCCGCCGTGGTTGCAACAATGTGATTGAGGTGTCGACGGAAGACCTACATGTTCTCTTTTTCCTCGTCCACCACCAACCACGTCAACAGAGTAGAGGAGTACTGCTCGATTGATGGGCTATTAGATCGCCATTGGAGACCGAGCGAGCGGGGCCAGAGGCTTATTCTTGCTTTTTGCTGAGCTTCTCCTTGGACCACCCCCCCGGTCGTGCAGAACATTCTTCGCTGGTGGTGTGTATTATTAGGTTGCTCGATGCCCGGGCAATCATCCAGCTCGCGCACTCTGCCGTGTGAGCAAAGCAGCGTCGCTTCTGCTGCTGCAGCTGAATCGATCTTGGCGAGCGTCGTGTTCTGCATATAATACTCGCTTTGGCCCTTGGCCGCGTCGCTTTCCTCTGCAATTCTTCATCGGCTCTCGTCGTCTAACCTTGCCTCCTCTTGGCCTGTTGCTTCTCCGTGCGAAACGGCTCCTTCCGCTAACGATATAATCAGCTAGGTAAGGCTCGTGATATGCTCGCGGTGCAGCATTCGGTACAGAACCTGCTTGGTTTGGTTTGGCTCTTTTATTTCGCATCTGGGACTTTGGTCTAGAGTTCAGCCTGGCTATCCGGTCGGGATATTAGCCCGAGTATCCGGTCGCTCGCGCATACGATCCCACGTTGTGTGCATTTGTCAACTTCTAAAATCACAGCCCGACGAGCATCCCTTCTCTGCACCTTTTCTGCTGCTCGGCCGCACGGCCAGATATCGATGCTGCCTCCCGAATTCCCACGCCACCCCCACACACATCGCTGGTTGCTCGCTCTTCCCTCCGAGGCCTGCAGCTGCCGGATGGAGCCTGCGTATAAATAGACGTTCCACGCTTCCCTTCTCTCTCTCTCACCCTCACCCTTGCCCTCGGTAATTGCAGCATTGAGTCCCGCACATTGGGCCTGCTGCACCCCGGCACACTTCTCGCTTTCGTCTCTCGCCATCGCCTCGGCTGTGGGGCGGCGGCGGCGCTTGCCGATATTTTTGGCCCCCCGTGACCGGCCTCGGGAGCGCCCACACACACACACGTGTGCTTGCGGCTCTCGTTGCCCCGCAGAGCGCCGACCCGTCGTCTCCTCTTCCTCCATCTTGCATCCTGGCTTGGACCAGCGGCCAGTACTATTCTTTTCCTGGTTACTGTTTGCCGTCTGTCGCTCCCATCCCGCAGCCGAGTCCCCTTGGTAATGCCCGGGCCATTGGTGCCGGCGACCGTTCCCGGCCGAGTTTCCTTTGGCGTCTCTGCGTCTCCACTACCCCAAGTGTCTCCCTCGTCTGGGCTGCGTCTGGACAGCGTCACTGCTTGAGCCATCGGCGAGCGCTCCGATTCCCGGGCTGGTCCGCCATGGCTGATGGCGATAGGATTAAATTGCTGATGCTCTGCTCTACTCCGTTTCCTATGCTCCTACACTCTTTCGAATGGCATCCATCCCGCCCCGGTCGTTTGGTCGGCAGCTACAAAGGTTTAACGGGAACACCAAACCAATATGTCGGACTTTCCTTCGTCGCTCCAGCAAACGCCATCCGCGACCCTGCTCTCTTCCTTGGACGAGGAAAGCATGAGGCTTGGGGGCGGTGGCAGCGGCGGTGCCCTCCCGTCCTCCGCAGCCGTCCTGTCCATGGGTGCTACCCAGACCTTTGAGTACACGGACGACCCTATGGATGAAGTGGATGAGCCGGACTACTTGGACGGCGAGTACGATTCGGATCTGGACCACGACGACGATGATGATGACGACGACGAAGAAGACGTTCTTGACGATGATGGCTCTCTCTCCTGCAACGAGACCGAGGAGGAGGCCGATGATGAGGACGAGGCTCACCATGACCACAGCCATATCCACAGCCACATCCACAGCCACGCCCACGGCCATGTCCATAGTCATGGCTTCCAAGTCGGCAGCAGCTCGGCCCAGTCCTCGGCCAATGGATCTGTATTTCAATCCACCCGCGACCGTCCCTTGGGCCGCACATCCCAGCTGATCTCGGCAGTCTCGGGTGACCACCGGAAGCCTCCCGAAAGCCAGCAGGAGCTGCGGAAGCGTATCATGGTCATCCAGCAGGATACGTCCATTCCCCCAGCCGAAAAGGCCAAGAAGATCCAGGTGAGCGTCGCCATTACCGACCCCTCGACCCGTGGGTTGGCTTGGTTTGGCTCACAGAATGCCACTATTGCTCCATTGTGATCTCGTCCTCACGGCCGATGACTCGAGCCGGCCCGGGGGTTCGCTGTGTTTCACTCTGCAGTGCTCGCAGCACAGTGGCGCTGACACATCCGCCTTTACCGTTACCAACTCGCAGGAGCTGATGACGACCCAGTGGACCACAAAGCAGAAGGCGCAGAGCAGCCGTGCCAATGTAGCTAACAAGCTTGATGACAAGCGAGCCGACTTTGATCTGGTCACCGAGGAAGACAAGCAAATCACCTACCATGTACGTATCTCATCTGAACGCCAAGACGGGCTCGTATCGTATCCCAGTGTGTGATATGGCCGATGCTTTCCGCTTGCATGCACACTCGCTCGCACTTTGGGTTGCGTTGCTTCGCTCGTTGTCTGCCTCCCGTCGCCGCCCAGCGGGAATTTCTCGATGTGGATTCTGACTAACATTTGTGCTGCATCGCTTGCAATGTCTTCAGAACAAGGAGCTCGGCATCATCGGCTGCTCGCACTACCAGCGGTCTGCCAAGCTCCAAGCCCATTGTTGTGGCAAGTGGTTTACCTGCCGCTTCTGCCACGACGAAATCTCGGACCACAATATCATCCGGTAGGTTCCTGCATAAATTGCTCGGCCGAATCTTTGTGATGCTGCCCTCACAACGATTGCTGTGTGGAAAGCTCCGAGTTCTAATTGCTGAGCCTATCTGTCTCTTCATTCCCTGGCCCCACCCCCGCCACGCCCTGGCCATCGATCGCTTTTGACCACACGCTCGTATTTCCATGCGCCTGTCTCGTATTTCCACCCGCTTGTCGCCTGCAGCAACCTCACGACCACCATGATGTGCATGTACTGCTCCACCGTCCAGCCCGCAGGCCAGCAGTGCATCAACACAGCCTGCGGCCGCAAAGTAAGCAAGTACTACTGCCACGAATGCAAGCTCTGGGACGATGATCCAAAGAAGAACATCTACCATTGCTACGACTGCGGAATCTGCCGAATCGGCAAGGGCCTCGGCATCGACTACTTCCATTGCAAAAAGTGCAATGTTTGCATGGCTATCAGTCTGAAAAACCGCCACAAGTGCATCGAACGAAACTTGGAGAGCGACTGCCCGATCTGTGGCGAGTACATGTTCACGTCGACCACGACCGTGATCTTTATGGTGAGTGCAGACGAGCTTGATTCGATGCAGAGGATGTGGTTGGCGGGCGATTTGTTGCAAGGATACTAGTGCCATTGCAACAGCACTTGCGCTATCGCGCGTTGCAGCTCGTGTTGCCAGTACGCTCACCAGACTCATTCGCTCCTGATCCCGGATCCCCGCAGCCCTGTGGCCACTGCATACACTACAAATGCCATCAGGAATATATCCACACGTCCTATCAGTGCCCAACTTGCTTCAAATCCCTCGCCAACATGACCGAATACTTTAGACGCATCGACGCCATGCTCGAGCAACACCAAATGCCGCCAGAATACGCCAAGACAGTCTCGCACATCTACTGCAACGACTGCGAGAAGCGTTCCGACGTCAAGTTCCACTTTCTCTACCACAAGTGCGGCTTTTGCAGTGGATACAATACCAAGGTGCTCCGAACCTCCGAGAAAAAGTCGATTGAGCCCGAGCCCACCACCGACACGGACGGCACCAAGCCTCTCTCGGATCAGTCCGCTGCTCTTGACGACGCCGCCAAGGCTCCGAATGCCGCGGTCTCGTCAGAGGCCACCTCGCTGGCTTCGTCTTCGACACCTTCGTCGTCATCCTCCCAAGCGGATCTGAACGAGGGGCTCAACGACGTGACCACCACCTTCACGTACCAGACGCGAAGCGCAGCCAGCAGAGGCTCGGTATCTCGGACCCTCACCCGGCTCTTCTCAGATCAAAACTGAGGTGAGTAATCCATTCTGTCGAATCCGAAATCCTTGTACCGATGTGCACGGTGTCGCTGTGTTTGGCCAAGCCGGCAGCCAGCAGCCGGGATGGTGGCGATGGGAATGGTCGTCTCGGAGGCGTACCACGGAGATCTGCATGACGGACCAAGGCATGACATGGTGGACGGCCTGATGGGTATTTGGCGTCTGTTTCGGCGCAGCCTGTGTTTGCCAAGTACCTGACTCGCTGTCCTTTGCGTAGCTCTCCGGAAACGGAATCGGACCCGAGGAAATCTATGCTGTTCTTGCGGCCCTCCCCTGATGAATCACCGTATCCCTTCTGTAAAAGTAGCTGTCCTGTTCGCACCGCCCTCGCTTCGGCTCCTTCCACCCCTCTCCCACAGCTGCCATTCCTCCTTCTTGCCTCAGTTGATTTCCCCGTGGTCCTTACTGTCTTTTGTCATGATTGTCACTGCCGTTGTCGTTGCTGCTATCGCTGCCGTTGTCGCTACCGCCGTTGGTTGCCCGAGTCTTTGTTATCACCATCGAGTCATTTATTGTGCCGCTTCGTCCAGCATAAAACAGCTCGTCCTTGGTCCCATCACCACGGCGCTCTCTGTGCGTCAAGCGACGACTGGTATCGCGAGACGGGACACTTTGTGTTCGAAACGACATGCTCTGAGTCGAAGACAGCTGCTTTGGGTCTTGATCGATGGATGTGCGTGAGGAAAGCTGTAGGTTGGCTCAGTGCTCCGGGATGGCTGGCTTCGACTGCTCAGCCGCATTGGCTCTCGCTTCGTTGATCCTGCACCATGGCCAGCTGGGACATTACGCCCACAACATCGACCAATGCGACAGTGCTCCGCCGTTTCGTAGCATCATTGCTGCATTGATGTCGTCGACTTGCTTTGACACAGGAAGCTTCGCGATCATCGGCTTGCTGGTGGTTGGTCGTTTGCCTTGGCAGGTGGTGCATGTTCTCTCCCCTACTGCTTCGAGCAACTTTTCCTCTTTGCTTCTACTTTTTCACTTTTTGCGAATCGCTCATACCTCCCTCCTTTTTCAATCCTATCTTTTTTATTTTCCTCGCTCGCTCTTTTCTCTTCCTTTTTTTTTCTCTTTTTTTTTTCGGAGGGGAGGGAGCTCGCATGCCTATATGAATACGTCGTGCTGACCTGATCTCTGTCGGACGACGAAAGCAACAGACGGGTGTGTGTGTGGAGGTCGAGTTGTGGACACGCAGAGTGGGGGGAAGGCACTTGTGGTAATCGAGACCACCCAGGAGGATGCCAGCTCGATTCATCTCCATGCTTAGTATGGCGCAAACGAGCCGCGACGAGCACTGTAGAGCCGACACAGGTGATGGTTGTTAGAAGAGGCTCAAGTTTCGTGCTGGGACAACCGTGATCGGCTGAATCGGAGGAGCCAGCTTTGGCAAACGAGATGCGCGGGCCCGGCCAGATCCCGCACAGCAGCGACCTCTTACCGGTACGGAGGCCGTCCGCGGTAGCCAGCATATCCTCCGCCGCTGTATCCTCGGTAGCCGCCTCGCGGACCGCTGCCCCGATAGGCAGCCCGCCCGCCTCGGCCGCGGAAATTCAGCCCTGGGATGTTGGTGCGCTTGGCGGTGACCTTCAGCAGACGTCCCTTGAAGAGCGACTCGTTCAGCACCAAGGCATTGTGGACAACCGAGGGATCGGCAAACTCAACATAAGCGAATCTGGCGATGGACAGAGTGTGTCAGTTTGGATTGGGTACAGGCCCGGGGCAGGTACACCGACGAATCCTGTCGTTCTGGTGGCCATGCAAATCGAATATGTCCCCCCCCCCAGTTCGCACCCTTTGGGATGGCCGGTGTATTTGTCGCAGAGAATGGTGACTCGGTTGATGGGACCGCATGCTTGGAAGTGCGCTTGGATTTCCTCGGGGGTGGTGCTGTAGTCGACCTGCATTTGGCATCGGGATGTCAGCGAGTGTGGACGCCGAGAGCGAACAGGAGAAGGGCAAGACCAGTCTCGCTCAGGACAAGCACACACTGATGGTCCAAGGGCTTACATTTCCAACAAAAATCGATCGGGCATCAACTTCCTCTCGGTTGGCATCGGAAGGGGCTGGAACAGAGACAAGAGCCATCAGGATCTTGCATTCACGGCCAGGGGGACTCCGGCATCGTTGAAATAGGGGGCATCGACATCCTGCAGCAGCGACAACCGTTGATCGCTGCATGGACGAGGCTCGAAGCGGAGCTCGACTCACCGTGGCTGGCCGAGGCGGAGGCATCCTGGGCTGCATACATGCTGCTTTCGACGCTGGCCTGCATGTCGCGCAGCTTGGCGGCCTCTTGCTGCATCTCCTGAACCCGCTGCTTCATGGCCTCGATTTCCTGCAACGGGCGACGAGTCAGTTGTGCCGGAGAAGATGCCCTCGGGCACCAGCGAGCGACCCCTCGCTTGGCTGCGGAGCAGGCGTACGTGCCCAGCACCCACCTCGTCGACGGGGACCTCAAACTCGGTGTCGTGAAGAGAGTTCGGCTCGCTCATGGTGACGGCTGTGGTGTGGCTGTGGTGTGGCTGTGGTGCTGGTCTCGGCGATGCTGGGTCGTGCGGGTAGAGGCTCGCGGGTGCCCGATGGGTTTGGATGGGCTTGGGTGGGTGACGGATGCGATGGATGTGGATGGCGAGGCCAAGCGCACTCTTGGCGTGAGGTTTGGGGATCTCGATTGTGCCGTGTGTGTGTGTGTGTGGCCGCAATCCGGCCTGTGGCGGCTGCGGCGGTGGAGGCCTTGGCCATCGCACGCCTGGCCTGCTCGCTCCATCTGCCCGCCCCATCTGCTCGCTCCATCTGCTCGCTCCATCTGCCTCCAGACGATCCGGCCCGGCCAGCAATCCAACCCACACCCCCTCCGAACGAGCCAAGCTCGACTGTGCATCTCGCCATGTTTGAGAAGGTGGGTGTTGGCAGACCTGCTCCTTGGCGACCGGCCCCTCGGCGTGCTATGCTGCTCGTGCCCACCCTGGCTCCCCTCATCGCCGGCGCCGTCCTGCTGCTTCCGAGTTCCGAGTGTCAGCACACAACTGCCCGCTCTGACCCGTCTCGCACTCACTCCCAACCACGCTTCAAACTGCAGACCCTCACCGATCTGATTCGAGGCATCCGATCGAACAAGGGCAAGGAGGATGCCTTCATTGCCAAGTGCATTGCTGAAATCCGACAGGAGATCAAGCGGGACGACCCCGACCTCAGGGCCATAGCCATATCCAAGCTGGCATATGTGCGTACCGCTCTGCATTCACTTGGCTCCTTGATGCCAGTGCCCAGTCTGGTCGCCTCTGCTTCCCCCCACCCTGATTGCCGTCCGCAATGTCAACGCCACTAACACCTTCCCGCCGATTCCCTCGATTGTGGCGGCTGCTTCCTGTCTCCCTTCCTGGTCTTCCTGCTGCTGGGACGGACTTTCGGCACCTCACCACCCCTACCTCTCTCTGGGGCTGCGTTGCCAACTGCTCACCGATAGCTGCATATGCTTGGCTATGACATGAGCTGGGCATCATTCCATGTCATCGAGGTGATGTCGTCGCCCAAGATTGCCTACAAACGCATCGGATATACTGCCGCATCGCAGTCGTTCCGCCAAGACACAGATGTGCTCATGCTTTGCACCAATCTGATCAAGAAGGTAATGGCAAGCGACGCCAGCCAGCTGGGTGGATGGCTGCCCGAGTGAATGTCTGGTGGATGGTCAAGGATGATGTGCGAAAGCATGCTCATTCCGCCGGGCTGCTGTCAGACTCGTGCTGGTCAGACATGGGCAGAGGCAAGCAACATAGCGGCTACGAGCCACTGACCAGCGTCGCCGCTCCCCACACCTCCCTCTTAGGACCTGTCGTCCAATTACTATCAAGAAACGGCAGTGGCTCTCCATGGCCTTGCCCAGATCGTTACTCCCGACCTGGGCCGCGACCTCACCCCCGACCTGATTGCGATGCTCACGCACTCGAAGCCGTATATTCGCAAGCGAGTGATCCTGGTCCTGTATCGCGTGTTCCTGAAGCACCCCGATACTCTGCGCATAGCCTTCCCTCGTCTGCGCGAGAGACTCGAAGACCCCGACCCATGTACGTCCATACTCTGTCTCGGCCACCCAGCTAAACCCGGTGTTCAGCAAGAGATGCGACGGTCTCCGAGCACACATTGCGGCTTTACCGACTAAACTGCGCACAACGATTGCCCCAAACTCTAGCGGTTGTGTCCGCTGCTGTGAGCGTCATTTGCGAGCTGGCCCGAAAGAACCCCAAGAGCTACCTCCCCATGGCCCCGCAGCTCTACGGCCTCCTCAACAACTCCTCCAACAATTGGATGCTCATCAAGATCGTCAAGCTGGTATGGCACATGTCCGTCGTTGCGCCGCATACCTGACTGCTCCGTCCCGGCCACTCTGCCCCGTTTTCCAGTTCCGTGGTCGCCGCAGCATATCCGTTCTCATGCCGTGTCCGTCGTCCTCTCTCGCACGATCCTCCCCTCAGTTTGCCGCACTTCTCCCGCTCGAGCCTCGCCTCGTCAAGAAGCTTGTTCCGCCTCTGACCTCCCTGATCCAAAGCACCCCCGCCATGTCGCTCTTGTATGAATGCATCTTGACAGTCATCAACGGCGGTATGATTGGCGGCCCAGGATCCGGAACCGAAAACGAGGCCCAGGACAACGCCCTGACTGACCTGTGCATCGAGAAGATCAAGCTCCTCATCGAGGACCGAGACCAGAATCGTAAGTCGTCCACCGCCGCTACTCAGTGTTTGGTGCAAGGAACTTTGCCGGACCTGATGCTTGACCAGCACGCCTGAGCGTTCTCCATTGTGTGTTGCTCTGGAGCCAGTCGGCGATTCCCGACAAATGATAGACCGCAGTCGACTCTTCTCGCATCTGCTTGATTGTTGTAATGGTCTCACGCTCGACATTCCGCTCGACATTCCGCTCGACATACCGCTCGACATACCGCTCGACATACCGCTTGCCACGATCCAGTCAAGTATCTGGGACTTTATGCCCTGGCCAAGCTTTTGCCGATCCGTCCTCAGGCTGTCCTGGAGCACAAAGACATTGTGATTGCCTGTCTGGACGATTCGGATGTCAGCATCCGATATCGTGCCCTGGATCTGATCTCTGGAATGGTATGCTCTACGTCGGTCGCTGCTGGACAGTGTCCGTCACAATCGGTAAATAAGGAGCGGCTCGCCCTCTTATGAACCTCTGCCATCGTATCGGAAACAGGTCACCAAGGGAAACCTGATCAACATTGTCAAGAAGCTCCAGGGCCAGCTGACTCTGCTGGACCATCCCTTCTCAGGCCAGTTTGGCGAGACCGAGGGCCGTTCGCGCGGATCCAAGGCCGCCGTCACCGACGCCAAATACGAGCGCGAGGTCATCAACAAGATTGTCAAGATCTGCTCGCAGAATATGTACGAAAATATCACCAACTTTGAGTGGTACATTGGCGTGCTGGCCCGCCTCGCCTATGTACAAAGCCAGAGCATCGGAGAGCTCCTCGCCAAAGAGCTTATCGATGTCACTGTCCGCGTGCGGAACGTGAGACAGTTCGCCGTCAACTGCATGGCAAGTATCAATGCTCCCTTTGTTGCAAGTCCGAGATACAAGGTCCTGCAGGAGCTCCTCCCCCTTTGGCTGATACCGGTCTTTTGATCACAGGTGACTCTCTTGGCTGACAAGATCTTGCTGGAGACTGCCACAGACGAGAACACTAACGTCGGTGTGCTCAGCGCTGCGGCTTGGATCTGTGGCGAGTACAGTAGGTGAGCGACCACGGGCGACCCCAGGCGACTGATTCCCTCCACACACCACCGATTCATACCGCTGTACTCGCAAGGACGATGCAAAGATCCTGGCGGGCTCACAGACTCATGGTGCTCACCTTCATCTCTCCTGGTTACAGTCTGTTGTCGTCCCCTCCGACTGTTCTGCACAACTTGCTGGACCCTGCTGTCCTGCGTCTGCCGCACGAGATCCAGGCCGTCTACGTGCACAACATCCTCAAGATATACACTAGCTGGTCCAGATCGCTCGACACTGCCCAGGTTTCCCACGAGGACTTTGTATCGCTCACTGGTGCAGTCGTTGCCGGTCTCAAGGAGTTCAGCACCAGCCTGGATCTGGAGGTTCAGGAGCGGGTGAGTACAGCAACAGCCGGAATGCGCGGTCTTGCTCGGCCTTGCCGACGTTTCTACTTGCTATTCCACGCAAGCGAGCTGCGGATCTGCTCCTATGTGCTAATCCGTGCCACCTGCTTTGTGCCGCCTGCTTCGTTCCACCTGCTTCGTGCTGTCCATTGACCAAA
Source organism: Polychytrium aggregatum (assembly GCF_025602895.1). Taxonomy (NCBI): domain Eukaryota; kingdom Fungi; phylum Chytridiomycota; class Chytridiomycetes; order Polychytriales; genus Polychytrium; species Polychytrium aggregatum. The sequence goes on along the minus strand of NW_026516203.1, from coordinate 506,918 downwards.
CCACGTTGTGTGTTGCAGGCCACCATGTCTTTAGTCATTCTCAGTGACATTGATCTTGGCGCTGCTACCGACGAGTGGGCCATCCCACCGATTCTCACCGAAGTCAGCAGCCTCTTTGCGGCCGAGCTGAACCCAGTGGCCCCTCGCGCTCAGCGCAAGGTTCCTGTTCCCGACGGCCTTGATCTTGACACTTGGATCTATCCACCTGTTGCTGAAAAGGCCGTGAGCGACGAGGACGAGCTCAGAGACGAGGATCTCGAGGACTCGGGTGACGAACTTGGTTTCAGAGCCTATGCCGAGCACACCAAAAAGAAGAGTTCGGCCACCCGGGCATCCGATGCCGAGGTTGGTCTATTGCGTCTGTGAGGGGTGACATGGAGAGAGCCACGATGGGTCCTTCAAAATGAGAACACTGCCATCAGAGGCTGATTCGGTGCTTTGGTCCATGCGAATCCCAGGCACGCAAGGCTTCTGCACAGAGAAAGAAGCAAAACGACCCATTCTATCTGCCGGCATCGACACCCACTCCCCAGAAGGAAACCGCTTTGGTCGATGATCTCGACCAAAGCGTGCCGATCGTTGACCTGAAGGAAGTGCTGGGGGGTAAGCATGCACCCCCCCCCTGACTGCGTACAGCGCCATGTTGCCGGATTGGCATTCCGCACGGTCTAACGCTTCGTGGCTCCATGCAGCGGCCAAGCCCAAGAAGACAAAAAAGACCAAAAAGTCTGTCGCGGAGGCGGCGAGCCCTGTTCCTGCGCAGGTCTACGAAATCAACACCCAGGTCGAGCTGCCGGAGGGCGTCACCGAGGCTGATTTGGAGCACGACGTCACGCCGCCCAGCCAGTCCATCGACGACGACACAGCTGCAGTCATGAGCGTGACCCTGGACTTTAGTACGTTCTCCAGCCGCGGCACTGTCGCCCCCGCTACCCTCCCCGACAGCAAGGGCAAAGTCAAGGCGAGCAAGAAGAAGGCTGCTGCGACCAAGGACGAGGTCGCGCAGGTTACCAGCCAGGTCGACGACCTTGTCATCACCCGAAAGAAGGTCAAGAAGACCCAGAAGGTGTCGACAAGCGTTGTTGCATCGGCTCCCGAGTCTGTCTCCACGAGCCAGGAGCAGATTCAGGAGAGCGTGGATACATCCGCGGCCCAAGCCAAGCCGCCCAAGCCAAAGAAGAAGAGCCAAGGCCAAGGCCGAGAACAGATCACGGCTGATGCTACCGAGGGCACCAAGCCCAAAGCCAAGAAGGTGTGTCGCCGAGCCGGCGAGTGTGGTCGCCAGACAGAGTGACTGACTTGTGCGTTGGGGCGCGGCAACAAATGGGTTGTGAGGGAATGGAAATCCACGTCAGCGGGAGATCACGGGCGGATGGTGGCATGTTATCGAAGAACGATGCGCGCTGGGCCGTCCAAGGAGGTCGTTGGCTGGTTCACAATCTGACGGCCGAGGGAATTGCGGAGCCCACCGAGCTCTCTCTCTACCGTCATCTGCAAGTGCTCACGCTCAATTTTGCTGCCCTCTGCGTTTTCATCCAAGACAAAGGCGCCCAAGAAGAGGGTCGTCGACCTTGATGCACCTGTTGCTGCACCCAAGGAGTCACGGCCGCTGCTCGGCGGCGCTCACACCGATTCCGCCATTCCAACTGTCCCGGTAGAGGCTTTCAAGCAAGTGTATGGGGATGATAAGCTGACAATCGTAAGTGCAGTCGATCCAGATTGATATCGGTGGTCGATATGCTTGCCTACTCGCTCCCTACCCACTCCCCGCCGTGGTAGATTGCGAAGGCAAAGTGCCGGATTGGCTGTGGGGACCACTGCACATATTTAAAGGGCCGACGATTGCTTCTCTGCCTGCAGGCGTTCGACTGGCAGCCCGTGCCCACGACCGCCGGTGCCGGCACTGACAACCTCATGGTGTCGATCCGGATCCTTGTGAACAACCTTTCGATCTCGAGCGAGGAGCCGTCCTTCATATCGTTTTATTTCCTGGAGAACGAGAGGTTTACGGTCCCACCGGACTGGATTCCAAAGGCCAGCGCATCCGAGGAGATCCAGGAAGTCTGCAAGCAAACGGGAATGGTTGGCCCCTTCTCGATACCCAACAAGGTGTATCCGGGCCAGTCCGGTGGAATTGCCGTAACGTTTGAAGTAAGCAAGCTGTCGCTGCAGAACACCGGCCTGACTCTCGAGGCTGTGGTGACCTGGACGACGCCGGTAAGTTGAAGCTGCGCGATTTCAATCTTTGTGTTTGGATACGCTGGCCCGTGTCGGCTGATTCACATCAGCCGACGCTCGATCATGCACGATCCATGGCCTGTCTGAGCTGCGTGAGCGAGGCGATCTGATGGAGCGTCGCTCGGGTTCTCATCTTCTGTGCGTATCTTTGTCTTGCCGGTCTCGACCGTTGTGTAGGCGGAGGAGGATCAGAAGCTGTCGCTCTTCCTGCCGCTGCCGCCAACGGTGTTCCTGACTCCTGTCGAGGCCCTTCAGCGCGTGAGCGAAGACGAGTTTGCTGCAATGCTTGCTTCCGACACAGATTTTCCTCAGTCTGCCTCGGCCCGATTTGTGGCCCCGGGGCTCGTGCTCGACCCAGAGAGCCAGCAGGCGGTCGACTCGTTCGGCCCGATCACAACAGCCCTGCTCGGCCAGCTCCGACTTCAGGCCGTGGCCATCCTCGACCGCAGCGACGGGAAATCGCCCAGAGCCGTTTCGGTGTTTGGACAGTCGCTGGACGGGGCCCGTGTGGCAGGACTCATCAAGGTTCGCCACGAGAAAACAGCTGGAAAGAGCAGCACCAACACCGTGTGGACCGTGGAGCTCAAGAGCAGCGATGTCGAGCTGATTGAGGCGATTGCCCGACACATTGACGAGTGGACCCACGAGCTCCCCTGGTGAGGACACCGGATCTGCAGCGAACTGGGCAAATCCCGCAGAGCTCGACAGCCAGCAGCAAATCCCATGCCGCCCTTGGTCATGAATACACTCGATCCGACTGGCCAATCGCGGTGCGCGGCGCCGACAGCACGTTGCGTCGGAGTTTGAAAGCGCGGCAGCGAGAGCGCTCTCGGCTGGACGGGCGGCTCTCGGCGGGCAGCTGGCGGCAGCTGGCGACTGCGGGCAGTGTGTGGCCTCGGCGCCGGCCTCGCCTCCTCGCCTCGCTCTCGGCGAGCACGCCCTCGGCCCTGGCTTTGGCAGCACTCCACTCCTCGGCTGGGCACAAGCCTCCTCGGCCTGGCGAGCTTGAGCCGCAAGCCTGTGTTTGGGCATCGCACTCCTCTTTCTCCTCGCCGGCCTGCTCCTCCTCTGTCCCCTCCGTCGGTGGTGGACTGCGTTCGTTCCGGGGTGAGTCTTTTGCATGTCTTCTGCATGCCGACGCTGCGGCCCCCTGCTGATCAGCTTGTCATGCACGCTGTGTCTCTTGCTCGGCTCCCACGCAATCGCCGCTGCTGCCGCGCATGCCTCGATGGATGTCCGTCTCTGCGTCTCCTGATGTGTATCTGATCGGATCCACCCGCTGCTTCCTTTGCCCTTCTCTCTCTTGCTCGCTCGAATCGCCAGTCGCTTGGAAGCACCTTCATCTCGACTGCCTCTTCCTATCCTGCTTGTTACTTTTCATTGCCAGTCCCCCCTCCCAGCTCCACAAGCCCTCTCGGTCTCAAGCGCCGTCCGTCTCGGTCTGACTCAGCGTCCGGCATCATCCGTTTCCCACATCGGACACGCTGGTTTCTCTTGGATGACCACCGCTTCGTTTTGCCCCATCTGCGCCTTCGAATCGGCTTCCAACCCGCATCTGGCCTCGGCAGCGACAGAGGCGCTGCCCTGTCCTCATTCGCTGGAATCGGGCAAGACGGGTACACCCGTCGCTCGGAACAATGCCGATCCGTCCATGCCGTTCATGCCGTCCGTGCAGTCTCCGCAATCCCAGCAGCCCCAGCAACCCCGCGTGAGCCTGCCGTCGCCAAGGCTCTCATTCTCAGGCCCCTCGGGCGATCCGAGCACGTCCGCGAAGCGTCAGAGCCTCTCCAATATCAGGCACCCTCGTCACATGGATAGCCAGGAGTGGCCGTCGCCATCCTTCCACCCTGCCTGGTCGTCCTTTTCCGAGCCCTCGTTCTCGCCGCGGTCGTTTCCGGCAAGCGGCAACATCAATCCGGTCGGAGTCGGCGGCAGCGCCAATCCCAGCGCCAGCAGCAACAGCACCACGGTCCCTGCAACGGTACCATGGTCTCCTTCGCTCACAGGGATCGATGAGTTTGCGCTGGGTCCGCCGCAAATCGATGTAAGTACCTCAGATTGGCCGAGTGTACTTGCTGGGCACCCGATAAATGTATAAATTATAGAACCCAGGCCTGCATCATGCCGCTTCGCTCATGGCGCACTGCCTCTCTCGCCGCGCTGACGATCCTGCTCCATAAACCAAAGCAGCCCCCGACCACGAGCTACAAGACCATCAAGAACGCAAAGTCCGACAATCTGGCTTATGTCAAGGGCATTGGCGAGCCAGCAATGTCCTTCGGTGACAATCCCTACCAGAACTATGGATCGATGGGGGCTGCCAACAGCATGGCCCGCCGTCCGTCCGCTGACGATATGCATGCTTGGAGGACATCGGCAGCAGGGACGGCTCAGTCGGTGCCTGTATCGCCGGCTCTTCTGGCCAGTCCGCGGGGCCTTATCCCCGCCGACTCGATCTGGTCCACAAACCATGCTTCGGCCCCCTCGTCGCGGGCAAGCACCGCCCAGATCGATCGTCGGTCCTCAACACCAAACCTTTCCTTTAATCCGATGCCCGGCGACTACGACCCCTCCCTTCTTCCTCCACTTCCACCCTCGGCCAAGCCTCCGTCGCACCACAGTACGCTTTCGCAGCAGCGGCGCTCGGCAACGCCTTCGCCGAGAGTATTCTCGGTCATGGCGGCCGTCCCTCCGCCCATGTCGCTGCCCTCCGCTTCGGTGCCGTTCTCACCTGCAACCCAACCCCCGAACGGGACATCCGCCATTGCAGGCTCCGCCAGTGGCTTTGGCCATCTCACCCAGCGCATCAACACGGGCTACAGCTCGCCTTCGAATCTCAAACCCCAGATCTACCCTGCCCCGCGGAACATGGCTGCATCACCCCACAGTCTTGCATCCAACCCAGTGTCACCCGACGGCGCTCTTCATTACAAGCCCGATTATGCAAAGAGTTCCACCATGCCTGGGCCTGGCTTTTCCCCACGATTCGGGCCAACAATAGTTTCCAGCCCACACGCACTCGAATCTAGCGGCCATGTTCCGGGGATGCAGCTTCCGCCTTCGCCGTCTCTGCACCCATATGCGGCTGGTGTCGGAGCGCCCTATCCGGACCAGCGCCAACCCTCTGTCAACCCACAAAGCGCCTATCGAACGTCAAATCCCTCCGCCGTCTTTGCCGAGTACATTGCGCAGGAGGATCGCAAGCGGCAGCTGGACTATCAGAACTTTGTCCAAACCCGCCGGGAATCGCTTGGACAAACCTACTTTGATGCGACATCGCAGGCCCTGTCGGCCGCGGCAATCGAGGCTATAGTCAGAAGCGGTGTGTCGTTCTCCGTCCCTACTCCCGTCCCATCTCATCTTTCGAGCCCCAGCCTGGGCCCGACTATGACATACACTCCAGTGCCCGCACATGGCCAGGCCAAACGAAACTCCAAGCCTCAGCTTCCCGTGCCTGTGTCGCTCAGCTCTGGAGAGAAACGAGGCAGCGATAGGACCGAGCCGACGGCCGACAAGGTTGCGCAAAAATCAGCCATCGAGTTGCTGTGGGAGCAGTATGCGGATAAGCTCTCTGACGCTGGCAAGCCTAACAAGGCTGGCGCGACCGACAGAACCCATAATGCCGATGGTGTTCATGACGTCGACAGCAACAACAAAGATTTCAAAGTGCCAAGAACAGCAGGGGCGGACAGCGTCCTCAAAGTGGCGGAAAGCTCCCATCGCGACCCCATCGTTGTCCCTGTCGGCGGCGAACCCATTACTCCGGACCCTGCGCTGGACTTGATTTCACCCCTGTCCGACGCCCTTGATCGAGCTGCTCTGTCGGTCCACGACAGGGCCCAGCCAGCCAGCGCGGATGGATCGGTTCCTCCGGCATCGGATCACCACAAAAATATGGAGCCATCACGAGAGCGCGATGTTGAAGGAATCTTGGACCGCACTCCTCCCGCTGATCACCTCTTAAGCGACTCCGAGGCAACCGCCGATGACAACTTTGGCGAGACCGATTTGTCCCGGGATGGGCAGCCCCCCGGCAGCTACTTGTCCGATGTGACAGAGCCTGCATCGTCGGACAAGCCCGTTACGGATGAGAAAGTACCGTCCGACCAAACCGAGGATGAGAGCGTCCTTATCGTCGCCGCCGACGAGGCGCCAACCGACACAACCCTCCCTCGCAGTCGATGTTCGGACACCAGCCCAAAGAATGTCGGTAGTCCTGTGCAAACCGCACTTCATGAAGATGCCTTGGATGTCTTCCAAGATGACTCCTTGTCGCCTCCCCCTGAGAGCTACTCATGTCGCTCGTCGCTCGAGCTCCCAGACCGGCTTCACCGCGATCCCGACGAGCCGTTCGAAGGGAGCGCCTCCGCAACGGCCGAGCCCGTTCCTGGCGAAACACCGGCGACCGAGCTCCGGATCTTCAAGGAAATCCAAACATCCAAGCTCAAAGTGGATGAGAAGAAGCTCACGATCGAGTACTTTAACCAGCTCACAAAGGAAACCGAAGAGCTCTGCGATAGCGTCTGCTTCGAGCCGTTCCCGGTTGTTCAGAGGGAGTTTTCCTATCGAACTCTCTCTACCCCAGTGCCCGGAGCGAGTGCGGCACACTCTCGCGCTTCATCGCAAGCATCCGAGTCGAGGACCCTGGGTGTCCGAACCATGGGGAAGGTCGTGCATCAGTCTTTCGAAGACCAGCAGTGGAGGGCCTCGGTGACGCTCGTCAAGATCCTGGAGACCCTGTTGGCTGATCACTTTGAGAATCTGCAAATTCTGTCGCTGCCGCTCAAAACCCTCGAGTTCACGCTGAAAGGAGAAGGTGGGTGTCGGCGCATTGCCATATTGGTGCACTGCTGTATCGGTGTCGTTAGTGTTCAGGCATAATGAAGACTTCAACGGCGCCAGCATGCCCATCTTCCTTCTCATGGACTGACGAATCTCCGATACATTTAGATATCGAGCTGGGTTTGGTGTACGACAACAAAGGCACGCTCTCGCCGGTCCAGATCATTGAGCAAATCGGGCACGCTCTCAAAGCCGGTGAGCATCTCAGAGCACAGCGATCGGGAACGTATATTGACACAGAGCGGGGCTCGTGTGAGCACTAGACTGATCGAATCGTATGCCATGAACTCCTTACACACAGCCGGTCTGAAAGAAGTCAAGATGCTGACAAGAACCAGGGTTCCTATTGTCAAGTTCAAGGATCCTGTCAGGTACAACGACAGCGCCGAAATGCGACAAAGTCTCTGAAGCGAGGCCTACTGATTCGTGACTAATCCACCGATTCGCAAACCCCGACTGTGCAGTGGCATCCGCTGTGAGATGGGAATCCAGAACCGAGGCGCCGCCAAAAGCTATGAGTTGGTCAAGACCTACGCTATGATTGACGATCGGTTCAAGTACCTGGTGCTTGTCGGTAAGCACAATGGATGGGTGGATCGCGACCGAGTGATAGGAACCGAACGATGGCGCTTTCCCCTCCCTCTTCTTCGGCTCTGTTCATTGACTTGATTCACCCTTGACTCTGCAGTCAAGTACTGGGCAAAGATGCGAAGCCTCAATGAACCCCACTTTGGCACACTGTCGAGGTAAATACCTGGATACAGCCGGGTGTGATGCAGTGGGCCGCGACATAGCTTCTGCTTCCGCTTCTGTGCACAAGTACTAACCCCGGCCTCACATTGTGGCTGCCAGCTACTGTTACATTTTGATGATTATCCATTTCTTCCAGATCCGTGGCATTTTCCCTTGTCTGCAGCAACTCCAGCAGCAGCCCGAAGTGCCGGAATCTGGAAGCGAGTCCTCGTCCGCAGAGTATTTCAGCGATCTGGAGCAGCTCTCGAGCATCTGGAGCTCTAGCAACACAGAGTCGCTCGGAGAGCTTGTAGTTGCCTTCTTCAAGTATTACAGCGCCGAGTTCCCGTATGTCCACGGCGTTGCCAGCGTGCGTTTTGGCAAGGTTCTCTCAAAGGAAGACAAAGGCTGGACTAAAGAGGTATGTATCCTTGGAGGAATCGGCCCAGCAAAGGAGTGATGGCTGTGTGATCTTTGGGGTTAGCAAGCGCTGCTTCTCATGCGTGACACTCCCTTTTATCCACCTTTCGCTGGCAAACATCACCTTTCAACAGCGTCAGCAGGAAGCCCGCCGCGCTGGCTCGATCAAGGATCGCTTCTGGTTGTGTGGTAAGCCAATAGCGCTGTGTATCTTGCTTTGGCCATCACCATGGTTGTCCGGAGGAATCCCTTGGGCGTACCTGCAAGTCAAGCCAAGCCGGGCGTTTGTGTATCTGCTGGCGCGTACCACCCAGTCGACTGACCTGCCCCTTCGATACATGGCGCAATCCCAGTGGAGGATCCGTTCGATCCAAACCTCAATGTCGGCCAGCCGATCGACAAAGAGACCCTGTTTGACGTGCGTGGAGAGTTCATTAGGTATGTGCTGACGGTGACCCCGTGCGAGCGAGCCGTTGATCCACCGTAAAGGTACGGGCGATAGGACAGCACCGTCTCGGCGACCGTGGCTAAGACATCCCGCGATGTGTGTGGTTCACCCCATCGACACAGAGGATCCAAGATCCTGTGCACAAGCGGAGGCACAGGCGACCATGTATTTTCAAAACTATGTGAACAGGTGCCCAAATCGCCCAAGCAGAAGAAGAAGTAGATGAGCAATGTCGGCGGATGAATGCCGAACCCGGGAATGTGCGCCTGTCTCCCATCCTTTGCACACAACTTGCTGGTGCAGTTTCCCCACCCCCACATTTGTATTCTCTCGTGGCTATCTGCCCCGCTCGCCACACGTACCTCCTTCCTCCGTCTGAGCTTTTCTCTTACATGACTCTCTCGCCATCACTTTCGAGCTCCCTCTCTCTTTCTCTCTCTTTGCTCCGTTCTCTTCCTCTTCGATGCACCCTCCCCCTCCTTTTTTTTGGTGTCAGACATCCCACTTCTCCCAAACGTGCTCGATATTGCGCACACAAGTCCCTCTGTGTCGGAGATGGTGTTGTTTTCGCTGTCTGTGTTTCGGTGGCTCTCACGGCCACAGGCAACTTTTGCAAGATGAGGTCCTGGCGATGAACGCAGCGGTAGCAATATCACGAATCTGGCTGTCCGACCGTCACCCATCCGGATTCACTTGGGTGTCTCTTTGATCGATACCTTTCTTATCGCGATCCGGCTCGCAATTGAAACGATGTGGACGGGGGAAAGGCGCTGTTGCAATGAAATATCTGTATTTTCGGAATCGAGAGCCGCCATCACTGTTCCCCAACAAACGAGTGCTCCAGCGCCTTTGCTGGGGCTGTCGGGCCTCGGTCGCCGGCGTGGTGGCAGGTCGCTGTCCAGGTTCAGTCGATCTTGATTGACCAGAAATGGCCAGTGTTGTACACAACGCCGTCGAGGCGAGCGAGCAGGATCGGCAGGCGGTCTGGGCTTGGCTGCGGCTTGAATGCACCACCCATCGATCCGCTGCCGTCTCCGAGGAGGAACTCAGGAGGGACATCGATGGTGATTGTGCTGGGATTGTTGATCACAGCCGAGAGAACGGGGGTGGCGCCAAAGTGCACCACCAGGTCTGGGATGAAGTTCTCACCAAAGAGCGTGAGCCGAGACGGATTCTCGGTCGAGACCTGAGTCGAGTGGACAATCGGGATGGGATGGGCGCTGGATCCTGCTATGGACGCATTGGAGTCAAACAAATGAGGGGGCTGCTCCGGATGGCTTGCGAGGTTGCCGGGTGGAATGTAAAACGAGTACTCCATATGGTCTACAAAGGCAGATGCAGGGCACCGAGAGCGACAGAGAAAGGGTAGTGAGCAAGGGCGAGCCATCGTGGGAGACCGTTATGTGCAGTCAAGCGCCTCGCATCAACGATGAGGGATTGGAGATGCTACTTACTGATGCCAATGATGCTCCAAACGCCATATTCGCTCATATCGGCGCCTCTAAAGGCTTCGTCGGAAGGCAGGTCGCCCGGAGACACTTCTACGGATGTGTCCATGTCGCCCAGGCCTTCATCATCGCCCTCGGCCTCTCGTCCTCGAACCATGCTCCGCGAGCGGCGTGGCTTCTTGCGAGCGGGAGACGACTGCCTGGATGAGCTTGCCCCAGTGTTGTCGCCGACATTCACAAGGTTCATAGCCAGACGATCGCGGTGCCGCCCGTCAGTGAGGCACAGGAAACGATTGGGGTTATCCGCGAGCTGGAAGGCGATCTTGTGCAGCTGGCAGACAGGTATACCCCGACCTTGGCCTGGTAGGGCAACAACAACAAAGAGCAGCGGTGAGTTGTCGGATGCGGCTCCGATTTGACTACCTGTCATGATGGCGATAAGGAAATACATACCGGCTCCGGCACCAAAATCACTTGTGATTTGGCCGCGACCATCGATGTGGCAGATGATGAACGGCCGCGTCAGCAGCCCGCTCCCAACGTGCTGCAGGACAACGCGCTCGCCGTACAAAAGCACGCGACCTTCGTCCTCAGCGTTCTCAACGTCGTCGCTGTTTGAGCCTGTTTCATCCAGAGCCGAGACAAACTCAAGGGCTCGGTGCTCCACCGCGGGTGAGGGGGGCACGGAGACGGACTCGGACTGGGGAGTTGCGAGGACGGTCGCTCCAGGGAGCGTGCGGCGCTTAAGATGCGGGGACACAGGCGGAGTCATGTAGGCATTGAGCTGGCCAGCAAATCGGCTTGTTGAAGGGCGATGACAAATGATCTCGTCGTCGGGGAGATATTCGTGGTTCTTGAGCAGGTCGGTTTTGTCAAAGGCAGGGTCGTCCAAGGACCAGATGATGAAGCTGTCCCAGGTACCATAGCTGGGGAGCAGCGACTGACCATCGGCACTCACAGAGATAAACCGGGTGCTGATGGTCTGAGAACGAACGCGGTTGAACATGCCCACGGAAGTGCCCGAGTGGATGTACACTGAACCGGGATCAAACGGGCCGAGGGTTGGGGTGTCAAGGACAAACGAAGAAGCAGGAGCGGAGGTCAGGGGATATCGTCACCGCCATGGCATCACACTGACCCAGAGCTCACGGAGCTCCAGATACAGTCCGGAAAGGTAGCCAAGCGGACACGGTGAGCAGTAACACCTACACGATCCGTTTTTCGAGACAGGCAGCCGCTTCTTGGATGGCTTCGAAATGACCTTGATGGGCTTGGACTTGAAACTCCCAAATGGAGCACAGTACGCCGCACCTTGAATCTGAGGTTGGTGGCGTTAGTGCCGTGTGTTGACATACAGCGATGGCGGTGCGTGTCCACTCAGAGCGGCGCTGTAGGACAGTCACCGCGAGGATTTGGAGTCTTGGGCCGAACTTACCCGAATAAAGAGCTCAAAGTCCTTGCGCTTCTCGGCGTCGTTGACAAAGAGGTTGCGGAACACGGCCAGTCGATGGAGATCCGAGTTGGGTTGGATGCCCACCGCCGACTCGGGCGTCCGAAGGATATCGATCTCTGAAGCCTCCATATCGCCGCAGCCAGGTGCTTGCAAAGGCGGGGACGCATAACGGACCCGGGATTTGTTGCGATTTCTAACGCCTAGGCCCGTGGCGGACTCGGCATCCTCATCGATAGGCTCGGATAGAGAAACATACATCTTCAAGTCTGTCGCCAGGCTATCGTTGACAGCAGTGTGTGCGGTGGACCACCCGCCGCCACTCATGACACAGAGCGGAGGAGGGCAAAAGAAGCTGAAGGATGGCATGCACGTTTTGGGCAAAGCAGTAAGTTCGACTGACTCGGCCGATCCGAGAAAGGAGCAACGCTGCAAGCCGTACCAGCACAGTCCATAGTCCAGCGACGAAAGGAGCACCGACAGCCTTCGCGCACGTGCAAGGACCCACAACTGCCATACCGTTTCTCAGTGCCGTATGACTTTTGAGCGACCTTGGGATTCATGATGATGAGGGAGTAGGTGTTTCCAGAATCTCCTGCAAGATACGATGACACGTGATGCCTATTCAAGTCCAGACGCAGAGTTAGATGCACGGCACATGAGAAGAAGCGAGCGAGTACGCGGATGCGACCAAGCTGTCAGGCCAAGGTACGCACTTGAGCTGCTGAAGGAGTCCTGGATCAGCGAGTGCAGTGCTTGGGAGCCCGGTGTACGCTGTCGCGGGATAGCTTGCGTGTGCTCCGTGATGAGCAAGCATTGGGTAGTATGACGGAATCGCAGGCGCCGAACTGTCCTCGTAGCGGATGAAGCTCATGGGATCGAGCGGAGGCAGCATGTGGTCCGGGCGGTCGTCAGGGGTGGGCGGGAGAGACGAGACATCCAGATGCCCGTTATGCGAAAGCGCAAGCGAATGGCCGCTCTGGTCAATCGATCCATCAAGAGAGCTGAATCCAGAGGAGGTGCGAGGATGGGCACTACTGTTCTGAGACCGGCGCGCTTGGCTGTTTCGATCCTGGGACTTCTCACGGTCCTCGCGGGATCGGGAACGCCCCTCCCGCTGCGGCGTGTGGAACATTCCAGGCTGGCTGAGCAAGGCATGGGTGGTTGACGAGTCGATGATTCGGCGGACATATGGACTCGGTGATCTCGATCGGCGGGGACTGTCCAGGGCGATTGGGCTTGTCGGGGAGGGAATAGACGGCACAGAGCGCCGGCTGCGGCGGGGCTGGTCGTCGTTTACCGACGGCACGGGTGTCGTTGACAGCGAGGAAGTGCGCATGCGCGAACTGCGGCGCTTTTCGTGTGGCTCAAGCTCGGTGGGAGGCCCCCGAGGCTTCCGTTTCTGGACCTGCCTCTGTGCCGGGAAAAGGTTGAGGCTGGTGGGCTCGAGCTCCACCGGCTCAGGCGTTTCAAGGTTGAGTATGGACTCCTCGAGGTCTTCGACATGGTTGAAGGTACCTGGACGGGTCTTTTTGAGGATACCCGTGACCTTCTTGATGACGTCGTCGACGTAGCGAGTGTCGTTGCGATCCTTGTAAAAGGTAAGATCAACCGGCAGCCGGAAATCTGGGCCGTACTTGTTGAGGAAAGGGTGATCCGGGATGTCCTCGCTGATGAGCTCCTCCTGCTGGACAATCACGGCTGTGCACCAGGCCCAGCACCGAGCTGCATTCGGATTGCCATAGCCCCCGCCACCAAGGACCAGCGTGGGCTTGTTGAAGGACAGGGTCTTGGCAACACACTCGCCGATACTTCGCTCGTCCAGGTTCCAGCCTCCGCGGCCAACAAGCGGGTCGTTGGCGAGGCCGTCGGCACCACACTGGATGACGATGGCGTCGGGATTGTAGTTCTCCATGGCACTATCGATGACCCTGCTGAACAGGTAGCGGAGACCAACGCCGCTGAAGCCCGGACGGAGCGGGATGTTCAGCGAGTGGTTGAGGCCCTTGCCGTAACCAACGTCGTCAATCGAGCCCGTTCCTGGGAGCGCACGAACGAGAGAGCATTCCACGAGTTACAACAAAGCCCGAGCCCGCTGTGGTGCGGGACGATATGCTTGACGACAGGCACGATCAGCCGTCACCCACGCACCGCTCCCTGCAACCCTGCGACCCTGCATCGACGCCCACCATCTCCATCATCCGGCCTGCCTACCAGGGAAAAAGCCGGGCTCGTATTTATGGAACGAAACCGTGAGGACCTTGGACGTTGTCTGGAAAGCCTGCTCGACGCCTGTCGGCCAAAACAGGGAACCGCGTGGTGCTTAGTCAGCGGGCCCTCCCACGCAGCTTGTTCGGGAGCAGGATGGCCGCGAGAGCGTCGTCGCCAGCGGTGTGAGAAACGCTGGAGGCTTACCGTCGCCGTGGTGGATGTCCAGGTCGAGGTACAGGATGCGCTCGTACTTCTTGTGGAGCTCGAGGATGCCCAGGACAATGTCGTTGATATAGCAGAATCCGCAGGCCGAGTCTCTGTATCAGACGGCGGCAGGGGCGAGCCAGGAACAGACGACCAGAGTCAGTGCCGTGGCCAGGGCAAACGCCGATCAAGCCCGAGCCATCCCGAGAACCGAGTGTGGGACACCCAGCAGCGGGATCCGAGATAGAGTGCACAAGAGGCAGGGATCAGACCCCCTGCTTACCTTTTGCCATGGTGGCGACCGCCGTCCCAGTGGATGGCGACGTCGTATCCGCCCTCGGTGAGCAGCTTGGCAGCGGATATGGTGCCGCCAGCCACGAGTCTCACGTAGTTGGCAAGATTAGGAAAGATGGGGCAGTCACTGGCGATCGGCAAGACATGGGTGAGAAGCACTCGATCAGACAGGGCAGCGGACGCACACAGATGCAGGTACTCGGGAGCAATAAACACAGGTTATTTATGGCACAGCGGGCACGGCCAGCGAGGACAGGGCAGCACGCAGCAGGGCCGTACTTGACGAGGCCGTAGCGGTCCAGGTCGTCCGGATTGCGGTCCTCCAGCTTCTCGACCTCCATAAGATAGTCTGGATGGGTCCCGCCAAGATTGGGGAGAGGGCATCAATGGGGGGGGGACAGATGTTTGTCAGAGACCAGACTGATCGCATGCAGACCCGAAGATCCTGTCTCCCCACCAGCAGATTCGCGGGTCGATCAGCAGTGCTGCGGGTCTCTTACCAACGTAATCCGAGGAGTGAAACTCCTTCAGATCCTCTATCGATGCTATTTCCGGCGGTATAATGCTTTGCAGGCAGCAAGTAACGTGCAGAGGATGAGACGACCAAAGCTCGTGGGAACAGGTGCGAGGCTTTGCACGGGCCGGCCTGCGTCTCTTGCCGCCAGCCGAGACCATACCTCATGTGCTCATGGAGCTTGTACGCAATAATGAGGGAGTGGAGCATCGAGGACTGCATGTGGTGCACAAAACAGGCACATTGGATCAGTACGAGGCAGCCGGCATTCAGTCCCGGAGCCGAGCCAAGGGGGGAGGGAGGCGGGGCATTGGGATATCTACTCTGTTTTCGTTGGACGGCAGCGAGTCGGAGGCACGCAGGATGTCGCTCGAGAGTATGTATCCGACTCGCTTTGCCAGGGCAGTGCCCTTTGCGTCCTCGGCGGCTGGCTGCTGCTCGTCCATAATAATATCCTGGATGGGCTGCTCCCGGGGCGACTCGATCTTGGCGAGCGGCGGCTCTGCAGCGGCACTGGGTTCCTCCGGTAGCCGAAGAAAGTCGTCGATGGCAAGCGAGGCCTCGGCCATCAAGACATCTCCTTCCGGAAGAGACCCGTTGACGGAATGGGTGCCCTGGGCAGGCTCGACGGCAGTCATTGCGCAAGGTACTTGGGTGTTCGCCCGGAGGGATGGGAAAAAGCGTCTGGGCCAGAGGCAAGTGAGAAAAAGGACACGGGGGCGAGAGGCCAAGCGGGAACCACAGAGCCCGTCGGTGGTTGGTTGGTGGCCGTCTCCTCCAGGCGTGTGGCTTAGCACCTCGGCGTCCTGTTGGCGAGGCAGTCCCGAAGCAGCACCACAACACACCTCCCCGATGGTGGCAAAGTGTCTGGGCGACGGAAAGGAGCCGGCCAAGGCAGTGCGGATAGAGGCGGGCATGGGGCGGCGCTGCATCGAGCGGGGGCTGCGATGGCTCAAGTGGCCACGATGCGGAATGCTTGCGAAAGCAGAGGGATCTGGCAGCCAAGTGCCTTGGATTTGCAACCGACCGCCAGGTTGCTGTCGACCAATGCGATCCCATCCCATCCCACAGCAGCATACTTGCATGGGTGATCGCTTGCTCTGTGGGCAGACTGCATGGTGTCGACTGGCAGCCAGAGCATCAGAAACACCAGGCCACTTGAAAATCCGGGTCCTTGTCAGCACGCGGGAGGATGCAACGGCGCAAGTACCTGCGGGTATCAGGTACACTTGGGGCGGATACGAATGTGAATCGGGCTGGTTTCCGACAAGCAGGTCTGATCCTCCGCACCGTAGCCAACGAGGCTGCTCTCGGCCCTCTTTAGGAGGGGGGTCACTGTGTGTGCAGTGTGTTCTCCGGCGCAAATCGCGACTGATTGCAGCGGTATTCGGATTTATTGGGGGCTCGAAGGTCGCAGTCCAGACTCATGCCAATATCGGCCAGGCTCAGAGCCTCGGACTAACCGAATCGCTCATGCGAACGCTCTCGGCAACGTCTGCACCGACGAGAACCCATCTGTTGGCTCCATTCGGCCAGGCACTACTTTGCCGGCGAGCGCCGAGAGATGGCACCCGGATAGCCCTCTTGATCTAAGAGCATGAGAGCGTGCAAAGGCAGCTGTCCGCAGGTAAATCCACAGAGCTGTGGAGTGATCGTCCAGGCTTTGGGGAGACAATGTCCGTGGACGGGAGGAGCCAGCAGCAGGTCGCGCTGTACTGTGTTGCGGCCAGGGAGGCAGGCTTGGGTCCAGGCAGCTAGAACTGAGTGAATCCACCTTGGCTCATGCCATCGAGTTGGCTGCGAGGACCTTGGCTCAACCAGACATCGGCCTGGCTCTTGTAGGCATAGTCGTCCATAAAGTCCTGGCTCAGCATCGAGCTTCCGAGACCCAGTCGATCGCTTTGGCTGAGGGTCGTCTGAGTGGCCGACAGGAAGGTAGACTGAGTATGAACGTCGGGCTGAGTGAACATGCTCTGCTGTGTGCGCTGTCTCTGGCTTTGGGTCTGAGTTTGGGACTGAGACGGAAGGGGCCCGCGGAGCTTGCCTCGGCGAAAGGCAGGAAAGCGCTGCAGGCCATTATCCTGGGAGGGATAGCTCGTCGCAGAAGCGGGGAAAAATCCAGGCTGCGACGCAGCGGCAGGGATGGGCATGTCTTGCGTGAATGGCGTCATGGGCGAGGCTGATGGGATCGAGTACTGCGACTGAGAATAGAGTCGAGAGGGATCAAGCAGCGGATCCTGGAAGCCAGCAAGTGCACCGCTGCCGGTGCCACGAGGGACTGCTTGTCAACACAGCAACCAAACATTGACGATCGGGCAATGACAATGCAAGGTGGTGTCGAAAGTCGATCCCAGCGATGACACAGAGGGGGGGAGGAAGGCATCTTAGTTAGCAGAATAGATCGAATGAAACCAAGGACATTACAATAGCCTGCAGCACTCTGACAAAGTCCAGCATACCAACGACTCAGCACCACATGTGCGGGGCATCCGCTCTAGCTGAATCACACTCGTACGAGACCAATCGCGGACAGACCCTCCATCGCAATGGAGGCCCAAGATTGCACCCGCCCAGGGAGAAAGTAGAGCGAGTACTCACAGTCGTTCGCACTCGGAGCCTTGGCGTAGTGCTGAGCAGCATCGATACCAAAGCGCTTGCCTCTGGCCATGTTAGCGACGTCGCCGTCCTTTTTGCGCGGCTTCGTGAACTGGATTGCAGACACCTTGAGATTGTTCAGCGGACCCTCGACTAGGCAGTTTCGTGCCTTGTAGGTCATCAAGAGCTCATACCACAGCGGATGCTTGGCCAAGACCTTGGGATTGCAGAGCAAGACGATGCCGTACTTTGCGCGGGTCAGCGCCACATTGAGACGACGGGGGTCGCTGAGAAAACCGATGCCTTGGTGCTCGTTCGAGCGGACGCAGCAAAGCACAATATAGTCTTTCTCGCGACCCTGGAAGGCGTCGACCGAGGCCACTTCGATTTCCTTATACAACTCTTTCTTGAGAGCGCCATTGAACTGCATGTACTGGACAATGAACGCGCGCTGGCCTTCGTATGGAGTGATGATGCCGATCTGCGAAGGCGGCACTCCCGCCTTCAGGAAGCGGGTAACAACCTTTTCGCAGTTGGCGGCCTCGGTGCGGTTGAGATATGATGTGCCCGAGGACGAAATCTCTTCCTGGCCAAACGAGCCCCAAACAAACATCGGGGTCTCGGGAACAGGCCAAGGAAAGTCGACGTTCTTGCGGAGGCGCTCCTGCATCGTCACGCCGTTTTGCAGACTGCCTTCGTAGAACATGTTGGAGGGGAACTCGGAGAGACACGGATGCATGCGATACTGGACCTGGAGTCGAATCGGGCGGATGCCGAGGATGATCAGTCGCTCGAACAGGGACTGAGACAGGCCAGCGCGCGCTGCCTTCTTGTTCATGATGACCGGGCCGAGCTGCTGGTGGTCGCCAACAAAGACGACCTGCTTGCATCCCAGGATCAACGGAATGATTCCCTCGGGCTCGCACGCCTGCGTGGCTTCGTCGATGAGGACAGTGCGGAAGGTCAAGCGGGTCAAGCGTGGATCGCCAGCACCAACACAGGTGCAGCAAACGACATCTGCGTGCTGGAGAATCTCGCGCTCGGCCTGTCGATAGAGTGTTTTGTACTTGCGCTCGTCAGCCGAGCTGAGTTCACCAAGCTCGCCCTTGAGTCGAATGAGCTTTTGCAGTTCGGGATTGGTGTCGTTGTTCTTGACTTGTTCGTGGAGGGTCAGGAACGAGATGGGTGACTCGAGGGTCTCGCGGCTCTTTGCGGCGACACGGACAACCTTGAGACCCGTCTGGTGGATCTTCTCCGTCAGCTGATCAACGGCAACGTTACTAGGGGCACACACAAGAACCTGGCCCTGGCTGATCTGGGAGAGGTGGTAAACGATCGACGCCGAAGTGACTGTCTTTCCAGTTCCGGGCGGACCTACGTATAGGGCAAGGTAGCAACACAACGGTATCAGACGAGATCTGCAAGAAGAGGGAGGGGGCTGCCTCTTACGAATGGTGCTCCATCACGAAGGGACAATGCTCCACCGCAAACAAACCTTGGATCAGGCTGATGGGTCGCTGCAGAACACTCTTGACCGCAAAGACCTGCGAGTGGTTCAATTCGGGGAGGTTGGGCGCCGAAAAGCGCTTCGGGAGAGTCACGCGCAGAACTTGGGGTTCGACTTCGTGGCCCAGCAGGCGATGGTAGATATAGCCGCTGACAGAGTTCTCGTCGACAGCAAAGGTCTTCAGCGCAGTCTGCATTCTGTGTTCGAGATGGGAAAGAGAGGCAAGTTAAAGGCCGGCTGTTAAGGGGCGGACAGGGCGCATCCAGTCGAGTTGCAGACAACCCCAGCACAGCCGAATGAGGAGCTTGGGCGCCATTGTCTAGAATCTGTCATCTACACCGCTCTGCAGTACCTGTCGAACGAAGTCGACTTCCACACAAAGTCGACAGAGAAGTTGTGGGTGCAGTCGACAGGAGCATCGGGGTGGCGAAGTTCAAGGGCAACTTCTTCGGAGACATCTTCAGATAGACGACCCACAAACAAAACAGCGGACTCAGTCAATGTGCTTGGCAGTCGGCATTATAGTATCGCGCAAACCCGTACAACGACAGGGGGCATCGATACCAGGATGACTAGCGAGTCTGTTGTGCCCCTGGGCCTCGCGAGCCGCCAAACCAATTAGCGCAGCGAGCACCTTGGTTTTCTAGTCACGACACTTACTGTTGGGAACCTTGATAACGTGGCCGCGACCTTCCCATGGTGCGTGCAGCTCGCCCTTGTACTTGAGCAAGAGCTCGTCACCGGGAGCGAGACGGATGTCGCCCTGCTCGAGTTTGGGCAGAAGGAAGTACGCCACTCGCTTTTGGTTCAGACCAACATCCCAGCGGACGACGACATCCTCCTGCGTCTGAGACTCCTTGAGCTTCTTGTCGTACTCAGCCTCGAGCTTGACGAGCGGAGCAAAGATGTTCTGGTACTGATAGGCGTCTTCGTATCTACATTGGTTCGTGGGAGGAACCCTGATTTAGGAAGCCACGTCTGTGAAGCATGTCTGGGGAGCACCCATGCGGATCGCTATCGTTGGAGTTGATCTGGCTTGAAGCGCAGAGACAACGGGAGCAGATGCTGTTGTCGTCGAGAAGGGGCAAAGAATATGCCAGGCGCTTTGCAGCTGGTGGAAGAGCGCCATCCATCGGGAAAGCCTGTTGCACGCACCTCAGTAGGACGGGATGGGGTTCGTCGTCAGCACCAGGTTTGTCGAGATCCTCCAAGGTGGCAGTCGGATTCTCTTTCCACATCTCTTCAAGACGATTGGCGATGTTCGTGGTGATGTGGCGGGCACGGAGCTGCTCTTGCTCCGAAGGCACCTTGACAAGCCACGAGAGAAAGGAGCGATCCTCGATCAACGGAAGCCACTGCGACAGGTCCCAGTTCATATCCTTGCTGCTCGCACCACTTGCACAGGGTTGACTGAAATAGATCGAGAGGGAAAGGTGAGACAGAGGAACCAGTACAGAGGGCACGACAGGGACGGCGACAGCCACATCGTGCTCTGTCTGCTTGAGCACCTACCGGCAAAGCAAAACGACGACGGTATCGGACTTTGCGGGAATGAAGCCCAGCACAAACACGTTGCGGCAGCCGCACTGATAGCATTCAAGCACCGTCTCGCCGAGGGGTGAGTCCGGGTGCAGGCACACCTCCTTATGCTTGGACTTGACGAGGTGATGGATGATGTGCGAACCCGAGGTGTTGCCGACCCGAGAATTGCAGAACCATTTGCTGCAGGAGGTGCACTTGACGACCGAGGCGGGATTATGGATGCCGCAGTACCTGAATTCATGGCATCATAGTATCCGTGAGCCGAAGGTGCAGGGAAAGAATTACGCTGGGTGGTTGCCGGCGCATCACGGCCTCAGTGGCCCCAACGGCCCAAACGGCCCCAACGGCATGAGCCCACCACTCGACACAGCGACTACCAGAAGCGAGGGCGGTATCGGGCATCACGTACTTGCACGAGTGCGCAGGCAGCTCGGTCGAGATTTCCGAGTTGGAGAAGCCCAGGGGGCCGTCGTCGTTGAGATCTAGGTCGGGCTCCTCAAAGTTCAACAATGAGTCATCACCGCCGCGGTCTTCCTCGAAGGAGACGTAATCGACATCGTCAAGGGAGGCAGGATTGGCAGCCGGCTTTTTGGAGGAGCGCTTTTTCGATTGGCCGACACGGGCCGAGGCACTGGCAGAGGAAAGCGACAGCGACTCGAAGCCGAGATCGGTGTCGTTAGTGAGAAAGTCGGGCTCGGCGTCGTTGGTGATGGAGGCAAAGTTGACGAGATCGTCGTCGTGGTACTGCTGGGTGCCAGAGTGCTCTAAGAAGCTGAAGTCATCGTCCATAGTATTCAGTCGAGAGGAGCAGCTGGAGGCTGTGCGGAGGGCGGATCGCTGGGCGGGAGAGAGTCGGTGCCTCAGAGACGCTGACGACAGGAACCGGGCAGGAACCGGACAGAGGCAAGCAGGAGGAACAAGGCCTCGGCGGGGTGTGGATCGGTTTTGGGTCGTGCTGCGGGGCAAAAGCGGGGAGGGCTGCGGCCCAAGAAAAAACGGAGGGGCTTAGCCGGCTCGAACCGATCGGCCGGGGCGGATGGCGTCCGGCTCGATCCCGGCTCGATCCCGGCTCGACCCGGCGCCTGCTTGCCTGCTTGCCAGCCACCGTTTGGTCTTGTCTGGCCCAGGTCCTCGCTCGCATCTCATCCCAACCCCACCCATTCCGCCCCAGCCCATCGCCATGGCCGACGCCGTGACCATCGCCAAGAGCTTTGTCGACTACTACTATTCGACCTTTGACCGAAACCGGGCCGAATTGCATACCCTCTACGTAGGTATCCACCATGACCACAGCGCTCCTCCCCCCTGTCTTGGTCGTGCAGCCACTAACCAAGCCGATTCATCCATGTTTGCTTCGTCTCGATTCTGCCCGGCTGCCTGGATCGGCCACCATCGCGCCATGGTCTCCAAATATCCTGGGGGTCTTTGCAGAAAGACATCTCCATGATGACCTTTGAGGGAAATCAAGTCCAGGGCACCAAAGCCATCGTCGAAAAGCTGGCGGTAAGTTGTCAAGCGATCAGGAGACGCCTCGATCGCTAGCCCAGGGCTTTGCATGGTCCGGACCCCTTGCTCTGTTGATTCGCCCTTCTCTCTGATGCCACGGCGCTTGACCTCGGAGACCTGCAACGCCCAATCGATCGGTCGTGCTGACGGCCCATCTATCGTGCCTTCAGGGACTGCCCTTCCGACGTGTCCAGCACCAGGTCTCAACCATCGATGCCCAACCCGCAAACCCCTCCATCCCCACCATCCTCGTCACCGTGACGGGCCAACTCCTGGTAAAGATCCCAGCTAGTCCTGCGCGCTAACAAGCTGTCGGCCCAAGCTGGGTGCAGGCAGCAGCACACCGATACCGACCCTCTGTGGCTATGGGCAAATCGAGTCCAAATCGGCAGTAGATCAAAAGGCAGATCACCACCATCGTCGTTGCCGTCCACCATCATTGGCATCGTTATTGGCACCATATCATTGGCCCAGAGTAGGTCAGACGAGGCAGCACCGGCACGATGATCCTCAATTATGTACTCTCCTGGACAGGTCGACGAGGAGCAGAATCCGCAAAAGTTCACCCAGACCTTCCAGCTGGTCCCTGAAGGATCGAACTACTTTGTCTATAACGGTAAGCCTGTCCGAAAAGCTAGAGCAGCCTCGCCATCGAATGCGGAACTGACACCTCGGCCGTTTCATCGCCCCCTGCTAAATCGGCTCTGTTGGGCCGCTGGATTTGTCGCGCCCGATCGACTGGAATCTGTCTGGCTCGATCGGCTGCGGCTCTCTAGATGTCTTCAGACTGGTGTACATGTAAAAGGGTGCCTCGATGAGGATGGCCTGAAGCGGCGAGTCCCCCTTTGCCTTCGCCACTGCTGGCTGGGCCTCACCGGGCCTCGCTGGGCCTCGCTGGTGTGCCTCGGCTGCCCCAGACGCCAGAGGGGGGATTGTATTGCAGTTTCTCGCTGAATATACAGCGTGTTGACGAAAAGATAGGGCATTGTCTCATTCGGACAAACACAGCGTAGTCGGATGATATCACACGCTGATCTAATCATTTCCCTGTGTGGGCGAGATGCATGGAGTGAGTGGGCACGACGGGACCTGCGATTCGCTGCAGATGCAGTCGCTGGAAGTCAGAGCAAGTCAGAGCAAGACGACATGCCTGGAATGAGGGAGGCAGACGCAGGGCAAAGCGCAATATCGCTGCAAGACCTCGGCGAGCGGATCATATATCAAAGCCGTTCAGCCAGATCGATCAACATCAGCCGATCCACAAGCCATCTGCATGTGAAGGTGTCCCAGTTCAAAACAAGTTCGCTGAATATACTAGATGAAGACAGCAGAGGGTCTTGATGCGCCTGACAAGCGATACCGGTTGTTGTATCGATGAGGTTGCCCGGGAGCGGAACAGGGACCGGTCCACAATACAGCTTTGGCTCAGGCCCTCTCATCTTTCCATCTGGTCCCGGAGAGTACCAGCTCGGACAAGCCGCCAACACCAAAACAGCACCAAACAGCAAGCGGCCTCTGCGAAGCTCTCTTCCTCCTTGGACTTGCCAACCCCCAGACAGACCACCGCCTGCAACGACCATGCCCACCTACCAGGTCTTGCGATGCTACGAGGACTCGTGCCGGATGTTTCAGGTTCACCAGGTACCCGAGTGCCGTAGATCCTGTGGTAACACTTCCATAGCCTGGATGACAGAAAACATCGGTGCTGTTGCATGAACGGAACAATGCTGCGCCGAGTTGTGGATCGCCTCGCTGACAACACCCTCGCCGGCTGCCGTTGCCGAAAGGTCAAGAAGGTCAACAAATGGCAATGCAGGGTCTGCGGAGAAAAGCAGAGCACCATCAAGGTACCGCCATCGGCCCGTCGCTCGAGCCTGGGGAGAGGCCGAGAGCACGAACATCAGCATCGCAGCCTCGCATCCGTTTGAACTGTGAATCCAGTGAAATCCCTCCCACACAATGCCTCCTTTCATGTGTCCGCCGTGAAAGCGGCGATCTCACAGCATCTGAATGAGCGAACTACAGAGATCAGCGACTCAGAGATCTGCTTTGGACCAGCAGGTATTCTTGACGTCGCCACAAGCATCGGAGTGCCGAACGTTTGTCCAGAATATGAACATGGCCAGAGGCAGGGCCGAAGAGGATCTGCTGAACCAGAGACAGTCTCGTGAAGAAGACCAAGCGGCTGTACCGCAGCGACAGGAATGTCGTCTGCCGACAAGATCGAAATGGGAAGACTATGTCGACGAGGAGCCTGATGATGAGACGGTGCGCGATCGCTGCAAGCCATGATCAACCGCAAGGAAACGATAGGACTGCTGTGACGACAATCGGTAGATCTGGCTTGTTGGGCTCTTGCATTGACTCGTTATTCCTTTGCATCTCTCTTGCTCTTTCTCCAGGGCGAACACGATGACCAGGGAGGCTCTTCGCTTCCCCAGCAGCCGTGGCAGGGCGGTAAGCGGATGAGGCAGGGTAACCCAGCCAAGGACTTTGATCCAGCACAGCACAAGCGATCAAAACCGACGGCATCGCTCGATAATCCGCCCAGATCCAACCGGAGCGATGGCCGTCAAACGAACGACACTCCCACCGAGCGACCCGCGAAACACTTTGGAGCCTTGTTCGGCAGCATGCCATCCAAACCGCCTCAAACATCCCCATGGACACCAAGAAGCCTGGCATCGCCAGCATCCTCAGCACCGCCCATGGGTGCGAGTGTCGCCCCAAAGTCGCTGTCCGGGCCGAAAACCTTCAAACGACCAGCGACATCCAAATGGAGCACCTTTGCTGACGATGATGACGAATAGACTTGGGCAATATTGCACAACCAGACCCAATGGGCAGATGCGTTCAAACGGCGAGCGCACGACTCTATGCTGGGCTTCGGATGCATGCATGTACATCTCCAAAAGGCATCAACATCGACAACACCCTCAATACTGCACCTCTATGATGTGTTGCTGAGCTGCGTTGCCATGCATCGATGCACAGGCCGCCATCACTCATTGATCCCCACGCCAGCGCAGACTGGGTCATAATCACATTACACATATCGATCACCAAGGGATGGTACCATCGTGTATTCGAGGCCATGCTAGCCAACACGAGCATGTTGCGGTCGACTGATGATGGTGGCTACAGTGGCGGAGGAATCGACCACGGCGACATATACCACCCTACAGCATCAAGCCACTTTGATCTCGAATCTTGGAGGCGTCGCGGTTAGGTAGAGATGCCGCCGCACTGGCTGCATTTGCAAACGCAGATGATCGACGGGCATGAATCAACTTGGGCTGAACGCAACGGAGCTATGACCTTCGAGAGTGTACTGCGTGTCTATCCGAAACGGCATTCTTATGCGAAGGTGCCGGAACTTTCGGAAAAGTCGCCGAGGCATTAAGCGGTATTAATGAGGCTTGATCGATACTCAGTTTTGGGTGGTGCTGGGAAGCGTGTCGGTAGGTATCCGGTAGTCGTGGCAACGATCGGTGTGTATTCGGTGTTGATGCAGGAGTTCGGCTGGGAGAGAGATCAGCCAGGCTTGCCATCGCACGATGGACCAGAGCGAATTCCGCTTGTGAGTTGGGCGGCAACGAGGCAAAAGAGTACCGAATCTGAGGAAGCTTGGTGGAAGTGGTGACGGATAGCTTAGAAGCAGAGGATGTCGTCACCCGGGGCGGCAGCGTTGATGTATTCTGCGATGGCACCAATTCGGAGGGGGGGGGAGGATTCAGCATCACAGACGAGTGAGACAGCAGCCATTGGTTTGAACAAAACCCACGCGGCAGCTCTATCGCCTCGACGAGCTGCCTGTCAGCATTCTCTACCTTTTGCACATCGACATCCGAGTGCGCCGCCGCCGGTTTGGAATGAGAATGTCGTGTGTGGAGGCTTCGTTTCGACTCGGTTCGCGGAACGATGATGCTGGACTTGGGCTCCAGCTTGCGATTATCGTAGTACTGCTTGATAAGGGGCGGGAACAGCTTCTTGAGCTCCTTCATTGTCAAGGTAGCGATCAGCCTTTGTTTACTCCAATCGTCATCGATCGCTGACTCTGTAGTGACTCCGGGCTTGACTGACTGTGCGGTCGACTTTGGCTCTCTCGACGCCTTGGTGGGTGGCTTTGGCTGGGATGGCTCTGGATCGCCCTTGCTGTTGAGCTGCGGAGTTGCAGGCCGTGGCTCCAGAGCAGCACTTGGCGAGTCGTTGCTTGATCCAGAGCTTTCCTCTAATCGATTTGAGACGGTAGACTTTGCAAGGTTGGTTGGACTGACGGGCACATTTGTTTCGATGGGTTTGTCAAGGTAATGCGAGGTTCTGGGCGGTCGGGGTGTCTCCAGACTGTCTGTGGGCACATCACGGCTTGTTCGCAGCTCCTCGGCTTCGGCCCTGCGGGATTTGGCACGTTTGGAGTCTGGGTCTGAAGTTGGCGGCGGCGCGAGAGGAACGACGGGTGGGAGCAGCACTTCCTGGAACTTTTCCGACCACGGCTCCAATTCGCCGTTGATGATATCGACATCGCGCATGATGGCGGCGGTGAACTCAAATTGGATCAGCGGTTCATCCCGGACAGGGGATGCCCTGCACTCTGGAGACTTGAACGAGTCCGCAATCTCTGGCAGGCTATCGGCTTTTGCGGGGGTCCGGGTACGGCTCTTGGGCAAGTCTGCCAGCTTCGCATGTCGGATGAAGGGGCGCGAGCGGCGTAGGAACTTGAAAGGTTTGTTCTCAACATTGGTCTTGCTGGGGGAGTCTGTCTGAGTGTTGCACTGGGGAAGAGTCGATGTGTTCTTGGGAACCAGGGTTGGAAGGGGCTGCACAGACGAAATAAACTCTAGACCCTCGGACTTGCCAGGGGGCCCCATTTCCGCGGCTTGCACAGGCGGCATGGGAATATTGCGAGTCTCTTGGAACTGGTCAGGTCCCGCTGGTGGGGTAGCTGCCGCTCCAGTGTTCCTGGGAGACTTTTCCAAACTGATGTCGCTGACTGGGAGATTTGGTGTTGACATTGATGTCGATTTGGGACCGTGGGATCGGTTCGATGCCTGGGCCCTGAGGTACTGATGCGACAAGGCCGTTTTGGAAATCTGGACGGGCCGCTGTCGCTCCAAGACCTTGGTGGCCACGCCTTTGACTTCCACACAATTGACATTATCCAGCCTGTCGCTGCCTATCTTGCAGGAACTCCGTGTGTATGGATGATGAAGCTTCGGAGGATCGGTGGCTACGACGGTGTGGAGCCCCTGCTTGGCATCGGCGGGGCCGTGTGTCTCGGACTGACTCGACTGGCGGCTCGGGAGTAAGTGCTGCTTTGGAACACTCTCAGGCGGGGTTGCGGCTTGAGGATCTTCCGATACCATGTACTGTGGTTCTCTGTACAGGCCCCGCTCGAGATCCTTGCGCGGGCCGAGATACTCCAGAACCGTGCGCTTGGCTATATCATGGCGTGGAGGGGCAGCTTTGGGACCAGGGTCATTGCCGATGTCGCATTCCTGTTCGACATCGGACATGCAATTGGTCTTCCACATCGATTCGCGCTGGTCAACAAGGATCGGTAGCAGGTCATTGGCTTCGCTCTTTGGAGCGGCATAGTACGGCGTGGTCGCCGTCCTGGATTTCGAGAGGAGAGGAAGGCTGGCTCGTTTCTCGAGCGGTCGGCGGGTGGTGAGCCGGCGTGAGCCCAACGGATACCACATCGGCAACCGCACGCCGGCACTGAGATCGACACCCGAGTCTTCAGAGACAAGGCCGGGCTTCGAGTCGAGCTCTCCACTCTCGTCGAGATCCAGAACTGAGGCGTCCGCCATGGTGGACAAGCGTTGATGCAGGGAGGGGGTGGCTCGGTAGAAGCGAGCCGATAGAGATGTCAGTCGAGCGGGTTGGCCGAGGACGCTCAAACAAAGTGCTCTCGAACTACAGCCGTCCGCAACATGCGCATTGTTGGGGTGGGCTGTGTCACCGACATATGTGTGATGAACTATCACCATCAATTTTTTTCCGGCCCCCTCGCGGCTGCCCATCTCGGTCACCTGAAAGTCACGTTGTATGTGGCACGGAGCTGGACTGCTGCGCATAGACTCCACTGCGTGTGTTGTTTGCTGGCATTTGGTGTCACCTTGAGCCGATTGACGGTGATGGCGGGCGATTGGTGAGTGGAGTACGATCCGGGGACTTCGCTCGGATACTGCGGAAGTGGCCAGCTTCTGTTGCACATGGTCTTGCTGAATTCAAGCCATATCATACTACACATTCGATGGATATGGGCCAGTGTCTCATTTTTGTCGGCATAAAATGTCGTGGATTAGCAGTGCCATCAAGTTCAACAGGTGATCGACCATCGCACATATCACCGCATATCACAGACAATGATGGCCATTTCGACCGGAATGTATTTGCGCGAAGCGAGATTCTCCGGTTCGGGATGATGGAAGCCACTCGTCTCTAGTTGACAGAGAAAGCATTCTGGATGCCACACGCAACCGAGCCTGGTGCGGGACCCGCGACGGCATCCAAAGTGATGGCTGCGTCGAGTGTTGGGAATGCACATGACAAGAATGACACAGAGTATGAAGAGACATGGGATATGAAGGAGCACAGGGGTATGAAGGAGCACAGGGGTATGAAAGAGAATAGGGGTATGGAGCACAGCACCACAAATCACGGAGACCAGCATTCAAGCAGGGAAGCATCGTGGTGTGTCCTGCGATGCAATCTTGATTCGATTCTCTGCCAAAGCGCAAAGCACACGGGTCCAAGCGCATCATGCAAACTCCGCGACCTGAGAATCAGCCGCGATTCAGCTTATCCTCATAAAAAGCGACACAGCAGCCCGCCGGCAGCTCCAGTGTCCAGCTTGCGATCCTCCACCAAAGACTGAGGCTGTAGGATGCCCTCTTATACATTGCTGCCACCTGCGATCTTTCATCCCCGTCCCGGGGCAGCTTCGATTCCAGATACAGGCTCTTGAGGGACGGTAGCTTCGCGGCCAGACCCCTGATCGTCCGGATCGATGAAGGAATGCGGAGGATCTCGAGCCCGGGGAACGAAGCCATGTCGTCCAGCGAACTCAACTTGCAGCACTGTCTCAGATCAAGCACCCGGAGCGTGCTTTGATTGATACGCAGATCGGCCAGGTTGACAAAGTACTTCGTCAGGACGAGATGGTCGAGTTTGGGCATTCTTGGGAGCTGGCTGATGATGTGTTGTCTGTGCGAGCTGATGGTGAGCTTGGTGAGAGAAGGCAGTTCCTCAGGGATGCCCATGAGGGTCTCAACTCCGACTGGAAGGTCCATCTCAAGCAGCTTGGGCATCTCAGGCATTCCCCGGAGCGACGTGAGTTGTGTGCAGTGCCGCACACGGAAGGTCCGAAGCGAGCCAAGAGCCGCTGGCATACCCTCCAGGGTCTCGATGGACTCTGGGAGCTGGAGCATCGTCAGATTTGGCATCGCGGACATGCCCTGGGGCGACGTCAATCGTCCGTGCCGGTGCACGCTGAAGCATTCGAGCAAAGGCAGCTCCCTTGGCATGCCCTCCAGGGTCTCGATCGAGGTTGAAAGAAATAGCTCTGCCAGCTTTGGCATCTCGGGCATTCCTCTGAGCGACTTGAGCTTCAGGCTCCACTCGATGCCAAACTCTGTTAGTGAGGGCAGCTCCTTTGGCATACCTTCCAGGGACTCGATCGACTCTGGGAGATAGAGCTGCTCGAGCCGTGGCATCTCGGGCATTCCCCGGAGCGATGTCAAATCCGTGCTGCCTCCGAGATGCAGGAATCGCAGCAGCGGAAGTACCTTTGGCATGCCCTGCAAGCTGGCGAGAGGATCGTCGAAACTTGGGCCCGTGAGCGGCCAATCCTTTGTGATGGTCAGCTTTGTGAAGGCAGAAAGCACCTTGTGCCATCCAGACACCTTGAGAAACGACATGTTTGCGATTGTTAGCTGTTTCTCGCTTGTGATGTCCATCTCTGGGATGTCGAAGGGCAGAAGCTTGGACAAATAGACGTCATGGCCCTGTATCCCGCTGTGCCGGATCTTGACGTAGCTGGACCCGAAAGTGATCTCGACCGGCGAGCATATGTCAAAGCTTTCACCCTCGGCGATCCTGGCCATTTCCTCGACCGACAGCCGCGCGGGCGAGCTTGGGTCTTGCGTCCTTGGGAACTGGAACGACGGATCGGTCACTTGGCAGTAGCGCAACACTCTCCTGTAGAGCGTCGTATCACGGTAAACTTCGGACCAGAGCTCGTTTTCCTTCTCCAACACGGACGCATCGGCTGGTTGTTGTCGGTCCCGGCGGAATATGTAGCGGCAAAGGCCATAGAGCACTTTCAGGCGACTGATGGAGGGATCGACACCATCGAACAGAAACCCGGCCGTGACTTGCAACCACGCTGGAAGGGCACACTCCCATGTCCTGCCGGTGTTGAGGATGGCCCGAGTATGCCGTGACACTCTCAGGAGCCTTGCGAACAGCGACGGGGTGGCGGAGCGAATGAATTCGTCATTTGTGATCAGGACCGCGAGTAGGTCGAAGCAAGCAGAGCTCGCTTGACCCACCAGCGACGCCGGTGTCTCCGTTGTGGCAGACGACGACATGGAAAGTGGTGGTGGGGAGGCGATCGGCCCGGCGGCGAGTGGGAGATAGCAGCAGGGCTCAGGGGAGGAGATGGCCCTGGAAGATGGGAGCAAGAGCCGAGGGAGAGCCGCAGGATCGCCGGGTTGGTGGATTGCTCCCATGCCGTTTGACGTGCATCCGGCGCGATGCATGGCTTGCGCTCAGAGACACATGCCGCCACCATATGCATCCCAACGCTGCCTCTCAGGATCGCCTGTATCGACGCTCGTCGAGCGAACCTGGAACCTGCGTTGCGAGCGACTGCCCCTCTGGCCTGTTGGTCCTGCTCTGGGCCTGCTCTGGGCCAGGACCAGGAGCAAGACCCACTGCCCGCGTCGCGTCGACCCTGTCCCACCGCAGAGTCACGGGATGCAGCCCGCGAAAGGGCATCTCGTTTTCCCAGCGACGCCCTTCCCAGCGAGATTCCAGGCTCCCCGCTGCCAGTCCCTCGTTCTGTTCTGTTCCGCCTCCGTTCTGTCCCCGTCTTGCCCGGCCTGCAGAACAGCGTCCTCACCCAACCGAACGTACCCCCCCCCGTGGCGACTCTTCTCCCCATGCGCATGTCCTCGTCCGTCCCGCGTCTGAGTGCCTTCGTCGCTCTCCTGGTCCTTTCGGCTCACCTGGTGCTTGCGGCCTCGTCGCAGCAAAAGGTCGAGAAGCTGAACGATCTGTACAAGCCCGGAGAGATCTTTGAGCTCGAAACGACCAGTTTCCTGCGGTTCTCTGAGAAGCCGCGCAACTACTCGCTCGTTGTTGTGTTGACGGCGTTGTCGTCGGAGCACCAGTGCGAGCCCTGCCGGTAAGAGTTGTCATGTGTGGAGCGCAGGGTCACCGATCCTTGCGGTGTTTACGGCCACGCCGATGCGGCCTCAATCGAAACAAGCCATGTCGACGAGACTGCATCTTGACCAGGACCGGGTCATCGCGCAATACCGATATGCGATCTCGAACGTGCGCCAGCGGTCGGCCGATGCAGACATGATGGGCACAAGTGGCCAGGGCGGCGGATCCAGTCGTGGGCTCCTTTCGCCCAGTACGGGCAAGCGATCGATGGCCCTGCGATCGCGAATCACATCCACTTGATCGATCCAAGTTCGGTGTCATGATCTGACTCTCGATCTGCCGTCGGGGAACGCGCCTCAAGCGATTTCCGAAAGGAAGAGAAGCTCGTTGCCTCGGCGCTGGCATCCACCTTCACCCCAGGTCATGTTTACTTTACCTCGCTGGACTTCAAGAACGGAAGAGACATCTTTGTAACGGTGCGTCCGCCTGACAGGATCCTGACAGAGATAGAGCCTCGGCTCGGATCGCCAAAAAATCGCGCAACGTGCTTTCCAGCCATGACGGGCGTGCATATCCCGGTCACAATCGGCCTGCCCTTGACGCCGGGTCATGGTCGTGCCTGCTTGATCGACTCAGTATCTCACGGCCACGCCTTCGCTTTCGCTTCTATCCACAACACCAGCTCAAGTTGACGAACGTGCCCTACATCCTCCACTTCCCTCCGACCGAAGGCCCCAACGCCAAGTCGATTCCCGACGAATATGAGGTCTATGATATTCCGATGGGGTGAGTCGCCATCAGAGCAAACCTCAATGTGCGAACGAACCAGCATCCCTTCCAGTGTGCTGACTATATCTTGCTGCGTCTGCTGTTATTTTGCAGCGGCCTCCTCGCCGAGTCAGTCGCAAAGTGGATCTCTAACGTGGCCAAGATCGAGGTAGCGTCCGTCATCTGCCGCACTGCACTGGCCGGAGAGAATGTTGCTCAAACTGACTCGGCCTCTGTCCTGGCTATGCTCAGCCCCCGGTCACCATCAAGCGCCCCATCGACTACACCAAATATGCGCCTCTCGCAGGCTCGGTCGTCATTTTGCTGGCGTCGCTCTATATTGCTGGCCCAGCCATTGTTCTCATCTTCCAGAGCAAGCACATCTGGACAGCCATTGCCATGGTATGTCTTGCGTCGCGTTCACGTGCTAGTATCACTGCCCGCTTCTCTCCCCCCCCCAAAGCTCCTGCAGAGCAAGAACGAAGGAACAGGATCTCGCTCGGGGGGGAGGCTCTGTCCTGATCTGTCCAATGAAGCTTTCACAGAATTTGTTTTGGATTAGTCATATTTGGCTCGCAATCACAACTTGCTCACACTCACATTTGGCTCACACTCTCAGGCCTGGATTCTCACCTTCACCTCGGGCTACATGTGGAACCAAATTCGCGGTGCCCCTTACCAGGGACGCCAGCGCAACGGCCAGCCCGAGATGATCAGCCCTTCGTACCAGAACCAGTACCAAGTGGAGACCCAGATGGTGGGCACCTTCTGTAAGTAACCATGCGTAGCGTCTGACCCGAGAAAACGCTACATCCGTCGCGGATGTGCTCGTGAGGCAAGCACTATAGGGATGCGAGCTGATTGGCTGCTCATTCTGCTCACCGCCATTGCCATCCCACCCACAGACGGTCTTATTTCCCTGCTCTTTGTTGGACTGGCTGTCAAGTTCCCCGGAAGCAGCAACCTCAACATCCAGCGCATCTCCAGTGTGATTCTGCTGATCGCTTTCTTGGGTGCCTTCTCGCTCTTGGTCAAGGTCTACAACTTCAAGCACGGCGGACAGTATCCATTTGGTCTGGTAGGTTCGAGCTCCATGTGCCTTGGAATCGCTGTCGATCGAGCGTACTGGCACTGGTCCGTCTGTCTCACTAGCTCACCCATTTGGCGCCTTTTGTTTGTGCGGTCGACTGCAGTTCTTCTAAGAATGTCTTTGGTGACCGTGCTTCGTGAGAGCATATCCGTTTCCACACCGCGGCTTTCGTAATAAAGCTATTCCAGTGGTTGGTTGTGTCTGTGGACTGCTGCATATTGCCGATGCGGTGTGCTGGCGATTATTGCGCCGGTGACCGAGCGAGGTGGATGGATGCAACTCGAGCAGAGCGAGTCGCTGGCCGTGTGTTCTGGCCCTGGGGCGTCTCTGGTGGGACGCTATATTCAGAACAGCAGAGCGGCACCATGCTCTGGGTTGGGTGGCTGAGTGAGGCGGAATGCTGTGGAGCGATGCATTGAGCACGTACCATGACCGGGAGGACCAGAACCGACAGAGACAGCTTAGCCAAGTGGTTACGGCGTTGGACTTGAAATCCAATGGGCTTCGCCCGCGCAGGTTCGAACCCTGCAGTTGTCGCTTGTGTTTTACCCTGCATCTGGTACGTAATTAAATTTTAATATCCCGCCCCACTCCCGCCGTGGCTGGCCGCGCCCTGGCCATCGCACGCTTTTTGCCTTTTGCGAACCACCGTCGCCAACGATCTTCCCTCTGCTGTCAACGACGAGCCGAGACGAACAACTCCCCAGCTGCATCGAGCGCCTGTCCAGATCGTTCGGAATGTCGCTTCTCAAGTCCTTCATCGACGCCGTCCCAAAGTCCTTCCGCGACCTGGAGTGGTTCTATCGTGTTGTAGGTGTCTGCCCTGCATCTGCATCGACTCCAATCCCCAACAACCGCAAGCTCGACACCGGCCGCTGCCCGGCCTGGGTCTTCCTTCCAACCTCGACCCCGTCATTCTGGACTATCGCCACTACTGCCTCTATGGCGCGCACATTCACAAACTAACAATGCGGCCATCATCTCGCGTCCAACTGCAGAACCCCTCTCTCCCCCCCGTTATCGTCAAGGCGAGCGAATACCGAAATGTGGCTCCTGGGTACGACCGATTCATCCTTGGGCGACCCGGCACGCTGTACCAGCTGGCTTGGTTGGATGAATGGGAAGAGCTATGGGAAGAGCTAATGGAAAGCTGATGGAAAGAGACATGCTCAGCCAACCTGTGTCCATCCTTCCGAGAATTATGCGAGCACCCGCATCACATCACATCCCATCGCATCACATCCCATTGCATCCCATCGCATCACATCCCATTGCATCCCATCGCATCACATCGCATTGCATTTTTATCGCCGGGGCGCTTACCGTGACTTGTGGGTCCTCTCGGCCGCAACAGATCCCAGCCCGATTTCAACCGGGTCGATACCACCCCCATTTCCAAGAACCAGTACTTTACCCGTGACGTTCGCCGAAGCTACCCTCAGACAGTCGTGTACACTTCGGAGGAGCTGAGCAAGGAGTTGACCTCTGGAGCCCTGAAAAGGTGATTAGCGTTGCTGCGGCCCTCGTTTCTCTGGTTTCTGGTCCTGGTTTCTATGCCTCGTTTCTATGCCTCGTTTCTGGGCCTCGTCTCGATACTCTGCAGTGATATTTCAACGCTGCCTGGATCGTGGCATGGCTTGAATATCTCTGACCGTTGTTTGATCGGGTCAACTCGCTCAATTTCGTTGCACAGCATCGCTTCCGGCGAGGCTCAAGTTACCACCTCGACCGCCAGCACTCAGATCTACACCCCCAGCCATCTGCCTCCCATCATCAACAACAGGTACAACTGGAAAAAGTCCTCGCCTCATCTGGCTCCCAACGAGGTCAACCCCCAGTTCTCGATCCAGGGTCGAGCCTGAACGTCCCCTCCATTCGAGCCCACTCGTTACTGCTGTTGTTTCTCCATGGCTGTGAATACACACATGGTCACTCATCCCACCACGACGACCTGCGTCGATGAAGCGGAATACCGTGGCATGCACCGATCTCAAGCGGGCAGGGACTGCCGTTGCATTCGATACGGCTCCGATACCAGATTCAGTCGGCCGTGGTCTCCTGAGCCGCCGCGAAAGCAGCGCTGTCGACCTTCACTGGTCATTGTGGAGGACGGCTCGATGGCAGAACCCACTCCTCCATCTAGACTGGTGCGCGAATGTCCTCCGAGCATCCAGGATTCGGGCGAAAGAGGGCGACCTATTCGCTGGGCATTTTTGCTGTCTCGAGACCAAGCCGGCGCCGTTGGGGACAGGGCTTCTGGCTGGTTGACCAGCAGCCGAGCACATCTCAGCCAGGGCGGCATTTCGAAATCGGTAATGCCTCGGGCGAGTGGTCGTCGACAGACGGCTGTCTGTGGTCGGCAAATGGTGCCCAAACCTGGGTGTGTTGTCGTTGGCGTGCTTGCATCGCCAGCAACCCCAGCAACGATTTTCCCTTTCCTTTTCTCCCGCATCTCCCTGGCTGTCCCTGGCCATCAGCAGCGACGCTTTGGGCACTCTGTCGATCTCCAGCATACCCGCACACCTGCACCTGCACGCACCTGCCCCTTGATCCTTCAACCTGCATTTCGTCACAACTCCTCGAGCGAGGGCATCGGCAATGGCACATGCCAGCGTCGAGTACAGCCAGCTGCCCGCTGCCAGCGCTGCCCCTCAGCGCTCGATCTCGACCCGAGATCTAATTCTGCTGACCCTGGGCTTCATCGGCATCAACTTTGCGTGGGCAGTCGAGCTGGGCTTTGGGACCCCATATCTCCTGTCGCTCGGACTCTCAAAGCCCCTCATAGCGCTTGTCTGGCTTGCCGGCCCCCTTTCAGGCAAGCCCATCCTGTCTGGCACTGCATTGTTCCCAGCTCGCCTCCTGTCAGGACCAATGGGGTGGAACGGCGCTTGCGATGCTCTAATCCTCCGTTTCCATCAGGTCTCGTCGTCCAGCCCATCGTCGGTGCCTACAGCGACAGCTTGACCAGCCGACTGGGTCGTCGCCGACCATTTATTGTTGGTGGGTTCTTCACCGCATTCTTGCCATGCACACGGTTATCGACCTGGATACTCGGCCTGATACTTGGCTTGGGCATTCATCCTGGCGCCGGTTGCCGGCTAGTTGGCGTCCTGATTTGCTGCAATCCATCGGGTCGATAGAGCGACATCTCGCCATCCGCACTGACCCCGGACGCTTCGAAACCCTCCCCTATCGGCACATCCACACCACCAGCCGGAGGACTCTTGGTAGTACTGTCGATCGTCTTGATTGCATATGCCAAGGAGATTGTTTTTCTTTTTTACGACTCTGACAAGGTGAGAATCCAGCCCCCGAGCGAGCGAGCAGCACAGTTGAGCCTGCCCATCGAGCTCGGCCCCGAGTTTGCTATTACAGCAACGAGTTCCATCAGTTCAGCAAGCGAGTTTCATCAGCTCACAGCGCATTAACGGTGTCTGGATCTCTGCATCGTCGTTGTGCAGGCCAGCTCGGGACCGATTCTCGTGGCTGTCTTTGCCTTCTATCTGCTGGACTTTTCCATCAATGCCGTCATGGCCGCCTGTCGCATGCTTGTCGTCGACTTGGTTCCCTTCGACCAGCAGCAATTGGCCAACGCTTGGGCTGGTCGGATGAACGGAGTCGGTCACTCCACAGGCTACCTGATGGGCTATCTCGACCTCGTCTCGCTATTTCCGTTCCTGGGCGATACGCAACTGAAGGTTCTCTGTGTCCTGGCGATTGCTGTCTTTGTGGGCACGCTGCTGGTCACTTGTCTGGTCGCCCATGAAGTTCCGCTGTCGATTCCGCCGAAAAAGGCGGTTTGGTATAAGCCGCTGCTGGACATTGTCAAAGCCTTCCGGACGCTGCCGCGGCCGATCCAGGAGGTCTGCAACGTCCAACTCTTTGCCTGGACAGCCTGGTTCCCGTTTCTGTTCTACAGGTGAGCATCGTGGCTGCGTTTCCAATGCTGCTCCAACAACAACGGGGTAGCTTGCGACTTGGAGCAGCTCGTCCTCTCTCCGGGATTTGGCTGGCCATCCCATAGTGCTGACGCCCACAGAATTACAACTACCCATCTTCCCTGAAACCCATTGCTCGCTGAATACGCACACCTCCTCCAAACAACCAATACCCATGCCTGGTCTCGGTCCTGTCGGTGATTTGGATTACGCCGCCCTCAGCACCGCATGGATCGCCTCCAAGGCCGATCCATCGACGCTCACTTCCGAAGGAGAGTCGCGATATGGGCCGCTGGCGCTGCTGCTCAACTCGCTCATTTCCATCGCCACCGTCTTGGTCCTCCCGGGGTTGACCGTTCGCAAGTCGAACTCTGCCGGATCGGGCTTGCGCAATAGCCCCGACTGGGCGCCATATCTCACCTTGCCCAGGGTCTGGGCCTACACCCTGGTGCTCTTTGCGCTGCTCATGATCACGACGATATCCGTCACGACTGCGCCCTGGGCTGTGGCTATCGTCGCTGCTGTCGGAATTCCGTGGGGTAAGTACCATCGACCACAGCATGGCTCTGGCCAGCCGCTGTTCTTTAGCGGGTCGCTGACTCGATTTTTTGCTTCTGCGCCCTTTCTCATTACCCGGCCATCGACAGGTGCGACGCAGTGGATCCCCTTTACGCTCATAGCCGAGTCCACCATCGCCTGCGCCGAAGAAGCTCGGGATCCTGCCTCGCTGGGATCCACCACGGACGGTGGTCTCGAGGACGACTCGCTGCTGCGATTCTCTCGCGCAGACAGCATCGAGGAGGCCGTCCCACGGGCCCCGGCCGCCTCGCAACTCGACTCGGGCATCGTCCTGGGCATCCACAATATGTACATTGTGATTCCGCAGTTCATCAGCATCCTGCTGTCGAGCATCATCTTTGCCATCATCGGCCGCTTCGACGGCGGCGGTGCCGACGCGGATGCCTTCGGGTGGGTCCTGCGAATGTCCTCGCTCTGGCTTGCCATCGCAGCCGCCAAGGCCTTCTCGATGACCGAAATCAGCCACAAGAGCAGCCACTGAAGGACTGCCCTTTGCCAGGGACCACAGCCCCCTGCGTGCGCAGGCAGGAATTGCTCCCACGGCCCAACAGACGACCCATGCGCTCCCCGATTTGTCCGGCTGCTCGCACAATCTGCTCGGCTGTGCCTTGCTCCTGGCCATGGGGTCCACGGGCCGAAAAAAATATATGTCGTCTGGTCGCCCAGTCCTCGATCCCCCATCACCCTCCCTCGACCGCCCCCCCCCCGCATCTTCCCTCGGCTCTCCTGCTCTCCACACGCCACCATGCCCCAAAGTAGCTCCTCTGGGTCTGCTGCGGGCCCTGCTCGCCGCAAGTATCTCGCCCGGGTTGTGGTCTTGTCGATGGGCTTTCTGCTCATCTTCAGCGCCTTCAGCACCATCCAGGTATTACGCCCACCCCCTCGCCCCTCGCCATGCCAAAGGTGCCGCCCGGGCTGCAACTTACCCTGAGTTCGCCACAGACGCTCATGTCCACGGTTCTAGACACCCAGCTGGCCTTTTGGACGCTCTCGATCCTGTATCTCTCGTTTGGCATCTCCAACTTTGCCCTTGCCGGTCTCACAGTCGAGCTGCTCGGAGTCAGGTAGGGCAGCGACCCGCAAATCGAATCGCTGCAGCGGCTGGTCATTCCTTCCCTCGTTTGTCTTAATTGCGGCAACCGGGACAGCCAAGTCCATCTGCTCTTGGCCAGCGCCTCCCCCCGAAAGCAGACTCACCGACCGCTTGTTTCTCGGATGACAACCCCGCCAGATATGCTCTGGTTCTCGGGGCGCTCCCGTATATCTTGATGGATGTCGCCTATGTCATCGCCATTGATAGCCCCGACCAACTCAGCCTGCAGTACAAGCTTTTGATCCCTGCTGCGGTCCTCGTTGGCATAGGTGCATCAATTCTGTGGACTGCCCAAGGGTATATCTGCACGCTCTTGACTTGCCTGCAGCCCTGTCCTCGCGAGGGTTTGCGAGGGCTCAGAGCGGCTTCAGCAGAACCGACGTCAACCCAAGCTGCCGGACATTCATGCCGCGCTCGTGTGTCTATTCTCCCGCTGCTATGAGCAGCCTTGACCTCGAGTGACCGAGACAACCTATGTGTCAAGACTGGACAACGGGGCAAGCAGGGAAGTGCGCAAGAGTCCTAATGCAAGACTCGAACGTAGGGAGAGGAGCGGGAACTGGACTGGGACACAGAGTGTCAAGTGTGAAGCCAAAGTTTTATTCTAGATCCAAGGCTTAGGATACTAAAAATACAAAGTGGCAAGACGAAGGCAAAAGACAGAGGCTGGTCGGAGGGCTATTTATGCGAGCGCCAAGGATCGACGCTGCAGAGCGAGGGGGCAGGAGCGAAGCAGCGGCGGGGAGGGCGAAGCAGCGAGCGAAGCAGGTGGCGGCCGTGTGATGACCAGCATCACAACGGACCAATGAGATTGTCCCGCATGCTCTCGCCCTCCGCACCAATCATGAGTCCCCACGTGTTTGTTTGCCCCCATGCATGAGCACGCGCCGTTGCCACCCGCGTCTACTGGTTTCCTGCCTCCCCCACCGCTCGGCACATGTCCCCGGGCTGTGCCAAGCCTCTCTCGCTTGCACACCAGCCACTCTCGCACCCCCTTCTCGCTTCTCTGTGATGCTCCACCCTTCTCGCCCACTTTTGCCCCTCGACCTTCTCCCGGTCTATAAATAGCCCTGCATGTCTGAGCCTATGTTGAACACCAGTTCGAACAAAACTTGTTCTTTGGTGTTCGGGGCTAAAAGCTAATAAAGCTCATACCAAGCACTTGGTCTTCGTCCTTGCGCTTGTTCACTCCTTACAGGCCGTGACTCGGGATCCGTGAGTCAGCGGGCGTCAGTGGCGGCGGCTTGGCGGCGCCAAGGCGTCAGGCGGCGTCGAGGCGGCGTCGTGGGCGTAACCCATGACCAACAGCAAGGGAGCGGGAACGGAACACAGGCAGCGCGCGTGCTTGCGGTAAGACAACAAGGCAGCACAGCGCGGGAAACAAACAAACAGAAGGAAGGGAAAGCACTAAGACAGGCAAACAGAAAGGAAAGGGCAAGGGTAAAGGAAGGGAGTGGGCAAAGGCAGAGGGTGTTCATGACACTACCCCCCTCTCAAGGCCTGTGATGACCAGCATCACAACGGACCAATGAGATTGTCCCGCATGCTCTCGCCCTCCGCACCAATCATGAGTCCCCACGTGTTTGTTTGCCCCCATGCATGAGCACGCGCCGTTGCCACCCGCGTCTACTGGTTTCCTGCCTCCCCCACCGCTCGGCACATGTCCCCGGGCTGTGCCAAGCCTCTCTCGCTTGCACACCAGCCACTCTCGCACCCCCTTCTCGCTTCTCTGTGATGCTCCACCCTTCTCGCCCACTTTTGCCCCTCGACCTTCTCCCGGTCTATAAATAGCCCTGCATGTCTGAGCCTATGTTGAACACCAGTTCGAACAAAACTTGTTCTTTGGTGTTCGGGGCTAAAAGCTAATAAAGCTCATACCAAGCACTTGGTCTTCGTCCTTGCGCTTGTTCACTCCTTACACTTTGTTCGAACTCTCTTCTACTGATACCACCTGCTTGGTATCTTCCGCTCCTAGCCCCGCCCCTTTCCTAGTCCTGTCCGAACCTCAAGCACACTTGTGTCTGAGCCCTCTTCGCTCTCCTGTTCTTGAACCTCCTCGCTTTTTTTTTTTTTCCCA
Source organism: Polychytrium aggregatum (assembly GCF_025602895.1). NCBI lineage: Eukaryota > Fungi > Chytridiomycota > Chytridiomycetes > Polychytriales > Polychytrium > Polychytrium aggregatum. The sequence goes on along the minus strand of NW_026516203.1, from coordinate 466,026 downwards.
GTCCCAGTCCCAGTCCCGCCATGGATCCTGCCCTCGTGGACCGCCTCCGTGCCTTGGAGGCCGAGCTCGCCGAGCTCCGGACAGCTCGCGATGCTCCTGCCGCTGGGTACAGCGTGCAGATGCCGGACCGTTACGACGGTAACCGGCAAGGGTTCCGGGCATTCGTAAATCAGTGCAAACTGTATATACGAATGCAGCCCCACCGGTTCCCTGCTGACCCGATTAAGGTCGGATTCGTCATTAGTCTGCTCACTGGACCGGCTCTCCAGTGGGCGACTCCGATGCTTGAGATGGGTGATCCCCGACTCAACTCTTTTGGCGATTTCCTAGAACGCTTTTCCAAAGTGTTTGACGACCCTGATCGGGCCAGGACTGCCGAGTCAGTGATCACCACACTGTCTCAGGGCAACCGCCCGTGCGCAGTCTATGCATCCGAGTTCCTTCGTATTGCCGCCGATACGACTTGGAACGACGGTGCAAAGATCTCGTTCTTCCGACTTGGCTTGTCGGATGATGTCAGAGACGAACTTTCGCGAGTTCGCCCTCTGCCACGAGATCTGGAGGAGTACATCGAGCTTTGTAACGAGCTCGATGCACGAATCCGCGAGCGCCGTCAAGAGCGCCGAAGCACGCCTGCCCGCTACCGGTCTTCCCAGTTCGCCTTTGGTTCCGCCTCCGCTGCCGTTCCCGCCATCGCTCCCGCGCCCGTCCTCGCTCCGCCGCACCCCTCCTACATTGTTTCCGAGCCCATGCAAGTGGACTCTGCCGTCTCTGGACCCCTGACCGCCGAGGAGAAACAACGCCGCCGCCGCTTTGGACTCTGCCTGTACTGTGGCAAGAAGGGCCACTTGGTACGAAACTGCCCCGTCAAGTTTGGATCTACCAGAGCTACCGGACCGCCCCCTGGACCTCCCGGCCCGAGGATCATCCGCACCATCGTTTACGAAGATGGAGAAGTGCAAGACTTCAGTTCGGGAAACGACCAGGCCCGGTTCTAAGTGAAGGCCTTGAACCGGAGCCGTGCCCACCGCCTTCCGAAAGTGAAGACATTGGTAAGGTGCCTTTGGTAAGTACTGGGGAAGCAGTGATGTGCGGACAGCTTCGCCTTGCCTCTGGACCGGCGGACACTCTCAGCTCTGGCATAGTACCCGTGGCACCTCTGGTGTCACTGGGAACTGCACCTCATCCACAGGTGCAAATACCTGAGCTGTCCTGCCAACCCTCGGCAAAGTTAACTGTCTGTGCTAGCCGCAACCCTGGTGCCGAAGCTGGTACCGAACCAAAGTCTTGTGTTTCGTCTGTTCGTCGTTGCTCGTTGGTTGTTCCCGTCGCTGTTCGTCTTCCTTCTGGTGATTCTCTGTCGTGCGAAGGACTTGTCGATTCTGGTGCCTCTGGCAACTTTATCGACGAGGACTTTGTTGCTCGACACTCTGTCCCCACCTGCTCCAAGGCTTCGCCCTTGGCAGTGGAAGGCGTGGATGGTAAGCCGCTGTCGTCTGGCCCCATCCTCCGCGAGACTGCTCCACTCGAGGTGATTCTCGGGGACGTCTCGCAACGCCTTCGGTTCGATGTGATCAGGTCTCCACATCAACCACTTATCCTTGGCTTTCCTTGGTTGCGCACCGCCGAGCCCAAGATTGTCTGGTCTCGCGGTCTTCTTTGTCTCCCTCCTTCTGTTGATTCCGACCCCTCTCCATGCACTACTTCTCTTTCGTCTTGCTCCACTTCCTCCAATGTCACTCCCCTTCTTGATGATTCCACTCCTTTGATTGATCTAAGCTCCTCTCCTACGCTCCCACCTTCGTCTTCCCCTTCTTGTCTTGTTCCTCCCGAACCCCTTCGCTCTTCCCAAACCCCTTCTTCTGTTGTCAGTTCTCTTTCCCTCCTTGATGTACCTCCTCCTGTTGTTTGTTCTTCGGACATTGTTCAGAATAAAGTAACCGTCGAACATTATTCTGACCTTGTCCACGCCCCTCCTCTCAGCTCGGACGCTCCTCTCCGCGTCTGCAGCATTGATTACCGCTCGATGCGCGAGTCTTTGGATGCATGCAGGCATGGAACGCAACCCCTGACCATCTTTCAGGTCCATGTCCTGCCCACTGACGAGCCGAGCACTGCGACTGTCGAAGTGCCTGCGGAGTACAAGGACTTCCTGTCTGTTTTCTCTAAACAGGAAGCTGACTCCTTGCCTCCGCATCGCCCTTATGACTGCCCCATTGACTTGGAGCCGGGCAAGTCGCCAAAGTTCGGGCCTCTGTACTCACTGTCCGAGCCCGAACTTCACGCTCTGCGTGACTATCTCGACGAGAATCTTGCCAAGGGATTCGTTCGTCCTTCGTCGTCCCCAGCAGGCTCACCAATCCTCTTCGTCAAGAAGAAGGACGGCTCACTTCGTCTTTGCGTTGACTACCGCGCACTGAACGGTATCACGGTAAAGAACCGTTACCCTTTACCGCTGATCGGCGAGCTGCTGGACCGACTTCGAGGCGCGAAGGTGTTCACTAAGCTGGACCTTCGTGGAGCCTACAATCTGCTGCGCATCCGCTCCGGGGACGAGTGGAAGACAGCTTTCCGTACTCGATATGGGCACTTCGAGTACTTGGTGATGCCCTTTGGGCTCACCAACGCGCCAGCGACGTTCCAGCACTTCATCAACGACGTCCTGCGCACCGAGTTGGACCAGTTCGCAATTGCGTATCTTGACGATATCTTGATCTACAGTGCTGATCCGTCGCAGCATGTAGAGCACGTCAAGCAGGTCCTCTCGAAGCTCCGAGCTGCAAAGCTGTATTGCAAGCTGGAGAAGTGCGAGTTCTCCAAAACCTCGGTCTCGTTCCTTGGTTTCATGGTCTCGCCCGAGGGCATCGGTATGGAGCGATCCAAGCTCTCTGCGATCTTGGATTGGCCCATACCGCGCAACATCTCGGATCTTCGATCCTTTGTCGGGTTTGCGAACTTCTATCGACGCTTCATCGATGGATACGCAAAGATCGCGGGGCCCATGACTCGGCTCTTCCGGAAGACGCATGGCTTCCAGTGGTCCCGCGAAGCCGATAAAGCATTCAGATCCTTGAAGGATGCCTTCGTTTCGGAGCCCGTTCTGGTGCATCCGGACCCATCCAAGCCGTTCGTCGTAGAGTCAGATGCGTCGGACTTTGCGCTTGGATGCGTGCTCTCCCAGCGGGGTGCTGATGATCGCCTTCATCCTTGCTCGTTCCATTCGCGGACACTCTCGAATGCTGAACGTAACTACAGCATATACGAGAAAGAGCTGTTGGCGATCAAGGAGGCTTTCGAGGCGTGGCGACACTACCTCGAAGGCGCCCAGCATCCCGTTGCCGTTCTGACCGATCACAAGAACTTGGAGTACCTGGCAACGGCTCGCATCCTAAACCAGCGTCATGCACGGTGGTCCCAGTTCTTGTCTCGGTTCGACATCCGCATCCAGTACCGTCCTGGTGCGAGGAACGGCAAGGCCGATGCCCTGTCTCGTCGCTCGGACTACATCCCTTCGTCGGCCTCCGTGTCGAGGGATCCGCCTCTGCTTCTCGATCCTGCCGCGGTGATACGCGTGCTCCGAAGCAGAGACGCCCGCTCTTCGGTTGCAAGTCGCAGTGACCCTGTGGATTTGCTGCAGCTCATAGCCGAAGAGCAGGCTCGGGATCCCGGTCTAGACAAATACCGTCGTGACCCGAAGTTCGTCTGGAATGGCCAGTACCTCACCTTCCAGAACAGGATTGTGGTCCCAGAGTCGTGCCGAGTTCCGGCGCTCAAGTCGTGCCATGACCCAGTCGCTGTGGGTCATCCAGGCATCCGACGGACTCTGGCTCTGGTATCGCGACAGTTTTGGTGGCAAACCTATCGGAAAGATGTCAAAGAGTACGTCTCGACGTGCGACACCTGTGCACGCTCGAAAGCTCCGCGACACAAGCCGTTTGGGTTCCTGTTGCCACTCCAGACAGCCGATCGACCCTGGGGGACACTGACCATGGACTTTATCACTGATCTGCCAAAGTCCAAGGGTCACACCTGCATCTTTGTGGTGGTATGCAGCCTCACAAAGATGGCACACTTTATGTCCTGGCGTTCACTGCCGTCGGCGGAGGAGACTGCGTCACTGTTCCTCGACAATGTCTTTCGTCTCCATGGCCTCCCCGACACAGTGGTTTCAGACCGAGGAAGTCAGTTCACCTCTCGGTTCTGGAAGGCACTCTGCACGCAGCTCGGGATCCAAACCAGTCTGTCCACGGCCTTCCATCCCCAGACCGATGGACAGACTGAGAGGGTCAACCAGGTCATCAACCAATACCTGCGCTGTTACACGTCGTATCAGCAAGATGACTGGGCCGAGCTGCTGCCGTTGGCCGAGTTCTCTTACAATAACCTCGAGAACTCGTCAACACATGCCTCGCCATTCTTGGCAACCTATGGGTTCCACCCAAGGTTCGAAGTCCCCGTTGTCGCTGGCGGCCCTGATGTTCCCTCTGCCACGGAGAGGGTTGAACATCTCCAGCGGAACCTGGCACTGTTGAAGGAGAATCTTGAGAAGGCAAAGTCTGACTACAAGCACTTCTCAGATCTCCGGAGGTCCCAGGCTCCCGACTTGCGTCCGGGCGATCAAGTCTGGGTGCTGACTCGTAACATCAGCACCACTCGCCCAAGCAAGAAGCTGGATTACCAGAGGATTGGACCATTCACCATCCTCGAGGCCGTCGGGACATTGGCTTTCCGCCTGGACTTGCCAAAGGACATAAAGGTGCACCCGGTGTTCCATGTGTCTCTTCTTGAGCCCTACAAGAAGAACTCGCTTCCGGGTCGGGTGCAAGCGCCGCCCCCTGCGGTGGTCATCGATGGGAACTTGGAGTGGGAGGTCGAAGAGATCTTAGACTCCAAGTTCGTGCGCGGAAAGCTGCACTATCTCATCGATTGGAAAGGCTACCCGGTCACCGATCGAAGTTGGGAGCCCGCCGACATTGTCTTTGCCCCAACGGTGGCCGCGGAGTACCACCGACGCTACCCAGACAAGCCTGGCCCCAGGAGAACTCAAGATGGAACACGCCGTAGTTTAAGGAGGAGATAGTGTGATGACCAGCATCACAACGGACCAATGAGATTGTCCCGCATGCTCTCGCCCTCCGCACCAATCATGAGTCCCCACGTGTTTGTTTGCCCCCATGCATGAGCACGCGCCGTTGCCACCCGCGTCTACTGGTTTCCTGCCTCCCCCACCGCTCGGCACATGTCCCCGGGCTGTGCCAAGCCTCTCTCGCTTGCACACCAGCCACTCTCGCACCCCCTTCTCGCTTCTCTGTGATGCTCCACCCTTCTCGCCCACTTTTGCCCCTCGACCTTCTCCCGGTCTATAAATAGCCCTGCATGTCTGAGCCTATGTTGAACACCAGTTCGAACAAAACTTGTTCTTTGGTGTTCGGGGCTAAAAGCTAATAAAGCTCATACCAAGCACTTGGTCTTCGTCCTTGCGCTTGTTCACTCCTTACAAGGCCCGAGCTCCGAGAGGGCCAGGCTTCGAGGGATGAGAGGAGTGGTAGGCAGCGACAGGCTCCGGACAATGTGCAAGATTGCTGGCGGGCTCCCAGGTGCAATCCATCACCGTGTAGCCACGCCAGTGCACAAGATACTGGAGCTTACCTCGGAACAGCCTGGAGTCCAGGATCTGTTCGACTTCCCATTCGTCGTGGCCGTCGACTTGGATGGGTGGAGGGGGCGGGATCGTTCGACCTGGGATCTTGTCGTCGGCGGCAGGCTCGAGCAGGGAGACGTGGAAGACAGGATGAATGCGCATGGACGAGGACAAGTCCAACTTGAAAGCGCGGGAACCGACTTGAGCGACGATCTTGAACGGCCCAAGCTTGGTGTGGTCGAGCTTGGCCGTGGGTCGCTGGGTCTTGATGTTCTTGGCGGAGAGCCAGACTCGGTCTCCAACCTTGAACGGAGGGGAAGGGGAGTGGCCGGGGTCGTAGAACTTGGCTTGGGAGTCCTGGGCGAGGGCGATGTTGAACTTGAGTTCATCGTGGAGGGAGTGAATGGCTCGGGCTTGATCGTCGGCGACGGAGGCATTCTTGGTGGTGCGGGGAAGGGCGACGGAAAAACGAGGGTGGTAGCCGGTGTAGGCAAAGAAGGGGGAGCAGCCGAGGGTTGCTTGAGAGGTGTTGTTGTAGGTGAACTCGGCGTGAGGGAGGAGCTGGGCCCAGTCGTCTTGCTGGAAGTTGATGAAGCAGCGGAGGTACTGCTCGAGGATGGCGTTGACCCGCTCGGTCTGGCCGTCGGTCTGCGGATGGAAGGCAGTCGACATCTTGTGCTTGATCTTGAGGCGGGTCAGGACGGCTTGGAAGAACTTGGAGGCAAAGGTAGATCCTCGGTCTGAGACGATATCGTCTGGAAGACCGTGCTTGGTGAAGACGTGCTCGACAAACATCCGAGCAGTGTCCTCGGCGTTGGCCTCGTTGCTTGACGGGACGAAGTGGGCCATCTTGGTGAAGCGGTCGACAAACACACAGATGGCTGTGTGTCCAGAGGACTCGGGAAGCTGGGTGATGAAGTCGACCGAGACAGAAGACCAAGGGCGATCGGGAACAGGGAGCGAGGCAAGGAGTCCGTAGGGCTTGTGACGGGAGTGCTTGTTCCGCTGGCAGGTGTCGCATCCGGAGACATACTCCTTGATGTAACGACGCATGGTCGGCCAGTGGAAGGTCCGGGAGACGAGCTCGAAGGTCTTGGCGACGCCGAAGTGGCCGGCGGTCGGCGAGTCGTGGCACTCGACGAGGATCTTGCGCTTGAGCTCGGGACATCGGGGACGCAGACGAGACCTTCAAAGAGCAGAAGGTCGTTGTCGACGGAGTAGCCGGGACAGGAGGCAGGGTTCTTGAGGACTTGGGACAGGATCGGACCAAAGGTAGAGTCCTTCTTGAGGCTTGACTTGATGAGGGACGGCGATATCCTCGGACTCGGGGGCAACGGGAACAGCTCGGAGGGCGGAAACGAAGAGTTTTGGTGGCAGCAGGGTCTGGGTGTTCGGGGAGCTACGGGAGTCACCCCCCTCCTTAGGGAACTTGTCCTTGCGGGAGAGGGCGTCGGCGGCATTGTTGAGGGTTCCGGGTCGATACCTGATGACGAAGTTGTAATCGCCAAGGATCTCGGACCAACGGACTTGGCGACGGCTGAGGTTGCGGGAGGTCTGGAAGTATTCGAGGTTCTTGTGGTCGGTGACGACCTCGGTGGCTTGGGAGGAGAACTCGAGGTAGTGTCTCCATTGCTTGAAGGCTGCGACGATGGCGAGAAGTTCCTTATCATAGATTTGATAATTCATTTCTGCATCGAGCAGCTTCCGGGAGTAGAAGGCCACGGGGTGGAGGAGGCCTTCGTCGTCGCGCTGACTGAGAACAGCGCCAAGAGCATAGTCAGATGCGTCGGCTTCGATGACGCACTGACGCTCGGGGTCGAAGTGGCGGAGGACAGGACCGGTGCTCAGGCATTCCTTAAGCTTCAGGAATGACGTTTGAGCCGAGGGAGACCAGGAGAACTTGATGTCCTTCTTCAGGAGGTCCGTCAGCGGGGTGGCGATCTTGGAGTAGTCCTTGACGAACCGACGGTAGAAGTTCGCCAGGCCGAGGAAGACTTGGATGTCGTGGGCAGATCGGGGGATCTCCCACTCCTGGATGGCCTTGACCTTGTCGGGATCCATGGAGATTCCATCGGGCGAGATGATGAACCCGAGGAAGGCGACGGAGGACTGGTCGAACTCACACTTTTCAAGCTTGAGTGAGAGTCCGGCGTCTTGGAGCTTGGTCAGGACTTTCTTGACATGAGCCTCGTGCTCGGCAGGATCGGAGGAGTAGATGAGGATGTCGTCCAGGTAGACGACCACGAACTGGTCAAGGTATTCTCGGAGGACATCGTTGACGAAGGCTTGGAACGAGGCAGGAGCGTTGGTCAAGCCGAACGGCATGACGTTGTACTCGAAGTGGCCGTAGCGACAGCGGAAGGCCGTCTTCCACTCTTCACCTTCAGCGATGCGCAAGAGGTTGTATGCGCCTCGCATGTCGAGCTTGGTGAAGATCTTGGCCTTGCCGAGGTTGTCGAACGTCTCGGCAATCAGGGGCAAGGGACAACGGTTCGGCACGGTGATCTTGTTCAGGGCCCGGTAGTCGACGCAGAGACGGAGGGAGCCATCCTTCTTCTTGACGAACAGGACTGGGGCACCGGCAGGGGACTCGGAACGGCGGATGAAACCCTTGGACAAGTTCTCTTGGATGTAGGTGTGGAGGGCGTCCATCTCCGGCTTGGAGAGGTTGTAGACGGGCCCAAACGACGGGGACGCACCTTCGACCAACGGGATCGTGTGGTCGTAAGGGCGGTGCTGGGGGAGCTTGTCGGCCTCGGACTTGGAAAACACCTTGGCAAAGGACGAGTACTTGGAGGGGACAGAGGGCTCGGCCTTGGGCTTGGCTCCAGCGTCGACGGAGCAGAGGGACAGGACTCGGGCAGCATCCAAGAGGAACACTTCCAGGCCTTCCTTCTGGACGGCGTGCTGGAAGGGGATGCTGCCGATCAGGCTGACGCTGGGCAGGGACTGGGTCTTGGTCTTGGTCTTTGGGACGGCAGGAGGCAAGGCAGGACTGGGCTTGGGCACGGCAGGAGGCAAGGCAGGACTGGGCTTGGGCACGGCAGGAGGCAAGGCAGGGAGGATCTCGGGCTCGGCTGGGGACTCGGCTGGGGACTTGGCAGGAACGATCTTGGACTCGGGCAGGGACACGGCAGGCTCGGCGGGGACCTCAGCAGGGGACTCGGCAGGCGGCTCGGCAGGGCTGGACCTAGAGGACTGTGGCTCGGGAGAGAACGGGGAGGCCAAACTGTGGATAGAAGGTGCAAGGCAAGAAAATAGAGTCATGGTGCCAGTCAAAGTAGGGCTTGTGTTTCTTGATCCAATCCATACCCAAGATGATCGGGTATGAAGCCAAGGGAATCAGCGCGAACGAGATTTGTTCATAGTGGCTGATGCCTGTGATCATAGAAACACAAACTCCAAGACTAGACTCCATCGAAGAACCATCGGCAAGAGTGATGACGAAAGAAGTTGCAAAGGTGGGGAGAGCGTGGGTTGCGGCGAATCCAGTGTCCATAAACGAAGTAACCGCGCCGGTATCGATCATGGCGGTTGCCCGTATGGACTCTGGACCGCACAGCAGAGTCACAGCGAGGGAGGGCTGACGTTGGATGTCAGGCTCGGGAGGCGAAGACGAAGAAGCAAGAGCAGTGGAAACGGTGGCAATGGTGACGGGGGCAAGATGGCAAAAGGCAGAAGAGTGATTTACCGTGGAGACATTTACAGGAGGAAGATTTATGACATGATTGACGCCTAGGAAAGCTCCTCCGACCTTTTCTAGGCAGAGAAGTTTTCCTGGTCGTCAAGTTTATTCACATCAACGACAGCCAAAGAAGCATCGATGGCAGCCAAGCGGGAGGATGCCTTATTGGGGCAGCGAAGGGCAATGTGCCCTTCCTGCTTGCAATAAAAGCAGCGGTTGGCAGCACGGAGGGCGGCCTTGTCCTCGGCGGTCAGCCTGCGAGCGGAGGCCTGGCTGAGGTCCATGGGCTGCGGAACGTTGAAGGCTTGAGCGGGGCGAGGAGGAGGAGCAGGAGCGAAGGGGCGAGGAGCCGGACGGAAAGGGAGAGGAGCCGGACGAGCAGGAGCAGGAGCAGGAGCGGAGCGGTGGTTGGGACGGCGGGAACGTTGGTCCTCCTGGCGGTTGTCGATGGCGATCGCCGCTTGCATGAGATCTTCGAGGTTGTCGAAGGAGCGGCGGGAGAGTTCGTCTTGAACCGAGGGCTTGAGTCCACTCTCGAAGTGGAACATGAGAGGGTCTTGGGACCAAGTGAGGAGGTGGACGGCTTGGCGGCGGTACTCGGCGGCATAGGCGGCGGCGGAGGTGACTTGGTAAAGCCTGACCATCTCGCGAGCAGCGGCGATGGTGGGCTGGACCTGGCCAAAGGCAGCACGGAGCCACTCGGAGAAACCGGCAAAGTCACGGATGGCAGGGGGAGAGCACTCGGGGTCTCTCTCCAACTGATCGATGTACGGCTGCATGTAGTCTGCAGCAGTACCATCGAGATAGGATAAGGCGTAGAACACCTTATCCCTTTCAGTCTGGAAGAGGGGAGGGTTGGACACGAAGGCCAGTCTGCAATGCGAGAGGAAGGCATTGCAGCGGCTCGGGTCCTTACCAGAGAAGCGATCAGGGGGACCTATCTGCCTGGTGGCAGAGTTGCGACCAGCAGGGTTGTCCTCGGGGTCTTGGGCAGGATCATCGACGTCGTCAGGAACGCCGAAGTAGGGGCGACCTGCACGACGGATCGGGGCGGGAGCGGGAGCAGGAGGAGGTAGCTGGGCCTGGTAGCTGCGGAGGGCCTCCTGGACACTGGCGGCGACCACTTGGCGGACATCCTCTTCACGGCGAGCCAGGACCTGGTCCATACGATCGGTGATGCGGTTGAGCGCATCATCCTGATCGTGGAGGAACTTGGAAAAGTCCTGGAGAGAACGGGCGTTCTCGGCGGACTGGATAATGACCGCACGGATGGCCTGGAGCTCGGGCTCGGAAAGGCCAGAAGGGGAAGCCATTGGTAAAAGAGATAGAGAAGGGGACGGGGCAAAGGCAGGGCAAGTGGGGGGTTGTTGAAGGTCTTGCCAAGTGTCAAGACTGGACAACGGGGCAAGCAGGGAAGTGCGCAAGAGTCCTAATGCAAGACTCGAACGTAGGGAGAGGAGCGGGAACTGGACTGGGACACAGAGTGTCAAGTGTGAAGCCAAAGTTTTATTCTAGATCCAAGGCTTAGGATACTAAAAATACAAAGTGGCAAGACGAAGGCAAAAGACAGAGGCTGGTCGGAGGGCTATTTATGCGAGCGCCAAGGATCGACGCTGCAGAGCGAGGGGGCAGGAGCGAAGCAGCGGCGGGGAGGGCGAAGCAGCGAGCGAAGCAGGTGGCGGCCGTGACTCGGGATCCGTGAGTCAGCGGGCGTCAGTGGCGGCGGCTTGGCGGCGCCAAGGCGTCAGGCGGCGTCGAGGCGGCGTCGTGGGCGTAACCCATGACCAACAGCAAGGGAGCGGGAACGGAACACAGGCAGCGCGCGTGCTTGCGGTAAGACAACAAGGCAGCACAGCGCGGGAAACAAACAAACAGAAGGAAGGGAAAGCACTAAGACAGGCAAACAGAAAGGAAAGGGCAAGGGTAAAGGAAGGGAGTGGGCAAAGGCAGAGGGTGTTCATGACACTATGTTGCTTCATTAGAACCTATCTGTCGCGGACAGCCGCCACAAAGGAGTCTGCTGGATTCTACTCCGGCATTTTCTTTTCCGTTTACTTGTTTGCCGCCTTTGTCGGCGCAATTGGAGGTGCTGCTCTACTCTCGGCTCGAGTTGATAAGGTAACGAGCTGGGCGGTCCATGCGCGCAGACCGAGCAGCAAGTTTTGATGATCGTGCTAACACCTGCTACAGCCGGAGCAGCAACCTCCGCCAAGCCGCTGCCGTTTTATTGACCCGATCGACGCCGACTCTGTTGGACTGTTCAGGGTGTGGTCTTCAAGCTTCTGACGGGAATCGCCTCAATCGGATTTCTGCTGCTGATTTACCTGTGCTTCACCGAGGAGCCCTCCGAGGGAATCAAGAAAGTCGGTGGCGAGAAGCAAAGCACTCTGACGCGCATGTCCAAGACGGCCCGGAAGATTGCCAGTCCGCGCATGGTTGCATTGACGCCAATGTTCTACATGCAGTCGGTTCAGCAAGGTGAGCGACACCCGAGTCCATCATGAGAGCAGCAGGGGAGCGTGTCGGTGCTGTTTAGCGAATGGCTGTCGGATCGATGTAATCAGCCCTCTCACACTCCACCTGCTCCATTCTGGCATCCATGACATCTGCAACATCGATTGCCACGGCTATAGCCTTCTACAATGCCACCTTCCCCCTCTTTATCGCAAGCTTTCACGATCCAAACACTGATCTCTCGATCAAGCTCTATCTAGCTGGAACTTTGGCTCTGGCGAGCTCCTGCGTAGGTTTTTTCTTTCCTTCGAGCTGGGGCTCCTCATGCTGTACGTCGCACGCTGACATGCTTTCTCGCATCCTGAACTCGATACAGGTTGCCCTGGTCTTGACCAAAGTTGGATATAGGCTTCGGTCTCTCCACCTCTTATCGGCCGTCTGGGCAAGTCAAGCTCTGGCTTTGCTTCTAGTCCTCTTTCTCCGACCTGTCAACAATCTGGCGGCGCTGTTTCCTATCGGAATCATCCTCGGAGTGACCGACGCGGTAGGTCACACGCCTATGTGTGGGGCAGGGAGACCGTTGCTTTGCGCACATAGGCACACTCAAGACCCAGCCTATGTTTTGCATGTCCATTTACTTGGGGCTTGGCACTCTCCCCTCTGCTTTCTCTGGCACGACTGCCCCCTCTCGGCTCTCAGGTCATCCGCACTCAAAACTTCATCCTGATCAACGAGATGTTCCCTGAGGCCGCCGACACACCGTCTGCGTTTGCATGTTTCAACTTTCACCAGTCTCTAGGCCTGGGTATATTCTTTATATCCTCAAAGTACTTGCTTGGCCCCGACCGAGTGCCGAACATGGCGGTCTGGGTGCCCCTTCAGATGGGCATATTCTTAATTGCCGTGATCGGCGTTGGCATGGGCCAGCGATGGTACTCGCCCAGATCTCAGCATGCAACCTCTGCGCCGCTTGAAGAAGTCGTCAAGATCGAAGAGGACAGCCTTGGGATTGCCCTCGATGATACGATCGCCACCCGCGATTCTTCCAAGATGTGATTCTATGACGTATTCTTCTGACCGTAATCGACCGTGACACTGCGCAGGGTGTTTGATGTACCCGACCTCAGCCTTCCGGCGCTGACAGACAATCCCCGGGACAATCCATTGTCGTTCGCGCACCCCAATAGAGACAAGATGATTGCTGTTCCACAGTTCTTCCGAGAGGCCAGTGCACAGTGGAGCCATGTTCCGGGCGGCATGCCATTGTACTGCAGTACCGTGATAGATCATCGAGAATATTGTTGGTGATGGCACTGCAGATCACAGGGAAAGAGATAGCCAAGCAGGATCACCAAATCGTGCGGCTCGGCTCGGCTTGACGCGGCTTGGCTCCTCGACACCAGCCTTGTGGAGCCAAGTGCGACTCCTGCCAAAGCATTTGGACCAGAAAGGGCAGCGAGCAGCCTATATTGGCGCAGCAAATATCTCTACATCTCATCACGGCCACTGTCAAATGCGAGCTGGGTGCTGCTCGTGCGAGTTGCTGTCTTGTCATTCCTGTTGGGTCAGTTCTTCTTCCGGCTCGAGTACCACATCTTGATCGTGGAATCTGCCGAGCACGATGCTAGCAGAGCCTCTGTCGGGTGGAAGTTGACCGCATATACCCGGTCGGTGTGTCCCTCGAGCTTTTGAACCAGCTCGCTCGTTCCCTAGTGGAAAGGGCGGGTGAGAAACTCTGCAACTGACCAGACCAAAGCAACGTACGATCCTTTGTTGGCTGGGTCCACGCCACACCCACACAAACACAGCGCTGTCGGCCCCAGCGACCTCACATTCAAATCCATGAGTCTACTTGTGAACCTGCATCGCAACTGCATCTGATTGAAGAGCTCACACACATACACACCTCGGCGCCGCCAACACTGTATATATACACAGATGGATCGGAGCTTCCGGTTGCCAAAAGAATATTGGGCTCTGCCGACTTGTCCTTGTTCGTTCTGGGGTGAGAGGGTGACGCCACACTGATGTCAGCAGGTTCCGGCTCGCAAACGCTGCTGCTACCGGACAGACACCGCCCGGAACTAGAGGACGCGAACCACTTTCTCGATCAGAATACGACAACGTACCTATTTCCATCGCTCGATTCTGTTTCCGAGTCTTTGAGATAGAGCAGATCGGAGTGCGAGTTCGCTCGCTTGGCGGATCCAAGGCCTATAGTGATCCAGACATACGTGCGGCTCGGTCAATTCTCGCTCCAAGCAGCCTATATCAGCATATGTTGGTGTTGGTATTGGTATCCACCTTGGCCGTCCCGATAGTGAAAGAACGAGCTCTTGATAGGCCAGTTCTTGTTCTTGTGACCCTTGAGTGAGTGGATCAAGCGCTGGGCACTCGTGGGGGGCGTGAATCCCCGGTCGTAAACACGAATGACTACCGGCAACACCCAGATTTGAGTTGGATTCAGGGTTGGATTCAGTGACGGGCACGGCATTGGGCGGACCGTTAGTATTGCTGCGTCATAGCGATGCAACCTCCAGTGAAGCCTTCTCCATCGTCACTTTGTGTGGTTAAAACTGAGCCACTGCCGTCGGAGGGGCTTGCGGCTGCCCGTACTCTCCGCGGTGGCCCGCGTTGATGCTCTGCGACAAGATCTCACCGTTGTCGTAGCTATTGACGGCCATGTATCGAGGCTCATCGTCCGCTGCAATGTTTGGTTAAATGGTACATCACTGAGGTGTGCTTTGGTGTGGCCCGCAGGACTCGTGGCTGCTCCTAAATCAAGGCGAATGCCTCTCCGCTCCCGCATGACTCTGGTGCCATGGTGATTGCCCCGCCGTATATGCACTCACATCCTTGTTGTTGGCAAACTGTGATGTGCGATATCGGTTTCTTGTTGCCTGGATTGTCGATCGACAGAACCGACTTGCCTGGCCAGCAAATGTAAGCCTCCTTAGTGAGAACACTGCAAGCGACAGCCGGCGCGGACACTGACCAACCGACGTCAACGTATAGGAGAGGGATGCTGTGCCAGAGCCAGAGCCAGATTGAGCAAAAGAGCTGCTCTCAAGCTTACCCATTCGATAATCCCAGGTCTTTATGGCCCCAGCATGATCCGCCGCCATGACGTACGAGCCATCTCGATACACATATCTGCACGGTTGATCCGGATCCCATTAACGATCTAGTCGGTGTCCGAGGTGAACAAGCAGCAAACATGGCCGCCGCCGATAGGCCCGGGACTAAACTGCCGCTCATACTGACATTGAGTTGATCATGGCCGAGTTTTTGATGCTGAGCGCTTCGCCTGGTTTGCGGCGATCCACCATGCCCAGGATATTCCGACTTGTTCCATTGAAGAATATGTTTTGGTCTGCGAAGAGAAAACAGGGCTTAGGCCCGTAGCCGCAACAGCCCGTGCATCATGTCGACGAAAGACCAGCAACACTTGCAGCGCGAGCAATAGCCGTAGGGCCAGCGTCGATATACCTTGTGGGTTGAACATGACGCATTGAACAAAGCCGTCGGTCTCGAAAGAGTCTGCCAGCTTGCCATTCTCGAGATCCCAGATATTGCACGTTTGGTCGTAGCCCCCCGACAGGAGCTCCGTCGAATCGGTTGACCAGCAAAGGTCCGAGATGTTGAGGGTGTGCTTCTTGAAGCAGTGCATCTGTGTGGCCGCTCGCCGGTCAGATCGACAGCCGGCAGTCTCGCCCCAGCTCCCCTGGTATGCTCAGCAGAGTTTCTCCGGAAGTGCGCCATCGATGGTTCGGTCGAGGACATCGGCCCTGGATGTTCACCGGAGCCCTACCTCTTTCTGTGTGGCCATTGCGTCCCATACTCGAACAGTTTTGTCAAAGGAGCCCGAGGCGAGAAACTTTCCACAGGGAGAAAACTGCACAGCATAGACGGCCCCGCTGTGGCCCTTTTGGTTGTGTTCGTTGCAGGGTGAGTGGCAGGCTCATCTTTGGATATCGGAGTAGGCTGCCTCGCGGGGACAGATCGGGGCGAGAGCTTTCATCTCCTATAACTTTGGATCCTGGGTGCATCGGCCATGGTCCTCTGGCGGTCGGAACGATAGCACGCCAGCTGCACTGATTGCTCTCTCTTTACCTTGAGCTCATACTTCAGCATAAACTGCCGACTGTCCTTGGACACATCGCGGATCGTTGTCGGGGCTGATCATGGTTCGGAAGATGGTTAGGCAAACGACGGCGCACAGAGGGCTCTGGTCGATGCGGGCACCGTTGCGGTGAGCGCTACGAGCAGCATGCAGGAAAAATACGCACCATAAACCTCGTCTGCACCGCTCGCCGCCGCGGTCGTTGATTCGAACAAGTCGCCGATGCCGGTCTCGGCCACCAAAAAGTCGAGGGTAAACGGCTGGGCCTTGAGTGCATACAGATTGTATTTTGCAGAGAGGTCGTAGAGCGATTTTTTCAAGGCTGCATTTTCCTAGAGCTCCAGGAGAGAGGCACCAAGCGCCGTACCGCTGGGGATGAGTGCACAGACGACAGCGAGGGTCGATCTCATGCATCCTTGCGCCGATGGAGGCGACATTGGGCTGCTTGGCTGTGCGTCTGAGCTGTACCTTTTCCAGAATCTCAACCCTCTGCTTCAGAACACGGGCCTCCTTATTGACCTTTTCTTGTTGCTCTCTCAAGAAGCTGTAGGCACAGATGAGGGATATCGCTGGCATTGAGCCTCACGTCGCAGCGAGCAGCCTTGGGTCAACAGCCGCCATGTCTGTTGGGCCGAGTCTGGCCGAGGACTTTGGCTCTTGGATCGGGCTGACGATCGACTTACGCCTCAGAGCCCGGCTGCTTCGTCTTTGGAGCGGGCTGATCCATGTGTGGTCTGCGGACGGATGGAGGCTCGGACAGCAGCCGCCCTCTTGCCAGTTGTGACGGGATGGCCAAGGCAGATCCGCATCCAAGGGCGAGGCAGGGCGGTGCAGCCAAATTCAGCGCGCGTAAAACGCAACGGGGCAATTCGCACTCTTCCTCCGCTGGTGACCCAAACTGTTCTTCTGGGCGAGAGATCACTCCGGTCCATCACTCCCAGGGACAACCCGCTTTTCCAGGAGCTGCAATGCCATCGGTTGCTGTACAATTCGTGATTGCGCCGTCAATGCAGCACACAGGTCAGTAGTGACGACGAGGACCTTGACCAGGCTTGAGCGATTTCTTACAGTTTACAGCGAGTCGAAAGCAATGAGACACATTCTCTCTTGCGGATACAAGCACGTCGCAATTGAACCATATCTCATCACGCACACGAAGAGAACGACCGGTGGTGAGACCGTCTTCTTGCTGCCTGTTCCATGATGGCTCATCCATCACAGCAATACGAACGCCGATCGACAGCATCCAGCCAGTTGATTGCTCAGCATCATGCAGTCCACATGCACAGTGAATCCCGTTCCTATTCGGGTGGACTGCCTGACTCCTGGGCTATGGTCGATTTCATGGACAAGCGTCATGGACAAGTGTCATGGACATGAGCGGCTTGGTCATCATCGAATCGATTGCGACACGATTGGATTGCCACTTGTTGGTTCAGAAAGAAAATTGCTCCAATGGCCTGCTGAAAGCGCTGTATATTGGACTTTGTGTGGAGGTATCAACTGCCGAATGCCGCCGAGACAGGGAGCGGGCCATTTGCTCAGAAGCGTCTGTTGCGGAACATGTTGTAGAATGAAGATGTCTGTCGTCCCACTCGTCAGCGAGGTTCCGACACTCGAGCCGCTTCTGCTCTTGCACAGGATTTGAGGCATCACCGCCATAGCCATGGCTGCTTACCGTTTCGCAGTCGGCTGCTTCGCGTATTTGAATAGCTTCGGGGAGCCACTCGATGATCTTCTTGATTCTCGTATCTAGTTGTCGGAAACCCCAAAGGGCCTCGGCTCAGTACCGGGCTCGAGGCTGCTGCGATATTGTGACTGTTTGCCTGCGTCAAGCAGGACTTACCGTGGTTGGGATGGGTGCTTAAATACTCCAGGCTCTGTCCGCTGTCGTCGGAGTGCTTCATTCGCTGGCGTGCCCAGGGTCACAAAAGTCAGCTCAGCCCGATTCAGCAACTATGCATGTTTATTCGGCAGCCTCTGTTGCTGTACCTACCTCCCACATTTGCGCCGCGGCCCTGGGATCGTAGCAAGCTTGTGCCATCAGCTTGAGTCCTAGATGTGTCAAGGCGGAATGGCCCCCATCAGTCAACTTGCAGCGAGCGGCCATGACTAGCGCGCGGTTCTTACCAATGTAGTCAGCCTCGGTCTCACACTTGCGCGAGAATGGCATCTGTGGTTGCGTCGGAGGTGGATGCAATCCGTCCGGTCAGTTTAGGAGGCCGTCAAACGAATCCAGATGTGCGGATGCAACAGAAGCCTACCGCAATTCCAAAGGTCGTCAGGATTTGTCCAAACAGAAAGCTGGTGTCCAGGAAGGTCGACATCAGGACCCGGATCAAGAAAATCACCTTGGTCCACGACATCTTCTCGGCCGAGTGACGAGCAATCTGGTGGGCCATCTCGTGGCCAAGGACTGCCGCCAAGCCGTCCTCGCCCTGAACGATTGGGAGAATGCCTGTGAAGACAAATATTTTGCCGCCAGGCAAGACAAACGCATTTCTCTGTGCGTGTAGACGGGTGTTAGGATCTCTGGGGAGTGGCCAAGTCTGCCGCGCGAGGCGCTTATTGATGCCGGCTCGGCTTACCTGCGGATCTTCGACGACATAGACCTCCCATTCAACATTGTTCATGCCGCTGACTGCAGCGACAGATCCGCCAAGACCAGACGCATGTGGTTCGTAAGTTCTACTGGCAGTCTCTTGTGGTGCTGTCGTGGCCGGTGATATTGACGTTGCCGTTGCCCTTACCTTGGATAATGCGCTGAGCCACTTTCCGAACAATCACCGAATGCGGATGGTTCCACGGCAGGATTTTATGCTGATACTGCTGAATGACGGAGTGATAAGCCTCGCGGCCCATTTGCTCCTCCTGTTGTTCGTACATCGGGATTGTCGTGGGTGTGGTAGTGGTCAGAATCGAGCCAGACAGAGAGGTAGGTCCGCCAGGTGCGATGCATTCTCACTCCGTACCTGTTCCGGCGTCATGTCGATGAATCGCGTCCGGCCTTCCAGGCGGCAGTCACAGAGAGCCAGTGCAAGGTTCAGCCAGTGCTAGCGAAAGACATCTCGGCTTGGGCAGCGACACTCTGCTCGGGCTCGGGCTCGGCGCAAACGACTCACCGCTCATCGGAACAGTCTCAAGGTGGCTTTGGGGCGAGACAGGTGACATCAGGGGATGAGCATTCGTATCTGCCAGCCAAGGCAGGCGTCGGGAACCACATGGTGTTCGGTCCCGTGTGTTCACAGTCACTTTGGCTGTCTGTCGCCCACCTCAGATAATAAATGGTGCAGAAGGTCCCCAGAGCACCGGATACGATCCAGAACCGACGGGTCTGATAGAGCGGGGTTGAGCCTGCAATTGAGATCCCACAAGTGGCGAGGGTGTCAGGCGCGGAAAATAGACAGTGTCACTCAGACGAGCTTCTCGACTCGATGGATACCGACGGCTCCGAAAGTACTGATATCCGTTTCGGTCTTGGAAGATCTCGATCCGGGCGGGCTGCACTGCCGGATGGCTTTCTTCGAGGCTCGTGCTGGGCGATGAGGTCTGCTTGCGGGGTCGTTGGAACGGCGAGCGGGGCGAACGCAGCGTCGACATTGGGCGCAGCGCGACGGTGCCCAGCCGAGCCAGGGGGCTGCCGAGGCGTCGGCCGAGGTACGTGCCGAGATGCATCATATGCGGCAGATTCGGTGTTGGAGCTGGGCGATGGTGGCAGCAATCGTCGTGCTTGGGTTTGGGCGGCGTGCGGATGGACATGGCTGCGGTCACGCGACGGTCACGCGATAGTCACGCCTGTTGCGCCACAGCTGCCACAGCCACAGAGAGGCTGGCCGGGTGCAGCCCCAGCCCGCCAGCCACGCTGTGGCTAATTAATACCGTGCTGGCCGGCCTGCACAGAACTGCCAAATGCGGGCGCACACGCGATTGGCCGACAAAAAAAAATTTTCGTCCAAGGCGGAGCTGCCCCCCCCCCCAACCCATAAAGCCCAGCCCTCGCCCGGTCGCCGCCGCCCCTCGTCTCCTGCATCCCGCTCTCCCGCTTGCACACCCACGACCTCAGCCAACATGCTTCTCTACCGTGACGTCATCTCTGGTTCGTGCCGATGCTGGTGCTTGTCTGCCGCCTCCCTGGGGCTGCCCAGGATCTGCTGACCGGGCAGCTGCGCCGGTTCGTGGGTACACCCCTGCGACGACAGTGGGATCTGCGTGGGGTTGTGGCTTGTCTGCCGCCGATGGGCTTGGTTGACGGGGTCGTTGTGCGGTGTGCTAATACAACTGACTCCACCAGGCGATGAGATGCTCTCTGATGCCTACAAGATCATCGAGGTCGATGACATTGCCTACGAGGTTGACTGCAAGGTGAGGATCTGCCATCACGACCCCCCTTATCGCTTGCTGTTGGCTGGCTGTGAAGCATCGGCCTCGGAGCTGCTTCAGATCAGCCGAGCGCACTTGCTGCCAAGTCAGCCTCCGGTGCAGCGGTGGTGCCAGCATGAAGCGATCCAATCATTCAGACTGACATGTGGGATCTGTGGCTGTTCCAGACCATCATCATCAAGGAAGGCGAGGTCGATATCGGTGCCAACGCCTCTGCCGAGGGCGAGGATGCCGAGGAGCTCGAGGAAGGCGCCCAGTCCGTCAACAACGTCGTCTACTCGTTCCGCCTCCAGTCCACTGGCTTTGACAAGAAGGGCTACATGGCTTACCTCAAGGAGTACATGAAGGCCGTCAAGAAGCATCTTGCCGCTACCGACCCCGAGCGCGTCCCCGTCTTCGAGAAGAAGGTCACCGCCTTCGTCAAGAAGGTCCTCGAGAACTTCAAGGTGAGCACCGCGTCCGGTGTCTCTTGGGCTGTGTATTGGGCTGTGTTTGGCCGAAAGCGCCGGGGCGGTCTGATCGAGCGGGTCTGCCAGAACTGGTCCAGCTCCGCTAACAGGGCTTGTTCTTTTCGCTCACTCGCCCATGCTCTTGTAGGACTACGAGTTCTACGTCGGTGAGACCATGAACCCCGAGGGCCACGTCGCTCTCCTCAACTACCGCGAAGATGGTGTCACCCCATACCTCACCTACTTCAAGGATGGTCTCAGCATCGAGAAGATGGTAAGCTAGCGTGGCGCTGCAACAGCTCGGCATGGTGAACTGTCTGTCGGCGTGAGGGAGGAAGCGAGGACGGCCTGTGATGGTGTGGGGATTTCCCGGCGATCAAGTTCGACATTGCTCTCCTACTGACCCCGCTCTCTGATATCCAGTAAATCGTGCCTCTGGATCTGCTTCGTCCTGACCCCCCTGTTCAACTCGGATGGCTCTTCCGGTCGCATATGCCGATTTTGTATTTGAATACAGCATGCTCCGAACAAAAACGGGACTGAGTGCGTTTGCGTTCCTTCACACCAACCCTGCCTTCAGTGGAGTGATCCGTGGGCGACTGGGTCGGCTGTGTTGGTTAGGCCTCTTGGGAGACACTGTTTGGTGATAGCGGATGGGTGCCGGAAACGAATCGTTGCTGGGCTTGGTTCCGGATCAGGCTCGGCGCTGGTTGGGCCGCCGCCCCAGCCAATCGTTGCCGGCCGTGTCAGAAGACACGTGGCATTCTCCCGCCTGGTTTTGGGCGCCGGGGCGGGTCAAGAAATGGCGATCGTTCGCCGGTGGACAGCGCCGGCCAGGTCTGCCTCTCGGCCAGCGCAATGTATCCCTGTCTGTCGTCGCTGCTCCTTTGGACATCGCTCCTTATCGTCTCGCTGCTGGCCAGGGCCGGCTCGGCCAGCCCGCAGGTCGAGGCGAAAAAGTTCCTTGACGAAGCCAAGGTCCATCTGTCTCAGGCGCGGTACCACGAGGCACTCTCTGCCTACGAATCCGCCATTGGTACGTCCCGGCTCGCTCGCAGATTCCGTTCGCGCATGCGGGCGATGCCCAGAAGACCCGTTAGGCCCGTTAGAAAGGCTTCCAAAGGCTCTTGCGGAGCCAGCGCTCGTGTGCATTCCCGACAGTGCCCCGAGCCGATCTGCGCATGGACGACTCCCCTTCCGACCAACCCGACCCGACCCCACCCGACACAAGTCAACAGGGCCAGGCCGAGTTGGCCCAAGCATTTGAGGACTATCCGAATCTGCGCGCCCTGTGTTCTTTGAGTCCTGGAGCACGTCCACACCGCTGGATTCTCGCGCATGCAATTCGTCGCGATCGCTTGCTCACGCCATATCATATTTTCGTTTGTCTACATGGGGCATTCTTCTCGGCTCACAGCTATTGACCCTAGCAATTATATGACCTACTTCCGACGAGCTGCCACGTATCTGAACATGGGACGAACGACTCCGGCCATTCACGATTTCAGCAAGGTTCTGGAGCTCAAGCCTGGCTTTGAACAGGCCCTCCTCCAGCGGGGCCGACTCTACGCCAAGGACTGTGCTCTCGAAAATGCCTACAACGACCTGTCCAAGTATCACGACATCCGACCCAATGACGAGGAAATCGATAAGCTGGTAGGTCGGGTGCGGAGTTTGGACGATGTGAAATACAGCTGCGGAGGACATTGGACGCACGGTGTCCTTTGAGCCAGAGGCGCCGCTTCATCCGTTGGACTGAGCCCCAGTATGCTCGTGTCATGGCTAACGGCCTCGTCTCCGCAGATCGGCGATATCGTTGAAGTCAAGAGAATCATTGACACAGTCGACAGCCTCATCGCCAAAAAGGCCAACGACCAAGCCATCGATGCCCTCAACCGGATCATTTCACTCTGCCCACTCCATGTTCAGCACCGTCTCAAGCGAGCCGAGCTCCACCAGCTCAGCGGCAACAATGAAATGGCCATCGGTGACTACAGGTGCGTTTTATGGAGCATGTACAGCTTGTGTGGGCGCTTGATTGATCTGCGTGGCTCGGCGTGATCTGCATTGAGATAGGATGGGCATGCAGTCTGAGAGGTATGTGGGTGTGGCTTTGCACAAGCGCTTGAATGCGTTTAACTCATTAATCTCCTTCGTTGCCCAGACGCATCGCCAACATCCAGCCCAACAGCATCTCGATCCTGATCAAGCTGGCCTCGCTGCAGACCAAGACTGGAGAAATCAGCCAGGCGCTGGCTTCGATCCGCGAATGCCTCAAATATGACCCCGACCAAAAGTCGTGCAAATCTACTTATCGCGAGCTGCGACGACTGGATAAGGGCCTGACTCTGGCCGACTCGCTATACAGCAAATCCAAGTGGAGTGATCTCAAGGACGAGCTCGAGGGAGACCGCGGCTTGCTGACCGAGGTTGACGTCTTGGGCGCGCGTAACCTGCAGATCAAAGTGTTTGGCATGGCTTGCAAAGCCTATCGGGAGCTGAAAGACGCGAGCAAGGCACTCGTCGCCTGCAACCGACTGCTACAGCTGGATCCTGAGAACTTTGAAGGTTTGTTGAATCGTGCTGAAGTCAAAATCCTGCTTGAGGAGTATGACCAGGCGATGCACGACTTCCAGCAAGCCAATCAAATCAACGGCCAGGATCGTCGGGTAAGCAATGGCAGGTGGTCGCTTGCGGGGCCTCCGATACAGGGCGTCTTATTCTGATGTGTCCTCTGTATCGATGGGCCCGCGATGCGCTGGTTATGTGGACTTCCGGTCTTGACATCGACTCAATCTAACGGCGCTGCTTGCTGGACTGGCTGTTATTGCGGCGTATGATGCCGTCGATTGTTCCTTTATCAACAGGCACACGATGGCTATCATCGCGCACAGAGACTGATGCGACAGGCCTCCCGAAAGGACTACTACAAAATCCTGGGTGTTCCTCGAACTGCTTCGAAGCGTGAAATCAAGAAGGCCTTCCGCAAGCTCGCTCAAGAGTGGCACCCCGACAAGTACTCCGGTGATCTCGACAAGGAGTCCGTAGCCAAGAAGATGTCGGAGATTAACGAGGCCTACGAGATCCTCAGCGACGATGGTGGGTTCTGCTGCATGGCCTTGTCGGAGAGTCCGCAGCCACGCTATCACTGCGACATATGCGGGTCCTCTCCCACGTTTCTGGCTGTTTGTTGTCACCCTCCGCCATATCGCTCACCAAAGGCGCACGTCCCCTTCTATGGTTGTGTTCAGAACTCCGACAAAAGTTCGACAACGGCGAGGATCCTAATGTAAGCCGGACAGTGACACATGACTGCGTACTGTTTTGGGGCCCTGCCAGACCTGCTTTTGCGCTCCCACTCACTCTCGATTCGACGCTTGCAGGACCAGTACCAGGACCAGCGAGGACCCGGAGGCGGTGGTTTCCCGTTCGGCAGCCATCCGTTCTTCCAGGGCGGTCAGTTCCACGGCGGCGGTGGACCTTTCCACAGCCAGCAGTTCCATTTCAACTTTTAGGTGCGGCCGTGTTGACGTCGGAGGCGAGCAGGAGGGGATCCACGGAAATCCTGAGTGCCGTTGTTGCGGCCACTCTTTTCTGCAATACACCACAACCACATCAGCGCCGATTGTGCTCCTCTCTGTTTGCGTTGATACGGGCTGTGGTGCCTGGTCGATCGCCCTCGATTTGGCTCGACCCGCGCCTCCCAAATCGCTGGTCGCACCGCAGCGCGTCTGTACGACCGTTCCTCCGCGATCGCCATCGCCACCTTCGTGCGGGTCTCTCCTGTCTTGTCTTGTCTTGTCTTGTCTTGTCTGCCACCGGCCTTGGCCTTCTTTCCTCGCTCTTGATCCTCCATCGTCCCTGCAATCCCCCCGATCGGCGACCGGCCCTGCTACGCCTGTGTTTGCAGAGGCTGCGTCCCTAAACTATGCCCGGCGGCCCTCCCCTTCCGCCTCGGTCCCCGGCCTCGGACTCCCCTCATCCCGCCGATCCGCAGAGCGCCCGATACTTTCCTTCGTTCCAAAACTCGGTCCGCCGCCCTTCGGATCCCCAGCCCCAGTACCCAAGTCAGCCCGAGTTCCAGCAACAGTACTCGCAATCGCGCCCTGTTTCCTATGCGCCATCCAGTGCTTCCCTGCGATACTCGTCGGGCTATTCCCAGAATGGCCCTCAGCAGCAGCACACCTATTCTGCGAACATGCCCTACAATCCGACAAACACGTCGCTCTCGTTTCCTTCGCCCCAGCAGGCGCCGACTGTCATTGGGGCGCCTCGAAACTCGAGTCTTCCTCAGGGACAGCGGCCTCCAGTCTCGCCCGTGGGCGCCAGCGAGGAGGCGTTTATCAGCGCCCAGTTCGATGCCTTCCTGCCTACCCTCCGAATCGAGAGCCCCGGCGCAGTTCAGGGTCTGCAGCAGCTCCCACTCGCTCAGAAGAAGGAACTTATGCAGCTCGTCCAGAGCGCTAGTCGCGAGGAACGGGAGAAGTACCTGCAGTACTTTCTCCGCAGACTGACGCGGCCGAGCAGCAATGACCACGGCGACATCCAAGGCGCCCCTCCAGCCATGACCTACTCGCCTTCCTTGGCCCAGGCTCCGTCATCTTCTCCATACTCTCCGGGCTCGTCGACATACTCCCTGACCACGTCGCTGCCCGCACACGTCTCGGCTGTGCCTGCTCGCTCATCGTCCGCATCGACCCATCGCTCGTCCGGGTCGCCATACGCAGCTCCTTCCAAGGCGCCGTCGCTCGCATCGGCAACAGGAGCCCGAGTGGATCCTCGGCACCTATACGGCATCGAACTGGACGAAGAGTATGACAGGACGATGGTGGGTATTGTGCCTGTCGGGGTATTGGCTTGGCCTGTCTGCAAAGCTCCATCTACGCGGCCGAGACTGAAGCGAGTCCCTGTCGCTGACGGCCATGTTCTACGGCTGTTTGTTCGTTAGTGTCTGAAAGGCATCGATTCGGTGACGAGAGAACAACGGCTGCGGGTGCTCTCGCCCGACCAGAAGCGCGACGAGATCAGGCAGTTCAACGATGAGCAAACGTCCCGAGCAGCAGCCCAGCCCCAAGCGAGCTCCAAATCGGGGCTTGCATCAATGGAGAGCTTGCCCAGCGACATCTACCGCGACGAAAAAGATCTCAATGGCGATGCTCTGCGCCGAGTCTACTCCTATGTGCTGGTACGGTGGCGGTTTTTTACCGCGTGTGCCCAATACACATGCACGCAACTCGGGCCCGGTGGTCGATTCGACTCACCTCGCAGTTGGAGGCATGAGTCCCGCGTTCGCTAATATGGAGTGAAACCGACTCTTTCCCGATAACTTCTGGCCCGCGGTTAGAGCCATCTCGATCTCACCGAGACAGCCATACAGAGCATGCTCTACACCAAGTCCATCAAAGACATGCGAGACCAAATCCACTCGTTCAAGCTCCGGTATCTGACTGGGCGCCAGCCCCAGACCGGATACGAGCCCCCAAGGCTGCCTGAGCGGCCCCACACCGGAGGCCCACCACGGTCGATGCCAAATCCTCACGATTACGACTTTGATGCGGATCCGGAGTACTACTTTCGCCAGTTCACGCTTTGGTAAGCATCATGACGACATCAAAGCGACATTATGCCGACACCATGACGACACCATGGCGACATCGTACCCAGCATCTGTCCGCGTTTGCAGACGGCTCTCAAAGTGGCATGTGTTTCTGTCGCCGAGGTGCCGCAACGACGACTGAGCCGAGGTGCCGCAACGACCGCTGAGCCGAGGTGCCGCAACGACCACTGAGCCGAGGTGCCGCAACGACGACTGAACCGAGCTCTGGCCATTTTTTTCTTTGTTGCTGCACGGCACCATAGGAATCTATCCCTTAAAGCTCTCCAGAGGCATCTTGGCACCTTTCGTCGCCGTATCCAGCGCTGTGATGAAGCGTGGATCAATGCGTACTTGCTCTGCGAACACCACGCAGGCAGCGTCGTCATCCATGGTATCGATGCACTAATTCTGCTATTGAGGCGGATCAGCGACCATCGCAGCTACAGCCTGCAGCGCACGAGCCAGACTCACATGAGAGTCTCATACGCGGACCAGATAATCGAGGACAAGGCTCTGGCCGACATCGTCGACTGCATCCCGGTTCTGATCTCCTTTGATGCCGGTCGAAGAAGCCTTGGTCGTTCGCTGGAGACTTTCCTCTCCGAGATCGTCCGATGCCTCGAGTTCATGTGGCCAGGCGCAACATCCTCCAAGCCGCAGATCACTGATGGGGAGCTGGAAGACAGTGTCGAATACAACAACATAGTTCTCCGAACGCGAGTGGCATATCTGCTTCGACTTATGATTATATCCAACCCACGATGGCACAAGTAAGTAGCTCTTGAGCCAGAGACATTGTGTTGCATCATCCCGCACCTTTGTGCTCCAGCAAGCTCCCTCCCCACTCTGATATGCACTCGTCTTGTGCATCCCGTTCATCTGGCCCATCTCGCTCGTCGTCTGTGCACGAATCATTCGCCAACTCAATTCGAGCCGACCGTCGATTCTATTCACGTTGGCTATCAACGACTGTGCCCACGGCTCATCTTGTATCGTGTTTAATATCTCAGACAGATACTCGGGACTCTGGCGGCGTATGCAGCCAACAACAAGCGCCCGCGGTTCATCCGTCTTGTCAGCTCTCTCCGGACACCGTTCCTCCCCGAGAACGCCCTCCGCACAGTATCGCCGAGCCCAAATCGCTTCTACAGCACCAACCCCGAGCTCAACAACACGCTCCAGAATATCGAGCAGCTTGACCCGGTTGGCGATTCTGAGATCTTGGAGCACATCTGGCAGTACCGGACCGCAATCCTTCTCCTCCTCAATGGCCTGATTGGCGAATATGAGACGATTGTCGAGCGCCGTCGCCTGAGACAGGAGCTAGAGACATGTGGTCTACTCGATCAACTAAAGGTACGACAGCCGCCTCTGCTGAATGCAGTCGCCCATCCTGCGGTACCTCGGATCTGATGTGTTTCGTCTTTGCTCGGTCAGTGGCTGAAAGGTCTGCGCTTGTCAGACGAGGCTGCCGTGCAGATTGCCATCTTTGAAAGCGATATGGAATCCGACACGGAGGACTTTACCCAGGAGTTGAAGCAGACGATAAGCACTATGGGGTAAGACCCTTTGGCCCATGCTACGTTATGGCGGTCCAAGTGAGTGTTGACCGATATACTGACCACTTTCCGCCCATGCTCCCCCCCTCGAACCTGTTATCAGAGACCCCCAGGAGGAGTTCAAGCGGATCCTGGGCCAGGCGGAGCATGGTGCCGATCCGCAGAGACTGAAGCAGCTGCTCCTCTTAACCCTCGGCGAGCTCCGGAAGCTCATGGCGAAATTTGGACCGATCGGCGACAAGCCCGTGGCGGCAAATGAATCAGCGCTTGAAATGCTCGAAGTGTGGGAGCAGACGCTCTCGGCCATCACTGAGACCGCCGATACCTGGATTAGCGCCGACCCAGGCACTGGTGGCGATGCAGTTGGTTACACGGCCAGTGATCGCACCGCTCGGTTCAAGCATCTGTCTGGACGACTGCAGGGCATTCTCGAGGGTCTCAGTGGCGAGGACTTGCGAGACCAGTCGTCCGACGGTGCTGCTGAGCCAGTCGGCCGCGGTGCCATCAAAGAATACGTCCAGAGACTTGAAGACCTCCAGCAGCAGGTAAGCGTCATGAGGCAAGTCGTTCGTGTTTCTCTGCCTGGTCGCTGATAGCCTCGCGCCTGCCACGACACGCGAAGCGGTGGCCATAGTGGCAAATCAATGGACCTAATACCTGCTCCGCGCACTGACTTTGTGGCCTCGGAACCAACAGTATGACGAGGCATTGAAGCGTGAATCCATGCTCCGAGGCGAAAATATGCGGCTCAAGGCAACCGTGGGCTCTCCCGAGAAGCTGAGCGAGATCTTTGAGGAGAATCAGCGGCTGCGATTGGCAATCCGAGAGTCGCAGCTTGCTCTGAACGATCTGTCTGCTGTTTCTCCAGGAGAGAGCGAGCAGCTTGATAGGGTCAAGGCTGCGCTGCACAAGGTCCACATCGACCAGCTTCCTGATATCGAGCTCGCTCGAGCCGAGATCCTGGGCTCGGGCCCGAGTTTGGGTCCAGGCTTGGGTCCCGGTCTGGGTCCAGGCCTGGGAGGCGAGTCCGAACCCAGCAGCACGGGCGCCGACGATGCTGCAACCAAGCTTAGTGGCCTGTCGCCCAAGGAAAGCGAATCTTCGGCACCACCACCCCCGGCTGTTGCGCCTCCGCCACCTCCAGCCCCGCCTCCCCCAGGGGCTCCTCCCCCACCGCCGTTTGGAGGTCCGCCACCTCCGCCTGGGATGCCTGGGCTCGGCCCCGGTGGCGTTCGCAAGCTCCACAAGACACCGCTGCAGAAGAAGGTCGAGCCGTTCCGGTGGAACAAGTTCGCCAATCCCAACATGATCAATGGCACGATCTGGCAGAATGTCGTGTCGCATGCATATCCCGACTCCGGGGATGCATGCTCTCTCGATATGTCCGAGCTTGCCGATCTGTTTGCTAAAGGTGAGGGGGGTCTGTCGATCATGCGTATTCGGCTCCACAGGGCTCTCTGTGGGGCAGTGCGGCCGAACCATCTGCGACAGCCGACTAAATCACTGCGACGGGTCACTCTCGATCTTTCCTGTTCATCTACAGAGGAGCTCGCGCCAGCCGCAAAAAAGATCATCGAAAAGAAGGAGCTTTTGTCTCTGCTGGACTCTCGCAAATCACAAAACATTGGCAAGTGCACCGAGGAGTCGGCAGTGTTATGTGTTTTATGCTTGCTGAGCCTGCTAGCTGACGCCACACTTTTGTTCTGTTTGCAATGTAGGCATCTTCCTCAAATCGGCCAAGCTTCAGCTTGCCACTGTGCGCGATGCACTGTGGAAGATGGAGGACAGCCTCATGGCGCCCGAAGTTGTCTCGCGCTTCTGGAGCGTTGCGCTCTCAAACGAAGAGGTACGGATTCCGCTTTCAGATCGTGCTTTTGATAAGCCCTGTATGTCCAACGAAACGCTGTGAGATATTCCGAGCGACTAACCCGATCCCTTCTTCACAGCTCAGCAAAGTGTTTGTCTACGATGGCTCGCTGGATGAACTGGACGAGCCAAGCAGGTTCTACGTCCAGATCCGGGACATTCGCAACACCAAGACCCGCCTGGAGCTCCTCATGTTCAAGGGCCAGTTCTTGAACGAGCAAGAAGAGGGCGCTCGTGTAAGTTGCTGTCCGAGCTGGCGTACTTGCAAGATGTGGCGCGGGCTGTGAACCGGCGAACCTGCGAACCTGCGAACTGGCGTACTGGTGAACTGGCGAATGGCTGGCGGTGTGGGAGGCTCTACTGACGTGCCGTACACATTTGGATTGGGTTTCGTTCGGAACTGCCTGGCCCGTCAGACCCTCGACACCATCGCCTCAGCCTGCCAGGAGCTTCGAGAGAGCAATCGCCTCTCCCGAATCCTTGAAATGACGCTTTTGATCGGCAATGCCCTCAACGACCAAAACGGATCCTGGGGCAATGCCTTTGGATTCAAGATCGACGCACTCTTGAAGGTAAAAGCCACTTTCGGTCAAAGGCTCGGCAGGGATCGTCGTGCACAGCATACACAGCACCGACAGCCTCGGGGTCTATTCTCTGCTACCTGCTCGCCGGGATGATCACGGATCATGCGAATCGGTGCTTGCTACTAGAACTGGGTCAGGGAGCGCGCGATTTGAGGCTGGGTTGCTCAGTCCTGGGATCGGAGTATGCGCTAACTCTGTGTCTTGCGAATTCTTGTCGACCAATCGGCTTGGTGTTCGCCTGTTTGCTTGGACTATCCATGCTTCCAGCTCAGGGACAAGAGAAGCCGCAACAAGTCGTATCCCACCCTCCTGCACTATCTTGTCAAAGTGCTGCACGAGAAGGATCCCGACACGCTCGAGTTCTTATCCGAGGCCGCCAGCGTCGAGACCGCAGCAAAGGGTGAGCGATTTTGCAGGAGTCCATCAGCCTTGCCCTGGATTTTGTCGTTTCTTTGTGCCTCGCCAGCTTACCATCGATGCTTGCGTGCCCTCCTCGATCGCTTGCGCAGACGACATCGAGGCCGTCAAATCCATCATCGAGCGCTCCACAAAGGAGCTCAAATCGGTCCAAGGCGAGCTTGAGTTTTATGACTCTGAGCCCGACTACGACGCCCAGTATCCAGAAGACGAGTTCAGGCGGGTGATGCGTGTCTTCTTGGACGAAACTCAAGCCAGACTCCAGGAGATGCAGAAGCAGTACGAAGCCACCAAAGCCAACATCCTCAGCACCCTCAAGCACTTTGGCGAGCGCGAGGAAGAGTGGCACAAGATGGGCAAGTTTGAGAACGCACCGACAGCCTTCTTCCGGATCTTTGTCCAGTTCTCGTCGGAGATAAAAAAGTGTCTCCGAGAAAACGCGAAGCAGGAGGCTCAAGCCCGAGCCCGAAACACTCCGGCTGCTGCTGCTGCTGCCCAGCAGCGCCCCGAACTGCGGCTCAACGGCATCGTCGATTCGGAGTCGTTCCAGACGGCGGTCGAGAAAATCGCACTTGAATCCGCACCGAAGGGAACGTGAGTATATCTGTCGACGGGACTGACTGGGTAGCAGTGCATACTGCGGCGACGTTGCGAGTCGCGGCACTTTGAGTTGCTTCGACTTTTGGGAGAGTCGATGGTGCTCAGCGTCGGACCACTGAAGGCCGAGTGGGGAACTTGCAAATGGCTTTAGCGTGAACTTGGTGTCAGGCTTCGCGTGTACTCACAAATCCGGGTTTGCGATTCATTTCTCTCACTGCGCGGCGCTCCAGCCCCATGTTGCTTGCGCCTCCCGTCGAAGGCGCCATGTCCAAACTGAAGCCCACGAGCTCCCACGGCATGGCATTTTCGCAGACGTTTACTGTTCGTCACGGCAAATCGGTGGGAGTCGGTCGTGTTGTCGATGACGCTTCTCCAGTCTCGGGCTTGGACAGCCAGGCGGCGACAGCGTCGCCGTCGATGGCCGACAATTCAGCCAGCATACCGCAGCTCCTGGCGGTTGGAAGTGTCCTCCAGGCCCGCAAGACGATCCGACGTCTCACCACGATGCAACAAGCACGAGGCTCGCTGGGCTCTGTCCGCGAGCTGTTCGAGGAATAGACAAGGCGCGGGGACTGAGCGGTGGTGTGTGTTTAGTCAGTTTGCGCTGCAAGCCAGCTGTCGGGTGCTGAAAGGCCTGCGGCGCGGCTATGGAGCGAATGTCGCATGTCGACGAATGTATGTGTGTTGTGCCAATGTAATAAACCAACGACAAAACCACGTTGCCCCATGTTACTGTACGTGAGCTGCATCTCTACACATGGATGGGCAAACGGGATGTCCTGCATCTGGCAAGTCATATGCAATGAAATCGATCACCTCGACAGCCTCCACAGTTGACCTACACACGCTGATCATGTTAAACGCCGGTTAGACATTGCGATTCCAGACTCTATGGCAGATGCATGTGTATTCTGGACCCAGAAACGGGCACATTGTAAAATGGTGGAGAATCGATGATTAACCAAGATGAAAGAAGGGATCGTGGGTGCACGGCAATCTCAGCGCCTTGGGGCACCTCCAGCGCCATTGCAGAGCAGTTTTAGATGGTAACCAAAAGACAATGGTGTGGCGGACATGGAACCGATAGAGTGCAGAGAGAGAGAGAGGGCATATGTTGGTAGTGCGAGGAGATGGAGCCTCGCTGGGTTGCGGATACCAAAAACATGATGAAATTAAGGGGAGCCTTGTCGAGGGCTACGCGCCAGTAATGCGTCCATAGTTCGTGCCTTGATGGTATCATATCGGAATGCAGTGTGAGTACCGCACAAACCGCAGAGGCGATGGAGACATCGTTCCTGGGTCGGAACTCCGTCTGGCGATGGCAGGAGTCTCGGGGGAGGGGGGGGAGCGCCAAGCTCCTGACCGGTTGGGTGGTTCCGCAACCGCCATTCACTTGCGAATCTTTCTTCTTCGCCAGCGAGCGTCAAAGGATTTTTTCTTGGACAGTGTCGGGGCGACAGCAGCAGCAGCATCAACTGCAAGTGCGTTGGCTGCGAGTCCGTCCTTGAGAGGCTTAGTCTCGGGGAGAAGCTTTCGGTATCGGCGAGCCCAGATCAAGTCGCCGTGTTGGCTGGTCTGGTTTACGATTGCGGCGATCGAGTCCTGGACGCTGGGCCGCAGAGCGAATTCAGCATGATCCAAGTCCCAGAAGGTGGTGGTGTTGACGTCGTGGCTGGTAAGGTACTTGTGGACGCTTTTGGCGTCGATCAGATTGTCCTTTCCGGAGAGAATGACGTGGGTGCTCTCGCCCTTGGGGAGGTCATCCGGGAAGAGCACGGTGTCGAACCAGTGGAAGTCTAGGAGGAGTATACAGGTCCAGAGCGTCAGGGACCGCCGCCTCCTGATCACTGGATGGATCGTCCTGTGTCGGGCCCAACTAACAGCATGCTCCTGACCATACGAAGATATAAACAGCATGCAAGACCATAGTCTTCGAGCCGGAATCCGGCGCAGCCGTGAAACCCACAATGACCACCAGCTGGGTAGTTATGGCGACAAGTATTGACTTACTGCGGGAGATGTAGTGCGAGGTATAGAGTTCGCGGGAGGCCAGCCAGTGCATCAAAAACTCGTTCGCCTTCTGCTCAGTGTTCTTGCCCGGAACGCGGTAGATAAAGTTGAAGGCCAGGCTGGGGTGGAAGCACTGGACGGATGTGGGAAAGGGTGGGCGCGGACGCGATCCAAGTGTCAGCACAGAAGGGATCAGAGTATCCGACCCAGCCAGCGAGCCAGCCCGAAAGGAGCACGACTCTGGTAAGCTTACCTTGAAACAAATGGGGTCAATCAACACAACGGTATCGACCATCTTGGAGTGCTTGACGATCCACGAGCAGCTGCAAGGACAAGACGTTGGTCGGCCCAGGTTTGTGAGCATGGATGTGCCAAGCAACACTGACGGGATGCAAGAGGGCAGGGCGAGCTGGAGGCGCTGCAATTCAGCGGGATAGGGCTGCATGGCGACATACTATTGCGTTCCGAGGCTGTGGCCAACAAAGTTTGCGCTCTTGAATCCGTGAGCCGTGAGCATCTCCTCAATCTCGGAGACGGCGTGCAGCATTGTGGGGGCGCGATCCACCAGCCTCATGCTGACGAAAGGCAGCTCGACGAGGAACATGGGACGCTCAAAGTTTGAAGACATGATCTGTCGCAAGAAGACCACCGTGGTGGAACGAGCCGGAATGAGACACCGTCAGAGTAGACGAGATATGGTGATGCGCGAAGCCAAGGGTGATAATACTGCACAGTGCTCTCCGCATGGCGCGCGCTTCAGCTGTCTCAATCCAGGGCAACATACCTTGTATATGAGCTGCGTGTAGCAGAACAGACCGCCACCGATTCCGTGGATGAACACAATCGGAGAGAGACCTTGCTGCGGGTTCTGGGGCGCGTAGAGCCAATAGGGGACGCAAGGTTCGGCCGATTCGGGCTGCGGCGATGCGGTCTCGTTCTTGATGAAGCGGACGAAGCCGCAATATCGGAAGAACATGAACGCCAACGACTCGAGAACAAACACGCACTGGAAGACACATATGCAAGCACGTCGGTGGCGCACAGGTAAGCCGACTGAGTTCATTCAATAAGACGGCGCACTGCCTGGCGCCATGTGACAAAATCACACCAGCAAGCTGCCAGCATGCACGAGTACTTACGGCATAGACCAACAGAGGCTTGGAGAAGGCTTCGATCTCGTTGAAGTTGAGTTTGACGGTTCTGTCAAGCGCATGTTCCCAAGCGACGTCGACAGCAGCGGTGGTAGCGTTAGCCACATGAATGGATATCGGCATCACGAGCCAGCCCGAGACGCAACCATCCCCGGCTCATGGAGCGTGAGATACACTCTCCGAACATACCCGATCGCTGGATTTGATGGCTGCTCGAGACGCACGTCCATGCGCTGTTCGATGACCGAGACCATGTCGTTTAGGAGAGCGCAAGATGGGACACCCTCGATGGTGTCGTCCGGGTCGGGGATCGACGGCAGCGAGAAAAATGCCCAAGCGAGCCAATCCCGAAGATTGTCGGTGCCGATGTACTTGATCTCGGAGGACTGAAGTTGGCACATCTGATCGTCCTTCCAGAAGAACCAGCCAGCGACCATGGCACGGAACTGGTCCGGAGTGTCGTTCTCGTTCATGATGCGGGCAAAGAGCAGCTTTCTGGAGGGATAATGGGGTGTCGGTATGCAGGGCCGGGGTAGGGACCGTGTCAGCGTATATGGACTGAACAGAGTGACTGTGCGATGACCTGCGAGCGTGGCAATGCCACCCACAGTGCCGGTAGGCGAGAGTGCTGGGATGGAGGGCTTGCGCGATGCAGGATCTGCTCATTGGGGCAAGCTGCAATCCGCAATGGCACACCGACATGCGCCACCGACAGCACGAAATCGATCGCGGTCGAGCTCGGGCGGTTACAGGGTGCTTCGATGCAACAGCAGGAGCAGGAGCAACAGCAACAACGACATGCTGTCGCGGGGAAGGACACAGAGGGGAGGGGGGCACTTACACTTGGCGCAAGGACATGCGGGGAGCGTGCTTGGGAGCATCAAACTTGTTGAGGAAGTAGCGGAAGCGGATGAAGAATGCGGCCTCGAGGAGCATATAGATGGGCAGGACATAGACGTACAGGAGCAACACAAGGTTGCGGGAATCGAGAGAGGTCGCGATCGACGAATAGAGCGATGCTGGGTACATCGACACGGTCGAGGTGGCTGCAGGACGCAGCGGGAGGCCGTGCTGCGGACTGTGGCATGCGGGTGTGTTGAAGTGCACAAACAGGTTGTAAAGATAGAAGCTCGAGTAGATCAGCGAGAGCGGACCGATGCAGTCGACGAGGAAGGTGGCCGAGCGCAGGGCGAGGTACTTCAAGGGCGAGTGGCCGATGGGCATTGCGACGGCGTCGACGGCGATGGCGATGGCGGTAGATTGGGCGGGCTTGGGCGAGGGTCGGGCGAGGATGGTGCGGATGGGAGCAAGCGCCAGGAAGCAATGTCGGATGGTGGGGAGGGGAGAATACCGGGTGGTGATGGACGCAAGCAGGCAAATCAAGCAAATCAAGCAAATCCAGAGAATCCCGTTCTCCGCGGCGCAGATCAGGGGCATTTATCGTCGATGGAATGGGAGCGTGAAAGCATGTGCGAGTGGTGGGGTGTGTACTATGTTGTGCTGTGCTGTTGTGTTGTGTGGTGTGTTGCAGCGTTGACAGTGTATGAGTACTGTGCTGTGTCCACAGTACTGTGCGTTGCTGGTGTATTCTCCCCATCCTTGGCTTTCCCTCCACAGCTTCTGCGCCGTCGCACAGTGTCGCACGGCGACTCATGGCCACGCCCCAACCAAGGAGCACATGCCCCGCAGCCAGTGTGTGCGCGGGCGCCTTGCGTGCTCATGTGGGCGGATCTCGGCCCGCCGTGTTGCACAGGCCTCCCGATTCGGCATGTCTTCACGTGAATTTGCTGCCGTCGCTCAGTGCGCGGATTGCCAGCCCACAAATCCGATTGGCCCGTGCTGCCAGCGTGACCGGCTCGAGCCGGCGAGGGCGGCTGGATCCATGGACGCCAGAGTGCGGCTGGCCGGTCTGGCCGTCGTGGCCAGCCGCACTCTGGCAATGGCTGCGCACGCGACCTCGCCACAGCGCCACAGCACCGCCAGCCCAGCGGGAGAATGCCCACCCAATGCCGCTGAGAAGGACAAGTCCGTTCCCGAGACACACCAAGGCTGCGAGGAAGAGGGAGGTGGAGTATAAGGAGGAGAAGGACCCGGAATGCCCAGCGACATCGAGTCAAACTGGGCTGCACCAGGCTGGCCCATCGATGCGGGAGTATTCCGTCGGCAGCATCGACCGCCGCCCCAATCGCAGCGTCGCGTTTCGCTCCCCCGGTCCTGTTCGGCCCTCCCGCTGGCCGTGTTCGCCTCTCCCCTCTTCCTTGCTCTGCCCCAGAGGCGACTCTCGGGGATCTCTCAACCGTCTCCGATCCCTCCCTCACCTCATACCTGCCGCTCCAGCCGATCGCTGTCGCGTGCCGTCTGCCCAAGCCCAGGTCGCCCACTCCCTCCTCGGATCCTCAATCTCCCTTCCGCCCTTTCTGTTCGAGGCGGGACAGCCGTTCGAGTTTGGAGGACATCTTGCCGCAGCAATGGCATCGACTTTCGTCGGGCTTGATGTTCGGCTGCAACACAAGAGCGGCACTCAGATCTTGGGCCGGGTCCGGAACATCGACGTCTCCACGCAGCTCCTCTTGCTCGAGAATGGTGTGTGGATCTCCGATCGTGATGCAGCCGAGGCTGCCCCTCGCTCGAAGCGTATCGGTTCCGGAACTGCGGCGATCGGCCAGCTCAGAACAATTGCCGAATGGCCGCATTGGCTCTGCAGCCCATCCTCGGTACCGGCTGCCCATCTGTCCTCCACGTCCCTAACCCATCCATCGTCCTTCTCCCTGCGTGTCTTCAGTCACAGTCATCGCCCCACACGGCCAAGAGATCCGTTTGCCGACTTATCAGCTCCCTGGCTCGGACATTGTCGATATCGAGTTGGCCACCCAGCCTCCGGGCCACTCGCTCGCATCCGCTCGGCCGCTGTCTGACCCCAGTCCCCCGCTGCACCCCAGCCCGGCTCAGGCCCTCGCTGCAGCTTCGGATCGGCAGGATCGCTCGTCAGTCACAGCCCCGACCCAATCCAACCAGACATTTGTCGACCCGGCCATCCTCTCGGTAGGGCCCCTGGAGCACCAACTGGAGCACTCTCCGGTGACATTCGTTCGGACCGATGCATTCGCATCCGTGCCAGCGATCCCGCCAACCAACTCCCCCACACATCCGCACGCATCCCCTTGCCAGTGCCTTGGCTGAGGAACCCGGATTGGCGTCTCCACACCCGCTCCTGACAAGCTTCCGCATCGCATCTCAGTTCTCGGTCGGAAAACCCGATGGTCTAGCACAACCCGCTCCTATCTCTGGACAAGCCCCTCCGCTGGCACGCTCGGTAAGGATCGTGCTCTGTGCCATCATCATCGCCACTGCAGTGGAGACGGCTGTCTGGCACAGCAAGGATGCAAATGCCAGACAGAGCCTGCAACAACACTCACCCGATTCACTCGCACCACGATGCCACTGTATCGTTCCAGGCCACAAGTGGAGGCACAGCCGATGGAGCAGGGCCCTCTTTCCCACATTCCGCCGAGTCCTCCCTGAACTCGTCCTCTGCTGTCCTGAGCAGCTCCCTCCAGAGGAAGGCCGCGTCTCCTGCGATGGCACGATCAAAGACGGGCAGCTCCAGGGGATTGTATGCCAGCCCTTCGAGACCTCGCCAGAGCCGAAGCCGGAACCCAAGTAGCGGCGGGAAAAGCACGGGCTCACCAAGGAGAAGCCGCGACCCTGGGCTCGGTAGGTCGCCAGCAGCGCTTTCAGCTACAGATCAACATGTGTGTGGTTGGTGTATCGTCGCGGCGGTGTTTGACACAAGACTGATTTGTCTTTGGCCATCCCCCGACAGATCGCCGGCTCAACGGTCCTCGATACGATGAGAACCAGTGGGCCGACAGCGACGTCGGCGAGTACACCGACGATTTCGACTTTCAGTCGTCGCTGCAGCTCTTTGACAAGCGGAGCATCTTTGCCGAGATTGCCTCGTCCGACTCCAAACCCGCCGACCATCTCCTCGTCAACTTGAACCGCCGCAAACCCCAGTCCGCAAACATCGGGCAGATCAAGCTTGGCATCCGGGAGATGGCCCTCAGCGGAGACGAAACCGGCAACGACGCCGAGGTTGAGAGCACTGAAAATGAGGAAGATGGCATCATCGACGACCAGTACCATGGCCCTCTGAAGCGGACAAGATTCCGCACCTATTTCGGCACACCCGTGCCCTCCGTAACGCCCTTTGAAATGGCCGAGATCGAGAGAATTACCGGTGAGAGCCTGACGCGATCATTCCCGTCGCTCCGTCGCGCTGCTGAGGAACGATCCGTGCACAGACAGCAAGTCCTGTGGTTGGGTGGTCTTCATTGTGTGTGCTTCGCAGTCGCCAGTGCTGATAGGCGTGTTCTTTCTGAACTGTTTCGGTCGCTTCCCCAGTAACGGAGACCGGGCCAAACGAAGAGCAACTCATCGAGAACGGCGGCCGAGGCGCGGCTATGTTGGTGCTCCAGGCTCTGGGAGGCAGCCGGCGCATCAAGCCGGGCAATCACAACTCCCCGCCTATTGTTGCGGTTCTTGCAGGCAATAACAGGATCGGTGCATATGGCTTGGCTGCGGCTCGACACCTGTCAAACCACGAATGCCAAGTGATTGTCTGTCTGATCGGAAGCGATGAGGATCTCTCGAACGTAGGTCCACGCTCTCTAGACACTACAGCGGCGCAATATCGCTGAGAGTGGCAAGCGCTGTATGCACACAGATTGCCCTGTTTCGGTCCGTCTCACCAACGACAGACGTCCTTGTTCATCGATCCTGCTGAGCCACTGCTGATTGAGGCTGCACTGTTGTAGTCGTGTTGTCTCCGCCAACGTCCCGTCGAATTGGGTTGTGCTGCCCGTTGCTGACACCATGACACTGTCGATCCTGCCCTTCCCTAGACGGTCTCCTACCAAAGGAAGATCTTCATACCTACGGGCGGGAGCATTGTCAGATCTGCCCGAGAGCTTCCTGGACTTTCGCAACCTGTGGACCTGATCATCGATGCCATCTTTGGGGCTCAGCAAGGCCTGCTGGATCTGAACGAGTCGGAGCGGTTCATGGTGTCGGGGATGATCAAATGGGCAAACGACAACAAGGCACCGACCCTGAGCCTGGATATTTCCTCTGGCATCAACGGCGTGGTTGGTACGTGCATCACAAGGGCATGTTGGGAGATTGAGGGAGGTGGGCACAATTCGAGTAGTTGGCGTGGTTGATGCGGGTGCGTTTGGGAGATGCTTGGGGCGATGTTTGGGGCGATGGACAGCATACTCGTATGGCACAACGGGCTGTGATGGCCGTTTGTCGCCCTCATGCGGGCATGGCACCTGTGCGTGACATCTTATCCTCGGCTCTTTCACCTCTCCTGTTCAACTCACCTTGGCGTTCCTCGGGCCTTCCCCGGCTCGTCGCCACTGCACTGCGTTACAACCATTAGGCCAGCCCACTGCCCCCACCAGCTACATCCATTCGACATGGACCCTGGCCATGGGCCTCCCCAAGACCGGAACGCCGTCCCGCGAGATCTCTGGCGAGTTGCTGCTCGCGGACATTGGCATCCCCAAGATTGTGTTTCAGAAGCTCAGTCGCAGCAACGGCCCAGCAGCCGTGCCTCTCAACATCAGCGCTGGCGCCAGTCCCGTGGGCACGCTCGGAGCACGCTCCATCGGCAAGATCCGGTACATTCCGCCGTTTGGCGACAAGTTTGTCGTTGGACTCGAGGAGATCCCGCTGGGGGAGGAATAGCCCGACCCCTGGATGCCCAGATGAAATCGGCACTGGACGCTGCATTGTCTCGTTCGTGAATGTTTGTCCATGGATGCTGTCCATGGTCTTGGTCCTTGGACTCTGCTTTTCTTCCTTCCCCTCTCCCGCCCTCCCTCACATACACAAACTCTATCTATCTCTCGGTGGCTCACCATTCCATTGTGCTCTCTGCATTGCATCTGAAATCTCACCTTGACCATCCCAGCCTTTGCTGTGTCGTGGGGAAATGTCCCTATAACGAACCGGGGCTAACCAGGGTGGACGCGGATATCCAGCAGAGTAGCGCGCGACGGATTTGGGCTCAGTCCATTAGTCCATCCGCTGTAGCCTGTGCCGAGATGGCACACAGCAAGCGGAAGACTCGATCGGTTGGATTTCGTGGTGCTCAGGGTTTCGAACTCCGCCATGCCTGTCCGTCCACGTGGCAGTCGGAGTTGGCTGGTCAAAATTGCCTTTTGTGAACAAATGAAGCTAGGGTTGGGGCGAGCAGCCAGGGTTCCGAGCGAAGCAGTCGCAGCCCTTGCTCTGGTGTTGGTTCCTGGGCGACGACACCGCAACTCTTTCCACCATCCATCCATCCATCGATCAGTCCACCCATCCCTTCTCCCTTCCATCTGCCCCTCCCCGACCGAGCCATCCCCCCCCCCGAGACTGCCGGTGGTGGAACTCCAATCAGCACGGCCGAGTGAAGAGCTGCAGCAGCTGGCTCCATCCCGAACTTCAGTCGGCCGATCCCTCATCCCTGCGCTTCCCCCGTGCCAGCTGGATCGGCGTTGCTGCGACGCAGCTGGGTCCTCGTTCGCACATTCGACTGCGGCAAGACAGATCGCCACCACGTCGCTCTCCGTCATTGACCGGCTCAGCCACACAGACATTTCCTGGCGTTTCCGGACGGGCTCGGGCATCTAATTCCCCCCTCTCGCTCTCGCTGAGCACCCTCGACCGTCCATCGGCTCCAGCCCGTTCCCCCAACCCCCCAACCCGACCGACCGGAATCACACCTCCCCAGACCCTCTGACTTATCCCTCGGCCATGATCGGCGATAATGATAGCGCTGCCTACACGGCGTCTCCGTCGTCAGCGGCCGGATCCAAGCTAAGGAGCTCGACGGGGCGGCCAATGACGACGGGATCAGCCGCTCTGGCAGCCGCAGGACACCTTTTGTCTCCATCGACCTCCATTACACCGTCGCTCTCGACTCCCCAACCATCAACTGCAGGCTCACAGCTGTACCCGCCGACATCGTTTGATCTGCCAAGCCCGCCACCCCAGCCGGCATATCCGGCGAGTCATCATCGCAGCCACAACCACAATCACGCCCACAGCCATCACACCCATCACAGCCGGCATGGCCATCACCATCCCTCGCAAGCCCATGCACCTTCTTCATCAGCACCCGCCGGCGTGCCGTCGAACCAATTCCAAAAGTTCAAGCGGTCCCGATCTGCCACACATTCGCTCATGACCCATCCCACCACGCCCATTCCCAACTATGTTCACATTCCCAAGCTGACGCATTCGCTCATCCAACATGTGCGTCCCTTTGCTTGCTGATCTCGTCTCCTCCTCATCCTCATCCTCACCCTCGAGGCTGTGCTGACACAGCTGCTCTTGATACTGTTGCGCTATCGAT
Source organism: Polychytrium aggregatum (assembly GCF_025602895.1). Lineage (NCBI taxonomy): Eukaryota > Fungi > Chytridiomycota > Chytridiomycetes > Polychytriales > Polychytrium > Polychytrium aggregatum. The sequence continues at coordinate 424,106 of NW_026516203.1, read as the reverse complement.
GCGGCCAAGGAATGCTGCTGTGTCGAAGCCTGCGAGCGCACTGCCGACTCATCCCATGGCGCTCATTGATCAACCCCCTCCCGATTTAGGGTGGCTTTCAAAGCTGCCTGGTATCTCTATCGCCTCTTTGCTGATCCGCTTGCCTCTATCGCCATTCGTGTCGTTGCCTGCTTGCATACACTCGGTATATAGATTCTTGAAGTCAACGAGCAGTACATCAACATTCTCTTCGAGGCCCAAAATAATGGATGGCTGGTCGATCAAGACATTAAAATGTACTCGTTAGCGAGAGCCTCGCCTGCTTTGATCTACTTCTTCCCTGCTTCATCACTATGCTTGGCTGTCCGGCGGCCTCATCGCATCAGTTGATCAAGCGGGCTGGGCTGCTCTTTGGCGTCCCTGTCACGGACGACTTCGCATTGGTGCTAATGCCCTCCCTCTCCTTCGCTCGGCCGTGTTGGTGTTCTCTGCCAGCTATCAAAAAAGACTGCAAGCAAACCTACTTTGGCTGGCGAATGCGGCAAATGAATACCGACTCAGGGTAAGGTAGCCGCCTGCTGGATGGCGTAGGCTGCATGAGCTGTTTGCGGCTGTGTGGCGACAGGGTTGGAACCTGCATCGACGCACTTTACCGATCCGCATGGATCACTTTGGCGGCGGTGCACACTTCATGTCTTGCTTTGCGGGGTGATCCTATCCCATCCACGCTCGATGCTCTCCTCCCCCCCCCATGTCCATCGTCCATGCGACTTAATCCGACCACACAAATACCCATCAGGCGTCAAGTTCAGCATCAACCGACTCTGCAGCCCGGGGCTCGCAGTCAAAGTCTCAACCCACACCAGGATCACCGCCGCTCATGGCCCCGACTGATGATTCGCAATGTCGCCTGTCCGAAGGAGTGCACCCACAGTCCGTCGACGAAAGGATCGGCAGCATTCTCGAGCTCATGGGAGCGCCCGTCCTTGGGCTCGACTCCAAGTCCGATCCATCCGACTCGATTGACTATGTCCCCGTACCGCCATTTGTGTTTCCGAGCCAGCACGACGTCCGGCCGATCCAGCAGCTGCAGCAGCACTACAACCAGTTCGAGTATTTGGCCCGCCGCGAAGCCAGCATTCTTGGATACATGAATATCAAGAGTGCGGCCGAGGCTGGAGGACGAAGCGCTGGGGCCAGTCGTCGCCGAGATGTAGCTGAGAGGACGGCTGATCTCTTGGATGACGACGAGGCCGATGACGACAAGGACGACGAGCATGAACCCGGGTATGGCGCGCCGGTCTCGACGGAAGACACCGAGGGGGAGGGCGAAGAAGATGATGACGACGACTATGTACCCGATGAAGAGGACGATGCGGACGAAGACGAGTCTGAGGAAGAGGGCGACGACGACGAGGACGGCAACGGCGAAGGCGCTGGCGATGCCGAGGCCATCACTATCGACGACGAAGACAGTCCGGCGCCAAATGGCGATGTCGACGGCGGCGCCGATGTTGATGTCGGTATTGAGATCGATTCCGATGTCGTGGATTCCTCGGGTATCCTCGGCGGGATGGGTAGCAAGATGGCGACGGCTCCTTCTGTACAGTCGACGCTACAGCTCGGCGTGCCCAGCCCGCAAATCCTTCATGCTGCCCTCGGCGGCTCGGCTCACCTGAAGAGCGATCACAGAGGCAACGCCGAAGCCCACGAAGCGCGTGCGCCTGCGCCGATCCTGGACGACGACTTTTTCGACTTTACCGATGCGATCCAGATGCCCGATGCGGACGACGACCCGTCCACGTTCTTGTCCTCCCAGGGCCTCGGCGACAGGCTCGACATGGCTCCATATCTCAACTCGGAGGATACGCCCCAGCTCTTCGGTGCGCCGCTGGACGGGCTGCTGAGTCTCGGCGGCACGGATCCGATGACCGAGGGCGTATCGGAGCTCTCGATGATGACGAGCGAGACCGGCTTGGGCAACAACGACGAAGCCGAAGACGACGATGAGGATCCTGCATCTGGCGCGATAACGGGCGGGTATCAGTTCGACGGATTCTTTTCGACACCAATGGGCGGCGGCACGGGAGGCGAGGAGCTGTTCTCGGACCTATTTGGAGACATGTGGGATCGCAGCGAGGGCGCATGAGGCGGCTGCGCGGATGCTGCGGGGCTGGCTTGCGATGTTATCAGTCGAATAAACAACGAGACATCGTCTCATTCAGACAAACACGGCGTAGTCGGACCATATCACACACCCTGTCAAGTGGGCACGACGGGGACCAGCGAGTCGCTGCAGATGCAGCCACTGCAGGTCAGGGCAAGAATACATACCTGGGAAGAGGGGAGGCAAAGAGCAGAGCAAAGAGTAGTATCGCTGGTTTGGGTGCCAGTCAAAGCCGTCCAGCCAGATCGATCAACATCAACCAATCCACAAGCCATCAGCGTGTGAAAGTGTCCCGTTTAAACCAAGTGCCGATGCTGGGTGGTTCGTCTGGATCGAGCCACATCCATGCCGTGCGACATGGCGTTCCTCTTTTGGCAGGAGCCGTCCCGATCCATCCACGCGCGTTTTTGCCGACAGCAAGGCAGCAGTTTCGGCACGGAGGGTTGCGTTGCGGGTGTGGAGAATCTGCTCTGCAGGTGTGGAGAATCTGCTCGCGGATCCTGCTGCGAATACGGAGCAAGTGTGCACCGAGCGCAGACCCAAGAGCGCAGACCCAAGAGCGCAGATGCGAACGACGCTGGGCGCTGTGCCGTGTGATTCTCCCTGCACAAAATGCTCTGGCCGGCGCTGGTTGGCCACGGTCCCGAGAGTCCCGAGAGTCCCGAGAGCGGCCGAGAGCAGCCGAGAGCGGCCGAGAGTGGCGCGCCTCGGCCAGCAGCAACCGCGTCCGTGCGACGCTGCTGCAGCTCGCGTGCTGGCAGACAGTGTGTCCAATGCCCGAGACAGACAGGCGCTGTGCAAGGGCCTGTTACGCAGAAACACAGTTTGCATCTCAGCACACAGTGCGCGCAGCCACTGACGCTGCCATGGGCACTGCCATTGTCACAGACGCCTACGCACCTAAACAGCCGCTTGTGCGCGCCGCGCGCCACTCGCCACTCGCGCACGCCCACGGCCCCCCGCCTGTCCTGCCGCGCGCCGCCCCTTCCCCCCAGCGTCGCCTTTTTCGTCGCTTGAGTCATCTCGTCTGGCTCCGCCGGTGATTCAGCGCCCGTCCTCTTGCCTGATCTGTCCTGAGCTGTCCTCTCGTCTGATCGGTCCTGTCGCCCTCCTCGCTCCTTTTAAAGCCCGCCCCGCCCACCGCATCTTCCCGGCGAGCACCTCCTATTTTGAGCCGTCTCCCCAGCTGCCGAACTCGCCTCAGACTACTCTCAGTCGTCCTCCTGGAACGCTGCTTCCATCTGTCTTTCCACCCTCTCCTCTCTCCCCTTGACCTGCGTTTGATACCGCCGCTGTCCTCTGTCGCCATGGCCGTGCCCCGCAAGACCGCCCGCTCTGTCGATTCGGCCCTGGATCTCTCGGCCTCGCCCTTCCCCGCCAACATCAACACCAACAACCTGCCCTTCAAGGGCCCCTACCCTCCTACCAAACCCTCCGATGTCGGCTTCCCCACCCTCCCCAAGAGCGACGACTTCATGTGGGAGACTTCGGATGAGCCCCACGCCACCCGCCGCAAGATCATTCTCCAGAAATACCCCGAGATCAACAAGCTCATGGGCCCGTGCCCAAAGACAAAGTACTCGGTCTTCTTCCTCGTCACCACCCACTTTGCCCTGGCCTACTACCTCAGGGACAAGATGTGGACCCTGCAGTTCTGGCTGCTGGCCTACTTTGTCGGCGCCACCATGACCCACTCGCTCTTCCTCGCCATCCACGAGATCACCCATTTCCTGGCCTTCAAGTCGCCTCTCTACAACCGGCTCCTGGCCTCCTTCGCCAACCTGCCGATCGGGTTCCCTTACTGGGCCGCCTTCCGCGGCTACCACCAAGAGCACCACAACATGCAGGGCGTCGAAGGCATCGACACTGATCTTCCCACGGCTCTCGAGGGCCGCCTGTTCAAGTCGACTCTTGGCAAGCTGTTCTTCTGCACCTTCCAGATCCTCTTCTACGGTATGTCTCACCGCTCGCTTCTGTCACCGTTAGACCTGTTGCTGGTCAGAGATGCGCCTTGCTTCTGCTAATGAGCGACCCGCCAGCCTGAATGGCTGAATTGAAAGTATCTGTGTCGCCCTCTCTGGCGGGTGCTGCCCGATCTTGCGTCATGTTGCCTCCGTCGGCGCTCACTTCTCACGCTCCTCGCGCTTGCTGTGCTCTCACACCACTCATCTTCCATCCCTTCCACTCGTCATCGGTGCCCATCACAAACAGCCCTCCGCCCCATGATCGTCAAGCAGCAAAAGTTCACCAGCTGGCACGTCTTCAACTGGGTCACTCAGTTTGGCGCCATGGGTGCCATGATCTACTTCTGGGGCATGAACCCGTTCTGGTACTTTGCCGTCTGCACCTTCCTCTCGGGCTGCCTGCACCCCATGTCCGGCCACTTTATCGCCGAGCACTACGTCTTTGTCAAGGGCTTCGAGACTTACTCGTACTATGGTCTCCTGAACCTGTAAGCATCGCATCCCCTTCTCGAGCATGATGTCCCCGCGCAATCACCCTTTGCTCGCAAATCATGTCGCCCTGTGCACCGTTCTTTCCGCTACCGATGCGTCCGGCTGCTCACCCGTTGCGCTACTGCTGCTTTCATAGCCTCGCCTACAACGTCGGCTACCACAACGAGCACCACGACTTCCCCAGAATCCCTGGCTCTCGTCTCCCCGAAGTCCGCCGCATTGCCGCCGAGTTCTACGACGACCTGCCCCAGGTCAAGTCTTGGGTCATGACCATCGTCAACTTCATCATCTTCCCCCACATCACCCCATACAACCGTGTCAAGCGAACTGTCAAGAAGCAGTACACCAAGACCAGCGGCGACGCCGAGTAGATGCATGGAGGCCGCCGCGGCCTGGCGGCTGGCAATGTCACCGTCGCTGTCCGCGTGCTGAGTCACCCCCCTCCTCTGATCCTTCTATCACCCTCCTTCTCTGTGCATCAATCTCACCATCCTCCATCTAGAACCTCGAGATTCTCCTATGGGACGCCACAGAACATGTTTGTGTGCGTGTGTGCGCTTTATGCTACTACTATTTCATCAGACTGTTGCAGTGCTCACGGCGAAGCGGGGCTTCTCCCTGCTTCCGAGTGTCGACCTGTGACTTCTCTGGACCATGAATATACACACACGCTCATTCATCATTCGCGGAGTGAGGTGTAGAGGCTCCAGGGTCCCATGACTGCTTCAGCGCCGCGGAATCGGTGCGGCCTTGAGCCAGGATTAGTAGATCGGAATCGACAGCCAGTTCGTGCAGATGCCGTTGATGTAGCTCTTGAGAACAGAAAACTGCGGGGTGAAGAGGTGCAGGCCGTTGATCGCGAACACATTGGTGCCGTCGTCGTCCTCGTTGTACTCGCGTGAGAACAGCTCGGCATAGCAGTGGCGGACATCGCACAGGCTTTCCCGCAGACCCAGCAGCTTTTCGCCACCGTCCATGAACCGCATCAGCTCCATGAGAGCCACGATGGATTTGGCGAGGCAGTGCTGACGGAGAAATGAGAAGAGCGAAACTGCCGTGAGACTGCAATGCCGGAGCAGCTCTGTATGCTGACTTGGAGGCCGACAAAGCCAAAGCTACCCGCTCCCCCAATCGGCGCAAGGGCCTGCAATTCCAAACCTTGCCGTTCGAGGCCATCACCTGGCAGCTCGGATGGGTGACCGGGTCGACAAAGCCGCCGGGCATGAGGTCCTTGACGACATACGAGAGCCGGTGGCCCCAGAACTGAACAACGGCAACTTCGTTGGGCTCGCACAGCCGCTGGATCACCGGGGCGTGCGATTTGTATGCATGGGCGCACCTGGGATCTTGGGGCCCATGGACATTCCAGGGGACATTCCAGGGGACATTCCGGACGGCCAAGATATACGGATGGTTCAAGCAGACAAAGTCAGTTTTGTCACCAAGACCGAATGTGAGAGCCTGCCGGGCAAAGATCGCCTCTGTTTCCATCATATCTCCACGAACCCAGAGCATCTTGGGCTGTCGGACCCGCCCTTTCTTGGCCATAGAAGCTACGCAAAGCATCATGCCTTTGACGAAGCGAAGGAGAGAGACGGCGCAACGAGGTCCTTGTGCCGGACTCCAGACTCACCATTGCAGGCCGCCTGCAGGATGCCCTCAAAGTACGTATCGGACGAGAGACTGGTTCGGGTGGCGTCTCCTACACCACAGTATCTGAGGATATCGGCCACGTACTCGGCGACGGCGCCGGCGCACTGCTTGGGCTGGCTCTTCACGATCCCTTGCGGTTCATCGGCCGCCTTGACGGGGTTTGGGTTGAGCTGCGGGGTGGATCTGCATCATGGATTCGCGCTGGCATCAGCAGACAACCACCAACGATCGCGCTCGCTTTCATTGGGAAACCCATGCGTGCCGCAAATACACCGGCCCGAACGTACCTGACGGGGAGTGCCATGGCGAGAAGCACCAGGAGAGCGATTTTTACAAGCCACATGGCAGCAGTGTAGTTTGCGAGACTCGAGATTCGTTGCAAACAGATGATGGACGCGGGGAAGCAGAACACAGCTGTTGCGACGGCAATCTCCCGCCCGGCTCTCCGTCGTCGCAACTCATATCCCAGGCAGCCCTCAACCTCCCTCCCTCCCCCCAGCCGCGGCAGTATCGAGTTGCGCGGCGCTGGGCAGGAGCTCTCCGGGCCAAGTGTTGAGGCTGGAAGGAATGGCGCGAACTGGACAGCCCGTCGGCCCCCGGCCAATCGAGCGAGACGATGCGACTGTGTGAGTGGCGGGATCGGCGGCAGCAGTGCTCTGCTGTCCCAGGCAGCCGAAGAGTCCCGGCGCCGTGATTGATGCAGGGAATCCCGAGTCCGCCGATGGTGCTGAGGGGGGGGGTTTTCCCAGACATCCTCGGGCGCGAGTTCCCACGCAGACCCACACCCGAATCTCGCCAGCAAACCCAGCATCGGCCGCAGTTTCCGTCATAAGAATCGACACCGGAGCAAAACCACACCCATATCTCGCCGTGGATCGCCTGCCGAACAGAATACGCAAATGCCACGCGTTTTTGTATCGAACGTTGACAGTGCCCTCGGGCACAACATTAGCCGCCTCTTCAGCGTAACGGCCGTTGGGTCCCGGAAGGAGGAGGAAAACAACGAAGAGGAGCTGCCCGAAGATATCGAGGACCCAGACAAGCCCAAAGTAACCGAGGAGAAGCAGAAAGAGACCTACTCGGTCGTCGGCACATTCAGTCCGCGAGTTCGGACCATCGACAACGACCCGCTGAGCGATCCGGCCCCGGTCGTGACGGGGCATATGTTCGAGACCGGGGACAAGAAGCGAGACGAGATGCGGAGGCTGGCCATTGAAAAGTTTGCGATCATAGGCAAGAAACCCAAGTGGGTTCAGGAGACTGTCGGGGTAGGTACCGGCCAGTGTCCGGTGCGGGATTGGGCAGCATTCCTCAGCGTCCCTTGCGCTTGCTGAGATCCGCCAGGGTCTTTGAGCAGCTCAGAGGCGTTCTGGCGTTAGTAAGCAAATGCAGAGTATGATGAAGTGCGTTTCTTTGTAAAGACTCTTTGGCCCGCAAGCTTGACCGGTCAGACATTTGTGTATCCAGGAAACACAAGAGTCATTGCAGGAAGCGCTGCTCTCTTCCGATATCATTGTCTACGACTTGATCACGTCGTGTGAAGAAGCCACATGGGCCATCGAGAGTAAGTGGGCGAGGAGGCCAATGGCGCCAATCGACCAGAGCACGGTGCCGAGAGGCTTGACCGGAGTCGCTTGCGCCACGTGCTGGTCTTCCCGAGACCTCATCTGAACGACACAGCGTCGCAGCACCCGCGGACGGAAAGGGATGAATATGCTTTGGTGCTGAACCACATAATGGCCCATACCCATCCTGAATAACGGTCCCCGCTTGCATCGTTGGATCGTTGCGGTCGCGCAGTGCTTTCGGAACAGTCCGAGTCGTTCACGAAGCCCAAGATCTTCATCGCAGTGTCCTCCATCATGACTTGGGGAAAGACAAAGATGGATCACGTACGTGTTCATACCTTGGTTCTCTACGAGACCGGCAGCGATGAGCGTGGCGTAGAGCCGTGCTATTCGAGCGGTGTGGCAGCCACCTGATTGACCGAACTGGAGTAATCTCTGGCGATGCTGATGACCGTTGTCGTTATCGGTGCACGGCTATATGCAGGATGACCCTGAAGCTTTCCTGGCTGAGGACGAATACCGCCGAAGAAAGGCGCATCCCAATTTCAAACTGCATATCGCGGCCGAAAAATCCATCATCAAATTCGGCAAGAAATCCAACCTCAAGACATACGTGCTTGCCTCTGGTCTGGTGTACCATTCAGGAGACAGCATCTTCCACTATCTCTTGAAGGTACGGAAGGGGATGTTGACAGAACCGGCCTGCAGAGGAGCGAGCGGTGTCGGGAATATGGCCGGCGGCGGTGGAATGGGTCGCCGGAACGTCGGGATCAGCGAGGGAGCAAAGATTGCATATCTCTGCAAGCAGCCGGTATCGCACACATCACGGCCGAGCTTCAAAGCCAAGGAATTATTCTCATGGCGATATCTCCGCCGTCGCTGAACCATGTGCAGGCTGGGTGGCACAACGAGGAGAAGCTGATATGTTACGGCGAGGGAAACAATATTCTGCCCACCATCCATCTGGACGACCTATGCAACATCGTTGTCGAGGTGGCCGACACCCAGCCTGAGAACAAGTATATGCTTGCCATTGACGACTCGAAGCACTCACTCTATGAGATCACTAAGGTCGGTTCCAGTGGGTCTCGGTCGACTGCATGTTGGGGAGTAGCCGAGTCGTGCTGTTGTCTGACCGAGTGCTTGCCTTCACGGGGGTGGGGAATCACAGGCCATCAGCGAGGCACTGACGACCGGCAAAGTCAAGAAGGTTCCAAAGGAGCATGCATTTCTGTACCACGGGCTAACTCAGTCCGATTACGACATGCTGCTCGTCAACTTGAGGCTGGAACCTGGACATGTCAAGGACATGTCGTTTGAATGGAAATATGAGGTGAGGATAGTTGCACTGGCCAGCGCTCGTACCGGCCAATCTGAGCACGGCCGATTTCACCAATCGAGGCAGTCGGCCAGCAACCATCACACCAATGCCCGTCACCGTCGACATCCGCATGCACTTACATTCGCACGCACTCGTGCGGATACGTGTTTACAACACCATGCTCTGATACCGACAACAAACACAACTCCGTTTCTCAGTCGGGTCTGGTCGAGAATCTGCCACAGCTTCTGCAGGAATATAAGGATGCCCGCGGTCTTTCTCCGCTCAAGATTGTCCTCCACGGACCCCCGGCCTCCCGCAAAACCTTCTTCGCCAAGAAGATTGCCGAACACTACGAAATCCACCTGATTGAAGTTGAAAAGACCGTCCAGGCGGCGATTGATCGACTGGTACGTTGCATCAGCTAGAGAATACGGGATGAAAGGGACATGGTGGCTCGGCGGTGTTTCAGTACGGATGTCGTGTCCGAGCGGTGGATACTTGGGACGCTGGGAGAGCACAAGGCCGTGGTGTGATCAAGGAAAACTGATAGCAGAGTGCTTGTATATCGGCGGCTGTCGCAGGAGAGTCGGGTCAACGGCTCGACCAACGCAGACGAGCAGGAAGACGATACCGAGGCTGACAAGGAGCTGCTGGAAGAGCTCAAGGAAGCAGCCAAGGCCAACAACGGCCGTTATCCCGAGGAGCACATCATCAACTTCATTCGGGAGAAGCTGCGATCGATGCCCTGTCGCAACCAAGGCTATATTCTCGACGGTTTCCCAAACACCCTTGAAGAAGCCACACAGCTCTTCCGTCGTAAGTTGCAGGCACATGCCCGCGGCTGCGCCTTGAAAAGCGGGCGAGATCGATGGGCTGATGTTGCCGATTCTCACGGCTGCCACATTGCTTGAACCTCTGCAATGTGCCGTCGTTCCTGCCCGGGGGGGGCGAGATGCTGGCATGCCGTGATGCTCTGTCGAATCTACTTGAGCCTCGCTCTCCTTTTGGAATCGATGCCCGTGCTGCTCCTTTCCCGACTGCTCGACTGTGCTCCATACTGATGACCTTCGTGGCCTCTGCCGCCAGCTGCCCCTGAGGACGAGGGCAAGGACGACAAGGGCAATCCAAACGTTGACGATCTCACCATACCCGAGTTTGTGCTGACGCTGGAGTGCTCGGACGAATACATCAAAGAGAACGTCATGGCCCTGCCCGAGTCCGCAATCGCCGGAACCAAGAACGCCGAGGAGGCCCTTGTCCGACGACTGGAGGAGTTCCGGGCCATGAACACCGATGAAAACACCGTTTTAAACTATTTCGACGAGCTCGAGATCCACCCGATCCCGATTGCCGTCGAGAACGTGGCCCCCGAGGACGTGATGGGCACGATCATCAAGCACATTGGCAAGCCCCATAACTACGGACCAACTCCGGAGCAGCTCGCAGAGAAGAGGCGGCTGGCCGAGGAGGCCAAGGTAACGACACAGATGCGCTGCATAGTGTGATGCTCCCCAGTTGGCCGCGCCACCTGGACAACCTGACGAATTCCAATCGATACTGAGGCTATCCACCACGGTACGATCTAGATCCGCGAAGCTGCCCTCGCCGAAGAGGAGCGTCAGAAGCGCGAGAAAGAAGAAGCCGAGCGACACGCCAAGGCCGTCGCCGAATGGGTATGGAGAGGGATTGCCCGAGCAACAGGACAGATGGCGCATATTCTGTTTGGCATCGATGCGGAGCAATTCGATTCACTTTGCTGCCACACCATCCATCTCCAGAATGCCCGCATGGAAGAAGTGCGAAAACAAGAACAAGACGTCCTCGAGGCACAGTCGGTGCCGCTGCGCAACTACCTCATGAAATTCGTCATGCCGACCCTCACCTCGGGGCTCATTGAAGTCTGCAAGATCCGGCCAGAGGTACTTGGACATGATGGTGGCGCGCGACGGCGATTCTCCATGTTGGCATGATTGTCCAAACTAACGGCAACCTGTTGGTGCGCAAAGGACCCGATCGACTATTTGGCCGAGTATCTTTTCCGGGTAAGCACGCGATACCTTGATATATACCACACACCGCTGCAGCTTTAGTCGGGTGCTCGGCTGACTGGCTGACCGACTGACTGACTGACTGATCAACTGGCTGACTGGCTGTGGTGTGTGCTCGTTGGTTGCTTGACTCTCGATAGAACAATCCAGAGAATTCGTCGTAGGTGACAGGAGCATCCCGCGGATGAGATGCCCATCGGACACAATGCCAAAGGGCATTGGTTTGAAAACAGGGTGCCCCGATGGACTGAATGGTCGAATCGAGCTCGCGGCCGCCCTGTCTCTGGCTGTTGAATATATGTGTGCATCCAACATGCTGCAAACAGGAGCTGGTCTTGCTCGGCCACTTTGGCGTTGTCATGCTCGCTGCGGTGGCTCGATGGCGGGGAGCTCACGCATCTCCGTTATCAATGACGAATGAACGTGTGTATTCACGACCCATGGCCGACTCAGCAGCAGAAAGACCTCCGCCTCGCTGTGGCTTAACATGCTGCGAACGACCTGTGAACATATGTGCCGCGATGCAATGCAACGCAATGCAACAAGAGCGAGGCAAGCGATTTGCGCGATGCAGCAGAGCTGAGCCCAAAATTACAATTCAGTGTTTTTTCCTTTTGTTTGCCCGCTTGAGGATCAAGCATAGAACAGAGACAGCGGCTCACATCAGCCGCCAACAACGAGAAGAGATCGAAACGGAACCGCGACTGCAGGAACTGGGGCGTCTGTCTCTGGATCTATGCTGCCCGCTCGGCCAAATATGCAACCGTGGCCTCCAAGTTATCGTTGTTCCTGTCAAGTGAGTGAGTAAAAAAGCACAGGAGACAGACGCATCAGTATGACCCAGTTACTCTGGCTGTGACACTACAGCAAGAATCATGCCGCGACTTTCCGTGCTTACTTTTTCAGTGCTGCCAGTGCTTCGCCTGTGAATTTCCAGCGAGATTGATGGATAAAACCAATTAGTGCGGACAGTTCGTTCGAGGCAGCGCCATAGAAGCACCATCCCGCGCAGTCTGGCTGCATGACGATCATACCACAGTGGGATTCCAGAGCCGGTCACTCACCTTTCTCAAATCCCATTTCAAGTAGAGCGTCGAGGTTTGCAGACATCTCTTCCACTTTGCCCGCTCCGGGAGCAGGCGAGGCACTACCGGGCTGGGGCTCGGGCGCTGGAACAGGAATGGGCGAGAGCGCAGGGATCGGTGCCGACGCTGGTGCCGGAGAGGACGTCGCCGGCGCAGTTCCAGTGGGTTGGATGGGCGACACAGAAAATGCGTCGTTGAAACCAAACGCTGCGGATGAAGGGGCCTCGCTCGACTTGAACGAACCAAAGGCGTCGTCCAGATTGGCAACGGGTGCCTGGCTCCCCGAGAAGACCGAGTCAAAGTCGGTATCAAACTGGTTAACGACCGGCGTGGAGCTTTGCGATTTGGTTGGTGTCATCATGGCCGTCATCCGTTTGGTCGAGCGCCGCACGTTCGAGGGAGGCGCAAAGTTGCCAAAGGAGGCTTCGAACTTGAATGCATTTTCGTTGATGCCGTCAAAATCAGCGACAGGAACCTCAGGCACGCTCTGCGGGGCCGCTTTCCCGGTCGATCCAGAGAAAGCGTTGCTAAGCTCGGCATCAAAGTCCAGCCCATCCAGCTTGAGCTGGACAGGCTCAGTCACCACCGCCGATGTCGACGCTTCGGGCGCGGGAGCAAAGGCCGCGGTGAAATCAGGCGCCTGGCTGCTCCAGTCGTCAAAACTGAAGGTTTGGTCGACGGCAATCTTGGCGTTGGGAGCGAAGGGATCGTCTTTCTGGAGCTCGGGGCTCTGGCCGGTGCTGGCCAAATCGAACGGATTAGTAAAGTTGCTCTTGAAGGGGTCGTCGAGCGTGCCTGCAAAAGCACCGGCATTGGCTGGCGCGGCGACAGCACGGGTCTCTGTCGCCGGCTGGAACGAGCTTTCGAATTGGTCAGGCGAGGGGAACGAGGTTTCAAATGCCTGGAGATCGATCTTGGGGCTGGCGTTGCTGGGCGGCACGGGGTTGCTGCCAGAGATACTCGCGAAGACATCGTTCAGGTCGGCGGCGTTGGCCGCAGGCTGCGAGGGCAGTTTTGACTCGAAGCCGGCAAAGGCATCATCAGCCAGGAAGGGGTCCGAGGCCAGAGAGCCACCGGGAAGGCCCCCGGCGGCTACGACAGGGGATTTGCCCAAGCCAGGAGCTCCCGCAGGGACAGTCGAGGGGGTCGCCGAGGGCTTACTCAAGGCAGAGCTCTTAGGCGCATTGAACTTCATCAGCTCTTCAAACGAATCCTTCTTCTCGAGCTTGGGCGCAGCACCCTGCGACAGCGATCCAAAGGCAAGCGACTCAGAGGAAGGCGCGCTTGTGGGCCTGCCCTGTCCCTCCGAAGACTTTGTCGGCTTGGACGACAGCGACGGGACAGGAGGCGCGGGGTCGCTGGAAATGCGACCAAGGGCCGGAGGCACAGCCTCCTGGAGGTTGGGGGACACGGGCAGAGGAATGCCAGCAGCCACCGACGGCGAAGGCACGGAAGCTTGGGACAGGATCGAAGCCGGCTTGGCAGCCCCAGAGACGCTGTCGAACGAGAAAATGTCCTTCTCGACAGGCTTGCTGCTGGGCTTTGGGGTCTCAGCGGCCTTGACGGCGTCAGCCAAAGCCTGGCCCTCTGACACAGCCCTCACGAGCTCATGCTGCTTCTCGACAAACTCGGCCTCGAGTCTGGCCTTCTCGGCCTTGCTCTTCTTGATCCGCTCGCGGTCGCGGTGGTTGGCGGCATACTGTGCAGCCACCTGCCGCTCCAGGGAAGTCGATTTGGCACGCTCCTCCTCCAGCTGCTTCGTGACGGCGTCCAGCTCGGCCTGGATGCTCTGGTGCTCGGCATGAGCCGATTGGAGAACCTGGTTGTGAATGTCGCTGCTCTGGAGGACCGACTCGATCTCGGTTTTGAGCTCCGCAATCTGTCGGTGGGTTTCGGTCTCCAGAGCCTGGTAATCTTCGATGCGCTGCTTGAGATTGTGAGATTCGGCCAAAAGCTGCGCCTTGGCTTCATCCAACTTGACCTTCTCGGCATTCACGAGCTGAACGGTGGCCTCCAGACGTGCCAGCTCTGTCTGAGCAATCTGGAGGGTCTGTCGCTCGCGGAACAGCTCAGCCTCGGTATCTTGGAGATACTGGATCTCGGAGTCGTAGGTGGCCTTGGTCTGCGAGAGCTTGACCGTGAGATGCAGCTTGGTGTCGTTGGCCTCGCGCAGCTCCGCATCCACAGCGGAGCGCTTGGCCTTGATCTCCTCCAGATTCGGGGTGATGGCGTCGATCTGTGACTGAAGGCTCTGAATATCGGTCTTGCGGATGGCGAGGTCATGCTGACGCTTTTCAAGATCAGCGGCTTCACGGCTTGCGAAGCTGGCATGGCCAAGCGGAGGCACACTGACGCTCGAGCTGGCACCACCGAGCGCAGGAAGTCCGCTGAGACTCGAAAGACTGCCGAGCGTGCCCTCTTTTGGTTGGATAAAGCGTTGAAGAGTCAGGCCCCGGGTTATTCAGACGCCAGCGAGCCAATATACGGCACTCAACGCTGCTGTTGGTGCCTGCCCAGGCTGAGCGAGTGTGTCCAAACCCCACAAGCAATGCAAGCAAATCACTCACTGAGAGCACCGGTCTCCTGAAGGGGCTTGGGAGCGCCGGCTGATGCGTTGGATCCGTCAAAGTCGAGGAGCGAAGGCGTGCTCAGGGCTCCACTCAGACCCTTGGACGTCGACGACAGCAACGAGGCAGGCAGGACTGCAGGCACGGGGTTACCGGCCGAAATGTGCTCGATCAGCAGCATGGCAGCAACAAACTCGTCTTTTGTCAAGCGACCGGCCTTCTGCACATCAGCGAGATCCCTGCGAGAGGGGACACGACAAAGCAGTGAATGTCAGCGGGAATGCAGGGCCAGGAAGGCTTCAAGCGCAACAGTAGCATGGAACGAAGATGGGCAAGATGCATACCAAACTTGCGCCAATGTCGTGCTGGGGAGCTTGGACTCCATAAATAAAGGGTAGGCATCTCCGCCTGAACCAGTTCGCACAAGTTAGCAACAGCCTGAAGCCCATCGACAGCCCTCGATCCCGTGAGCAGCAAGTATATCCAGCTGAGTTGGCGACAGGGGATCAACGACGGATGACAACAGCCCTGGTCTGTCTCATGTCCCACGCTGCGGCCCCGGGCCAGGTTGCTCTTGCGTATGCCACATCCAGCACAATCCGATCGCCATCACCACCAACAGATCAGCGTATTGAGATGGAAACCCACATACCGGTCAGGAAGCCCTTCCTTTCGCTATCCTTTTGGTCAAAGATGGTGCCATACTTGACTCTTGCCTCGGGCGTCAGCACCAGCGCAGGCGAAGGTGCACCGGGCTGGGGAGTCGAGAGCGCCGGGTTCGAAGTGGAAAGACCCGATGTGGAGAAGTTGGCTGTCATGCGGCGGCTGAGTGATGCTGTACTGCCAGACTGCTTGCTGGGAGGAGCGCCAAGGATGGGGCTTCCGGGCGGCGAGTTCACATTGCCAGCACTGGCCGAGTTGGCCATCGACACAGCGTTGAAGAGCCCAGGGGGGATCGAGGTCGGCACAGACGTCATGGCACCAGATCGGAGCCTCGAGATGATGTACATGGCAACCATGAATTGGTTCAAGGTGAGCTTGCCCGTGCTCTTGCTGTCGACCAGGACCCTGCACCATGAGATACGTGAAGGCCGTTTGCTGCGTCAGATACTGTGCTGCAGCCAGAGATCAGCAGTCGGCTGTGTCCATGATAGCCTCGTTACAAGGTACTTGCGCTCCTCAATTCGTCGGCCGAACTCACGCCTGCACCCACTCCAATACCCCCTTACCACACGCTTCCAAGGACATCCAGAGGCAGGCCGGACTTCATAAACACCTCGCGAGCATTGTCGCCCGTGACCAGGCCGTTGCTTGGCTGGCTGGCAGAAAAGGCAGCCAAGAAGCGCTCACGCTCCTCAGGCAAGATAGTGAAGCTGCTACCGGTAGCGTGGGCAGAAAGACTGCCGGTGCGGTGCAGCGGCATGGTCTGCAGGCTAAACATTGGCGCAGTTTCGGGAACGATGCCCTCGAAGGTGGGCAAGGGGCAGGCTGAAAGATGCCAAGACGGACGAGGTGAGCGAGACTGCGTCGTCAGCAGGTGGATCGCAGTGGGGTAGAAAGGCGGTGCAATGAAATGGAGGCCAGCTGTAGAGCGCACCTGTTCCCAGGGAAGCCAGGCTGGCCGGGCGGCCGCTCTGGCTCAGGGCAATCAACTTGAGAGCCTTGTAGAAACTCTCCCTGGTCAGGAATGCCTTCTTGTCCGGATTGGCCAGGCTCCATATCTGCCAGCAGAACGACCAGTCGATACAAGTGGGTGGTACACCAGAAATGATAGGTCAGAGACAAACAGGCTCATTTGGCATAGCTCTAGAACTGAATGGTCTCTGTTTTCGCTTCTCAAGGAGGCGATATCCGCCAGAGGAGATAGGGGGAGGCAGCCAGGAGTTGTCCACGGACGACAACAGCGACCTTACCTCGCCCAAGACGTCATGCGAGAGCTTGGACTTGGACATAAACGCCACAGCCAGCGGGGGAGTAATGACGCCCTTGCTGTCAACATCGGCAATCTTGAAGAAGTATGAGAAGGCCGAGAGCTCCTCCTGGGTCAGGGGCAGACCGAAGGATTCCAGAGCCGGTGCTACAGGATGGAAAGCCGGGGAAGCGGATCCGTTGGAATCGCCACAGATCAGGTCAGCTCCACGATTGTGTCATTGCGACAGATATCGACCAGGCAGAGGCGACGCCGGCTGGGTACCTGGAGCCTTCCTTGGCAAAGTAGAGTGAGACTGGCTCTCGTCGATTCCAGCGGCTCGCATCGGTTAGCGGTGAAGACGGACGAAGCAATATGAGATCGGCAGAGTTTTCGGGTGGCTGTACGAGCAGAGAGAGCGCGCTTGTGGTTTCGGTTTGTACAGAATACAGGGACACGAGGGTGCAGATGGGCAAGATATGAGATTCGTTCGCAGAGGCGAGCCAGAACGTCGTCGCTGATGGTTGATGGGTTGGACGACGGGTGGGTGGCGGGTGATTGCGGGGTGAGCCACAAGGGGCAAGAGGCGGGACGCGGCACACCGGCTCGAGCCGGATTTCATCTGCGGCTCGAATGGGCTGCGCGGCGGCTGGCGAGCTCCATGATGGCCAGGCATCGTTTGGCTGGCCGCCCAGCATCGCCAGACCAGATCAGGGCTCGGGGCGACTGCACCAGCGACTGCACCAGCGAGCTCCACGGATCCAGAGGCTGGCCAACGCAGCATGCCAGTGGACTGCCCTGTTTGTGACCGGCAGTTTGATGCATACGGCCCGGAATGCCAACAGCACGTCGAGGCGCACTTTGCCAGCGACGACCAAGTCCCGCTCGACGTCGACGCTGATCACTACGGCGATCTGTCCGAATCCGAGTCGGCCCTGCAACAAGCCGACTTTAGAGAGTGCACATACGGCACCTGCGAGAAGCTGGTGCCGCAGCGGCAGTGGGAGGCGCATCTTCTCAGTCACATCCAAGTGCGTATTCACTGCAGCGAGGACGTTGCCGGCGAAGGCACTGCCTTGTGGATGGAAACATTGCTGCGTGCATGGAAGGCATGGAAGGCATGGAAGGCATGGAGGGCATGGAGGGCATGGAGGGCATGGAAGGCATGGAAGGCATGGAAGCGGCAAGATGTTCACGCATGAGCCCGCTTCCGAGTTTTCAATACTAATTGCTGTACCATGGGCCGCCATGAGCAGGAGCAGGAGCAGGAGCAGCAGGTGAGTCGGAGTGCAGAACATGTCGGAATGCAACAAGCCTCGACCAACAGTGTTCTGATTTGCGTGTGTCCGCAACGCAAGGCCGATTCAGCAAGCGTACCCGCAGGTGATACGACCGCTGAGCAACAATTGGCTATTCTGGAATATCCGGACTGGCTCGTCTCGATGTTCATCGGGGAGAGCAGCCTGCTCATCAGCAACCTGTTGCCATGCATAATCAGGAGCATCAACGCCGGTCCACCTTGGCTCGAGTCTGCCCCATGGGACATCGCCGCCAATGTCGATGATATTCAGAGTGCTCGTGGCAAACATGCGACTGAAGGCACAACTGGGGACCTCGGTAGCGGTGCTATCGCACCCCAAAACACAAATCCACTGCACCGGTACGGTTGCATCTGGCTTGTATGCGTTGGGCACTTGGTATACCAGCGACATCGGAGTCTTTATCGCGGTTCTCACGTTGTCGCTTTGCTAATGCCACAGATCCGAGTGTCGATAAAAAGTGGGGATGTGGCTATCGAAACCTACAAATGCTCCTGTGAGTCGCCTGCACCAGAAGCGAGGATTGGTGTGGCGTGTTTGGAATCCCGAATACTCATCTCTCCGGCTCCACAGCTCTTGCCTGCTTGGTATTCCCGAGTATGCCGACGCCTTTCGTGACAAGCCACGGCTTACAACGTTATCCAGCGAAGTGCCCACTGTGTTTGAGCTCCAGCGCTGGATTGAAGAGGCCTGGTTCCTTGGCTTTGATCAGGTATTTATCGCAAACCAGCGACGGGCTTGTCCTTGCGGATCGACACGGGAATAGCCACTCAGTTACCGCGCTGCCGTAACGGCCGCATCCTTACTCGAATCCTCGCTCCCAGGAAGGAGGCCGTCAGCTCCACAACTGCCTTTACAAGACACGCAAATGGATCGGCGCCACAGAGATTGCCGCACTTTTGCTCTCAGTCGGCATCCGGCCCGAGCTCGTCGATTTCTACAAGCCCAGCGGGCCATCCGGAGGACATCCCAAACTGATGGACTACGTTCAGAATTACTATGGTCAGTATCGATTTTGCAAGCAATCCCAGGCCGTGTTTCGACGCAAAAATGGCACACTCAACGATCCCTCCGCGGCGACTGTAGGATCCGACGAAACGCGGGGAGTTCCTGTTTTCACGGCCAAGCCCCCGTAAGTCTGAGAGCGCCATCGACCAAGCCCCTGACTCGGCATCGGGGGTTGCCCAGATCGTGGTTTGGCCATGGGCTGTTTGGCCTGTCGACGCTGCCCATTTCCTTAACCCCGTTGCTCTCTGCAGACTCTATTTGCAGGTACTTACAAACAAGGCTGCCGCGGGCTCTCGAGTAACAGCTGCCCTCCATGGTCACTTAGGAATGGGCTGCGTCCTAATCAATCGATCGGTCGTATGGGACAACAGCATCAGGGGCACAGTCGAACGATTGTTGGTATCGAAACAACGAGACGAGGAGACCGAAGCTTGATTGTGCTCGATCCGGGCAAGCGCATTCCGGACCAACTGCTCAACAGGGACAACTTTTCGATCCCAGAGGTCTTTCGTCCGCTCAAGCTGCTCAGGGTCACCGAGGATATGCTCAAGGAGCATCAGCAGTACCAAATAGTCTGCATCAAAGACTCTACCGTGGGTTACCCCAGTACAGAGGAGCAGCAGCTCCACATGACTTTGAGGAGCATCCGGATCCCGTGATAGCCGTGACCTATCGCAGCGGCATCGGGCGATATCGGTAGAGATCACTGGCGTTTGTTTGGCTTGGCCAGCCGGCCTGCCCTGATTCGGTGATCTCCCCTGTTGGCGGCCTGGAGTCTGGGCCAATGGCGGGCAACATCCGACGGTCTGTCTGCGTCATCTTGGGCCGGCCTCTGTCGTTCGGTCGAGGCCGCCAATAAAAGCTGTCGCCGGGCAGCCGTGCAAGATAGGATGGGCCATCGGGCTCGGGGGGCTCTTGCAGTGCCAGCCGCACTGGCCAATAAGCTCACGTCAACCTTCGGCTGTCACCGGGGCAGCGATTGGCCAACGGCTCCGCCACGCCAACCACGACGCGTCACTTCATTGACAGGTCTGGCGCCACCGACCCGTCCTATTGGCCCTGGAAGCGCCAGCCATACAGATGGCGCGGTGGGCGCCGTGAGCCAGGGACTGGCAGCGAGGGCTGCAGCGGCGATCTGGCCCAGGACCCATGCGGCGGGTCCAGATATAAGCGGCCGGCGGCCGGAGCACACCCCGTGTCTGCCACTCAGCATCTCCTCGCCACAACGGCACCGCACTTGAGATCCCTCTGTCCTGGACACGCAAAGCAGCATGCTCTCTGTATCTCGAGGATTCCAGCTCCTTGTGGCATTGGTGCCGCTCGGATGGATGGCATACATGGCACAGGGCCGCATCGGCATGAACATGACCAACAGTCTCTCGCCCATGGACATCTACTATATCGCATTTGCGCTGTCGCCCCTGGTTGTCTTGTGCGTCTCGGCCGTGCTGCTCGACAACCCTGCTGCCGATGCACTCTACAAGAGCAGTTCAAAGACTCGTTCGTCGAGCCGAGTTGATCGCTTCCTCCATCGCATTTGGAAGCCACGATGGCAGGTCTTCAAGGGTCGCTTTGCCGACAAGTCCTATGTCGGCAACCCCTGGTCAACGGCCGAGCTTGCGATACTCGTTCTGCTTGTGCTGTTCAACCTTGCGTGGATTTTTGTGCCTATCATCATCCGCATGCTGCCTTCCCCTGGACGTGCGCCGCGGGTCATGAATCTCTATCGCTGGGTGCGCTCGATCGGCGTCTGGACCGGTAAGTCCATCGCTCCCTGCGGTTAATGTGGCTTGGACAAGAACTGCCGAGTAGCTTGATTTGCATTCGGAGACAATATGGCGCTTCAGGCTGCATGCAAACGGAGCGCGCAAATACAGGCAGTGTCTCTTGTCAAATCGGTGGCTGACATGTCTCGGCCTCTTTCTCGCTGGACAGCCTACGCTGGCTTGTGGGATGCAGGCCTCTGTGTCTTGTTTGCGATTCGCGAGAACGCCGTCATGAAGAACATCCTTGGCAAAGATGCCGGCCAGTACCACCGCGTCATTCGCTTCCACATTGGCCTGGGCTACGCCAGCTTTGTGATGGTCACCATCCACTCGCTCTACTTCATCATCGACTTTCTGTACAACCAAGAGTTCTTTGAAGAGATGTTCCCCTGGCTCTCCAACGGAGGTTATGAAAACTTTTACGGCTTCCTCTCGTGGCTGGCCTTGATTGCCATGATCATCACATCGGTTTACAAGGTGGGCATGCAGACACAGCGGAGTCGCATTGAAGGGTGATCATCTCGATCGGCGACGCGCTGTCGTCCTGGGACTTGCGCCACTTTCTCTGGTCGGGTTGCTCCATGCCATTTTGTTTTGCCTGTCTGATGGGCACCAACGCCAATGCTCTTGCGCTTCCCTAGTTTGCGTACTCACATTCTCGTCGTCCCACTGTCTCCAGATCCGACGTTCGCGCTACAACGTCTTTTACTGGACCCATCAGCTCTACTTCGTTTACTTTTTCTGTGCCTGGATCCACATGGGTTCCTACTGCATCTATCCCGTCATCGGGCCTTGTATCTACTTGATCTATGATCGACTGAGGCCCCGCCTGGGCACCAAGACGGAAACCATGGCGGTGATCCGCAAGACAATCTCGGACTCCATCATCGAGCTCACCATCCCCATCGGCTCGGCCTGGAGATTCACCAGTATCTATGCTCCCGGCGACTGGGTCAACATCCAAGTCCCACAGATCTCCAATTTCCAGCAGCATCCGTTCAGCATCGCCTCGTACTGTCTGGACACACCCAATGCCATGGTTCTTTACATTAAAGCCAACGGCGCGTGGACCCAGAAGCTTTCCAAGCTGATCGCCGAGCACGAGGACCGGGTTGAGGTCCCCATCCGCGTTGACGGACCATTTGGCTCTCGCAGCACCGACTACCTCAATCTGGATCACCTCGTCATCGTCGCGGGTGGCTCGGGCATGGGCGCTCTGATGCCGTACATCCTACACTACAGCATTGCTGGATCGGCTTCTGGGAAGCTCACGCTGGTCTGGACCGCCAAGAAAGAGTCCGATATCCTCGCCTACGCCTCATTTGTCCGCGAACTGGCTGACGAATCGTCGCTGCTGCACAAACGAGTTGACCTGCATCTCCACATCACTCGGTCCGAGGCCGTCGTGAGCGATACTCCAGCCACCCCCGGTTCCCCGAACGACTCTGAACTCAAAGAAAAGCAAAGCCTCGGCCTCATATGCGATACTCCGAGGGTCATCAAGTCCCCACGCCCTCTTGCCGTTCGCTGGCTGAGCATCCGAGACCGCTCGGGCGAGATTGCCTTGGCGGTGATGGTCTTTGGGTTTGCCGTCCTGGGTTGGTACCTCGGCATCCGTCTCAACTTGACCGGCCCAGCAGCTCAAAAATGCAGCGCCAAAACAGCATTCAAGCTCACCGGCCTCGATCACTTCCTCTGCTGGTACTTTATGCCCGCAGGCAGTCCAGTGCTCTCGATTCTGCTTGCACTTGTTGGCGGTTTGGCAACCACAGCGTGTGCCAACATCCTGCGCTCTCGTCGGAGCGCGACCGCCTGCTCGACGCTTTCTGCCGAGTCCGACGAGACTCTCAACGGACGATACTCGAGCGAGATGCTTGCCGCCGTGCCTCCATCTATCTACGTCCACAAGACCCGACCAGACTTTGCGACGCTGTTCCAGACTCTGGGACTCGAGGAGGCTGGCGCCAAGTCCCAAGTCGCCGTCATGGCCGCTGGTCCCGAGCGACTCATGCGACATCTGCAGTCGATGGTTTCGAGCTCCAAGAACATCCAGTGGTACCGCGAGTCCTGGAAGGTCTGATGGGCGCGACATCACCCTGGTATCGATCAGTCACTTTGGTATTGATCAGCCAGATCGCCGAGCGTCGGCCAGTTGCACCCCTCCTCCTTGAACTGCTCGACCCAACTCCAGGCATCAACGGCACGCGCAAACTCCGGTCAAATCTTTGGCCGCAAGAAACACGAACCACCGATGCATATCGCTCAGCACTCGTTGCTGTCATGAACTTCACCCAAGCCAAGATCAAAATCACAAATTTGCCGACACCGCTCTGCACAAACTCTTCTCTGTCCATGCGTTCCAAATTGTACCATTCCACTCATTTGTTCACATTGTATCTGCCCCGCACTGCACAGATCTATGACACCTTTCCATCATCCCCATCGATATGAACCAAACCCGTGCGCGTGTTGAATACATTGATTGCAACATAGCACCGTTCCCGATTCGCGCGATGGGATGGGCAAGCAGTTAGTCCCATCCGCCCTGTCCAGAGAACTCAGATGTCGATGTGGGCTGCAGCATCGAGGGATCGAACGGCGTCGCTGCCACTGCGGATGTCGCTTGCACAGTTCCTGACTTGCGCCCCTTGTCTCCTTTGGCATTGATGACTGCGACCACGCCGGATCGATCAGAGTCGTTGTGATGGTCTGCCTTACCGGCACTGACGCTGGACTTGGTGACAGGAACGGTGGCTGTACCCGCCAGGAACGATGGCGCCGAGGAGGCTGGAGATGGTGTCGGGGGCTTGGGCTCGAGATTCGCCGCCGACTGATCAGGTTTCCTGGCAGACTGAGGTCCGGCCACGGGTTTGGATACCATCCGAGGCTTGGGGTGAAGACTGGGCTCGGACACGAAAAAGTCGTCCTCGGTGCTCTTGAGTGATTTCTTGGCCGACGGTAGCTCTCCTTGACGGGAGTTCCGCTTCCGCTCTCCCGAAAGCGGACGCTTAGAGCTCGGCACCTTGGTCAAAGTTACTGCTGCTGCTGCTTTGGAGTCCTTGGTCACCTTGGCCGTCTCTTTAGCCTGCATCTCCATCTGCTTGCGGATATCTTTTCTCTTCAGCTTCTTCTCTGGTTCGGTGCCCAGCAGATGCAGGGGACGAGGTCCCTGGCCCTTGAAGGTCGATGGAGTTGCCGGCTTGGCGGGTGCATCCTCCAGCTTCTGTTTCTTGGCAGGCTTAGGGCGCTTCTCCGCCGCGGGCTTGGAGTGCTTTTCGCCACTCAGACCGACCTCCTTATCCTCGTCTTCAGGCACCGGCTTGCGCTTCTTGGCGACCTTTGCGGGCTGGGCGGACTGGACGGGCTCAGCCGTCGCTTTTTCGCGCTCCTGACTCTTTTTCTCCTTGATGATCTTTTTGATCTTCATGCTCTCGCGTTTCTTCTTGCGCTCCTGGAACTTGGGATCAAACCGGTCGCCATCGAGGATGCGGAGGCTCGGGAGCATCTTCAGAATCGACTCGCGGTAGTTCTCCTTCTCACAAATTGGGTTGCCCTTCAGGTTGAGATGGGTGAGCTTGATGAGCGATGACAGCGGAGCAATGTCAGCGAAGGTGGCAATCTGGTTCTTGCCCAAATCCAAGATCTCGAGTGACGGGAGGAACCGGATTGTCTCGGGGATGGACGAGATCTTGTTGTCGTTCAGCCGAATCTCTCGGATCTGGCTGTTCTTGGTCAGGTCCGGGAACTGGTGGATGTTGTTGTGGGCAACAGAGAGCTTTGTGAGCTCCGCCAACGAGCCAAGCCCCGAGATGGCGTCGATTTTGTTGTGAGAGAGCACTGTTGCAGAGTTGAAATGAATCCGACTCATTAGACTGCTGGCAGGCTGAATCGCTGGTACAGTCCGTCGCTTGATCACAATGCGTGAGCAAGGTCGGGAAACATAGCAACGCTGTGGGGGGGGGGTGCAGCGATAGATTCATAGCTTCCGATTGCTGCGCGATGGCCTACCGATGGTGTTGAGCTTGGTGAGTTTGGTGAGGTTCTCGATGACTGTTATGCTGTTGTTGTTCAAGATCAGTGCCTTCAAGGATGTGCACGACTGAATGTGGCTCGATATCCGGGTGACTTCATTGAAACTGAGGTTGAGGACTGAGCCCGCATATGCCGGATGGATTGGACAAGACGGCGGCTGTGAGTGCATGCACAGCGTATCTCGAGGGCCCAGCCGCCATCACAAGGGAGACGACGGCTCTGAGTCAAAGGAATCCGGGACTATCATCAAACCAGCGGCTCAGGGTATGGATATCACGACAGTACCAGTCAGGTTCTTGAGGGTCGAAAATCCCTCCAGGGTCTCGAGCTTGTTGCCCTTCAGGGTTAGGTACGAGAGCGCCATATTGTATTTGATGCCACTCAAGGCATCAGCATGCCGGATATCGTTTTCCGACAAATCGAGCTTTCTCAGGTTGACGGCAAACGAGATGTCGTCAATGTGGGTGATGCCCATGCCGGAGCAATTGATGTCCTTGACATCCCGCAGATTCTGTCCAGGACATCGGTCTCCAAGGTTGGCCGGGGTAAGACGCATCGGAGAAGCACTTTGATAAAGCAGAACCTGTGACAAACAGGTATGCGCTGCAGGGCAGGCCCATTTGCGGTTCGGGATGGAACAGCTGTTAATGGTGGATCTCGAGCCGACGGTCGGGGCTTGATTAGCCGCGACCAACCCACAACAATGCCTCGAATATCGAGACGACCCGATGCGATGCGCACTGGATATCGATATGTACAGACGGGCTTGGAGTTTGATGCTCAAATGATAGACGGCAGAGCGGTTGCTGCGGTCAGGTCTATTGCGTGGATGCGGCGGGCTGGGCTGATCAGGGCAGATGCGCAAGTCGCAGTTGATGCAGATGATCCGCCAGATCAGCCAATTCCGGGACGGACGGAGCACCCCGCGCCAAAAACAAAAAAATTGCGCAGCACCACGTGTGTGGCTTGTGACTGGAGCACCCTGGCATGATCGAGGGGTTCTGTGGGAACATGTGCTGAAAGAACAATGGGACACATCGTCTCGCTCGGACAGAAACACGGCGTGATATCACTGGTTCGGGGGCCGATCAAAGTCGCCCGACTCGCACAACCCACAAGCCATCCGTGTGAAGATGTCCAGTTTGCTGTATTCGTGGAAGGAAGTTGGATCCACACATCCAAAACACACCGATAGTAAAGTGGGCGGCTCTGTACAAGCGCTGCAGTGCATGAGCAGCCCGTCTTCTCCAATCTAAAACCACCACACATAGAAGAAGGCAATGTTTCCAAAAGGAAACTGAATACAGATCAACCCGGGATGTCCGACGATGGGACCGACTGGCGAAGATTCTTGGCTGTGGACGACGAGTGGAGTGTCAATGCTGCGGCATGAATCGTGTGTCTGGACATAGCGGCGGGCAGAAACAGCCAAAACTCGCTCGCAAGAGTAGCTTACCAAATGTAGTAGTTGGCGCGATCGGTCGAGCACGAATACCATCCGTTGTGACTAGAATCACAAGGAAAGTTCAGCCTGGGAGTCGGCGATGGTAAATGGGATGGAGAGACAGTTGTGCTTGAGCGAGATTGGGAGGAGCTGGTGGTGGAGGTAAATGTTCCTGATGGCGCCACCACGGAGCTCGAGCGTGTGCTGGTGCTTGATGAGATCCAAGAGGAGGATGTCGATGATTTAGAAGTCGTACTACTTGGAGTAACCGATACCTGTGGGCCTGGAGAAGATAGTTGTGCCGTAGGAGCGGCTGAAAGCGGGGGCGAAGTGCTTGAGACCAGCAGCGATGAGTTGAGGGATGATGATGATGATGATGATGATGATGATGATGATGATGATGATGATGATGATCGTGATGGTGATGGTGATGGCGATGATGATGATGATGGGGATGGCGATGGTGATGGTGATGATGAAACAGTGATTGAGGCCACGAAACTGAGTCCCAATGAGCCGCTAGAGGATGAGACGGTAGGTGACGGGATAGGGCTGAACGATGCTGTTGATGATGGTGTTCCGGAAGAGGTTGATACCACAGACACTGATGTCGATGTCGATAGCGATGTCGATAGCGATGTCGATAGCGATGTCGATAGCGATGTCGATAGCGATGTCGGCAGCAAACTAGAGCTTGAGATGCCAACGGTTGTGCTCACAGTCGGCAAAAAACTCGAGATACTCGATGTTGCTTGAGTGGTTTGAGTACTTTCTGTCGCCGAGGCATTCGGCCCGCTGCTCGAAAGAGAAGTATGGATATCGGCTGAAGCCAAGACTGTGACTGATACTTGGCTCGATGATGATGATGGCACTATGGATTAGAAACAACAATGTGAGCGGATATGAAGCCATCACGGCCATTGCGTTGGTGATGTATCTATACGAGTGTGGAGCGGCCGATTCGGCTTTACCTGATGACTGCGATCCAGTTGGACCGATCCCAGGCGACATGGAAGTGCTGCCTGAGGTCGGGGATTGTAGCCCACTTGATATCGTTATCAGCGGGATGATCGATGTATATGTGGACATTGTCGTGCTTGACTGGAGCTGCTGAGCGGACGAATCAGAAAACACAGGGGCCGAAGAGAAATTTGTCGTGGTAACTGTCGAATCAGGTGGCAGAGAGACCGTGGCGCTCGAAAGGACAGAAGTAGTCGAATCGATGAATGCCGCGGTGGTTGAGCTGGGAGAAGTTGAAGTGGTCCAGCTCGAGGTGACCGGGATGCTCAAGCTGAGAGGAACCGAAGATGTCGAACTTGACGACGGCCCAACTGAGCCGACAGATGCCGGGGTCGTTGAACTGGCAAAGTAAGTACTTGCAGAGCTGGACGATGTTGATATCGTAGCGCTGGTGGGTGTCGGCGCCGGGCCAGATGTCACTGTCGCCGATGGAGGCGGCGTCGTCGAGTTCGATATCGAGCCAGAGGATGAGAGTAGCGATTGCTGCTGGCTCAGTACTAGGCTCGACGACGCAGCCGTTGTTGACGATGGTGAAGTGATCACGGGTGACGGCGGCGACGGCGACGGCGATAGCTGCGATGATACCGTGGCATTAGAAGTGGGGATAGCGGACAATGTTGACCAAGTCTCGGATTCGGATGCCGCTTCTGTCGTTGCGCCGGCATTTGGCGATGTTGTGCTTGTGGATATGCTGGTCGAAGCCGAGATTGAAGCGGTAGACGTGCTTGCAGCTGTTAAAGACACCAGTGTGGACGAGGATACTGCTGTGGATGAAAATTCCATTGTGGACGAGTTGGTTGGAATAGCTGCTATGGTTGATGTTGTTCCGGATGCCAGATTCTGGACAGGCGGCAGGCGGTTCAGGCAGGACTGGGCGTCAACCGACCACACGAGCTCGCTCGCGGTGCTGGAGGACCGGGGCGAAAAGCAAAATGGGTAGACAAAGAGGCCCTCCTCGAGCCCAGCGACGCAGAGGGCAGATGAGTTGGACTGGCTTTGGATCCAGGTGGCCTGGGCCAAGGTGTTGGCAGACCATTGCTGCGATGCATCAGAGCTGGAGTTGCATGGGCGCAGGCCAAGAGTGTAAACGGGGTTCGCAGCGCCGACGATCGAGTTGAACAGAGCGGTCAGACACAGGCCGGATGTGTAGTGGACCAGCTGCGTGGACTGGAGCGACCACAGGGTGTCGTTGCAGGGAACTGTTGCCGCCGGGGAGGCCAGAAGGGTCACCTGTGCAATACAGAGGTGTAAGAACCACAATCTGAGGCGAAAGGGCATGTGCCATGGCTGGGTAGATCGGGGCAAGCAAGATGCCGACGAGGAAGGGGTTGCAGTCTTACATTCTGATTGTCAGTTGACGCGAGGTAGAGCGAGCTCCATGTATTTGAGATCAGAAACGGCGGCAGAGTCGAGGGAGACCGAGTAGTGCTCATGGCGAGATATGTGGGAGGCCGACTGGGACCGAGGGTGCTGCCCATCTATATGTCTGGCGGCTCATATGGACGCAGATCAGGGCGGCGAAACGCAGATCGGCCTGGCTCAACCGGAATCGGGGCGGAGCGCAAGGGGCAAGGGACATGGCAAGGGGATATGGGCGGCAGCCGCAGCGGCATGGTGGGAGCCATGGTGAATGCAAGGAGAAAGGCAGGCGAGCCGTAAACGGCGGGATCGTGGTGTCGAGACGAAGCGGTGATGGCGAGGAGTGGTATCGATAGCGGCAGTGAACGGTCTGAGTGCATCGACGATGGCGGTATCAGCGATATCACAACCTCGCAGCCTGGACAGACGGGGCAAGTGCGGATCAGAGCGACCGAATGCCATGAGCTCTCGGTGGTCTTGGCGCTGACGGTTGGCAGGCCGTCGTCGTTGTAGGCAACGAAAGAGCAAAGCCCGCCGGCAAAGAAAAAAGAGACGGGAGATCCGCCCAGTGGATTGAGTACTCGGCGCGGCCTCCTGAACAACCACAATAACAATTACAACAACAACAACAACAATAATATCAACAACAACAACATCGATGCCATTGGCGTGGACAGCAAAACTCCAGAATGCAATGTCGCTGTAGCGGCGACAAGATGCACTGCGGCAATTTCAGGGACGCTTTCGAAACGGCCGTCGTTGGCGAGCGCCGATGTTTTCCCACTGCTCCGACCAAAGCGCCTCTCGTCGCTGCTGGTTCTGCCCCTCAGCGCCGTTGCTGGTTCTGCCCTTGCACGCCATGGCCCTCAGCCCACCACGCCGCTCGCGCAGGCTGGTGGTCTGCCGCTCGCCCGCTTGCAGCATGGGCCATCACGGCCCAGCCGTCTTCAGCGGCAGGGCTTTCGGACACCCCACCCCATCCGCACTCGGCCGCTTCCTTGCCCTGGCTTGAGCTGCCGCACGGCGTGCTGTATGTGCAGCGCAAGAACCCAGCTGCAGGATCGAGAGCGAGACGGCGATTGCGACGGTGCAATCAGAGGAAACGCAACGGCCGAGAGGATACTTGGCAACCAGCAACATATTAACAACCAGCAACATATCAACAACCAGCAGCTCATTAACAACCAGACACATCAACAGCCATCGGCACATCAGCAGCTCGCTGGCCCTCGTTCGTCGGACTGAGCGAGCCGAGCCGCCGAGGCACATCACAGCAAGGCGCCCTCCAGCACCATTGCCGCTCGCTGGACTGTCTTCCGGACGGCCACAGGCCCAACCCCCCGGCCGTCTCTGCCATATATAGCACCGAACTGCATCCCCTGATACCCGGTCTCAGCTTTGCACCGACGAGCTTTCTTTCCACCAGCGCCTTCGCATCCCATTGCATCGCATTGCATCCCATTGCATCGCATTGCATCGCATCGCATCGAATCGCATCACAGCGTCCTCCCTCCGGCCAGCTCGCGCGAATCCAGCCACCCCTCGTCGATCGTGTGCATCTTCCACCCTGACCAACACGCCCCCCTGTCGGCTGCAGTCGTGCATCGATCCGTCTCATCCCAACTTCCACACACCCACCCAGGCGTATCGCCTCTGCCATCCATCTCCCTCGCGGCATCAGACCTTCCCGATCTGTCTTCGCCGCCCCCTCCGTTCATGAGACTGGAAGCCCTCGCAATGCTTCCCTCCACCACCGCTCTGGGCTCGGGGGACCGACCAGCAACCCCTGTCAACAAGTCGCTGACCTCGTTGCTGCCAACCCAATCCTGTCCATCCAGCTCCTTGGGTTCTCCCTGTCGGCGCCCGTCGCTCCAAGTTGGCTCGGTCGCTGCTGGGAATAACCTTGGGTCCATCAGCCAGAGACGGGGCTCATCGGCCCTGACCCTGTCGCTCTCTCGCAAGGGCCTCTCGCCCCAGCACCAGGAGCTCAAGGACCTCCAGAAGAACCTGAACCTCAACTCATCCCTGCAGATGGCCTCGTTTTGCGGCGAGCAGCTCTACCATGTCATTAAATTCCGTCTCGGCCCCAGCGTTGTGCTGCAGCAGCCCCAGGTTGCAGAGCTGCGGATACTGCTTCTCGACATCTTTGCTATCTTCAAGACCGTCGACTCGGGGCGAGCCCATGCCTCCATTGATATCACCGATGTCTTGAAGAAAGTGCCCGACTCCCTCCTGGACCAAAGTCTACTGCCGCTGCTCCGGTCGCTGGACCAATGGATCCGTCGCAACCGCCCCGAGGCATCAGCCCCGTCCTCGCCCTATCCCGGAGACCAGGACAGAGCCGTCCTGCGCTACGGCGTTCGCTCGCACTTTTCAAAGGCCATCGGCGGCTCGGCCGCCCTGGGCGACATCTGGCTGTCGAATCTCGTGCTGCAGGCTCTGAGGGAAGGAGCCGCCACAGACTTCCTGGCCGAGCCGCTCTTGTCGCCGTCAGCCTTCAAACCCGACTCGGCTGGTGGGCCCGTGCGTCCTCGTCGCTTCTCGCGGAATCGTCAACTCAACCGATCGGCCTCCGAGGAGCTCATTCTACAGCGGCCGCCCAGCGATGTCACTTGCGTCCTCAAATCCGAGTCCTTTGACGACGAGATGCCCGATAACGATGGATATCCAGGGTCGCTCGACTCCACGGACGCAAATGCCGAGAGTCTCTTTTCAGCCCGCCCGTCCAGCCCCGGTTCTGGTAGCGACGGCCTCGGAAGCCCTACCAATGGCACCGGCACAAGCACGGCTGGCCGGATCGGCGGTATCGCGAGTGATGCCAATGTCAATACCGAAACTGCTCAGACAAGCGTTGCAGGCGGCGGCCCTCTGTCGCCTCATCCCACACACCGCTCGCAGCAGCAAGAGAATCCGCCAACACTCATGTCCATCAAGCTGGACCAGCTCGAACAATGGGTCATCCAAGTCCTGCGGAATCCAGAGGGCTACTCGGTTGTGGCCCAGAACCGGGTTGCCGAAGCAATGCACATCCTCGGCCACCCGTCAAACCTCAAGCCATACATCCGCAAGTTTTATAACCGCGAGCGTACCGGCAACGGAAATGCCATCGCCGTCCATACTTCACCGCAAGTGCGGCTCTCGTCGCTCATTCCGCACTCACACGACCTGCTTTCGGCCCTCGACCCAGAGCATTTGGGGGTCTTCTCGTCCGACCATATCCGCCAGACCCTTTGGCAAAGCGATGAGGAGTGGTGGCGATGGCTCGACTGGATCAACTACAACACAAAAACCATCGTCGATGCCTACGGCGCCGTCTCATCGGGACTCCTCTCGAAGCGCGATGAGGGCCTGAAGGAAAAGCAGAGCCGGTTGCGGGCGCCGACAACGGACGAGCTTCTGTTCCGGGAAAAGACCCATATCCTAGACATCATTGGCCGATTCTACCGACAGACCTTGGCGCCATCGCCAACCGCAGAGGTGAGTCTTGGCCATCACTATCGTGCAGAGTTTGTGGAACGCGAAGAGATGCGGTGCTTGGGAACCCGCAATTTGCTGAGATGCGGTCGAATATCTGAAATGCGGCGGCCTTACTGATGCGCCATGTTCATTCCTGCTCCCACCAGACCAACGAAATTATTGCCCTGTCGCTCAATGTCTCGCGGTCCTATGTTCGTCATCAGCGAGCCCTCATCGTCGAGCCAAAGTACCAATGCTGGTGAACGATCTGCCGGAAGCCACATCTCCACGCGGCCTCCATCTCCAACCAAGAATCTCATTTTTCAGAGCGGGAATGAGCGGCCCAATTCGCCCTCTCCACCCTCTATCCCTCGACGCCATCAGACTCAACCGCAGCTCCAGCGTTTTATCCAAAACCACCGATCGCTCGATGTCAATTACTTTGCCTTGATAGCCTGGTGGCTTGGCCCCGTCGCCGTCGTTTTACTTTGTCGTCGTACCCCGTTTGCTGTCCATCCGATCCCGATAGAGCTTGCAGGCCGCAAACATCCTCCTCCTCATCCGCACGATGTCGCTTGTCCATGTCCTTTGTCCACGTCCGTGTAGCTTTGACCGACATAGCTGCAGTCTACGTCCGCACTCCTGATACAATACACTAATCGCTCACAGATATGTTCCTGGGGCGGGTTGGTGACAAGCCCCGCGTGCCCCCGTCCAGAGGAAAAGGGCAAGACGGCAATGCCATTCAAAGTCAAAACGGAAGGCGGTGGCCGCGTATCTATGTAAATGGATGAATCAATCTCTCATACAATTCATCGCGGGAGCAGTGGCTGTTGTGAGACGACCCAGCGGTGGTATAGCTCGGAAAGATCGGAAAGATCGGAAAGCTCGTAAATTAAGAGCAAGCTTGAAGGACACATCATCAGCATCAAGAAAAGGATTACTAGCAACAGCAATAGTCCCACATCTTGCGTGTGCAAAGCGTTTGAAAAGCGTTTGAAAGGCGTGTGCAATCACATGGCTTTGCGGATTACCACAGCTTGAATCGCTTTGGGAAAGGCTCTCGGAGGTCGTCGTGGCTGGTTGGATCGGATCGATGGCCCGACTTTGTGAACTGCAGACCGTCGCTGTGCAAAAAGTTTTGTAGTTGGCGAGTCTGGATGGTTGGGGAGTGGACGGGCGATCCTGGCCAGCTGGTTGTGCCGAGACAATCTTGGGTAGCGATGCGCGGGGAGTTGGGCCATCGTTTAGAATTATATTCAACAGAGCTGAAGCCGGACTCACCACACCAAAGTGCCCGACAGCCAATTCAGCACATTCGACCCACTACCCAACCTCCAGGATCATCCACAGCATAGCAGGCGTACCTGTGAGTGCGAGCGGCTTTGGCGCCGCAAAGAGGTTGCGAGCACAAATCCCCGAGATACCAAGGGGTTTGACAGGAGAGCCTTTGATTGCCGCAAACGGACTCGAGTTGACTGCTCCTGTATGCGAATGGCGAGACTTGCGCTTCGGAGTCATGTTTGCGAGCGATTTTTTCGTGGGCGTTCTTTGGCCCAATGCCGACACGAGCAGCGCATGGTCATGGATGGCCTCCTCGAGGGTCGGGTTGGTTCGCCACAGCGCGCTTTCGAGCGTCAGTACAGAGTACGACATTGGGGACGGCGATGGCGATGGGGACGACAGGGGTCGTGCCGAGAGCGGGGCATCTCTGACGAGTCCGTTGGCATACATGAGCAGCTCGGCAAGGTTTGAGGCCCAGTCACTGTTGGCCTGACGGACGGGCGTCGAAAGCAGAAAACTGGCTTTGTTGTGGTCGTGGGAACTCGACGGGCGTGCAATCTGGTGCAGACCCACCAGCACCGGCCCAACCACGGCCGAGAGCCGCACGGCCCCGAGGATGCGAGACTTGAATGTGGTGCTGCTTCTACGCAGCACTTGGCACAAAAAGTCGAGCAGAAACTGGAGGCTCTGTCGACTGGATGGGGCCAACAGCAGCAGGCAGTCCCGGAGCAGCCGGATGGTACTTTGGTTCGGATGGCAGATCCGCGAGCCTGGCAGCCGCTGAGACGAGGAGTTGTTCAAGGCAAGAATGCCTGGGGGCGGGAGAGATGAACCGGCGAGGCCCAGACAGAGCGAGTCGTCAATATCATGGCCGGGCGTGAGGTACTGTATCGAGCTGCTACGTCATGGTGATGCAATATCGCGGGCTTACTTTTGAAGGCGACATGCAGTTCGGTGTTGAGAATGGGATCGTCTTCCTTCAGAAGGTTGAGCAACACCGTGCCGACCTCGATGCAGTCGGCAGGATGTAGTCGCTCGATAGCTCGGGGTGCTCCGTCCTGGTCAATGGTCTTGCGGATGGCAGCGATCTTGGCAAAGTCGCCCTGTTGGCGAAAGAGGCCTGGGTTGTCGAGCCCGTGGGCTTGCAGAAACTGCACGAGGTGATGTAGCGCCGAGGGAACAAAGACATCCAGGTGGTGGATATAGACAAAGGCCGGCGGTGTGGCCCTGGAGTCGCAGTCGAGGTTCATGCTGACCGAGACAGACTTCTGGATCACCAAGGCAGCATTGATCACCCGCCCAGAGATGCGTCGGCAATTCAGTGGAGGCGAATGAGTTGGAAATTGGCCTGGTGAGCACAGCTGCTTGGTCCCAGCAGCAGGATCAACCGCTTGGTCCCGGCAGCAGGATCAGCCGTCTCCAATACCCCAGTTGCAGCACAGCCAGACTATGTCGACTCACATGGCCCTCGAATCGCAAGCGGCTCGTCGGGGTCGCCGGCGGACTGCTCTTGGCGTCGGTGTTGTCGAGGCCGGGAAAGGGATACTGGATGTCGACATAGAGAACTTGCTGCAGCCTCTCGATGGCAACTGTCTGGGCGACGGCAAGTTCCTGGGAAGTCAGGTCGTTGACGCTGCGGGAGCGCGCGGCCCTTCCCTTTCCTGCAAGGGCCATTCGACATGCAGTTTCCAGACATCAGCGCGGCGATCGATGGCAGCAGCAGCAGCAGCAGCAGCAGCAAAGCAATGCGGATCGGCGGTACTCGGATCACCGCGATTGCAGCAGAAACATGCCCACGGTCTCCAGGACGATCGTGTGAAGTTTTGTGCCCGTCGCGGCGGCCGAATGGATGGCACGGATTGGGTATTGTGCGAAAGGGCATGTGGAAGGGATCAAGCCGGTGCAGATCGACTGCATCAAGTGAACGATCCCGTTCACACGCATTGCTGCGGGGGGGGGGAGATCGTGGCTGCCCGGATCGTTTCGTGCCGGCGATACTCACCATCCAGGTCCATGCCTGAATCTGCCTCGCGGATCTCGAGCTCGTGTCGCCGGCGTTTCTTGGTGCCCTTCTCGGGCGAGATGATCATGGAGCAGATGTCCAGGGGAGGAGGGCTATCGATGTTTGAGATCATGGTGGACAAGGACGGCTGCCGGATCACACAGAGGCACTCGACCGAGCAGGACTGGACCGGACTCGTCAGAGGAGGCAAGGAAAGGGAATTTGCTCAAGGGTCGGTCTGGCGCCCAGCATGCCCCAAGGGTCGAGAGCTCGGTTGCAGGGGTGACAGCGATCGCCCGGGGTTGGGCTGGCTTCGGCCGCCCTTCGAGCAGGACCCTGGCAAGTCGGCACCGAGGGGTCTTTGCTGCGAACGACTATTCGGCGACCGCTCGACGACTGTGCATATACCCACTCTGCCATCGCGCCGAGGTGCAGAGCCGGAAGAGTCCATTCAGAGATCTGCTAGATTAGCAAAAAAAATGTATTTCCAATCTTTACAGCCACACTGTACATTCCACAAACAGCTCCCGATGGATGTTTAACGGTTGGACTTGGCAACACGCTCGAGCTCATCCTTCTTCTTGATGGCGTAAGAGTTGGCAGAGCCCTTGGCGGCGTTGATGAGCTCATCGGCAAGGCACTCAGCAATGGTCTTGACGTTGCGGAAAGCAGCCTCACGAGCGCCAGTGGTCAGGAGGAAGATGGCCTGGTTGACACGGCGGAGAGGGGAGACATCAACAGCCTGGCGACGGACGGTGCCCTGGGAGCCAATGCGGGTAGAGTCTTCGCGGGGGCCGGTGTTGATGATGGCATCGACGAGGATCTGGATAGGGTTCTGGTCGGTCTGGAGGTGGATGATCTCGAAGGCGTGCTTGATGATGCGGGTGGTCATCAGCTTCTTGCCGTTGTTGCGGCCGTGCATCATGAGGGAGTTGCTCAGGCGCTCAACAATGGGGCACTGGCGGGGCGAGAAGCATGGTCAGTCCACGACGGAGGAGAGACGGTCGATGCATCGGTTGCGTTTGACTGAGGCTGCGCCTGTCGTTGGCCGTAGAGCCCGATATCTCACCTGTCCCTTGCGGAAGCGCTTGACCTGGTAGCGGCCAGCGGTGTGCGAGACGTACAAGGGGCGGATTTGGAGGTAATCCTGGACACAACATCAAAGCCACATATATGATCAGATCGGTGCTGCTGGGAGACGATGGGCGTGAGACGGCGGGCGATTTTGCACCACCACGAAACACACCTGGACGGAGAGATCCTTGATCTCAACATCATCGGAGCTGTTGCAGTCAGGACAGACGGAGACACGACGGTATTAGGTTTGCTGAATGCGCTCGGCTGCCACGGCTGTTTCCAACGTAACGTGTTCCAGCACAGCAATTACCTCCACTGGAAAACAGGGAAAAACAACGAATGTTAGCACGGCTGGATCTAGCACAACTAATGTGTTCCAACACAGCCATGGAAGGCGTAGCGACGCTCCGACACACTGCCCGGCTGGGCCGCCAATGGGCTCGAGACCGTACCTTGTTGAAGAGCTTGATACCGGTCTGCTCGCCCTGGATCTCAGCTGGGAGGAAGGACATGGCTACACTGATGGTTGAGGTCCCGATCCAGCAGAGAGATTGCCATGCGAGCGAGTGTTGTCGTCGAGAGATTGCCCGAGCCGGTAAAGCAGATCCGTGACGTGTATATGTGTCGCCGATTCGATCGTTTTCCGCACATCCCGCATCGAGTATCCGCGAAATGATGAACACAAGTCGATCGGCCGGTCGGTTGGTTCCAGATGTCAGCGAGGGCGATGCATCCGATCCGTTATCAAAAACCAGTTGTGGAAAGTCGAGATATTCCGCATTCGAGTCGCACCGAGGCAGTACATAGCGATATCGGGTCGTCCGGTGTCAGGTTTGGGCGTCCGATAGAACAGAGGTTGGAGGTCGAGCGTCAGCGATACCTATCCAGCAACACACCCAAGCGCAGACGCAAGCGGCCGCAGGTCATACGACGGACGGATGGATGGGCGGGTGCATGGATGGGCGGGTGGATGGGTGGATGGGTGGATAGATGGATGGATGGATGGATGGATGGATGGATGGATGGATGCCGCAGTCGTCGTGGTGGATGCCAGAGCCCCGTCCTGTCCCATAGCCGATTCGCGGCATTTACCTGACTGAAAAGAGTGCGGGTGAAAGAGGGAGCAAAACATTCCCCGACCTGTGTCGAGCCAATACTGCCTTGCCCCAAGCAGCCAGCACACAGCCGGCCGCCAGCCGGTTCGAATCGATTGATGCACGTGCAGATCACATGCATATCCAGTGCGCCGGCCAATCCCGCGCCGCCCTGCCCCACAGCCAGAGCGTGGCTGCCTGCTGTCGGCCACTGATGCCCTTTCGCGACTCGCCAGACCACCAACCTCCTCTGCTCCAGCATCGCCAGCGCAACAATGTTCAAGAAAACGGGCGGCCAGAAGCCCGGGCCCAAGATCGGGTTCGCCCTCGGAAAGCCCAAGGCAAGCATATGGCAAGACAACAGCGACGACGAAAAGAGCAGCCCGGCTGATCCGCCGCTCAAGCGCAAGCTTCCCTTTGGCGACGACAACGACGACAACGACAATGACAACCAGGCTGCGGAGAGTATCGCAAATCCACCCAAAGCGGCGCGAGAGTTGCTGTGGGAGGACAGCGACTCGAGCAAACCTGCTCGAGCCGACCCTCCCGCGGCACCGCCGGTCGAGGAAGACGATCCTCTGGATGCTTTCATGGCCGGGATCTACAACCAGGCCCGAGCAGAGGAGGCGCGCGGCTCGTCTGCCAAGCCTGCCGTCCGTCGAGACGATCTGGAAGAGGAAGACAATATCGAGAGCTATATCAAGCACATGAAGAGCAAGGGCATCGAGGTTGGCACCGGTCAGGCCGAGGCCCGTCGCGACGACGATGTAGACTCGGACGAGGAGGTCTATGCGACAGCCAGGGCCGTCGACGCAGCCAATGGCGACGACGACTCGGACCGAGAGGCCGGCCCCGCCAAGAAGAAAGAGGGCGACGTCCTTGGGAGCGTCAACCATGACGACATCAAGTACATCCCGATCGAAAAGAACTTTTACGAAGAGCATGCCGACATTGCCGCTCTGAGCGATGAGCGAGTTCACCAGATCCGCTTGCAGCTAAACATGAATGTCAGCGGCCACGATCCGGCGAAGCCCTGCATCTCGTTCGGCCACTTTGGCTTTGATGAGGCGCTGATCAACAACATCATCAAGCACGGATACACCGAGCCGACCGGCATCCAGCAGCAGGCCGTGCCTGTGGCGCTTTCTGGACGGGATATCATTGGTATCGCCAAGACCGGAAGCGGCAAAACAGCGGCTTTCCTGTGGCCCATGATGGTGCACATGATGGTAAGTGGCGCGCTGTCGATCACCAAACGACAGTCGGAAGCGGATCCCATAGGTTGCTGTGTCGGATGTGCCCCGGAGTTGCTGGAGGCTCTGCAGACCGGGATGTGCGGGTGTGTGGGTGAACCGGTGTGCGGTGCAGGGCCAGCCGTTTCGATGTGGCTCAGCGTGCTTGGTCCGGTCGGAGCCGGCATGATACACACAAGCAACCGGATGGCAGAAACGGAGGACTGAATCCTTCCGCATCTCTGAATCTTCCTCCTGTGGCTGTAGGATCAACCAGAGCTCGCCAAGGGCGACGGCCCCATCGGTCTGGTTCTGGCTCCGACGCGCGAGCTTGCCCAGCAAATCTACACCGAGGCCAAAAAGTTTGCAAAGTGCTATCAACTCCGAGTATCCGTTGTCTACGGCGGCGCCTCCAAGGGCGACCAGTTCAAGGAGCTCCGCGCCGGCGGGGTTGAGATTCTCGTTGCCACACCCGGCCGACTGATCGATCTGCTCAAGATGAAGGCCACCCATCTTCAGCGCGTCAGTTTCCTCGTTCTCGACGAAGCTGACAAGATGTTTGATCTGGGCTTCGAGCCGCCCGTGCGGTCCATCTGCAACGCCATCCGACCGGACCGGCAAACACTGCTCTTTAGCGCGACCTTCCAAAAGAAAGTCGAGCGGCTCGCCCGGGACATCCTCACCGACCCTATTCGCATCATCATCGGCGGCATCGGCCACGTCAACACCGACATTACCCAGCACGTCCAGATCCTCCAAGACGACACCCTAAAGTGGGACTGGCTCATCACGCGCCTGGCCTCCTTTGCCGTCAATGGACATGTGCTCATCTTTGTGTCGAGAATCGTGGGTGTCGACGAGCTGTCGGCGAATCTCAACTCTGCCGGATTCCAGTGCGTCAAGCTGCACGGCGACCTGCTCCAGTCTGAGCGAGACCAGGTGCTGCACGACTTCAAGGCGGGCAAGGTCAAGATCCTGGTGTGCACGGACGTCGCCGCTCGTGGCCTGGATATCAAGCAAATCAAGACGGTGGTCAACTACGACGCAGCGCGCGACATCGATTCACATGTCCACCGAGTTGGTCGAACGGGCCGCGCTGGTGAAAAGGGCGTGGCCTACACATTGGTGACCCAGAGCGAAGACAAGTTTGCCGGCAACTTGGTCCGAAACCTCGAAGACTCGGGCCAGCTCGTACCGAAGGAGCTCATGGATCTGGCTATGAAAAACGGATATTTCCGCAAGGGCCGCATGGGCATTTCCGGTGGCCGGGGTGGCCGAGGAGGCCGTGGCGGGCGAGGCGGCAGAGGCAGCGGTCGTGGCGGCTTCCGCGGGGGCATTGGAGGCGACAGCAATCCCAACATGGTACCTGTCGGCGGCGACAGGCGTGGAATGGGTCGTGGCGGCTATCCCGGAGATGATGCCCGCGGCTCGTCATTCCGCGGGGGCGCTGGTGGCTCCGATTCCCGCGGAGGATTCAGGATGGGCTTCAAGCCAACTCAGTTCCAGAAGGCTTCGTCGTCTGCCGGCAGTTCCACGTCCTTTGTCCGGAATCCAAGACAGTAATCGAACGAGGATGGTCATATCCGCGACCGGGCAGTGCCAAACCACTGCTGCCCACCTATCGCTATCGGATCCCACCCCATATGCACCATTCTTTGGACAGCCGCTACCGGCGGTGCCGATGTGTTGATATACAATATATGTGCTGACATTCTCGGTGTATATCGCAGCGTATATCGCGGTGGGTCTTGCGATAGCAAGGCTTCAACGATCGCTAGAACGACTCGATGGCGATCGCGAGCAGCCAGCATACAGAGTTGGGGATGTGCTTCCGGGGGGGAGAATACTGAAGGGTGTACCAAGAGTGCTCGCTGCAACCAGTCGCCCGGCTGGATCGAGAGTCTTTATTCCTGGCAGGCTCTTCCAGAGACAACATCCGCAGCGGGATTCAAGATAAATGAGAGAGTTCGAAGCTCACGAGCAGTGCAATATAATAGTGCGCAAAGGAGCGCACTTTTGAACAGGATCGAGAGCAAGCAGTCATCGTCCAGGTGAATTACTTGTGGTCAAGGCCGACAATGTCGTTCCAGGTCTTGTTCTCGCGGTTGAGGATTCGGGTGACCTCGTCCTTCAGATCGGCAATGAGCCCGGGGCCCTCGTAGGCCATGCTCGAGTAGAGTTGGACCAGACTGGCGCCGGCCTTGGCGAAGCGAATGACATCTTCGCCCGTCAGGACACCGCCGCAGCCAATCAGAGGGACGGAGCCGCCGGTGATCTTGTAGAACTTGGACAGGGTGGCTACAGAGAGCGAGTGGATGGGAGGACCAGACAAACCACCCATTTCGCGAATCAGGCGGGGATCTGGAGAGAGAGATGCGGCGGGTGAGCATGTGTGCGAGGTTGAGGGCACTGTGGCCATCAGCCAGTTCATCGAGCAAGCAAGCTGTGGAGTACATCGTGCTCCAGGACCGGTGCCAGACAGAGCCACCGGCACCGAATGCATCGCAAATTCGCCCAAACATCACACAAGCGCTGACAGGGCTCACGTACCACTCTTGAGAGTCGCGGGACGACTGATGGTGGTGTTGCTGATGATCACACCGTCAATTCCGACCTTCATGACCACTTGAGCAATGTCGTCGAGCTCTTCATCCGTAAGATCGGGCGCAATCTTGACCACCACGGGGGGACGATGCGAAAGCTTGTCGCGAGAGTCCTTGACCTGTATCCAGACCCGTGGCATTGGAGCAGGAGGGTGGAAGGCGAGATGGGTCAGGAGTGGAGCCATGGGAGTAGTTCGACGACAAAAGCGCATGCCCAATGACAAGGCCCAGGAACACCAGCCTGCAGCGTACCTCTTGCATCAGTCGCTCCATGGGCTCACGGCGCTGCAATGCGCGCAGGCCGGGGGTGTTCGGACTGCTGATGTTGACGACAATATAGTCGGCAAACTCGCCGAGCTTTTCGATGCCCTTGATATAGTCGTCGTCGGAGTCGGCGGGGGAGGTCTTGTTCTTGCCGAGGTTGACGCCAAGCAGTCGGTTCTCCTTGAGCGACTTTGGCAGAGACTCCGAACCGGAGGCGCTGCGGTAGAGGAAGTTGCGGATACGGGATTTGAGACGGTCGTAGACGGCCTGGTGGCCCTCCGAGTTGAATCCGTATCGGTTGATGACGGCGCGGTCCTCTGGGAGGCGGAACATGCGCGGGAGCGGGTTGCCTGGCTGTCAGAACATGACAGGGAACGCATACCAGCAAACCGGTTAGCAAATCGACGGTTGGACTCTGGCGCTGCTGCCTGCTCTTGCCAGACCTGGCTTTCGCAGCAACAGAAGGCTGACGCTTACTTGGGGCTGGGGAGTCACACTCCCGATTTCGACGGCGCCAAAGCCAACGCCGAACATGGCATCGATGGCCTCGGCATGCTTATCGAATCCAGCAGCGAGGCCGATGGGGTTGGAGATTTTCTTGCCCCAGATCTGTGAAGGCGGCATAGGCATGCGAGTTAGGCTTTGCAGCGGACATCCTCAGGGGGGCCGCAGGTGCAAGTGCAAGTGCAAGTGCCGCCTTATCCGGCCGTACCCAAATTCAAGTTACCGCACCAGTCTGCTGCCAAGAACCCAGCCAAATATGCGCCAATCGCCAGAGCAAGCACCTGATCGTTCGTGCACAGTCCTAGCGACTCGGCTATCTACCGCGCGAGCGAGCGAGAGAGCACGATACGCACTTCAGTGGCAAGCACATCGCTGTCGACTCCGCGATCGACGGGGCAGAGGTGATATTTGGCAGCCAGAATGGCGGCGCGATGGGCAGTCTCAGCGTCGAGCAAAAAGTGGATGGTCGGCATCAAGATTCCGCGGTGGACCCAGGCGCGGGAGTCGTATAGATAGACGGCGGCGACACTCGCGGCCGAGAGTCCCACGGCAAGCTTGGCCCACGAGCCAAGCGACGAGGACGACGATGCGGTGTGTGCGGTTGAGTAGGATCGGAGGACCGATCGGCTGGGGGCCCTGACGGCCGCGAAGGCTCGCAGCAAGGTCATGGTAGAATGGTGCCGGGTAGTTTGTGGGTTGTGCTGGGCTGTGTTGTGCTGGGCTGGAGCAGCGGACTCGCTGACTGCGATAACGACTGAGGATGCGCAGAAGGATTGGCAAGTGCAGGGATGCGTGACGGGGCGGGATTTTTCTTTTCGCGTGACGGCGGCAACCGGGCTGGATGAGGGCTAGGCTAGGGCTAGGCTAGGGTTGCGTCAGGGCTGCTGCATCACACAGGGCTGTGCTGCCCCACACGCGTGGCGCTGCAGGGGCCGCGCCGACGCGACGCGCTCCCGACGCACAAATCACCACCCAGCAGTCACGGGCACATTGGTGCCACAGAGCGCGTCGCCTGGCTGTGCTCCTGGCGCGACTCGGCCCATTGCCACAACGGCCGCGACAGCGCCACACAGCAGCCCATGTACACGACCCCTTGCTGCCGTGTATGTGCATATGTATGTGTATGTGTATGTGCAAGTGCATGTGTACATGTACACTCCTTGGCGCGTTCGCCCTTGTCGCTTGCCGTGACATGTCTGGTCCAGCGCAGACTTGTTTCAGCCGTGTGCTCGGATTCCTCCTGCCCACTCGCCTCGGTTCCGGGTGGGCAACTCTTTCGCCTCAAAATCCGTCGCTGTCTGAGACGTCGCTGCTCTCCCGCCTTCTCTCCCGTCGCAGCAGCAGCACCACCAGCAGCACCAGTGCATCAGACGCTTCCTCCCCTGTATCCCCCCCGCGCCCATGCTCTGCCGCTCCCTCCTCGTGCTGTTGGCCGGCCTGCTCCTCGTCCAGGCCCACGGCGTCGATCTGTCGCTCCAGAAACGACAGGTCGCAGCCAAATCCTATCCGCCCTGTGGCACATCGCCTCCCTTCGACCCGGCCTGGTCGACCTTCCTCTCGGGCGCACTCGACACCGGTGCCGACATCACGGCCTGTGGCAACTCCAAGACCTGGTCTCTGACGTGAGTCTCAGCGCATCGAGCCCGCGCAAGCCAAAGCCCAAACGACAGAAGACTCGGCGTGGATCGACGGTGCCCTGTATCTGCCGATGTCTCTCCCATTCGGCACTCGGTGTCGACTCCGTGATAGCTGCGCTCATTCTCGTCCCTTGATCGTCTCGTCCCTCATCGCAACGCTGCCATATCACCCCCAGCTACGACGACGGCCCCAGCGAATACACTCCTGGTCTGCTGGACCAGCTCGACACTGTCGGCGTCAAGACCACGTTCTTTGTCATTGGCTGCAACGTCGCCAACAACCCCTCCATTCTTCGTCGTGCCTATCAGGCTGGCCACCAGATCGGGTGAGGCTCTCGATCGACTGCCCTGCCAGTCTGCTGGGCATTCCTCAATGATGGCTCGCATCGGCCTTGCTCGTGGACCTGCTCGTGGACCTGCTCGTGGACCTGCTCGTGGACCTGCTCGTGGACACGGCTTCGACTCATTCTCTCCTTGTCTCTGGCCAAACCGCTGTCCTGCCTCGGGTTCCGGCTCGTTACTGATCGATCCAACAGTATCCGTATGTATCATATCCATCAACCGTACCGGGTTGATTTTTGGAACTTGCGCTGTTGTTGTTGGTGCCATAGCAGTGACTTGCCCCAGTATCACACAGTAATGATCTGTTGGCGGTGACTTTATTATCGCTTAGACACCTGGACCCATCCCAGCCTTCCAAAACTCACTTCCGAACAGATTGGTACGCGTCGAGCCCTGACTACATATCAGCGCTGCCCGTTGGTTTGCTGGATGGTGTGGATATGGGCGGAAGACAGCCGTTGTTGCAGTGAGTAAAATCATGCCCGACACTGATTGCTCCCCACACACATTTGCTTGTGCCGACAGTGGCTGAAATCATGTGGACTGCCAAGATTATTCGGGATATTACCGGCCAGACCCCAACGTACATGCG
Organism: Polychytrium aggregatum; assembly: GCF_025602895.1. Taxonomy (NCBI): domain Eukaryota; kingdom Fungi; phylum Chytridiomycota; class Chytridiomycetes; order Polychytriales; genus Polychytrium; species Polychytrium aggregatum. The sequence continues at coordinate 379,315 of NW_026516203.1, read as the reverse complement.
GCCTCCTTGTGAGTACCGCTACTGCTGCAGCAAGCATTCTGGCAGGCGAGAGTTGGGCTCGGGCATGGCATGTCCACACACATTGAAGCCAACTCCCGCGCAAGGCTCTAATGCGGCTGTCTCGCTGGCCATTTGCTTGCTTAATCTGCTACTTTCACACTGGACCTGACCTCCTTGCTGCTATGGGACCCAGATGGCGATATTGATGCTCGCGTGCGCGGACTGCTTCACAAGATGGGGCTGAAGGTCGTTATCTGGAACAGAGGTTCGTGGTTCTACCATGAGGTCTTGGCTGTGTGTCGTCACGTTCATGGCGCTCTCAAGCAGTGCCGTCCTACAGCTTCAACTCGTCGATTCGTCCGCTTGATGCGCTTGGTTTGGCCGCACATCAGTGCTTATGCTGTTCTACATGTGCCCGCAGATACCGACGATTGGGAACTCCAGACTTTCAACCCCAACGCACAAAACTCGTCGCAGGTTGTGACTCCCACGTCTGTGCGTGCTTCCATCAGCAGCTGGATCGCATCGCCGCCAGCCGAGGGCATCATCAGCTTGGAGCACGACCTCTTCCAGCTCCGTAAGTGGCATCTTTCATTCATCTCCGCACATTGTGCTCTGTGTATGGGTAGTGCTAACCGATCCCCTCCCACCTCAATCGTGCCTGTGTGGCAATACTTCATGTCCTGTTTCCTGTTTGCCCATGTGTCGGACCGTGGTTCAGCCGCCCAAATCGCGGGCGAAACGCTGCAGCGAGTCAGTATGGCGGGCTTCAACATCAACACCGTTGCAAGTTGCGTTGGCACCGCGCCATATAACAATACCGCGATCGAAGTGATATTCAACCCTGCGATTGCCTCGAGTCTTTCCAAAGCCCCATCAACCACTGCATCCGCATCCGCAAACTCAACGGCCACTTTGACCGCAAGCAAGTCGCCTTCGTCGTCGCCGTCGCCCAGTGCTGGATCGATCCGAGCCAGCCTTGACTGGAGCATCATTGGCACGATTGCGCTGGTGCTGTTGTGCTCGCAGCTTGATGTATCCAACGCCTTCTGAAGTGCGCAACTAGTCTGGGGCTCAAAAGGTTGGGATCTGGATCTTTGTCTGTGGTGAGGGTGAGAAGGCAGCCAAGCATGTGCATCTGTCGCAAGGAAGAGTCTGTGGGCTGTACTGCCAGGATAAGGGGCTTGATAGCACTCAGTCCCGCAGACAGAGTGCTCTGTCCGAAATATACGCATTGTCGATGATCGCCCAGCCATGGCGGCAGATCGCATTTGAACCATGTACTCTGTTCTGCCTGTGACGGCAAGTGTGCAAGAAAGGGAGACGGGAGTGGACTATTTGGTTTGATGATGCGATCGTCAGTGCATCCCGTCAACCATACATACACTCTGGCCGCTCGCTTCGACAATGTGCAGTGATGTCATGGTGGTCGAATCAGACTCCGTAATCCCATCGACCACTCAATCAGGCGAGTTGTGGGAGCCACTGTCGATGAACTGCATCCTTTGCCCATCTTGCGCTGGCTTTCGATCGAGCTGACCTTGACAACGAGAACGGCTTACTTTTCACACGGCCGACTTTCCCCCACGTCGTCGTTTCTTCCACACATAGTCGTCCAATACCCAACTCACGCACCCAGTCTAGTGCAGATCCCGAGATTCAAATCCGTTGGCCCCAGATACAAGATCGGCTCGTTCAAGATACAGTCTGTCTACCCCCCCCCTGTCGAAACCGGATATTGATTGCTTCGAGGACTCGGTACCTCGAGGATCCAACATCATACTCCCCCGCATCGAGCCTCTCGACTGGGCTGCAGCCTCCAAAGCACCCTCGGCCTCGGGCCTCAGAGCAGCTTCTGCATCACACTTTCTTGGACCCCATCCACCCACAAACCAACCCCACGAACCACACGGCCGAGGGTTTCCTGAGCCGGCATGAATGTCACCACCTTGACACAGCACTCGGCCCTGGTCGCCACGCTATACCAAACTGACGCCTTCAACGGATTCTGCTGCTGCTGCTCGGCCATCATCCTGGTGATGATGCACCGGTGGCGGTTTCGACTCAACGATGCTCTCTGGGCGCAGCTCATGACCTTCCTGGACTTTTCGAGTGTGACGCTCGTTTGGATCCTGGAGCTCGTACGGGACATTCTCTCGGACTGCAGCGCAAACTCGGGGTTGATGGTGGCTACAGTCCTGATGGATCTCTCGGTAATGGGCTGGCGGCGGGAGTGGCTTGGAGAGCTATGAATCGGTGCTTGTGTCTGCCGTTCCGTCTCAATCCCACTCAATCTCCGCCTCCATTCCATTCCATTCCACTCAACTCTACCCACTTGGATCTCGTCCCACGCTTGCACTCTGGACCGAACCAGAACGTATTCCGGATCTGCTACGTGGTCTCACGGTACTTTTCGGCACACCAACCGGACGATGTTTCTCGCTTCCGCAGCGGCGCATATAGCGGCAACTCCAACGTCAATGTCTCATGGATAGCGGGCAGCCAAGACCACGGGCAGAGCTTTGGGATGCAGCATGACGACGGCCACGAGGTTGACAAGGAGAAGGCGCTCAACCACACCCAGCAGAAACTTGCGTGCCTGAGTCAAGCCAAACTCTATGCAAGCGCATCCCTCCTTCCGGATAGCGGGGCAGCTAAACGAGATGGAGTGCCGCTGAAGAGGGCCCTCTCTGTCAACAGCACCCACAAGAGCACGGGAGAGCTGGACTCGGACGAGGATCTCCCCAAGCAGTATGGTACCCTCCGGGGCGCCCTCGAGAACCGTGCGCCTCCGACAATTACTTTCAGCACCGACGGAGGCAACGTTTCGGGATCGGCACCCGCACCCGCAGCCGCAGCCGTGGCTGCTCCTGGGCCTGAGCCAGAGGCTCCAACGGGATTCAGCCTCTACAAGCGCATCAAGAAGTGGCGGGTGGCCGTGATTTTCGGCATGGGTGCAATCGAGCTCGTATTTGTGGTGATTCGGCAGGCGATCATGTGGACTGTAGTGGGAGGTATGTGCTGTGCTGCATGGGGTTTGGCTGTGACGGGGTGCCTGGCGAAATGATGGATTGTTTTTGGCATGGCGATAGGAGCTGCATCCCATGTCAGCATGGCCTGCGGCAAAACATGACGCCAACAGGACACAGTGCCAACGCAATTCTCACACAAAGCCAACGCAATGTCAACACAATGTCAACGCAATGTCGACGCAAAGCTGACGTGGTGTCTTCTCGATCCCACCTCAGGCACCGAATGTCTCAGTATCCAGAACTCGCCCCTGGTGCTGGAGGTCCTGGACGACCTCTTCACAATTGTCCTCCTCGTGATCTCCGGCTATGTCGTGGGCAAGAAATCGTTCTCGCTAAACCCGCGATCGTCGAGATACGAGGCCAAGAAACGCTACTATGCCACCTTTGTTTGCGCTAGCATCCTCCAGGTCCTGACATGCATCTACCACATTGCCGCCCTGAGTGTGCAAATGACACCGTTTCTGGAGGTCACCGCGCTGCGATATGGTAAGCTGGGTTGGGAATGAGAGGAGCAAAGGGGGCGCATTCAACTCGGATGGGAATAGTGGATTCGACGGTGCAAAGTCAGGCAACGACGGCCGATGTTGGGCGTGGGGCTTACTGGAAGCAGCTGTCCTGTCCACATGCATGGCAGAGTAACATTTTTGTAACGACTTGTTCATTGCAGCCAAGTTCATCATGGTCATCAGCGTCGTCAACAGCGTCACCAAGAGTATCAACACAACGCTGTAGCACACGGATGCGGCTTTCACCAGCAACATCAAGCCATTGGCGCTGCATTTCTTCCATTTCCGTGCAGGCTAGTTGTGCTTGCTTGCTTGCTGATGAGCATTATGGCGAGGGGACATGGCTATATTCAGCAACCACAATCCAACAGCAGCAGTAGCGCTGTGGAAAAGAGAAAAAACCTGGAACTGCTAGTTCCATATCAAATGTCCCTATTTCATTTTGTGAGAACGACAAGACGCCATGACAAAAAAAAAAATAATCCAAACCATGATGAGGGGAGGAGGATAGGCAAAGGAGCTCTGGCGGCTGAGCGGGCGGGCTCTGACATGCAGATTGCACACGCTGGTGGAGCGGGAGCGCAAAGAAAAAGACAATGATCAACTAATGTACAACAAGAATATGGGCCAAGGAAGGAAGCCAAGGGGTGGTGCGACTACGACGGCATTAGCGACGATCCGAGACAGAGGAGATTGGAAACCCTTTATGCAAGGGGATATGAGGAGCGGCAGAGCAGGGAGGAGGAAAACAAGGTGGGATCAGAGGGGTCGCGATGATGAATATGAGGCCAAGCCAAACGGCAACCGCGGAAATCGAGGGGGCGGACTGGCCGGGGAGCTGCCGAGAAAGGGACAGCCACAAATGCGTTTCTGGAAGCGGAATTAGACAAGGTAGAATCTGGGCAAAGCAATGCTACAAACAAGGGGAAGCAGGGGGGGGGCGAGCCCAGCATAGAAGATCGGTGTCGTCAGCAAAGTGTCGGGGAGGAGTTTGCTGTGACGGGTGGGTCGGCTGAAGCCGTCGAAGGGCCTCAAGCGAGCCCCGGTTGGACTGATACAAATAAAAGTCGGCTGTATGGCTACAGCACAAGCGACTCTCCAGGTGCAGCCGCCAGGGCAGGTGGGGTCTCCGGAACTGGCTCAGTGCGTGGGAACGACCCGGCCTCCGTTTGACATTTGGTCCAGCTCGTCGTAGGCAGTGTCGTCTCTCCGGGGAGCATAGACTTGCTGGACAAACTTTGTCTGTGCATATCCAGCCTTGGGATCGGATTCAGGGACGCTGCGGATGGACGGAGTTCGAGTGCGAGCAAAGGCCGGCAGATCCTTGGTGTGGTGGAGCGGGAACATGCCAATCTGCTCGTTGGAGAGATTGACGCCCTTTGCCCATCCGTCATGGAATCGGGTCCTGGATGATGCAAGGAAGGAGGGGTCAGCGTGTGGAGACGAGGCCGACGAAACAGCGCCGAATGACTCAGTGTTGCGAGAGTCTGGGTCACGCCCGTGCCGACAGCCAGAGGAGCTCTGGATGCGGATATGGCAGCACCATGAGATGCATGTGCATCCCCAGACGCATGCCATAGCACTCGGAATTCACTTACTCCACAATGACAATGTCCCCGACCTCAAGAGTAATTTCATCGGGGCGCACGGGGAGGTACGATGTAACGACCATCACCTTGGCAGCCGCCATCCAGACGGGGTTGATCGCCGGGGCCGCAAACTGGGTCTGGAGCTTGTCCTTGTCGCTCAGGGGATAGACCGTCGACGGGTTGGGCAGCGGGATCGAGGCCTTTTTTGAGGCCAAGTCGTCGGGCGAGACGGGGTGGATCTGAGTGGCGAGCTTGGCGTAAGGGCCAGCGTTGGTGGGCTGGGCCAATGGCGACAGGTTCGGGACGGCGGGGCTGCCCTTTTTCAAGAGGAAGGGCGGCACGCCGGGGAAGAGCTTGGGAGAGGTTGGCTCGGAGAGGTTGTCGCTGAGGATCTTGTGGGTGGTTGCCTCGAACTTGAAGGCAAAGTTGCCCTGCAGACCGGCCATGGTGCGAAGAGCAGAGGGCGGAGAAAGGGAGGCGGGAGGATGGAGGGGAGGGAAAGCAGAGCCGAGCAACAGGCCGAGAGACACCAGGAGGTTATAAAGCGACGAAGGGTGGACGGCGGCCTGAGCGAGACAGGATGAGAGCCGGTGACGGCGACAGACGGGAAAGGGAGCAAGGGCCAGGGAGCGGCAAGGGCGGCCCACGGGTGTGGCCTTGTGCGGGGGGGGGTGTCGCGTGGGGACTGTGGGGCGGCCTCGGGAGAGGTGTGCTGTTTGGGCCGGCCGAGATGTGTTTGTTGATGGGGGTGGCGGCAGCGTCGATGCTGGCAAGTTGTCGATGGTCGAAGCGTTGTCGATAGGCCAAAGGAGGTGTCGATGGTCGAAGGAGTTGCAGATGGTCGAAGGAGTTGCAGATGGTTGAAGAGTTGCAGATGGTCGAAGGAGATGCCGCCATTGTCCTGCTCGCAACTTGTCAAAGCGGCAAGTCCGCAGTCGCCCATTGGCCACAGAGAGAAGCACTCCACCGGCGTGATACAGCGCAAGCGACCACTCGCGGCGCGAATACAGCTCAGCCTTGCTGTGAGCGGGTGGGGGACCGACCGTGCGAGTGTGGATGGAGACAGCCCGCGACGGGTGGCGCTGAAGCTGCACAGAGCACCGCTGTCGCAAATGGATCGGCGAGTGGCACTCATGAGTGGGCGGAGACAATGGGCCGGCGGAGCAGGAACAGTGGGCGAGCAAGGCAGGTCACGCCCAGCCAAGGCGGACACACAAACAAACAGACATCAGCGCACTGACACGGACAGACAGACTGAGCGATGGGCAGGAGCACATCGGCACAGACAGACAGACAGCAACACACAACAGCCGCACCACACACCGCTGTGGCAGCACAAACAGACCCTCGCGGCGCACCACTCAACCCCGCCGGCCGCCTCCTGGCGGAACTCTGGCCCGGCCCCGGGCGCCGCGCAAATTGGTGCGAAACCTGTGGCAGCCCGCTGGCCAGCTGCGCAGCACAGACAAGGAACGGCGCGCTCAGGCGACCCCTGCTGATTGGTGGCGGGCGCGGCCCGGCTGCGCCGCAGCAAGGGACGGCGATCACTCCCGGGCAGTCCCGGCAGCCTCCGGCGCGAGCCGGCACACAGACAGTGGTGCAGCGCAGCGACACAGAGCACTGCACCGCCTGCGACAAAGACAGCAGCAGACTCAGCAGCCACGTGAGCAGCCGCATTCCGCCAAGCCGGATCGATCCAGGCGCGCCTGTCCCCGTGGCCGCCTGCGCCCGCGCAGCTGACCCTGTCCCACGCCTGGCGGCGGCGCTGGCCTGGTCGGGTGAGCGCGCCTGGGCTGCGCAGCTTGCTTCTGCGCGAAATGCGGAAAGGCTCAGTCTGCGGGCTTGCGCCTCTGTCTTTGCCGTTTGCCACCGGCACGGGAGGTCGGCATCAACCGGGCTGGAGGGCAATCGAGGGCAATCGAGGGCGGTCGAAGCCAGCGGAATCAATGTCAGCATCAACAGCATCAACAGCGTCAACAGCAGCATCAGCATCAGCATCAATGTCAGCATCAGCATTAACAGCAGCGGCGACAGCGCAACCCAACGAGATAGTGGCTGGGGGTCCCCGGCGCGTCCATCAAGTGCAATGTCCCTCTGTGGACATTTCGATTGGCGACACTGATTGGCGACTTCGAGGGACAATCTCGATTGACGACTTCGAGGGGCAATCTCGAGGGGCAATCTCGAGGGGCAATCTCTCATTCCCCTGCGAGCTCGTGGCTCGCTGTGGCGATTCCCACTCCTGCCGACGCGCCCTAATCTTGGCCCCTGTCCAACCCAGCAGCCACACGATACATTCGCTGTCGCCGCCACCGATGTCGCTTGGGCTGCGTTGATGTCTCGATGTTGGATTCTCATTCCCCATCGGCGCCTTGGAGAAGCTACATCCGCCCGAACAATCAACCAAGCCCACAGCAGCACTTGCACTCCAGATACCCCCCCATCTCGGAACGTTGTCTCCCGCTCCAGACCGCCAAAATGATCCGCTGTTCGACCCGATGTCCGGGTGTTCTGGTTTCACATGGGCCCAAGTCCTGATCCGTTGTGGCTTGCCTCGCCCCTCAGATCGCTTTTGACCCGTCGATCCATCCGCCTCCGCATTTTTATCTGCATTGTCAATCCGGCTGCCCGAGTCCCATCCCCATACTCGACCATGAGCCAGCACTCCTGCGCTCCGCCCACCGAAGATGCCAGCTTAGCCGTCCGACCAGCCCGTCCTGGAAAGCCTGTCGGTGATGTCCGCGCCAAAGCCCCTGCATCGACCCTGGGCCGTGTCGTCGGCAGCCGAATCACCCATGCCTTTGTCGCCTCCGCCCTGCTTCACATCATCGCCCAGCGACTTGCCGTGCCCTGGGTCCAGGCTCGAGCCGCAAAAGCCCTGTCACCCGGCGACGCACTGTATTTGGCCCAGAAGCTCCCCTCGACCGTCAATGCCCTCGTCGTTGGGCTTTGTTCCTCGGCCGCCATCGCGTCCGGTCTCCGAGACGGCACCCTGTTTTCCTCCACTTTTTACTCGGACAACCTCGACAGAGCCTTTGCCAACCAAGCCGGCTTCATGCTCTACGACATGTGTGTCATGGCCCTGCATGGTCGTGAATCGGCCTCCGTCTGGATCCACCATGTCTTTGGCTTCCTGGGCACATTCCTCATTCGGATCTACAAACAGGGGGCTGGCGTCCCAGGTGTGTTCGCCCCGTCGGAACTCACCGTCCTGGTCTCCAACCTGCTCTGGGCAGCCCGAAAGCTACCCGATAGCTCCCTTGCCGCGGCATCGGTCCAGGCCCGCCTGCTGCGTCTCCGGGCTCTCGTCTTCCTTCTTATTCGGTTCCCCGTTGGCCCGTATGTCATTGCTCGCTTTGGGCGCTCGCTCTTGGACCCCAAGGCCCCCTTCTTCACCGACCGGCCCACTCGCCCGCTTCATTCCGGTGCCAAGGAGAGCCAGCAAGACGAAATCCTCGCTCCCCTATCCAGTGTCGTTGTCTTTGGATGCTTCTTCAACACGGCGGTGTTCACTCTCCTCAACACCAGCTGGACCATTCAGGTTCTCCAGAGCCTCATTCGGACCTCTCGCTCCGAAAAACCCATCCATCACATCTAAGCATCGCATCAGTCAGGGGTCTGTTCTCTGCATGAGCGTCGCCCTGCGACCCCACCAGATGTCTTCGAATATAGTGCCTGCGTCGAGTCACATCCGTCATCGGCTTTCCATCGATTTGCCGCCGATCAGCGCAAAGTATCGCCCGGCCACTTATCCCAGGCTGAGTGACGGTTCTTCCTTTCTGCCGTTCCGCAGACCCTGGTGGCATCGGGTGCCTGCCTCGCCCGGTTCGTTCGTTCGAGTCGAGTGCATCCATATCTATTGAGTCGCTCGGCAGCACTGCCCAACAAGAGTGCTTTATCCGAGCAGCCATCCACTCACGCCTCCATCTGGCCGAGTCGGCAAGAGAGAGTGACTGTCAAGAGCCGGCCGTTTGAAGGCATGTCCAATCAGATCGTCAAACCGTCCGGGGCGTTTGCCGGTTGCTTGGTCTTGCTCGCCGCAAGATGTGCCCGACAGTGCCGGCTGTGGCTCATAATCCATACCGATGTGACTCTGTTGTGGGGCCGCCAAGTGCTCCTCGACTTCGCCACCACTAGAATCATCATCAGAATCACCATCAGAATCGCTGTCCGAGTCGCTATCGGAATCGCTATCGGAATCAGACTGGCTCTTTGCGTTCGGGGCGCTGGGAGTTGTGTCGGAAACATTCCGCTTGACACCCTTGACAAGATCCCCAAGCTCCTCCAGCGACCGCTCGTATCCGGCATGCAGCTTGCGGATCTGTTGCTGGTCGAGCTTGTCGCGGATCACTTTGCTGGACCGATCGACCTTGCGCACGACCTCGCGCTTGAACCATCGTGCCTCGCGGCTCTCCACGAATGTCCAGGCGTCGCCCTCTCTCCCGGCCCGGGCGGTTCGGCCGATGCGATGGACGTAGGTCTTGGCGCGGGTCGGAACGTCGTAGTTGACGACTGCACGGACGCTTACTCCGAGATCGATACCTCGTGCCATCACGTCTGAGCACACCAACACCGGGAGCTTGCCGGTCTGGAAGGCCGAGAGCGTACGCTTCTTTTCGACAGCAGACAGGTCAGACGAGAAGGCTCGGGCATACGTCGTTGGCGTGTCGGTGGCCTGGTTCGAGTTGGGGGTCGCTTCTTGCTCGGGGCCATCGTCGCTCTCGTCGCCGCTATCATCACTATCGTCACTATCGTCGCTGCTTTCGCTACTGTCGCTGTCGCTGTCGCTCGATGATTTGAGTCCTCGGTATTTTTCGCCAAAGAGCTGCACGAGGCCGGCAAGACGATGGGCGGCCTCCACCGACTTGGTAAAGACCAGGACGCCGGACGTGCCCAGGTTGAAGAGCAAGTGCAGCAGCAGCAGGGGCTTTTCGCCGGCCGATTCAACGACAACAAGGTGCTCGCGCAGCGTGACTGGAGCTGCGTATCGAGATCCGTCAGCGTCGGCCTCGGCCTCGTCCTGGGGTTCAAGAGCCGCTGATGCGTCCAATGTCGATCCGGAAGGAGTCTCTGCGCCACCGCCGCTCGACAGGAGCTGCATTTTGGAGACGGCAATGTACTTGGGATCATGCAACCGCAGCGACGCAATTTTCTCGGGGTTGCGAGTGAGTGTCGCCGAGAAGAGCAACTTCTGGAGAGGGGTGTAGTGCAGCAGGCCCTGGCATTGCACTTCTGTTTGGGTGGTGCTTGCACTTGCACCTGCGCTTGTGCCTGAGGATGCTGAGTCGGCTGCTGAGTTGCGCAGTGTCCGCGCGGTGTGGACAGGAAGGCCCAGGCTATCCGTTTGCAGGGGTGCTCTCGAATGCTGTTGATGCTGTTGCTGTGGCTGCTGCTGGCTTCCTTCCTCAGCGCGAGCATCAGGCTCGTCTGCGCTTGTCCCCACAACAGATTGATCACCGCCGGATGGGTCCTGGGTTCCGTCTCGAACATGGCCACCCATGTCGACTCGCTTTTCGTTGCTGTGGTCTGGGGCAGACTCGGCCGCCTTCAGCACATGGACCAGCCAGTCGTTGTAGCTTTGGTTGAGCAAGCGGTCGGCTTCGTCAATGACGAGGAAGCGCAGATGGCGTAGTGTGAATCCCGGAGTGCCCCGGAGGTGATCCATGAGCCGGCCGGGGGTGGCAATGACAATGTCGACTCGACTCGACCCAGCCACGCCCTCAGTCGCCACATCGTCGGCGTCGGCGTTGACGAGATGGCTCTGCTCCAGCCCGAACGATGTCTGGCCTGTGAGTACAGCCAGCTTTAGGTCGCTTCCCTTGATGTACTGCTCAAAGGTCGTGCGGACCTGGCTGACCAGATCCCGGGTCGGCAGAATGACCAGGGCTCGAACCCGAGGAATGATTCGCGCCACCAGCGTCTCGACGATCGGGAGCACATAGGCCAGAGTCTTGCCCGAGCCCGTTGGGGCCGACACGCAAAAGTCGCCGGGCGAAACAGGCGCCGACGAGAACCGGGTACAGAGTAGGTGAGGCAGGACGGCCTTCTGGACCGGGAACAGGTGGTGCACTGAGTTTTCCTCGAGCCGCTTGATGATTTTGGGCGACAGGCTCCATTTGGGGTTGTGGATCGAGGACTCGTCATCGTGCGTGAGATACGGGGAGATGGTGATCGGCTGGGCCAGCCACTGAGGCAGCCCTGACAACTTTGTGGAGGCTTGCTTCTTGACCTTGGTCGCCGGGCCGTCTGCACGGGTTGAGTGGTCGCTGTTCGGTTCGACTGGGGCTTCGACTGGGACGCTGGTGTGGGCTGTATCGGCATCTACACTCATCGCATCTTCATCTTCCTCTTCGTCTTCCTCTTCGTTTTCTTCGTCCTCTTCGTCATCGTCATCGTCATCCTCATCGTCTTCTTCTTCGTCGTCCTCGTCGTCCTCTTCATCGTCCTCGTCGTGATCTGCACTCTTGGTTGTGGGTCCGCCCTTATCTCCGGCGCCGTGGTAGTCCACCGCTTGTTTCTCGACGCTTCTCAAGCTGCCCGGTGCGGGCCTGAACGGAACCGTACCGGACAAATCGCCCGACCGATCCGACGCGGCAACTTTGCCGGCATCATCAAGAGCCTTCTTCTCTTTCATGCGCTCGAGTCGTTCGCGATACTTTTTGCCGCCGCGTTTGGTCTTGGTTTTGGCCGCTCCTTCAGCCTGCGCCGAGTCGCGAGTCTGGAGCGCACTGATGCGGGCCAGTCTTTCCTGCTCCTTCCGGGCGAGCTCGTCGCGCTCCTCCTGAAGCCAGGTTGTCTTCTTCTTGCGCTGCCATTTTTGCTGGGGAGACGGCAGCAGCTGTTTTTGGCTGTTGGTACTGACGTTGGCGCGCCATGGCCCGGCTGCGGATGGTGGGTGGTCTTGCTGGTGGTGCTGATGGTGCTGGTGCCGGTGTTGGTGTTGATGTTGTTGCTGATCAGCAGCGGCGTTGTGCTGGAACCGGCGGTGTGTACCCTGGGGCGATGTAAATGACATGTCGGCCCCGTTATCCTCAGAAGCGTGGGAGAAAAGTGTGCGCCTTGGATCTCTATGTCAAGCAACAGCGAATCGGATTTCCGCCGTGGGGCAGCGAGGTGTTGCTGCACAAGCCGGTCAACAGGCGTTCGCGATCTGGGTCTGCAAGAACGACAGCCAAAAAAACCGAGCGGAAGCCCGAACGCGGCGATCATGTGAGCGTCACACTTCTGGGTCCAGCCTGCGCCACGACCGGTCCAGCCCAGGGCCAGTTGCACATTTCTCATCCAACGATGAGCACGCAGGGATATTGATCGGGTGTGTCCGCAAGAGTACTCCCAAGAAACGGCCGCGCATGACATTTGATCGCGGGTATCGCCCGGACACATGGTATATTCTCCAAAGTCGATCGAGTTTTGTTTTGGCGGATCCGCGGTGCACATCCAAGAGGGCAAGCCCGAGCCCCGCCCTGAGCAACCATGCTCCGCTCAGCGGGTCATTGGGCATTGAGCGGGCCATTCCGACGGAGACTGCTCCGAGAGCCACCCGCCCTCCCTCTCCCGCCCTGAACTGCTCTTTGTTTTCTCCCAAACATCCCAACGACCAGATCTGTTCTCAACTCTTGGTCTGTTTCCAAGCCCAGACTCCCACGCACTCCCTATTGTTCGTGCACTATCCGTAAGCGCACAGCCTTTGCCGCTCCCACCTTCGCGCTTGCACACCCCACCAAGCCATTTCCAAAGCCAAAATGGAACTGCACACGAACGTCGATTTTGGACACAGCAGTCCGATCGCTGTCGCCGCAGAAAAGCAAGGTATTTTCGGTTCGGTTCGGTTCGGCTCGGTTCGGTTCGTGGGACCGCCCTCGCCCTACAGCAATCTGGCTCAAGTTTGGTTTGTTTCGGTTCGGAGAGCATCGTCTCATTCCCGTTGCGTCTGGCCTGGGTGCGCTTGGGTGTGCCTGGCCGGACTTATGGCTTCATATAGGCGACGCCAATGCAGTCGAATCGGTTTCCAGCTGGCTGCGGGGCCACGGGTTTGACGAGGAGTTGATCCACATCTTTGAGCGAGAAGAGATCAACTCGTGGGAGGTCATGCAGGCGCTCGAGCTCGAGCACCTGAAACAGCTCAACATCAAGGCCGGCACCGGCATCAAGATTCTCATGGCCAAAGGTTGGTGCAGTCCCCCTCCTCGGCTCCGGCCGCCACTCGCTGTCCGGCCGATCCTGGGCCATGCGTCCTCCCTCGCCCCACTCCTGCACGTCCGAATGGTAGTCCCGCCTTGCTCCTGAATCTGGGTGCTGTTTCGGACCCGGACGGCGGTCGTCCGATCGCACCTGACGAGTCGCGATTCCCACGCTCACCATCCCGCCACATCAGGCGACTTCCCAGGGCCAAAGACGAGCCTCAAGGAGGACAGTTCCAGCGTAACCATGTCCCTGAAGGATCTCAAGGCCATCATTGGCGAAATCTACGGCTCCAGTGAGCGTCCGATCCGAGCTGATCTTGATCTTGACCCTGGCATTTGACGCTGGCTGATTTGCCCAAGGGAGGACACGGGGCTCTCAGCGCTAATCCAAGGCCATCTCCGACCCTCTGTATCCCCAGAGAAGCCTTCGACTGTAGCTGCTTCAACTGCTGTCGGCGCTGTGGAGAAGCCGCAACGCACCGCCGATGGATCGTAGGGATCGAGTGAAACGACTGACGAGTTGCCGTGCTGCCGTTTGGCCCGGGCCATCTCCAGCCCCCCCGCTCTGATGAGAGCCTGGGCTGGGCGCCCATGTGAAGATGCACGCTCGATCGCCCCTGATTTCATTTTTTACCTTTGCGTTTGTGTCTCCGAACCACCGGTGTATTCTTCACTTCACAGAAAGTCCAGCCGCGGAGTCAAAGCGAACGCTCATACTTCCGGCCCCGCTCGAAACGATCCGCCGAGGGTCATTGTGGCCCACAAGGGCGAAATGCAGGCCGTTCGGGTCACGGCCGTGGCCTCAAAATCCAAGGAACTGCCATCGGGAAGCAACAGACATGGCGAGAATGGCGGGACTGCAGCGCGAAAGAAGCCCGCATCTGTCTCCAACAGTGAGCACACTCTATCCAGCCAGGTCAAGGCCGAGCCCGCCCAGAGGGTCTTTGTCAAGGTTGCTAAGGACGCCGAGAAGCCCAGAAAAGCCGCCAGCACGCTCTCTGTATCTGAGCGAAGGAATATCGCATCCAAGAGCACCGAGTCTGTCGTGTCTGCCAGCACCACCGGCAGATCCAAGCTGGTGGCCAGGAGCAGCTCTGTTGTGGGCTCCAAGAAACCAGAGCATCCGGCTCAGCCGGGTCAGCCGGGGCATTTTGCGGACCACCGCCATGACCACAAAGCCGGCTCTCATCTCACCCTGCACCATGCTCCGGGCAAGTCTCCGAATGAAAAGCCCCCCTCGACGATGCATCTTTTCAACTCGACTCTCTCCCCTGTTCGGTAAGTGTCCCTCAATGCTCGTGCGGTCCGCTCGTGTCGCTGTCGGCGTGAGCCAGCCGACTGAACCTATTTTATGCCTCTGTTGTAGTGCGGATGCTCTCGACGGACGCCCCACCAGCATTCCGAGTAAGTTCGAACCCGCAGCAGTTGCAACAGTTGCAACAGACAGACGCATGGATGCGACCAAGTATATGTTGCTAACCCAAGTGTGATTCTCACATACTTGGCCCCATCTTCTCCAGCACCTCACGGCACAATGAAGAAAAGGCTGCCGTCCCAGCACTCATCGGTTTCGATCCAGCAGCCGGCTCTTTCGGCTCAGCCAGGAGTTGATCGACCTGCCCAGGAGCAGAGAACTTCCAAGCCGTCCTCGCGCGCGAAGTCTGCGTCCATAGCAACGAGCGACAGCGCCAGGGCCACATATGCCGAGTCTCTGCCAAAGACAGCCGATACCGGCCGTAGCCGTAGCCGTAGTGCAGCGGCTAGCATCGATGCTGATGTTGATATCGACTAGGGTGCCAGCATCGATGTTGATAAGAGAGTGTATGGGTGTTGGGGGCAAGCCCTGGTTAACGACGCAGGCCCACTGTATGCACCCAGCCATTGATTCCAATGCCGTACCCAGGACACTTGCCATTTTCCGGTTGAGTTGCGGTCTGAAAACGCTTGCGTTGCATAGGCAACACGCAATACACCATTACCAGGGTGTACCGCTGGAGTGCCAAGCTCGTTCAAAGAGTACGCTCGGAGAGATTCGTGCAAGTCATCCTTCTGTTGGCGATGGTGAACTGAGCGAGAGACCGGGTGCGTCTCAGATAGAGACCGGGGGCATCTCCCTGCCTTGCCTCCAATACTAGGACGGTACTTGGGACAAAGCACCAACGTGTGCATGTTGCAAATAGGCAGCCAGCTCGAACAACGAAGATGCTCCGTTTCATTTGAACACTGTCCTAACCATCAACTGACGTATTGCTGGAGCCCGGATCGCCGAGCTCAGCACCTCGCCGGTGCATTCCAAGCGCAACAGACCGACTCGAGTTCCCACCAGGGCAGGGAGCTTCAGGGAGTCGATCGTGGCGACCTGATTCTTTGCTTGGAGGCTGCTGGAGTGGCCAGTGTTCGCTGCCTATGGACACAAGATATCACGGACTGCATGTTCGATTGAAATGGGACAGTGGCTCGTATATTCTAGAGTGGCCCGCCTCGCTTTGGGCCTGCCGCATCGACCCGAGGCCATCGAATCACGCCGAGCCATTCAAGACACAGAAGCTGCTCCTCGCGAGCAGTCGGCGCTTCCGACAACTGTTTTGAGTGCCTGTGGGCTCAGAACGGACAGCTTTGACGCACCGTCGCTGCAGTGAGGCTCTGCTCGGGTTCTGCCATCCCTGCATTTGTCCTGGGCACCAAGGACGCTGCGTTGGCACCGGCCAGGACCATCGGCGAAGATGAGGACGCCAAAAGCGAGTCCCAACACCCACAAGTGGAGCCGGAGCGCCGAGAGTCTCGGCGACAAGGTACTGCAGACGAGCTTCTCGACGAGAACAAGCCGATGCCTGAATGCTGGCAAAGCCCCACGCCGTCTCTTCCGCTCTAATGAACAGGACGATGGCACCATTTCGTTCTGTCGCGCGCGCCATGCTCACTGCGTTGGAACATTGAATAGAGCCTGGAGAGAAGAATTGCCGAGGTATTGGTGGCAAACGAATGCAATCTACTTGCTGCCATCTGCAATGGCGCTTTCGTTGGCGACACGGCCGCAAAGGTGTCCGTCGGGGTGATATCGCTGTTGAAGATGCACAGCGAGACGTCGACGACCGAGTTCCTGAAGCGACTGCTGAAAGCCAAAATCGAGAGCTATTGTGAGTGTGATCAGCAGAGGCCGAGGCTGCCTACGCGATGGTTCGCAGCCCCATGTCGAAACTCTGATGCACTCTGGACCAGAAGCGGTTCGTAGACAGAGATGGTCCACAGGGAGATCCTAGTCGCAGACAGATGCCACTAACAATACCCTGCAACCTACTCCGCCAACCAAACTACTCATCATCACCATGCGACTCGACTTCTATGGCGGCAATGTGCATGTCCATGATGTCTGGCCGCTGCACTTCCACGATGCAACACTGTGCGGACGCTTGCTGTTGAGACCGCCAGTGAAACGCCAGAAGGATCTTAGCGACATTCTTCGAGACAACAGGTATGGTATTTCCACAACACCTTGCTATGCAAACTTCTGTCCCAGCCATTGAAATGCAGCTGAGCCCCAACCCTCTCGCGCCTTATGCTTGGCGACAGCATGACATCAATGCTACTCAACACCTTTGCTCGGTCCGAGGGCTCGCATTACCTGAGCAAATGTCTGCTGATGCCGATTTGTGAGATCCACAAATTCTCGGACCGATGCGAGATTGACCCTTCCAAGATCAAGCCGCCGTTATCGGCGCCAAAGGATGGCAGCGAAGCGGGCGGGGGCACCTCAGAGGCAGCAGTGGAACACACAATCGGCTCCAACATGCAGAATCTCAAGAAAGCCGTCGTGATGATCTTGCGGAGCATCAAGGAACACCACGAGGACTTTCCAGCCGAAATGCAGCGACTATGTTACTTTCTGTGCTCCAAAATCACAGAGATCGAGACCTATATCGGCGATGCTGCTCGGGGAATTAACTCACAGGCCGCTTTGCAAGCTCTTCCGTCTGCGTCCAAGACGGACGGGGATGGTGGTGGGAACCTGGAAGTTGTGACCGAGAACAGCCGGGCAAGCCGCAGCTCGGTCAAATCAGCAAAACAAAAGGTAACTGTGCAAGTCCAAGCGCACCGCAGAAAGGACAGCATTGACTGCGGGGCGTGCGGAGGAAGAAGACTGCAGAGTACTGCCATTATGGATAAGTGCATGGCAGGCTGGGCGGCAGCCAGCATTCCCGGCAGACGGCCAGTGGCAGAGTAAGGAGATGGTAAAGTCCACCGGGCTCACAATCAATCGCGATTCCCACGCCGTCCAGACCAAACGGCTCTCGATCTTCAAGCGGAGCCATTCGAGAAGCGACAACAAGGTTGATACGGGCCAGGTCGGCGACAGCAAGCTCGCCGAAGTCGAGGACGGGGCGATGAAAGCCAGCCCAGCTTCTTCCGTCGACTTCAGTACCGCCAAAAGCGTCGAAAGCGAGTTCAGCTTCACCGAAGATGGGCGGCGCAACCACCAGAGCCAAGACAGCCTTGCGTCCATCAATATCCACGACGTTGCTCGGCAAATGCTTTCACCCTCGATCACCACGACGCCGCCGCCTCTCCAGAGCCGCTCACGTCCTAACAGCTTGCTGCTGAGCTCGGGGGCTTCCAGCGTGCGCGAGTCAACGGCGACCTCATACCAGCACACGCTCAGCATGGCCGAAAGGCTTGTCGGGACGTTTCTGTTTCTGAGGTTCTTCATACCAGGTAGGGCCGGACCTGTGCTAGTGCATGCTGGGTCTGCAGATATCCAGTGTTGACTCTCTCCGACACATCCCGCCCTCGACCGCCGCCTCCGGCTCGGCAGCCATCACAACACCGGATACATACGGCCTGATCCACGACAAGCTGTCGGCCGCCTCGCGACGAGGATTCATTCTCTGCGGCAAAATCATGACGGCCCTTTGCAATGACGTTGAGTTTGGCTCCAAGGAGGTGTGCTTGGCTCCCTTGAACTCGTTTCTGAACGACCACCGGACCGACATCAAGGAGTTGATCCAAGTTGCATCGGGGATACCGGGCGCCGAAAAGGTAGCGCACACGGGAGTGACTACGAGTCGATCGCTGGCCGCGTTGCTGAACCTGTCGGGATGGAGTCATCTCAGACAGACGACCACGCCGCCCCGATGAAGCTGCATTGTCGGTGATGCCGCTCCATAAGAGCTCGTGCTGACGGCGATGCCCGTCCCTGATCCGATTCTGCAGGACCGCATCGTCGGGATCGAGGAATCTTCGAGCGAATCCCATACCCCAAAGTCGGCGTCAGGGGCAGACGCATGCATGACTCCCGTGCGTCTCTCCGACATAATGTACGCCAAGCCGGTTCCACTCAAGAGCCAGACATCGCGATCGCTTCCGACGCTGCTGCAAGGGTCGTCGTGCTCCAGCGACATCAAATCCGCTGGCGCCCCCACACGGTCTCGGACCGAGTCGAGCGAGTATGCCGAGGCAAACGCACTCTTTGTCTACATTGGCCACTCGCTCTCCAAGATCGAAAAGGAGCTCGAGCTGTATCTTCAGCAGCTGCCGGTCCACCAGTCCGAGGGAATCTCGAATAACTTTATCGAGCTCAAGAAGCTGATCGAGTCCAGCTCCTACTGGGATCGATCAACGCAGCCCACGGACAAGTCGGCGGCCAAGCTGTCGCTGTTGTCAAAGTTTGGCAAGTTCCGTCTGAAGAGCCTGTTCTGATGCAGCCCTGCCGAGAATGAGCGGGGATCTCCTGGATGGCATGCTCGCTGCAGACATTCGACTCGCGCCAGTCAGCATTTTCCGGTTGCTCCATCACCGTTGCCGCGGTTGCTACCGCCGGCTGTCAGCGGCAAGTTTGCTTGGGCCGTATCGTCCTGGAAGCACGAGACCGACCTCCGTGGGCAAGGCTGTCGAAGCTGTTGGGCGGTGATACTGCTCTTGGACACACTGGGCTCGACATGTGTATCCGTGGGCCAGAAGACAGGCGACCAATACCATCACAGAGAGAGCACCCCGTTTGTAACCGCTGTAATACATCACTTCATCGCACATTTCCCTCATGGCCTTGGCCACGCCTTCTCGACTTGGTGGTAGATTGGCCAGTGCTTTACATCTGACGCAGCGTGTTTCGAGCTTCCACGGACAATAGCCAGTGAGCATGTTTGCACTTGGCCACACAGCAACTGGAGAGTCGCAAACCAAGTAGTTGGAGGGGGGAGAGGGTCAGGCAATGGGTGCGGGGGCTCTTGGGTGGCGTGGCGGAGTCTCACAGCACGGTATGTCCATGTTACGTAACGGCGAATGCGGATGTGTGCATCGCTGCTGCTCCAGCGAAAAGGCCGCACTATCAGCCTCGACGGCCGAGCCAGCGATGGAGAGTAGATGAGTGGATGGGTAACGGAGCTGGGTTGGGGGGGGGAGACCTTAGGCATCAAAGTCCAGGAATTGCTGGAGGCGATCAGCATATTTGGCCGAAAACTGGAAATACTGGTCATCGTTGAAGCGATCGTAGAACTTGGACGTGATCTGATAAACGCTGTTTTTCAGGACTGAGGATGTAGGCGAATCAGGGCATCAGTGTCGGGGCAGCGGCCGTGGCAGTGCGATGGCGGCAGAGGGCATTTGCGGTGGTGACAACATGGGCGCTCGGACTGAAGCGCACATACCATCCAGCAATATCTCGCAGTCACGGTTCTGCTTGTATCCAAAGAACTCAAAGAATGTAGCGAGTGTCGATACGCCTCCGATCAGCCGATACGCCTTGACACTCCGGATCTTTTCAAGTGCATCGATGCACCGCAGCAGCGACTCGATCACCTGCGGCACGCTGTTCTGGACATATCCATGCGTGTCCAGACCAACCGACATGATGCAGAGCGTCGACAGCGCTGCAGCGAGGGAGCAGAGTCCGATGAATGATATCAGTGCAAAGTTGGCGGTCCCGCCACCACCACCACAGCATCGCAGCCAAGGTACAAGGGTCGGGATCACGATGTTGCAGTCGCTGAAACATCGCAGCTGAGAAGCCCTCCACTCCAAGCCAAAGTGGTCCACTTTGTCGAGCACGGTTCCCATAGATCCGACCGGGTGGGCCTCGCCATCGACGGAGCAGCCGTTCAGCCATTGCTTTGAACTCTACCTTGGATCGACCAAATATAGATCTGAATCTTGCTGAACATGGCTGCTTCTTTGAGACTCGCCTTCCAGTTTCCGAGAATGGTGCCCTCAGCTCTCTTAAGGATCACGACCGAGATGGCATCGATCATCTGCCAGAGCGTCTGTGCATCTTCTAACCGCGGGACAGCGCCCTGATCGACAACGCGTGCTTTGGGCGGTTGGGCAGACGGCAGCTGCTCGCCGCCCGCGAGCCGGGAGACAATGCGGCGTTGAATGGGCTCCGCGGGCCCAGTGGCGGTAATTGGCTTGGAGGAGATGCCGCCGTTGACGGGATCCTCGGGTCTGAGTCGGTGCCGCAGCGACGGGTGGCGCTCTCCCTGACCAAGCGACGGCGGCTGTGCGCCGCTGCCGACCAGGTCTCCGTCTCTTGCCGGTCGCTTGGCGTCTGGCTGAAGGACGTTGAGCGGCTCGAGGACATTGTCGTCGTATCCGCGCAGCTCGTCGTCGGATCGGTAGACAAGCTTACCAAGCTTGTCGACAAAGGCCTGAACCTTTGACGGGCTGGGGTTGTGCAGCCTGGGGTACGCAGTGGGTCGCTGAAAGCCCGTGCTTCGGGATTGTAGCGAGGTTGCTGCCTTTGCGGCTGTGAATAAACGAGCGGGAGATATATCAGAATCAAGGGGCGTCCCAAGCGAATCAACATACAGACAATCAGGGTTCGAGACGTACTTGCGGTCGTGGACGACTTGCTCGTCTCTGCCGACTTTTCCACTCGAGTCGACAGATCGTTGATGACCTCGAGGGAGCTCGAGAGAACGATCTCCCAAACAGATCGGTGGTCGTCGAGCTGTTGTTCGGTGTATATGCAGCTCTTTCTGGTCTTATCATAGCGAGCGATGCTCAGAAGCTCAAGGAAAGCAAAAGCCTGTCCAGGATAAGGCACACTGTGTCAGCGACAGACAGAGACACGGCAAACGGAGTCTATGCACGCCGGCCACGGGATACGGACCTTGGCTGTAGATGCCTTCCGCAGCGTCAGCCCGTCCACCAACTTGTTGACCGAATCGGGCATGTACTCTGTCGAGATACGCTGGAGAGGAATGAAGGGAAGCGGAGGACTGTGAGCAATCGAGGCTGCGACGAGATCTCGACGAGTCACCAACAAGACATCGTCGCTGCTGGGTGGGGCACTTACGCTCGTAAATACGACCTCAAAGATGTGGTCGACCATTTGCCAGACCGCAAATGTCAAGAACCCGCTGCGGAAGCACTGCCACAGCACCAGGATGCCGTCAAAGTTCGCCAAAGGGGTGAATCTGCGAGCAGTGCTCACTCTGAGAGTAGACACGCAGCGAAACAGGCATTGACCTTAGTACACGACAAGAGCGGCAGGAGTGTTCGCAGGGCCACGGGAATGCAAGCCAGGGCTAGGCCTGGGCTCGGATAATAGAATGCCATCGATGAACCGACACACAGTCCCTAAGGCGATCCCGAGCCCAGCCAAGGGCCACTTCGCCGTGTGTCCGGAGAGACCAACCTCTGGGTTCCCGCAAAGAGCCAAACCAGGAACCAGTAGAATCGTGGCGCCAGCAGCGGATAGAGGACGATGCTGGCACCCAAGTAGAGGGCAGCCTGGAAGGCGCTCGCGGCCACAATGCGCTTGATCTTGCTCTTGATTCGGTGATACGCCGATCGCTGGATTCGTGGCAGAGCAACGGCGGTGAGAGCAGACTCGCGGGCGAGTGGGCAACGTGGATCAAAACAGCGAGCAATCATGCGCACGTATGACGGTTCCGAAACGGCAAACCAACTCACGTTGATGGATGGGAAGTGGATCTGGTCTCGACCCAGGTTGACACAATGATAGAAGAGCCCCAGGAACATGGCGTGATAGAGCAAGAAGGAGTAGTTTTCATTCACCACCCAGGGCTTGTAAATACTTTGTTTGGGAGGACGAAGAGGAGGAGGAGGAGGATGTGGAGGGAGAAAGACACACATTTGTTAGGCTCAGCTCCAAGTGCTCGCACAGCATGCAGCATCGGTGGCAGTGGTGTCGTCAGCGGCCCGCATCTCCCCGCCTCACGTATCGCACATTCACTTACCCCTGCGGATGCAGAATGACATCGCGCCGTTCAAAGGAGCAGAAGACTTTGAGGAACGCAAACTGAATGACGACTCCCGAGAAGGTATAGAGCAGCAGCGACCACTGCAGGTAGTTTGCGATCGTTTGTCGGATGCTAGCCGAAGCCTGGCGCTCCACTGGAGACCCGTGTCCGAAGAGCGGCAGCAGATGCAGATTCGCCGGGGGTAGAAGCGGGTGAGTTTGACACAGGGGCAATCGACATTAGTCAAGGCGACAGATCGCTGTGGACATGGGCCGAACAGAGCAAGCGATCGCGCTCCGGGTCGACGTTACCAACCTGAGAAACGGAACCGCTTCAGGAGAAGCAGGGGCACGAGCGACAGGAAGATCACAACCGAATACACATGGAGCCGCCAGTTGAAGAGCCGCTTGAAGAATTCTAAAGAAGCAAAAACGGAGTGGTGTCAGAACAGAAGGCGGGTGATCGGCGGGTTAGCAAGATGGGAGGCGTTTCAGACGGGATGCTTGCAGCTGGGCCAACATCACGAGAGCAGATGCATTGGGCGACCAGAGAAGCCGAGGCCATTCGAGCTCCAGAGATTCATGGACGTGATCTGACCTACGAGTCTAAAGATCTTGCTGGGCGCCACAGGAGCCGAAATCACTAATTGCAGGGCAACGACGGCGCCGAGGGCCAACGGCAGCGATCGGATGAGCCGCTGCGTCAGCTCGTGGCCCACGATCGATTTGTATGCCGACCTGGCAGTGTTCTGGGAGGCCACAGGACTCATTCCGGCGGCGCAGGACAGGTAGGCGAGAGAGATGGAAAGCTGGATCCCGGAGACAGAGATCCGGGCGTGCGGAATAGGCAGTGTCCAGAGAGGCCGGTGCGGATGCGTCCTGCTGCAGGGCCAAGGCCGTCGCTCGGTGGTTGGTGATCTGTTGGCCGGCTCGGTCTGGCCATTGGCTTTTTGCGTTTGTGACGCTTTTCATATCGCCCAAATATGGGCGGCTCGAGTGCATTTGGTCGCCGGCTCGATCCATCGCTCCCGGCATCGCAGCCGCTGCCATTCCGGTCCGAATCTCTCTGCTCAGGCGGTTTCCTGCCAGGACGTCGACCACAGCCCAAGCCAGACCAGACCGCCATCTGCCACGGGCAACGCAAGATGGACTCGCCCGTCGCCGACCTGGACTCTGGTAAGCAAGGCTTCGCAGGCACTCATCCGAGGAAGACGTGTTTCTGGCGGATACGCCCGCTGGTTTGGCCCATGTTTTCGCCGGGCGTCGCACTCGCCAGCACCACCGCCGACAACAAGCAGTCCGGAGCCTCACCGAGACCCCATTGCGTTCTCTGCAGCCTGGAGAGACTGGAATCCATATGATCAAAACAGGTTTGACGACATCACGGACGTTGTATATGCCGCCACCGATGCCATGCAAGTCGGGCAGCTCGTCCATCATGCCAACTTTACTCTGTTTGAGGCCATGTCAGCCATCGAGGTATGCTGTCTCCACCAGACCAGGACATCGCCGACATGGCTCAGAAGTCGCCACTTGCCCTCACTAGCAGCTAGTGTCCAATAACTCGCTCATCAATGGTTGCTCGGTCCGTGGGCAATGACAAGCTCCTGATCCACAACTCCTGTCTTTGTCGTTGCATCCGTCCCTGAATCCGCCTTTGCGGCTGGATCCTCGGCCTCACATGTCAGATCATGGATCCCAAGATGGACTCGGGCATGGATTTGCCGCCGTCGATCGGGGAGGTCAAGCTCACGCCAGACGAGATTGTCTTCCGCACCGTTCCTCCGTCCGAGGAGATCGGGATCATGGACGAGCTTTTGGCTCGGGAGGTCCGTGATCTTATTGTCCTCGCACTTGTCTACAGCAACGCCTTGTGATCCGTCGCCTATCTCAGAGTTAACCGAGTTTGCGTCTGGCACGCCAGATGTCATGGATAGCCGGCCATATGCTGTGTCAAACGGTCTACACTTGTGTGTTTGTGCATCGACCCCTGAGCATCCGGTCCCGCTCACTCAAGCCGTACGTCGTTTCGGTTTTGAAGACGATCCGCCTGATCAACACCGATATCATCGGCCGGTTTCTGTACGATGTAGGTCGATCAGGAATCGCTCGCTCGGGCGGTGTGGATGGATGCTGCCAAGAACTCAGGCTTACTCACCACCATCGGTTCTGCTCGGCCATCCATCTGGCGACCCAGGACGAAGACTTTTCCGCCGACACCGCGGGGTTTCCGTTATGCGAAGAAGTCTCGGCCGAGCGACTCCTCGAGTCGCTCAAACAAGCCGAGTATAGTCTCGAAACGATGCTGGAGTCGGCTAGATCAGCCAAGGACGCTAACGTTGGAACGATGGCTCCGCAAGGTTGGGACGGAGCGAGGCGATCAACCATCATGCAATCTTCCTTGACGGAGATGTCGTGGCGAAGCTCAGAGCTAGCCGCTGCGATTTATGAGCCGATAGTGGACGCGATACGGGCGCAGACGTTCTCGGTGGATAGGCGCAGGCATGTCTCAGGAAAGCAGGGCAAAGTTGATATACCCGTGGACCTATCTGGCGCTGACGAACCCCTGCCTCTGGTCCAACAGGCGAGCCTAGTGAGAAAGCACAGTCGGACTCAATGAAAGCATCAAGTCGACACAAATACACCGAGGCGATACTGCATCGGATACGCTTCCGCCAAGCATTCTACTCGTCTTTCCTGGCGATATCGGGCCAGCAGGACCGGGCGCTGATTGTTATCCATTTACAGCAGGCCTTGGCCGAGTTGGATATGATCGAAAGCAGTCAGCATCTTGCGGCAGACGTGGGCTGTAAGTTGTATTGTGCGAGACTCGTGAAGACATCGGATATCGCTGGAATCGCCATAGCGCATTTGCTAATGCTGCTTCGGGTCGGATGTGTTCGGACAGATGCATTCGATCCCCTGGTGACTCGGAAGCTGTTTTCTCACGGACTCCCACGAGCCTTGAAGGACATTTCCATCCATGATTTGATAGGCGCTTGCCGACTGATGCTGAGTCAGCTTGTTGAGGTGTTTCAGATACCATCCGACGCCAATGCCGAGATGCTTCAGGTACTTTGGCTGCCGTCCGTGACCCAGTGTTCGTGATGACCACCTACCCCAGTGACGACAATCCGCCAGTTTTCGAACACTGACTCTTTTCTCCAACTGCTTGCAGAGGTTCCTTCACTATCGAGCGCGGCGAGCGGACGTGCCCAACATCATTGTGCGATCCTTGACTCAGGTGAGCCCTTTGACGAAGGAGCCGCCAAAGGTGGTTCGTGGTATCCAGCAGCAGGCGGTATCGGTGTGTGTATGTCTGGTGATCGTGAAGAGAAGCCATTTAGGACGCTCCAGAGCCGGTGACAGTCTTGTGTTGCTCCACATGCTCTCGTCGCGCCTCGACCATGCTCTAACATCGTCCGCTGTGGAATCAGAAAGCTTTCTTTGCCGATCCCAGCCGCATCAACGGTGCTGAAGGATCCGAGTTGATCCGGGAGTGGATCACTTCCGAATACCCGACAGTGACGTACTTTTCGATCCGGCACGACGGACTCAACATCCTCATTGAAAACTTTCTTGCAGTCGCCAGCAAGGTAGAGAATGATGCAGCACACAGCGTCAACAGCGCAACATCGTCGGCGCGATTGTTCTGGCGCCTGAGCAGCAGAATCTGCTCTGTTGATCCAAGTTCATAACCATAGTGCTTTGCTTTGCAGCAACTATCCAATATCTTGTGCATGTACTCGTACAACTCTGCGAGACAACGCCGGCGCATGTACAAGATTGCCCTTCTTTGGGACCAGTTCCAGGCCGAGGTGCGCATGCGGGCGACTCTGTCGCGAGAGAGCTTTGGTTGGCTGGTCGTCGGTGATTCCAAACGCACAGGCGGACAGTTGCTTCACCAACAGCACGATCGAGCCAGCTACTGCGAATCAAGTCTGATTTGAACCGTGTCTTTGCAGGCGGAACAGCTTGACATGGAGCTGCAAAACTCGACCTTTTCGGTAAGTGGTGCAGCGGTGATTTGGCTCTGGCGATGATCGTTCCTGGTTCAAAGTAGCTGGAGCAAAGGGACTCGAGATGTCAGTGTGATGTGCAGTCCAGTCCAGTAGCGATCGTCATCGCCTCGTCGAGGGCGTGAGACAGTCGCATCTTGCTCTTTGTGTGGATGCATAGCCTGTCCTGAGCCCGATATTGTCTGTATTTCGCGCCACTCACCATAGCTACGGTCGCTATCCCTGCATTTTGTGTCGATGCTGTGGGCCTTTCTGGGATTTCCCGGAACACAGGCCGAATCCCTTGGAGATCTGTCGCCGTTTTTCCTGTCGTCGTGGGTGTACGCACAGAAACTCGAAATGTTGACGTGGACGATGGCGACGGGCTTTGAGCAAGAGATCTATCGCCCCTACGAGCTCGTGATGGTGTTCTGGTGAGTTGGCTTGGAAGCGAGGCAATGCGGCAGCAAGTCAGTGTGAATTGACTTTGTAGATGCAGGCTCCTAAATTAAGCTGGTGGCGGGGGGACATCTGTGTCGTTGGCTGGCAGGTACATGATCCATCTCTATGAATGTCAGAGCGAGCATAGCTCTCGCAGCGATGGTGTCACCCTTGAGCAGCAAGAGTTCCTTCGCTCCGAGCGACAAGCGACTCCTCTGCGAAGCTTTGATCAGCGACTTGTGCTTGGGAAGAAGCATCTGGTCACGGCGCTCTTCCAGGCAAGTGCATGAATGCAACAGCACGGGCATACTGCAGCCAGGTGTGGCCACGACCGCCAGCGTCTGTTGCTGACGGTCATTGGCGCTGCCACAGATCTCAACGCTGCTCCATCGACTCGGCAAATTCGCCAAGCCGGATCCCGCATTCTATCGAGAGGACATCCACTTCCAGAATCGATTCCGATTTTTCACGAGGCTGTCATCGCCAGCATACGGCGACTATTCCCAATACCTTACCAGCATTGAGGCGATATCGCGTTTGGTGAGCACAAATCTGATCTCGATGGGACCGGGACTCGAGCCGGGGTGCGAGCATATCTTGGTTTGCCCCGATTCCTCAGTTGTTGTTCGGGCTGTTGGACCTGGTTCCCGATGTCTCAGCCTTTGTCGACGGTCACTCGGGACAATTGCACGTACTGACAGGCTGCTGAACGGCCGGCTCCCTGCAGGATATCGAAGCTGTCCTTGAGCTGGGGCGGTTCAACTTGGACAAGGCCAAAGGCTACTTTGAGGGAGCATCCGATATCTACAAGTCGTCGAGTCGCTACTTCGTGCCTGCGATCCAGGGCGATGTCGAAAAGGTCAGCGGAGTGGGGGTTTGCAGCAGGCTTCCATCACTGTTTGAGGGGCAGGCGACTGACCCGCCAACGGCCTGCTTTCTGTCGCCGATGTATTCAGGACCTGGCCGCCCTGATTCAAGTGACCACGGCGAATCGAGCCTTGTTCGAATCAGACAAGATCGGAGCCATCGGGGGTTACGACTGGACCAGCCACCGAGTCTTTCCTGTGGCGCTCTACAAGCCCTCCTGAGAGAGAAGTCGTCGATCCAGACCTGGACGCCAGTCAGCGGTGGTGCCAGAATAGAACGAGTGCGACCAATGTCTGCACGGCTGCCCGATGCAACCAGAAGCGTGCGGGGCGTTGCGGAAGTTTGGTGGAAGAATCGGCGGTCCATTCCAAGTCCAGGTCCAGGCCCGTGCCCACCACCAGTGGACACGCTGATGCGATTGCCAATGCGATTGCCGATGCGACTGCGAATGCGATTGCCGACTTGCGCATCGGAGGGCGGTGGCGACAGCAGCGCTGCTCATGCACATGGCGGTGACGCCGATGCTGATGCCGTGCTGGTGCTGATGCCAAATCGTTGTTGTGAGGCGACGGACCCGTGACGCGCCTGCGTGGCGGTGGTGCTTCCTTGGCGCGGGTGGCGAGGCTTGTGGGACTGCAGCCACAGAGCAGCAGGCCACAGCCACAGGCGCTGTGCGACGGCGCGGCTTGTGTGACCTCGGATGCCAATCGCCGCACAGAACTCCTGCACAGAACTCGCCGGCTTGCCCCCCTGTCCTCGTCTGCTCGCAAAAGCCTGTCGGTCCTGCCCCCTTCCACCTCCGTCGCCCATCGCCTTCGTCTGCACGTCATCCTGGCTCCCGCATCTGCCCTGCTAAGCTTTGTTGAATGGTACAACCAGGGTAGGTCTCCTCGGCGTCGGCCTTTCTGACCGTGGCCCGGCTCGGTGCACCCACGCTCCCTCCTTCGCCCAAAGTCGACTGTGCCGTTGAGCTGCGGCATTCGAAGGCACTCTGTCTATTGTCATCGGTCTTGCTGCCCCATGAGATACTCGATCTGCCTTGGGATTGCGGCCCGTCTGGCATCTCGTTCAGCATTGCCAAGGTGCCCTTGCGTTCTGTTGCTCATCCGCACCGACCCTTGCTGCCGTCGCCGCTCTCTTTCCCGCTCGCTCGCCAACCGGCTTGGCTACGATTGCCCGATTCAGCTCCCAAAAGGTCCAGCTTACGGGTACGACAGTCGTTTTTCGCCTCGATTTCATCTGCACCGTGTGTCCAAGGGACCAACTCCTCTGTGCGGTCACATACAGCGCCATTACGGAGGTTTTGTTGCTACTGCGTGCGCTTGGACTTGGCTGCCCAGTCCCGAAGTCGATCCGGTGACTGAATGTCTCACCATTGTTTCCTATCTTTGTCGGGTTGCGGCCCTGGCCATCGAACTCCATCGGCAATTCGTGGCTGCCTCTCGGCTACATCCTCTTCTGCTGGATAGTCATCGCCGCCGATGGCTTGATCAAGCGGGATGTCTTTAGTAAGTCCAGCTCGATCTGGGACAGCGCCCTCGCTGGCTGGCTGACTCCGGAGCTCCACAGCCAGCCACGAGATACCCTCTCGGCTCACCCCGGAAAGCCTGACTTTGGTTTGCCTGTATTTCTAACCAATTGCATCGCTGCACCTCCCCCCCTCGCTCCTGCATTCGACAGAGCTCCCTGATGCCTTTGTCATTGTCACGTATGTGCTGTGGGCTCTCTGTTGCCTTGCGTTTCTGGCCTGTCGCTCTGTCGTCTTGTTCTGTTGCTCAGTTGAACCTTGGATTCGACACTGCCAGCCGGTCTGGCATGAGTCGTCGTCCGCCTGTATTCATGTCTCTGTTTCCATATCGGCATCCCCAACAGCGTCGATGGTGAACAGACCCACACCACTTCTGTCATGAAGAAGACTCTGAATCCGTACTGGAATGAGCGGTTTGAAGTGTAAGAAGTGCTGTCGGCTCCGCTCTCGATTCGGTGGCCCTTCCGCCAGCCCTGTCGACCCCGCTCGCTCAGGCAACTTTGCTCCCGCACCTAACTAACGCTTGTCCCGCTCCCAGTAATGTCACCAACACCAGCGTCATTACTGTCCAGGTGTTCGACCAGAGGAAATGGAAGAAGCAGACCAACCAGGGTTTTCTCGGCGTCGCCAACATCCAAGTCGGACAGATCTTTGATGTCGCTGCTGGTGGTGATGGTGAGTTTCTCGGGATCTCCTGTCCGTTATTGATCGATCGCGCCGACTGATTAATCTGCTTCCTGCTCCTGCCAGAAATGCTCACCCTGGAGCTCAAGAAAGGCAACTCGACCGAGAACGTCAGCGGCAAGCTGATTGTCAACCTCTCGACCTTCAACACCACCGTCAACCAAGAAAGCCCTGTCCGCCCCACACCTCCGGCTCTCCCCGCCAGCAGCACCATTTCGACCTCCAACCCGCCTCCGGTTAGCATGGCCCCGAACCAGTCCGGCGCTTCTGGCTTGAACATCCAGGCGGCCTCCCAGACCGTCCCACCCCCCGCACATCATCACCCAGCCACGCAGCCCCAACCTGTCATCCAACCCCAACATACCGTCCCTGCCCAGCACCCCGTCCACGCCCAACCCACGGTGCAGCCACCACCGATTATCCACGCTCAGCCAACGGCTCATCCCCAGCCTGTGCAGATGCCCACTCCCTCCCTGCCCATGCCGCAGCCCCAACCTGTCGCTCAGCTGCCGCCCATGCAAGCCCCCCAACCGCGACTTGCCGTCGTCGACAACTCCCCACTCCCCCCTGGATGGGAGCGACGACAAGACCAGCTTGGCAGAACCTACTATGTCGATCATAACAACCGTCTGACCACCTGGACACCTCCTGTGTTGTAAGTGCCCCACTCTTGTGCTTTTTCCCGCCTGTTAACTTGTTTGCGCATCCGCTCTTGCTGCGGCCATTTCTCTTCCGATTGTGCCTTTCATCGTTTGGTACACAGCCCTGAGCCAGACTGCCTGTTTCCATGCCTTCCGCCAGTGCCCCCCAGCCCCAGCCTCAGCCCCAGCTCCAGCTCCAGCCGCAGCCGCAGCTCCAGCAGCCACCGGCTGTCCGTCCCAACCAGCCTACGCCAACTAGCACAGGACCTTTGCCTTCTGGATGGGGTACGTCGTCGTGATGTCTTGACGCGGCTCTCTGTGGATGTTGTAGCTCACCTGGCTTTTATCACCGATGCTCCTCGTCATACGCCTCCTCCCTGCAGAACAACGCTTCACTCCTGATGGCCGAGCCTACTTTGTCGATCACAACAACCGAATCACCACTTGGGTCGATCCTCGCCGCACCGACCAGCCCAGTCGCCTCCCTGCACAAACCCCGACCACGCTTGCAGTTGCCCTGCAAGAGTCCATCGCCAGACTCGGCCCCCTGCCCGGCTCGTGGGAAATGCGCATGACCAACACCGGTCGAATCTATTTCCTGGATCACAATGCCAAGATTACCACCTGGGACGATCCTCGTCTTCCCTCCTCTGTGGACCAGTCGGTGCCGCAGTACAAGCGTGACTACCGTCGCAAGCTGGTCTACTTTAGAAGCCAGCCCGCCATGCGCCAAGTTGCGGGCCAGTGCCACATCACCATCCGCCGAGAGAGCATCTTTGAGGATTCGTACTCCGAAATCATGCGCTTCCCTGCTGCGGAGCTGAAGAAGAGATTGATGATCAAGTTCCACGGCGAAGACGGCCTCGACTACGGCGGCCTGTCGCGCGAGTACTTTTACCTGCTCTCCCACGAAATGTTCAACCCTAGCTACGGCCTCTTTGAGTACTCTGCCCACGACAACTACACCCTCCAGATCAACCGCAATTCCGGCATCAACCCCGAGCACCTGAACTACTTCAAGTTCATCGGACGCGTTGTCGGTCTGGCCATCTTCCACCAGCGTTTCCTCGACGCTTTCTTTGTGACCTCGGTCTACAAGATGATCCTTCAGAAGAAATGCTCCCTGAAGGATCTGGAGAGCATTGATCCCGAGCTCGGCAAGAGTCTGCAATGGTGTCTGTAAGTACTGATTGCGGTTGCAGCCGCAGGGTCATTCCATAGAGAGGCGGTGCCCTTACCTCGTTCTCGTCACTGCGTTACGCTCCATGATCCCCACGATTAATCCTCTGTCTCGCTTCCCGACTCAATCGTGCGCTGGCGCAATATAGCGACAACCCCATCGACGGCATCCTCGACTTTACCTTCTCGGTCGACTACGAGAACTTTGGTGTCGTCGAGACCTTCGAGTTCAAGCCCGATGGCCGCAACATCACCGTCACAGACGAAAACAAGTCCGAATACGTCGAGTGAGTGTTCCACAGCGCCACAGCGTCGGTCGCGGCCAATCCTGCCTTCTTGAGCTGTCATGCTATCCCGCTCTTGGCTGACGCACGCTCTCGGTTTTTGTCGACAGGCACATGGTCCAATACAAGACCTACCAATGTGTCGAGGAGCAGTGCAAGGCCTTCATGCAAGGCTTCCTCGAGTTGATTCCCCAGGAGCTGATTTCGGTCTTTGACGAACGCGAGCTTGAGCTCTGCATCGGCGGCATCAATGAGATCGATATCGATGACTGGAAGAAGAACACCGACTACCGCGGCTATCACGAAGGCGACGAGGTTATTCGCTGGTTCTGGAAGGTACCGCTCACCCACATATCCCCTTTGCCGTGCTGTGTGGAGCAGTGTCTCTCCTCTGCAAGCTGTAGAGTTGTACCTGGCCATATCCACGTTCATCGCTGACTTGGTGATTACTACTGTTCTTCAGTGCGTTGGCAACTACGACAACGAGAACCGCGCTCGACTGCTACAGTTCGTCACAGGTACCAGCCGTATCCCTGTCAACGGCTTCAAGGACCTCCAGGGCAGCGATGGTCCGCGAAGATTCACTATCGAAAAGACCGGCGATCCCAACGGCCTGCCAAAATCCCACACTTGCTTCAACCGCATTGATCTGCCTCCGTACAGATCCTACGATGGTAAGGGCGATTGCCGGCGAGAGTGTGCTCCTGTCTGTTTTGCGGAGAATGGTGCGCTTGGCTCAGCCGGAAGCTGAGATGCCTCTTTTCTGTGGCTCATGACCAACCGACTGGGCTCCTAACTATCCCGCTTCTATCACCCAGCTCTGAACGCCAAGCTCACGCTGGCTATTGAAGAGGGTGGACTCTTCAACCTCGAATAATCTCCTGCGACAAGCCTTGCCCCCCCCCCAGTGGTGACGGGTGTGCCGCATCCCACAGCCGCGACCACTGCTGTCCTTCTCGCTCTCTCCGGGTCTACTTACAAGCGAGGTCGTAGTCCACGCTACACGCCTGCGCTGCCGCCTTTCTATTCTCACAATCGCTACCCCTTGGGCCCTCCTCCGTCACCGATCGTTCATTCACTACTGGCCCTCGATTGGACACTCCATTGCTCGTTCTCGAGAGCCGCCGTTCCTGCCACTCCCTCCAAATGGCCCGGTATTTACATTTTGGGATTCGCTGGCTCAATTCACTGCTCCATCCATCACCAAACATGCGTGACGGCGCAGCTCAATTTGCGGCGTCCACCGCCTCCCACTTTGGTTTGCTATGTCCTCTCCATCTGTAGTTTCCGCTTCCTTTCCCCCCTCCTTTCTTGTGCTTGCACTTCCCTTTGCGCCCATCTTGCCCGTTCTCCTTCTCTCCTTGCTTGCGTTTGATCCCCCTCCCTCATTCATGTTTTGCTGAGCGGACAATCTACAGTCGTCTCGTTTGACCACAGCTCCTCTCCTTTATGCCGCTCTTTTGAATGATCTTGTCTTTCTTTCCCATCTATTTTGCTGTCGAGTCGCACTGAGCATTCATGAACAATCCACGACGCCTATCGGCCGGTCGTTTGGTTGACTGAATACACATAGCTTCCCGCTATCTTTACAACCTATCGTTCCGATTGTAGATGCCTCCAGGCTTGCAGAGTCAGCTCACCAAGCTGCTGTTTGGCCTATTGGAATGTGGCCACTGCAAAATGTCTCCATTCGACCTGTCCAAGCGTGTGGTTGTCAATCGCTGAACATGGCTGATCTCTTGTCCGCCGACCCTTCCCGGCGCTGGCGCTTCTTGCCATCGAGCCCACCCACTCCCGGCAAAGACAAAGCGCACCCCGAGTCGCCGCCAGATACTCACTGGTGACTGCTTCTCCAAATCGCCTTCCAGTCCTTCGCGGATGCAATCCATTGTGGCCTTGTTGCAGAGCTGGACGAGACCCGCACCTGGACAGGATGTCATGCGCACCGAGTCGGCCACAGAGCTCGTCAGCATAGTCGCCTCTCCTCACCAGCCGCACGCGACGGGGTCAAAGCTCGCATCGAATCCAACAATCCCTGTTGGTCTTGACGAACCTGTCAGTCCCTCTGTTGTTTTGGCCAGACGCTCAATATCGGTCTGGGACAGCGCGTTTGGTGTCCGGGCCAAGATGCCCTGCAGTATGGCGGCCCGGCTCTGCGGAGGTGGGAAGGTGAGTGGCAGAAAGCATGTGTGCAACTTTGAAGATCCCAGCTGCTGCTGCTCTCTGTTTGCTTTGTCGCTCTAGGGTGTCATTTTCAAGTACCAACGGCGTCTTCATAACCTACGGGTTGGCCATAGAACCCCAACCATGATTTTGCTCCTCCGCATGCGCTCATCTGCTCCCTACCTCGGGCGATGGCAGAGGAATATTGATGCGCTCATCGAGTCGCCCTCTTCGCAGGATGGCAGAATCCATCTTTTCTGGGCGGCTGCTCACTGAGCTCCTCCGTCCCATAGCCCGATCGCACATGGATGTGCAAAGAAGAAAGAACCATGAGTTTGCAACGGGCGAGACGGTGCAAAGCATCGACAGAGCAAAGTATCGACAGAGCAAGTATGTGAGCCTTTACCTGCAATCACCAGCACATTCTGTGCTGTCGTTGGAACAGCACTCCGGCGAACCCGGACGCCGTCGAGCTCTGTGCATCCCGTGAAAATAGGAGAGAATCAGAATTGCCCAAACCACGCTCTCTTGGTGTTTCAGTACCCCGAACAAAGCTCATTGCGCAGCGGCCGACCAACCTGTCAGAAAGCAAGTGATGATTCGGTCGTCGGTGCCTTCAGACGAGGATGAGCTGCCTCGAGCCTGCAACAGCACATCGGCCTGGGAGACAACGAGTCAGTGGCGGGAAGTCAGCGCCATCGCAGCCACGCAGAATGGAAACTGGCTCTGGAGAACATGTCCCCAGGGTCGAGCGATACCCTGCCGAGTTGTCGCTCGGACGCAGTCACTGCACCTGGTCGATGATGATGGCGCAGGGTTGGTCGCTGTGAGCTTTGGAAAACAGATCAGCAATGCTCTTCTCGGACTGGCCAACATTCTTGCTTCGTACTTGGGGGCCCTGGGGGCCGCAGTGGATTGGTCAGGCAGTTTAGCAGCAAGTCGGTTCTGCCAGAGCAATACAGTCGCAGCCAGACTATGCTTGAGTTTTCCAGCGCCATTCGCTTTGAGTCCGATGGCCTCACCTCGACGTAGATTGTGCTGAAGCCAAGCTCAGTTGCCAGAGCCATGGCAAGCGTCGTTTTACCCACACCTGATGGACCGCATATCAGGACACCGCGGGGCTTTGGCAGCCCGATTTCGGGACGTGCAAACGGCAGAACGACGCTTTTCTGAAAGAAAGTGGAAATGGCGGCCAATATTCAAGATGGTGCTTGCGTACCCCGGGCACCTCGGTGGTGTCGATGGTGAAGCACACTCACCCTGAGCGTTTCCAAGATCGAGTCTATTCCATACAGCCCTTGGAAGCCCTTGGCTTCTCCAGCGTGTTTGAGATGATGATGGCGGTAAATCGTGTTCTTCTCTCTTGCACTTCCTGAGTCACCGTCCACAGCCGCAGAAAGCTCGAAGAGTGAGTGCCATGTAGGTTGCGAGCGCCTGCTGCCCCCACCGAATCCATGAGCAACCCGATGGCATACGTCCATGGAGATCCGTGCTCGAAACCGGCTTGGATGCATGAGAAGCGAACTCTACTCATACCAAAGTCGATTTGCACATCGAAGCGCCCGCTGCGGGTTACGACGGTATCAAGGTCCATTGGCCGGTCCGTCATGGCTGGGAGTGAGCACAGAATGAGCATACTGCTGCACTAGGACAAGGTCGCATTGGCCGACAGGGTGGTATCCGCGCACTAGCGTATAAAGAGCGATCCGAGTCTAGACATGCCTGGACATGCTTAGACATGCTTAGACACGCTTAGACATGCTTAGACATGCTTAGACATGCTTGGTCATGCTTAGACATGCTTAGACATGCTTAGACATGCTTAGACATGCTTAGACATGCTTAGACATGCTTAGACATGCTTAGACATACCCAGAAATACCCCGCATGTTTCGGTGGTTGTTGGGCTAAAGAATGAAAGGATATACTCCAGAACCTTCTCGCGATCTACATCGTGGCATCCCGAGGGCCCAAACGCCACAAAGAGGAGATGGATGATTGTTGGTTAGCACACGTTCCTGCTCGTAGTGGGCTGGAGAGCGGGTCGCACTGGCAAGTAGTGTCCATTTCATTCGCTGGCTTGCGGAAGAGTGGCATGAGAGCCGCCCAAACGGGGTGAAAATACACCCATTCGTGTGTGAACGGAGTGCAATACGCCTGCTGCACCCGAAGGACTGGGAGAAGCGCCTCTGTACACTCGTAGACTTCTTTTGGATTGGAAAAGTACTTACCTCCGCCAGCATCTTGCTTCCTCAGGCGACCAGCAACTTGATCAAACTCCTCCAGGACAACGATTCTCTTGCCGCGGACCTGCGAAATCTCAAGCAGCAGGGGATCCAAATCGTATGCTGCAGATCGCCACAAGCAGAGTAAACACATCGATCATACGTATCAACAACAGTGATCATAGGTATCAATAGCAGCAATTGAAACAATCGCCACAGCATCGATCCTGCTACGATCGGTCTCAAGCCAACATCGATGACTCTCACCGTTCCGAAATGTGGCGCAATTCAAAACCTTGACTGGGACGGACGTATCTTCGTTGTGCCAGAGATGCCCGTGAGAAGGGCGGTGTGGTTTAGCCCATGGACTACTCGACCGATCCGCATCTGGACTGTGACAACGACACAGGGTTGCTGGGTCTTGCTGGTACCTGAAAGCCGGCGGTGCAGCTGCTGCCTCTCGCCCCAAGTCATATTGCCGACGACGATGCCACTCCAGCTCTTCTGCTTCCAGCCGTCGGGAGTCCATGAGAGCGACGATTGGATGTGATTCAGGAGCGTCTGCATGTTTGCTGCTGTCGGCGTCGTCGTTGATTCTGTCGTCGATACAACCGCTGGTGCCGCTGTAAGGCCCTCGGCGGGATGACCTCGACTCACACTCGGCGAGTCGGTTGGAGCGTCTACTGTCTTGATGTGCAGCGCCGAGGACGGTCCAACGGACCGGGGCCAAGTGCCCGCTCGGAGAGGGTCGTCGCTCCTCCCGACCGTCAGCACAAACTCCTCCGAGAACAGATGCACCACGATCGTATCGTCCAGCAACAGGGCTTTGCCAAGCAGCAATGTCTTGATGGTCTCGGACTGAGCGACAAGACGATCGATGGCTTGGGCGGGATAGCGGCGTTGATCGATGTTGAGAATCAAATTGCTGGCCAGAATAGCGGCGGCCTGCAAGCATCGAGAAAGTTTGAAAATGCCGCTGCTGGATCGTCGAGCTTACAAGTGTTCCTCCAAGCACGCCGAGAGCCACATCGATAGCAAACGTGCACAGCGAACCAAGCTGCGGCACCCACCTTGCGTATGGCCAAGCCAGTGCCATCTCCAGAGCCGAATACCGAGGCACAGGCGGTGCGCAGAGCGTCGGTAGGGTGATAGGTCCGCTTCTCGATCGCCCAGACGGCGAGGCCGTCGAGATCGGATGCTGGGCAGTATCGGATCCGTGCGTGGATGCAGTCGGCACCGCCGGCAACCGAGTTCACTGCGACGATTTCGCCAGGCGCATGGCGGGACACAGCCTCCCCAGAGATCTGCAGCTCGAGATCTGGTCCAGAGACGGGTGTCGGCGTTAGTCAAGATAGTACAGCATAG
Organism: Polychytrium aggregatum; assembly: GCF_025602895.1. Lineage (NCBI taxonomy): Eukaryota > Fungi > Chytridiomycota > Chytridiomycetes > Polychytriales > Polychytrium > Polychytrium aggregatum. Next base: position 341,434 of record NW_026516203.1, on the reverse strand, counting down.
CAGCGGCATAGCAACGGCATAGCAACGGCATAGCATGGCATGGTTTGCATCTGAGACGGTCGCGTGGCTCGCTGCAAACGGCCTCGACGGATTGCTATTGTGCAGCCGCGCAATCGAGTGCAGACCTGTGCGCACGGCTGCATAGGACAGCGGATGCGAGAGCATGTCGTCAGAGTCTGGCTGGTGCGCTTGCGGGTGGAAATGCAGTCGAGATCTGGAATCAGGAGCGAGCCCGAACGTGCGACGAGGCAGCACCTTCTCGCCGAGAGGACACTCGGCGCTCGCACCATGAGACAGAAAAAGTTGGCCTTTTGCTCTGTCTCGATCCTTCACCTCCATCGCACCATCGTTCCATAGCACCATCGCACCGTCGCACCATCGCCGTTGCGTGTCCCCAGTCCACTTTGCACAGCGAATGTCTCAGTCTACACCGACCGGCCCTGCCGACCAGAGCAACTCCTCCTGGACCGACCTGAGCGATCCCGACGTCCAGCGCCGCAAGCGATCTGTCGATGCCAAGTTCGGTGTCGGGTTAGTTCCCAGTCCGCTCGCTCACCAAGCCGGCCAAAGTGCCTTTTCCACTCCCGCTCTCGTTGCGCTCAGCGATGCTGGGTTGCGCCAGAACTCGTTCGGCTGACTGACTGGTCTGCCCTCTGGCTTTCCGCTGCTGTTCTGCGGTGTGGATTGCGCATGATTGCATTCCCTTGAAATCCCCATCCGGCGCACTCGCTCAAGTGCTTGGGAGCGGGCCTCGAAGCAGGTCAACCCCCACCGATGCCATCTCCACATGCACGATGCGATTGTCTCGCTTCAGCGCATGGATTGGTCAAGCGACACCTTCCGGCTGTTCTACGAATGTCTGAGGAGCAAGCCAGGGTACGTACCCACCCAGTTTGAATTGCAGCAGTCCTCGATCTCCAGGCGACGATGGCGACTCATCCTAAAGCGCCGCTCAGAGATATACTGATCTGGGCTCGCTTGCCTGCTTCCCCATGGCTAGAGAGGAGCCGGCGAGGGCTCCCCCCGAGCGCCTGCCCTTCACCCAGCATTCGGAGCCAACCTTTTCCAAGCGAGACCCTTCCTCTTGAACCGCACCCAGCCGTCGCTGCCGACTCATCTCCGGCCAATATCCAATAAAAGGAAAAAAAGCCCCTTCTGCCCCGCTCGCCTTGGTCTTCAATGAAGGCTGGTCCATGGACTCAGGACAAGGCAAACTCGGATATGCAATGGCATCCATTCGCCAAGATGCCGCTGATCGTCCGTCAGCCAACCGAACGGCTGTGCTGATTCGACCACTTTCGCAAGCGGCGTTCAGCTTCCACTTTCGATTCTGAAAGACAGCGGCCTAGCGATAGCCCATACTAGGAGTGGCCAGCTGGCCTTGGATCTTGAGTATCAGCGCGCGCTTCATGAATTGCTCGCGGGAGAGGTTCCGAACGATCTGCACAGGCAAAGTCGGTAAGAAGCCAATGCCTGCGAGCCATGCCGTTCGCCGCCAGCCAAATCGCCGCGCTCGCTGAGGGATCGGACCAGTCGACCCCACACATACCCGCATGAAGTTTGCAAGATCGATTTTCTTGACGCTCAGGGCCTCTCGCAGTTGATAGATGGTATCGTCGATTGCCTGATCATCTGCCAGGGCCTCTAGCAGCCTGGATTGCAATGTCAGCGAGCTCGGGGTATCAGATTGCCGTCACGATCAAGGGACAGAAGACATGGACGACACGCTCTCCCCTGACCGTCGATTTGGTGGCGACAGTTTGTTCAACTCACTGGGCATGGACGGCGGACACGGGTGCCAGAATGTCGTCGACTCCTGGATCAGGCTTGTTGGACAGCTCCTGGTTGAACTGCTCGATTTCGGCAGATTTTTCCTTGAGGATTTGGATGTTCTTTTGGATTTGGTGCTAACAGTAGCCACAGGCATGACGCACAGTGGGAGTCATAGCCAGAATGTCAGTCCGCAGCCTTTGCTCTCACTGGGGTCTTGGTCATCCGTGCCTTGCGATACACATGTGCGCATACCTCTTCGCCCACCAGCCGATTGAATACATCGTCGATTCTGAACCGGCCCTCATTGAGTTGCTTGTTGGCAAGCAACAGCGACTCCATCTCCTGGCGCATCCGCTGCTGTGCTTGCGCTTGTCTGTCTCTGAGCTTGTCTCTGAGTGCATATCGAAGCTGCGACAGTTTGGCAGACTGGTCATCTGCATGGACGACGACAAGCTCGGATGGTTAGATTTGGAGCAGCACAAAGTAGTTGCGTGCACCGCCCTGATCGCAATAGCGCAGAGCAGTCGAGGCGAGGGCATCCGATATCGCTCTGTGGCTACCTGACGGCACGCTGGGGGCGGAGTAGTTCTGCGAGTCGATCAGCGACGGAGGTCGGGGCATCTGGATGAGAGGACCTGGCGGAGATGCACTCTGAGACCTGGGTAGTGCTGTGCTTGGTATCAGGGGTGAGGTATTGCGCTTGGCGAAATTGGGCGCTGGGAACGGAACTTGGCTCGCAGTGGCTTGAGGCGGCGAGCCAACGGTGCCTGCGGGATAGCTCGGCGGCGACGCAAATGAGGGAGAAGAGCCGAGCTTGGAGGCCGGCTGTCCTGCTGGAGTGCCCTTGCTGGGCGACGAGCTCGGGATCGGTACCGACTGAGACGGCTGCGGACTGAATGCTCTGGTGGCGGCAGGTGGGCTGAAGCCTGGGTTGGTGGGCTTGGAATACACGGGCGGCTCGGCTTTGAAGACATCCTGCATGGCTGCGATTAGCTGAAGCAAGTTGGACTTGGTTGTTTGAGAAGAGCAAAGCCGATGGGGCGGGAACAGAAGAGTGGCGATGGTGAGGTTGTATATCGGTGAGAACAGACACGCTGGATTCTGAGGACCACGAGCATGCCGGTGACGGAAGTGCAGCAGCAGAAGTTGGAGTGCATATGTGGCATATATATGACTCCCTGGGTCGGCCAAAGGCAACAGCAACGAATTCGGCCCCACAGCGTTTAGAGAGAGCGCATGAATCCTTCGGCTGCAGACGCAAGCTGCAGGAGCAAGCTGCAACCGACCGCTCACCTCGGCGCTGAGATGCCAGTTGGCTAGGACCGGATGGTAGAACTTGCCCTGGCTGTCGATGTGCCGCCCAGGCCGCAGCAGCATTTGTGCCGTCGGGACAACGAACGGGATCGGCGCCTGCATCGGATACGACAGCGGAATCCATATGGCGATTGGGATGTTGTAGGAGGACTCGCGGTAGGTTACTGGGATGGTGCCGTGCAAACAGAGCAGGACCAGAGTCTTCCCATCGTCCTGTCCTGATACCACCCACAGCAGCCCGGGCTTGTTAGTCCTCATCCATGTCGAGTGCCTCAGCAGCATTCCTCGCAATGCCCAGGCTGTCCAAGCCTGGTTGTCCGGGCGGCTTGCCCGGCGCTATCCATCCACGACCGCCCTGCGAGTCGGCAGCCGAAGACACCCACTGTACGAATCTGTCTTGGGCTTGAGTCCCGTAAAGCTGGAGAGAACACGATCGACATCGAAGAATGTGCGATCTTTGTTGTAGTACTGAATGGAGGAGCAGGCAGGATGATGGGAGGGGGGATTCATATCAAGAGCAAGGGCCAGTGTCAGGGCCGGCGTTAGCATCGTCGTGATGCTGAGCGAGCAATATCCCCGATGGCGATAGTTCGAGCGGCCCATCCAATGCTATCGGATTTATCGCTGTCGCGGAGCCGAGCCATGCCCAAGGACTGAATAGCGCTCAAATGTCTGCCGCGGGGGGTGAGGCCGCGAGTTGCAGCAGCACGATGGGTGAGCGAGGGAGTGAGTGAGCAATGCAGCGATTGCAAGCGCACCGGGTTCAGAATTTGGTTCAGCCACGTCCTCGTCAGGTCCATGGCGGTTTCGGGTCGGGTCGAGGCGAGGTGCCGAAGCAGGCAGCGACCAAATGCAGAAGAGGGAGGGCCGGGTCTGGGTCTCGCAGGAAACGATGAGGACCAACACTATGAAAAAATTTCTTGTTAATAAAATCAGCGAGAACGACAAAACGCGCTCTCGGAGCCACCTCGGTCGGCGAGAAGAGCAGTCTTTGGCGAGAGACCCCCGAGGGAAGGCGAGAAGCCTCTCGCCGTCACACACACACACTTTGCACAAGGGAGTCAAACACCTCCCATCAACCATCCCAAGAGGGATGGCAACCCCGAAGTGGACTGCCCAGAATATGGGCGACCCGGCATCCACTGTCGAAATACTCAAGGAACAGTGCGAGATACTTACAGTCTATCCAGAAATAAACGGGACAGTCACTTTCTGGCTTCTGAAGCCCGCTGACTGACTTGTAGGCCCAGCGGGCAGGCCATGGCATTGCACTCCTGACTTCGTTGGCAATCGAGTGGTTTTGGTTGGTTTGGGAAGCACAGTCTTGAATACACCCGGTCGATCTCCATGGGCGATGATCGACTGGCATACCGAGATCATGTTCCTTGAGGCATTGATGTCTCGATCCCACAGCGTATGGCAGCTTGCACAGCTCCGGACAAAGTGTGGTTTCTCGATATCAAGATGCTCGACCTTCTCGAGTCGCTTGGCATCCCGGCAGTGTGAGCACACCTGTGATGTGTTGAACTCGTTCACCGAGCACACATGGATCTTGGAGACGGATCGGTCTGGTGGGCGTCTCTGGTGGTGGTGGAACTGCTCAAAGTACTTGGCGAACCTGAGTCTCCTGGGACTGGATGCGTATCCCTTCCCCTGTTTCCAGGAGGCATTCCCAAAGGCAATCACGATGTCGGTCTCCCTTGGTGCCTGGTCGATGACTTGCTTGCACATCTCGTGGACGGTGCGCTGTCGCTTGCCGTAGAGATCGAGTCGCTTGAATCGCCGTCGCCGGGTCAGGCTGAAGTACAGCTGTTTGTCCAGCATGTCTCCAGTGAACACATGGTAGATGTATCGCAGGAAGGGATCCAACCCAGGGATCTTGGGACTTGGTGTGGTGCTCATCCATTCCTGCAGACCAAGGGCCTTGTGGGTGCTCTGGATCCACTTCATCACCTGGGTGGTGACTTTAGCTTGGGAGCCATCAGTGCGAGAAAATAGCGACGATGGCTGGTTCTGCCCTTGGGGAAGAAAGAATCTCCTCAAAACCAGCGCATTTTGGGCTGGCAGAGATACTGCACAGTGGCGTCCTTGATTCAGATCCAGAAACGCATCGCTCGCTCAATCAGTCGTGGGAAGACATCTTGTCAAGGTGAGTCTTGCCTGATAGCCAAATGATCATGTCATCTCGCTGACACACAGCCACGCTTGACTAGGTTTCCAACCAGAGAGATTCAGATGGTGGTGGTTCTTGTCCGCAATCGGAGTGGAGCTTCCAACAATGATACAATTGGTCATTCCTCCACACCAATCGCCCACCACCACCGTCAATCGGCTCAAGGTGATACCAAATGCCGTCAACCGACCATGGCTGGATTCCAACTTTTGCTGCATCTTGGTCTACAGCGTGTATTCATATTCGAGATGAGCAGCCGCGAGGGGGCCGGAAAAAAATTGATAGTGCAAGTTCGGGCGAGCCAGGGCGTCCAATCGGGCGGGCCTTGTCTTGGGCGAGGGGCCTCGTGATGGCTGGCGGCATGACCTGCCAACGAGGCAGATCGAGATGGCCAAGGATATATTTCTGGGCACTCCATGTGCAGTCCCCGGCAGCCGACCCAACATGCGCTCGTTACAACAGGTTCGCAGGCGACTGGGGCAGAATATTCGCCGAGTGCCGGCTACGAATCCGGGAACAGCTGCCCAAAGACGCTGCCGATCTCTTCGATCATGTCCGTTGTCATCATGGACCGACCCTTGCGTTGGAACGCCGCGGCCGAGCATTGTCTGGTCAGCACGCATGCGCCATAGCAGGCAGAGAGCTGTGGCGAGGCTTCCGATGCGCTGAGCCAGAGATCCGAGCCGAAACACAACAGAGTGGTTAGAGGAATCGTCGGCACCGACTTTGAAAGACACCCACATCAGATGATCCGATCATTGCGCAAGTACTCGGGCCTGTCGTCTGCACTGTTCGGCATACATACTTGTCGGCCGGGAAGTGAGTGCTCCAGCCAAGAAACGTCGCCAGACTGCCAGCGAGCAGATCGCCCTGCCCGCCGCACCGTCGGTTGCTTCCTCCAATGTCGCACTTGAGCACTATGCCAGCGGTACAGACATCAGCCATCGAAACAGCGATCGACACAGACATCAAAAGTGGGCACTCACGCAGACATGAAGGTAAACCTCCACGCAGACATGAAGGCTGGCCTCCACGCAGACATTCCAACAACTATCTTGGCGGCAGTCCGAATCTGCAAGCGTCTGTTACTCAAAGTTGCTAACCGTTCAATCCGTCCGTAATCACATCGACAGCGCCTTTCTGCACAATGGTCACGTTGCCGAGTGCTTTGCTGAGTTTTTGAGCCGCGGTTCCATCATGATCCACGTCAATGTCCTGCGAGCAAACCATGTGGGTTATCAGATCGCCACAACGGATCGCATCGCACGAGAATGAGGAATACTGTTTCTTCCAGCAAGGGCAGCGGCCGAGTACGACCATGCCCACCAGCCGACTCTGCGGACACTTGCAGCAACACATATGTTTGATTGCGCGCACTCACATGCTTCTCGCACAGACGCTTGAACTCATTTGCGTTGGGAGTCAGGACTGCTCGGCGGTACTGATGGATGACGGAGGGATCCTCCTGGACCAGGAAGAGTCCGTCCTGTGGGTATCCGCGAGACACATTGTCAAGTGGTTGCGCCGGGATAGCCGAGTGTGCTCGCATGCTCCGGTCCTGCCAGTTTGGCCTGAGCTGTCCTGGACCCACGCAAAAAAGTATCGATCTGGGCACTCACAGCGTCAATAATAAGAGGAAGATTGTGTCGTCGGGCCGCCAGGATGACTTCTTTTGCAGTGTCGAGCATTACACGATCGCGAGAGAGACCCGGGCCGACGACAAGTACATGCAGGCGGCCAAACAGGGCCGAGACCTTCGCGGCAGCCTGGGAGGCTTCACTGCCTGTCTCGATTGCTGAGGTTGACTGGGGCCTGGCCAGGCTGGTGAAATATCAGCTCGGATTCGGTGTGCACGCGCACATGGGGACATGACATTGCAGAACCCATGTTGTTTGCCGCAAGTCTGGGGGTTGTGAGCGGGCACGCATCGTTGCACTGATTGAGACGAACCTCTCCGTTGACAAGCAAGGATGCACGATCAGTTCCGGGGAGTAGGACTGGATCGTAATATCAAACAAAACGACGTGACTGTGAGACAGGGCACCGATTGAGCATCGAGATTGCCGGCGAGGCGTCTGAGGAGCGCCGGATCAGCGAGTCTGGGATTACCTTGATGACGATGCCTGCGCTCTTGGCACAAAAGACGTGGCACAGATCGGCGCCCTGTTCACAACGCTTGGTTATAATCGGTTCTTACTTCCGCCCGAGACGACAGCCTCGGCATCGGCCAGGGCTTGCTGTGGCCCTTGCGAGAGAGATGGCGGCGAGGCCCGTCATCCGAGCTGGAGACAATGGTCTGCTGTCGCCTGTACATACGGCCTTGAGAGCGGATATTCCAGCAAAATAAGGCGCTCCGGAGTATCTGATCAAACGAAGCGGGAGGCGTGAGACGGGAGAGCCCGGATGCACGGAGAGAGTGCGTGAAGACGAGATTCATGGAATGCCGTCGCTGCTGCTGCTGCTGCCGCTGCTGCTGCTGCTGCCGCTGCTGCTGCTGGATCAAGCCTCTCGACCATCCAAAGTGATCCGCGGAGCTATCATGGAGCCGCCATCGGGGCGCTTGAGCAGTCTCTTACTCTTCGCTTCCGCCGAGGATTCCAATCCGGCCTGTCAGAGCCAGCAGGGTGCGGGAGGGAGATGCGTGTGCGAGTGAGCGAACGAACGAGGGTGTCAGAGGACAAGCTTCAGCCGGTCGCCATCTGCGAGAGCATCGACGCACCGGCCTGGCCTTTGTATCGCTCGGGCTTCAGCGGCGGGATCAGGCGGCGGACGGCCGCTAACGGAGTCGACATGGTGTGCTGTGGACGAGCAGACAGCAGACAAGTCGTTCGACGGACCAGATGGAGGCCAAGCAGCAACCAGGATCGGTCGTTGGCTGGCTGGCTGGCTGGCTGGCTGGCCAAAGGAGACAAGGGTCCGCCCGTGGCAGTGCTCTGTGGCAGTGCTCTGTGGCGGTATGCTGTCGGATTTCGCAATCGCATCTCATCTCGTGCCACCTCCCGTTCCCGCCACCACCACCGCCGAAACAGCCCTTGGCGCCTGCCTGGATATCGCATCGCAGTGGCCTGGATCGCATCAGCCTGGATCGCATCAGCTTCCTGCCTATCGACATGCTCCTCAAGCGCGCTGCATCTTCGTCCCTCTATGCCATCGGCAAGCACTGCCGCCACATGCAGTCCTGGCGATCGGCCCTGGGCTCGCTCAACGGCCCCGTCGACGGCTTCACCGGCGCCGTCGGCAACACGCCTCTGATCCGCCTGAACCATCTCTCGAAGGAAACGGGATGCGACATTTACGGCAAGGCCGAGTTTATGAACCCCGGTAGGCCCACGTCGCTGCACGCTGCCGGGTTTCAGGGCACACGAGCTCGTGGCTCTGGGTCTGGCTCTGGGGTTGACCCTTCAGCACCGCGAGCGATTGGCCTTATGATCGCTCGCCATGCTTGCCGACGGACCCATCGATTTAGACGCTTGAGCGGGCGGGCTGCCAATGCGCCGAACTCACCTGATTGCCCACGGGCTTGCTTCTCTAGGTGGATCTGTCAAGGATCGCGCTGCTCTATTTGTCGTCAAGGACGCAGAGGAGCGAGGCCTGCTCCAACCCGGCGGCACTGTTGTCGAGGGCACTGCCGGCAATACCGGCATCGGTCTCGCCCATGTCTGTCGCTCTCGTGGATACAAATGCGTGATGTGAGTAGCGCAAGTCGTGATGGCATGCATCGGTCACAGGGAGCGACGTTAGGACGACAACAAGCCGAGCATCGGTCAGGAAGCTGCCGACCGACGATTGATCCGAGCTGGCGTATCGGTGGATGTTGGTCCCCCAAACCGGAGACATAGTCACTGGGACCTCGCAACCGAGCGGCACCGAGTCGGTCAGCAGCCACTCACCAGTGCGACTCCTTGACAATCTGTCGCTGTACTTCGTTGTGTCTCAGCTACATGCCCAACACCCAGAGCCAGGAGAAGATTGACCTGCTCAAGATGCTGGGAGCCGATGTTCGTGCCGTTCCCGCCGTGCCCTTCACCGACCCAGCCAACTACAACCACCAGGCCAAAGCCTTTGCCGAGACAACCGCGGGCGCGGTCTGGACCAACCAGTTCGACAATGTGAGTGGCATCTGTGTGCTCGACACTCCGATTCCATGGCACCAAAGGACCAACCAGCCATCGCGGCCCAGATCGTGGTGTTGTTGCGTATTGGAGTCAGCGACCGGAGGCCGGGAACTGGTTCGTTTGCTGAATTCCGTTGGTGAGCCTGCCTCTGATCGCGGATCCTTTTGTCGACTTTTCAGACTGCAAACCGCCGCGCCCATCTGGAAACCACCGGCCCCGAGATCTGGCGGCAGATGAACGGACACCTCGATGGCTTTGTGTGCGCCACTGGCACCGGCGGCACTCTTGCTGGCACCACTCGGTATCTCAAGACCATTTCCGACAACAAGGTCAAGTGCTTCCTCGCCGACCCTCCAGGCTCGGTTCTGTATGCTCTCAAGAAGACGGGCCAGCTGGAGCGAACAGGCGCCGGCTCCATCACCGAAGGCATTGGCCAGGGCCGAGTCACCGACAACCTCGCCCCCGACTTTGAGCTTCTGGACGACGCTGTGCACGTTCCCGACGAAGCCAGCATAGCGACAGTGTACCGATTGCTGGATGAGGAGGGCCTCTTTATCGGTGCCAGCTCGGCCTTGAACGTAGCCGCTGCCGCCCAAGTGGCCAAGATCCTGGGCCCGGGTCACCACATCGTCACGATTCTCTGCGACGGCGCCTACCGATACCAGTCCAGACTCTTCAGCCGATCGTGGCTGGAGAGCAAGGGACTGATCGATGCCATTCCGTCCAGCCTGCACAAGTACATCTCCCTGCAGTAGTCTACACACTACGGCGGACCGGGAGGGGCACTGTGCACTTGATGACGCGAGCGGGCATATGTGAATGGACACACTCCGTGATGCCATTCAAGACTACAGAGGCCATCTGGGCCTTCACGACGATCGGTCGAGCAACTCACGAATACACGAGGCTGATCTCCACCGGGCGATGGACTTGAGCGCAATAGCCCTGTCCTCGGTTGCGAGATTGGACTGTTCCAACTACAGAGTCTCGGTTGCAAGCGCGGGACCCATATTAGTGGGGGTAGCGGTGAAGCCGAGTGCTCATGGCGAGTGCTCATGGCGAGGGTCGCCGCGCGCAGATTGTTGGTCGTTTTGTTGCATCGCAGGACAACGACGCAGCAAAGTCAGAGCCGACGCATTCGATCTGAACGGTGTGGGTGGCGACTGTGAATAAGGATGGAGGTGTGCGTGTATTCAGGGTCGAGCGAACCAGCGGCCGTTGGCCATAGTGTGCGGGATATGCCTCCTTCTGTGGATGCAGGGCTCTGGCGTTCCTCAGCGGTGGGTCTTCTGCTCCAGCTTCCGTCCCATGTACACGACAACTGGTCAAAGGTAATGTAGAGTGAGATGGCGGCTGCACTGAGCAATAAGCCCGCGTGCAGGACGAGCTCCGTCGAGCAGACTACCGGGACGAGGCAGGGCGAATCGCTGCCCACGACAACCTACCGCCGATCGTGTGGACGACGGCAACAACGACCATGAACTTGACGTGCGTTCGGTTCAGCATCCCGACAACCGGTGAAAACAGACGAAGCAGCTGGCACGGAGCAGATAGAAGAAGAGGGGAGAGGCAGTCCGATCCAGAGTCGGTGCAGGCTGGCCCGGGCAGATGCGGGAGCAGAGGCAGGAGGAGGGGTGAGATGTCGGGCGCTGTGCTCGTCCGCAATCGCGGCTGGTGACGCTGTTGGCATGCAGACCCAGCCTCCGGTATATGAATTTCATTAGCAGGAGCACGCATTTTTTGTCCGCGACCCCAGCATCGCCCGATGCCAACACGAGCCCAGCAGCCATCGCCCGATCGACCGATCGCAGCCGCCCGCCCCGCCGACAGCAGCCATGTCTGAAATGCAGCTGGAGCAGACCAACGATGTGCGTCCCAACCAGGGCCCCAGCGAGGACGACAGCGACGACCAGCAGGACATCATGACCGAGAACCAGTTCGTGCTCGTCTGCATGGCAAGCGGGAACGCCAAGCTCGTCCAACTCAAACGAGACTCGTATGTCCATCGGCCTGCATCAACCTCCTGTCGGGGCTGCAAGGCACACAGGTGGCATCGCCCGTACACTCCTTCTCTCATCTCTGACATCCGCCTCTCGCTGGACACGCGCTCTATCTAGTAACGTGCAGCTGGGCAAGTTTGGGCAGTTCCAAGTCAACGATGTCATCGGCAAGCTCTTTGAGCTTCCCATGGAGATCTACAACAAAAATCAAGTCCGCCCGGCTACAAGCAAGGATTTGCTGGAGGCATTCGGTACGAGCGCGCTGCGCTGGGTCTTGGGGAGCGGCAGCTGCGGTCTGCGCTGACCTGCAAGCTTTATCGACGATCCCACCCATCCGAGCGATAGCAGATGTTCATCAAGCAGTATGAGCAGTCTGATCCGATGAGCCTGACATTCATGGATCGGTATATGTCTTTTCCGCTTTGGGCCTGCTTTGCTGCTGGCAGACGTCGAAGCCGATGAAGGCGCCAACAACCGCGAGATTTATGACGACACAAACTCGCAGAAGCTGTCCAAGGAGGAGATTGAGCAGCTGAAGGAGGAAGGCCTGAAGGGCAACGTGTCTGCCCAGGTGAGACCCAAGAGCCCGGCGGTTATGCCCAATCCTCAGTGCCAGCGAAGGGGAGTCGGTCGTCGTCCATCAGACTCAACCAACCTCCCTGCATCGTACACAGGACATGATCAAGAAGATCATCGACTCCAGCTCAACGTTTGACAAAAAGACCGAGTTCTCAAAGACCAAGTACATCAAGCGAAAGGAGAGAAAGTACGGATGGATGGATATCGACGCACCGATTCCCGCGGGGTCTTGATCCGGATTGGTCACTGATTCCCCGCTGCGCATAAAACCAGATTCTCCAAGATCATCCAGCTCCGAAAACCCACGATCCACGGACTGTGCGAGTTCTTCTTCAAGGAGAAGCCCGTTAAGATTCGGTACGTGGCAGTGTCTTGTGCATCTTGCGTGACTTTGCCAGTCTATTCGATCATCCAGGACAGAGGCTTATCAAGGTCTGGCATCTCCAAACAGCGACATTCGCGTCGACACGCTAGCGCAGCTGCTGGCATTCACGAACGTCCGCGCTGGCTCCAAAATGCTTGTGGTCGATGATACCTCGGGGTTGATCGTCTCGGCGCTGCTGGAGCGCATTGGAGGTTCGTGCCGATATTGATGTACCGGAAAATGCTTGATGTACCGGACGATACTTGATGTACCGGACGATGATTGATGTACCGGACGATGCTTGATGTACCGGACAATGCTTGATGGCGAGACGCAATATGGCGCGATAATTTGCTTCTTTGACCCACGCGGGTTTATATCTGTGGTCGGCCTGTCTTTGACGAAGCCCGCTCAGAAGCTGACTCCATACATCTGTTGATACGGATAGGGCACGGCCAGCTCTTTGGTCTGCATGAGTACGACAACCCCAACTATGACATTCTCCGATACATGAACTTTTCCGAGCGCGTCCGAGGCTGTCTGAAGACCCTGCCCTGGACAAGACTGGAAGCTGGAGAAGATGAACGTAGGTGTACCCCATCAGCCGGCGTTGGAGCATCACGACCACTCGGCCGCATCGCCTCTTGAACACTCGACCAGTCGCCGCTGCTGACTTGCTTTTTGTTGAAACTCGTCGCTCAAGTAACGGAGGGGCTGCCTCAGGTCGATACTCCCCGCGAAACATGGCAGCAGCGCAACACTCGGATCGAGGCCAAGCACGCCAAGTACCAGGGCTTGCGAGATACGCTCAATGCCGGAGAGTTTGATGGGTTGGTATCGCAGCGGCCCGGCGGTATCGTGGCCGCAGCTGTGTCGTCGTCATTGACAAGTTGTCGAAGCCTATCGCATGGTATCCACCGAGACTGACGTTGCCTTCACTGTGCTGCACTCCAGACTGGTTTTGGCCTCCCGCCACGACACTGTGTTGCTGTTAGAGAAGCTTGGGCACCTCGTTGCTGGCTCTAGACCAGTGGCTGTTTACTCCCCGTACAAGGAGGTGCGTTATTCAGCAACTTCATTCACGGCGGATACCGTCGCTTCTGGGCGAGCCGCTCCGTTGGTCATCTACAGGGAGCATCAACACCGGCTTACGGGACTAACGCGTACTGCTACTTTTCTGTTAGACACTGATGGAAGCCTTTATGTTCCTGCGCAATTCGCCCGACTACATTAATGCGCAACTGACCGAGAGCTGGCTGAGAGAATATCAGGTACGACGGACTGCTTTCGGCGCCTCCTTTGTTGCCCAAGATGTTCACATCTCTGTGCTCTGTTCGTCGCTGATGTTTGTCGCTGATGTTCGCGGCATCCGACTTCCCACTCCACAAACAGGTTCCCATCCAGAGCGGAGGCACGCACCCGTTCATGACAACCTCGGGCACTGGCGGCTTCCTGCTCACTGCCACCCGCATCATCAACAATCCCAACACCCATGCCGTCAACGCCAAGAATATTAGCGAAACCCACGAACGACCTGCCAAGAAACCCAGACGGCTGTAGCTGCTGCTTTGGCGGAAAGGGTGTCGGAAACTAGCCGACGCCCACTGCCGCACTTGTGCCTGCGATAAACCAATACATGCTCGAAGCTAATCGGCAAGGAGGGCCGTGTATTTGCTATGTCGCTTGGGCCAAGCGCCCTCAGGAGGTGCTCTGAGAAGTGCTTGATGATGACATGTGGAATATTCTGAGATTCCCTTCGTGCTGCTTGTTCCGATCGACTTCGTCTCCAGCATAGGCAAGGATGTATCGGTTGGGGTGCCATGCAACCGTGTTGGTGGCGGCTGTGCTGGCGATGGTATGGATCTGCTCTCCCGTTTCGACGTGGCACTGTGTCGGACAGCAGAGCCGAGTTTGTGAGAGGACAATGGGTTACTATGGGCATTGCTACTGCCTCGTTTCCAGTCGAGAACAGAGGCTCTCCATATCTCCCGTGGCAGGTCATTGCAAACACACACTGATGCAGGACCTGCGAACACTTACGATATCGATAATGTGATCCTCGGAGCCAAACGCAAGCAGCTCGCCATCGTGGCTGAAGCTGATGGTGCGCACTGGCCAGCTGAAGAGGAACACATACAGCGCCGACATGCAATTGGTGAGCCCAGACCGTTGCCATGAAGATCGTGCCAAACGCAACCACCAGAGGCACGAGCGTCGCTGAGCAGATACTCACTCCAGATTCGAGAATGTCCTCAGACAGGCGTACTCCTCCAGATCCCACAGGCTGACGATAGCGTCGGCGCTTCCGGTGGCGAAATATCTATGGACCGTCCACTGCGGGGTCAGTTTACTGTTTCGCAGTCGCATTGCCAGCGACATTTGGGTACCGAAAGCCCATCTGCGTTCCGAAACAAGCACTTTCGCGACCATTTGAGCAAGACGAGATGGAATGGATGGGAGCCGCCATTACCTTCCCCTTGGATCAAACTCGAGGCAGTAGCAGTTGGCGGTGTGGGCATTGACAGAGTGGACCAATTCGAAGGATGGGAAGCCCAGGACCTTGATTGTTCCTGGACGGGACAGTAGCGAGACAATAGCAAAGTCAACGGACCAGCAATGGAGACAGATCGGCGGGGTCGCTTGCTGGTACCTTGGCCCGTGGTAAGGAAAAACAGATCGTTGGCGTAATTCCAGCGGATCTCGTTGATCTGAGGAGTTGTGATGACAGCTATAGCGTCAGTGGTGTGGATTTCTGATGCCGCAGGCGCAAATGGGATGCAACAAAAGGGCCCGGATCTGGCGCAGGGGAATGTGAGGGGCTCATACGGCCGACTGCCAAAGACGAGCACCCCAGCCCGCACTACAACTGCCGCAGTGGCTCACCTCAATGTCGTTGTTCATCCTGTGCCATATGTACTCCTTCTTTGTCCCCGATCCTCCGCGAACATCGATGAACGAGACCACATCGTCCTACAAATCTCGCTCGGTTAGTCTTGCTCGTGGTTGCCTCGAGCATCGTCGGGTGGACGACGCATGCCTGCCCAAGCTCCGATCGATGGGACTGATGCCGGTCCCCTGTCCTGTTGCCGCCCTGCAGAGAGGCATGTCCTGAGTCCCACCTTGTTGCCGACGGCAATGTGTCGGCCGTCGGGGCTCCAGCAGATGTTGATGTTCTCGCCGACTGTCGGTATCACTAGCGCCGCCCGCGACGAGGCCACTGTCGAGGAGGATGCATGACGGCAGCAGAATAAAGCGAGCGATCAGGACAGTGAACATCGACAAAGTCTTGCGCTCGCGAGCTGAATAGGGAATGGGCCTCCTGGTGTCACTGGCGCCGGTGTCATTACATCGCATGTCCCAGATCCGAACAGTCTTGTCGACAGAGGCCGTGGCGAGTCGGTCGGCATTGGTTGGGTCCCAGCAGAGCTGGTCGACATCTCCAGTGTGTCCCTTCAGTTCAACAGAGTCCTTGCTTGGGTTCTGCAGCAATCATGGGGCATCATGAATCGTTGAGTCAGGAGTGTCATCATGCAGCTAGTTCAAGCGGAAGCCCGGACCCAGATCGCATTGCAAAGGGAAAGGTCAGCAAACGCACCAGGCGACTGTCCAGCGACCAGATGCGCACGGTCTTGTCGACGGAGCCTGAGGCCAGCTTGGTGCCGATGGAGTTCCAGGCTACCGAGTGCACTTTCTGCTGGTGCCCTCGTAGCTCCTTGGGAGGAGCCGCAATCGCGCATGCAGCCTTGTATCGGGCGACGGAGCTCATTGATTCTGTCGGATCGATCGGTGAGGTTGCGTATGGGCAAGTGATCGGTATCTGCAGGCTCGCGTCTTGGTCGAGTAAGGCTGGCTGGTCGGGTGGATGCAGGGGGGTTGTGCGCCTTGCTGTTGACCCACTTGGTCTGGCCCGGATGGAAGCTGTCGGCCGAGTGTGGATACTCTTGGTGCCGGGGGGGGGCGACTCGTTGGGGATGGTTGGATCGTCCTGGTCCAGATCGGCTCCTGGTCCTGCTGGTTGCCCAGCCATGAAGCCGCAAGCGCGCAAAGGCGCAAGGCAAGGAGAAAGACACGTGATCGATTAATTAAGCCTCTCACTTTTTTTGATGCTGTCGAGCACAAGATCGATCGATCGGCACCACGGACGAACGACAGCCTGGGTTTCTGCTCTGCCAAACGTCCACATCGGCTCTGGGTATGGCGCGCATGAGCAGCAGCAGGAATGCGTGCGGGGCATGCAGAGCATACAGAGCTGCAGCGCCGGTGCGGGCGTCGGCTGATGGGCCGGCAATGTCGACAACTAAGTCTCCCTATGCTTTGCTCGCCCTGAAGGTTATCGAGCCGCGGTCATTGCACATCCACAACTCGCAACATCGTCATGGCACCGAAGCGACCATCGTCTGCCTTGGTCGAGGCGAAAAAGCCTGCAGCTGCAACAAAGCCCAGATCCAAGGCCCCTGCGCCCCCTCCGAAGGAGTACACCTTTGACGTCGCCGAGGATGACAGCCACGATGAAGACGAAGACGAGGGCGAAGATGCTGAAGAAGACGACCAGGAGTACGATGAGATTCCCGAGATCAATGAGGACGACGACGACGACGACGACAATGATGAAGATGACGACGACGAGGAGGATGAGGATTATGAGGGCGCTGATGACGATGACGATGCTGAGGACGATGTCGAGGATGGCGATGAGGACGAGGATGATGACGATGAGCTCCAGAGCAGCGATGACGATGGTGATGACGATGAAAGCGGCACGCTCGTGGGCTCAGTTCGCAGCCGCGATTCAGCCAAACCAAGGTAGTGATCGAAAATATGGCCGTCTCTCTTGCAGCTCACAACTCGGAAGCCTATATTTTGATGGGGCGATGGCATGTGTCGACAGAGTCTAACGCCTCGCTTCATTTTGGATTCCGACCACATCGCCGTCAACGACAACCACAGGCGTCCCGAAATCGATCCAGTGTACAACTCTGATACATCAGACGAGGTGCGGACAGAATCGGCGGCCCGCTTTCCCATTTGTGAGCAGATGCTGACCCATCGATTGGACCGACCTTTCAGGAAACCGAGAACACCATCGGAAACGTGCCCATCGAGTGGTACGAGGACTATGACCACATCGGCTACGACATCCATGGTCAGAAAATTGCCCGTCCCCAGCAAGGCGACGAGCTTGATTCATTCTTGGCCAAGATGGACGACCCGAATCTCTGGTATGCGATCTCGTTCCGCCGCAACGCCAACTGCATTGTGACCGTCCCGTACTCGCAACATTTTCCAACACACGACTCTTATTTGCAACCCAGGCGGTCGGTATACGACAAAGTACAGCAGAAGAACATTGTTCTGTCGTCCAAGGAGCTCGAAATGATCAAGCGAATCCAGAACCGAACG
Source organism: Polychytrium aggregatum (assembly GCF_025602895.1). Lineage (NCBI taxonomy): Eukaryota > Fungi > Chytridiomycota > Chytridiomycetes > Polychytriales > Polychytrium > Polychytrium aggregatum. The sequence goes on along the minus strand of NW_026516203.1, from coordinate 323,716 downwards.
TTTGCCGATAGTGAATACGACCCTTACGAGGTACTTGACTGTGTGCACGCTGCCTTTCCATACCGGGCCTAGATGCCGTCCGAGTTGACTGTGCAAACATTAATGAGCGCTGATCGTCACAAATTAACAACAATGATCACTGATCAACACCAATTAACACCGATTTACGCAAATTATTACCGATCAATCCTGCTCACTGGCAACCTGTGCCAACGCCATGCCGCTCATTGCAGCCAACTGTCGAGTGGTTCACCTCCAAAACCGAAATCCACCCGCTCTCCAGCGCGCCTGAACCCAAGCGGCGTTTCATTCCCTCCAAGTGGGAGGCCAAGCGGGTGCGTGCTTGCCTTGAGCTGCGACATATATGTTCGTCGCTATCCACTGCCTCTGTTTCCAGGGATCTAGCGCCTCCAGTCTAAATCTGTGGGTTTCTTGCAGATCATGAAAATCGTCCGCGCCATTAGAGAGGGTCGTGTTGTGGTCAAGAAGCCCGAAGTTGTGGAGCCCGCCTTCTTTGATATCTGGGCCGACAATGCCGAGCCCTCTACGCCGCACCCCATGCACATTCCGGCCCCGAAAGTCGCGCCACCACGTATGTCGTTCACGGGAAAACTGAGTAGCGCCAACTGCATCAGCATCATCATCAGCATCATGAGCGTTATCGAGCGTCGGCCATGTCGAATCTGATGAACCGGAGTGCGGTCGATCTTTCCACATCGGGGCTGACTGTTTCACTACACGGATGCTTTGCTTGGCCAGACCACATGGAGTCATATAACCCTCCAGCCGAGTATATCCCGACCCCCGAGGAAGTCAAGCAGTGGGAAGCACTCGACCGTGAAGACCGTCCGCAAAACTTTATCCCAAAGAAGTATGTCGTCTCTCGAGGCCAACCAGTCACAGACACGTGGATAACGATCAAATGCTCTCGAGCGACCCCGCTGATCAGTCCTCCCTCCTCGACATTCTATTAGGCACTCGAGTCTGCGCCAAGTCGCAGGATACCAGCGATTCATTCAGGAGCGCTTTGAGCGCTGTTTGGACCTCTACCTCTGCCCTCGTATGATCAAGCATAAGGTGGGCTCGACTACAGTCGTAATGTCGCTGCGGCTGCCTATGTGTGCCGGGCGCGGATTGCACTAATGTACTTGCTGTGGTCCCACAGATCAATATCGATCCCGAGTCGCTTATCCCCAAGCTCCCCAGTCCAAAGGACCTGCGACCCTTCCCCTCCTCGCTTGCTGTCGTCTACCGTGGTCACACAGACCGTGTCCGGAACTTTTCCTTCGATCCCACCGGCCAGTGGATCATTTCGGGTGCGTCTTGAGAAAGGAGCGACTTCATGCTGAGGCATAGCACCAGCTACTTGCCATCGCGGCGACGCTGGCCCTGTGGCTTATGCCACTTCTCTGACACTTCTCATGCGGATCAATCTCGTGCTGGAATGCATGTGTGTCTGCTCGCAGGTTCGGATGACCAGACCGCCAAGATTTGGGAAGTCTCGACTGGTCGGTGCATCAAAACATTCAAATTTGAAGGCTCGGTCTCGTGGGTTTCGTGGAACCCCAACCCGTCTGTCTCCATCGTTGCATTGGTTGAGTAAGTGTCTGTGGAACTTTGATGCAACCGCACACCGTCTGGAGCGAGTTAGCTGCACTACCGACGGGACTGCCTGGGGACATTCGAGGTCTTTTCCCATGCATCTCATTCCTACCACGGCTTAACCCGTGACTCGAGCCACCGCTGCATCGCTCCACGGCTACCCAACCTGGCATCATGCTTCCACGGCCAAATTGACTCTGATGCTAAATGGCCATTCGTATCGGCACATGCAGACGCAACAATGTCCATGTTTTCAATCCCGACATCACTGGCGCCGAGATCCGAGACGCAACCAACCGGCTGCTTGCTCAGGGTTGGGAGAAACACGATGGTTCGTTTCGGCTCGCTCGTCCCTGTGGCATAGCTCGCCCTATGTCGACGTTGCTAACTCGCCCCATGGCCTGGCAGACTCCAATCAAAAGCAAAGCGACTGGATCAAGGTGTCTCGGGGATTGGAAAGTGGATACATCAAAATCCAGCTCCAGAAGGTGGGTGTTTGCATCGCAATGATGGCCAATATACACGTGTGTTGCCGACGCTCATATACGCGACCGGTCTTGCAGTACGCCACAAGCGTCGTCTGGCACCGCAGAGGCGACTACTTTTCTACGGTCTGCCCCGATGGTAAGCATCGCATACTTCTTGCACTTTGCGGTGTTTCGTCGTCAGCGTCGTTCAAGAAAGCGCTGCTCACTACCAACCTTCTTCCTGAAGCTGCCCACACTGCTGTCTTGGTGCACCAGCTCTCGACGCACCAAACGCAGAGCCCCTTTAAGAAGTCCAAGGGACTTGTCCAGCGTGTGCTGTTCCACCCGAGCAAGCCTGTTCTCTTTGTCGCGGTAAGCTCGGAACTTTTGCGGGTCGCTCGCCAACGCCATTTGACACCTCGCTGACGGCCAACGACCACCGCATCCAGACCCAGCGAAACGTGCGAGTTTACGATCTGGTCAAGCAGGAGCTCTTCAAGAAGCTCCAGGCTGGCGTCAAATGGATCTCCAGCATGGACGTTCATCCTTCTGGTGAGCCCGAGCGCCTCCCGCGCTCTCCCGCTGCACGTCATGCTGTGCATTGGGTTGCCGCGCAAACCCAGTCACTGTCGACTAATGTTTACTGTGGATGACAGGCGATCATGTGCTTATCGGCAGCTACGACAAACGGCTGTGCTGGTTCGATATGGATCTGTCTGCCAAGCCTTACAAGACCTTGAGGTGCAGACCCCCTTCGCCCACGTCGTCGCATCGCAACTGGCCCACTGTATGCCATCATGTGATCTCACCGGAGTCTATTGTGGTATATCTCTTTCCGCAGATATCACAAGTTTGCCCTCCGTCACGTCACCTACCACAAGCGCTATCCGCTCTTTGCATCGTGTAGTGACGATGGCACCGTCAACGTCTTCCACGGCACTGTTTACAGCGATTTGATGATGAACCCGCTGATTGTGCCCCTGAAGACGCTCAAAGCGCACGACATCACCCAGAATCTCGGTACGCATCGACGCTGCAGCTTTGTCATTGCCAATGCAGCATCCCAAGCACAATGCAGGGGTTGTCGTGCTTCGACTATTGTCGTGCTTCGACTATTGTCGTGCCATCTCTAACACCCCTCGATCTACCTTCAGGTGTGCTGCACTGTGAGTTCCACCCATCGCAGCCCTGGATCCTGTCGTCGGGTGCCGATCACACCCTAAAGTTGTTTTCCTAGTTGCCGAGAGCCGGTTCATAGGCCAGGATTTGCAGTCGAGTCCAGGCCAGCTCGCCGCCCCAGCCAAACAGATGCAATATATTCAATGGATCACTCGCAGCTCCGCCATCGCAGCGACCGCACGCGGGCACACTGCCCACCACGTTAGAGCCGGGATACCAATGCAGACAGAGCATCGTTTGGTGTCTGAGTCTGGCATGTGAGCCGTTCTGGACTGGGCAATCCAGGACGGGCACGCCAAGCAACAGCCCGAAGCGGCGGAGAGAAAGCGGGCCATGTCCGGCCGCGCCAGCCCCCCTCCCTCATCGCCCCGCCATCCACTCCACCATCCCAGGCCGCATCCCGTTTCCGTCGGCCGGTCGACAGCGCATTTCTCTGCCTGGGCAACTGGCGACCTCTCCTGCAAGCCAAGCGGGCTCGCACCTCCCAGCAACTCATCCTCGAAGTTGCATATCGACGGAAACCGACATCCTCGCCCATAGCCACCCCGCATCGAGTCATTTTTCCTCCCGAGCTGCCGGTGAAATATCACCCACCCCCGAGCACAAGCAACATCATCTCTAGTGCCTGAGTCGCATCCAGCGTTCCAAGCACAAGCTGCCTACCCGTTCCGCGATGGTCAGATCCAAATTCAAAGATGAGCATCCCTTTGAGAAGCGCAAGGCCGAGGCCGATCGCATCCGTCTCAAATATCCAGACCGCATTCCGTGCATCGTCGAGAAGGCTGAGAAGAGCGATATTGCCTCGATCGACAAGAAGAAATATCTGTGAGCCTCTGTGTCTCTGTGGGGCCCACAGCATTGCGTCCACTCGTTCGTCCAAGAACGGGATGCGGCTCAGTTAGCGTCTGGGTGTTGGCGTCGCTCGGTCGGTGGCCCGTGCCTCGACCGCTCACCCTTCTCATTCTTCTCTCCTCCTTATGAATCGAATGGGCGGCCGATAATCTGCCAGCGTTCCAAACGACTTGACCGTCGGCCAGTTCGTCTATGTCATCCGAAAGAGAATCAATCTCGCGTGAGTGGACGAGGCATCCATTTCGGATGCTTTGGTTGGGCGCAACTTGCTGGCGCAGAGGTCGCTCCGTCGAAGCCAGGGCTTGGAAACCGGACGAGATAACAGCCGACTCACCGACTGCAATCCATACAGCCCGGAGAAGGCCATATTTGTCTTTGTCAACAACATCCTGCCGCCCTCGGCCTCGCTGCTGACACAGGTCTATCAGGAGCACAAGGATGAAGATGGATTTCTGTATGTTATAGAGCTGTGTCAAGCTCGCGGCATTTGTGTCGTGAGGGGACGTGCAATCCCGCATAAGAGTCCCAACCGAAGCAAGAAGCGATCATCTGGATGAGCACATTCTTAGCGGCATACTGGAAGAGCAGCAGGTGGCTGACTGAACACTGACTAAATAGCGTGCTGCCACCCACACAGGTACATTGTATACTCAAGCGAGAACACATTCGGCAATTAAGTACGTCATCAAGCCTTCAGTTCGCACGAAGTTGTAGCGATCGTCGCGACTCCATCTTAGCAATTCGAACCGATGTGATCGTGTGTGGGCGCTGTGCTAAATACAAATGCAGCTTTACAACGAGGATGTTCTTCGATAGGAACGAGAGAGCGGAACAGATCACCTCGATGTGAGATCTCATGTTGCCAGACGGACGACCGCTTGATCCTCTGGGGCTGTCGTTGAGTGTCCTTATTCATTCGGCGCTGATTGTATTGGATATGACGAACAAAGAATATTGGGGGTTGTCGGAGGCACACTTGCAAACATGGAGGGATATATGGAGGGATGCATGGAGGGATGCATGGAGGGGTGCATGGAGGGTGAAGGTGCTGCATGCCCAGGGATGACTGATCGTGCCCCGGTTGCTGCCTCTGGATCGATTGTGGTGCTGGGTCGGCTGTTTGCGGCTGTTTGTGGCTGTTCCGGAGAGTGCTCCGTCTCTCAGGCGGGATGCGGATGCTCTCGAACATAGGATGCCTGGTGATTGCAGGCGCCAGCAGCCAGAGCAAAGCAAACATTGCCGATCGGCCAACAGAGCCGATACCCTCAACTGCATTGCCCTCAACTGCATTGCCCTCAACTGCATTGCCCTCAAGCGCCTTGTCTCCAACAGCGACACCAACAGCGACACCCAACAGAGATACCCATGCCGAGGCGGCGCCTCCATTCCCGCTCGCCACCAAAGACATTGCCTCCATGATACCCCTTGCGGCCCGCGAACCAGCCCTGCGCAAACGCGGTATCTCGCAGCCGCGCCACACGAGAGTGCGGACGCCTGCGATTGGCCAGGATCCGGGCGCTGGTCGCGACGATACCGGCTCGGTCGTTCTGTTGCCGCGGCTTCCGCAGAACAATCGGCGCCTCGCTTCGAACACCAGATCGTCGGTATCTCTGGCCGCGTCTGGCTTGCGTGCAGCCATGATGCATCGCCGCTCCCCCCCCCCCAGTCAAGACGGATATAAAAGGTCCTTGGATGGCCGGTCGGCTTCTGTCAGCATCGTCCTCTCGACACTGCCGGGTTCTCCACCGTTCCAGCGCCTCTGCTCAAGCCATCCACACATTCTTTGGTCTCCTTTCTCGTCTCGCCAACAGCCATGTACATCAACAACACATATATCATGGATGCTGTCAATAGCACCATCACCAACACCACTGCCGCTGCTAATGCGACCTCCACCTCCACCGGCGACGACTGCAATTGGATATGTAGGTTTCCACAGCCGTGATGCATTCTCGCTCCGGTGGAGCGTCATTGGCGGCCGCTCGGCCATGTCAGTTGCGAGGGAAAGCATCCGGGTCTGACTTGTCTCTGGTATCCTCCTTTGTCTCCAGGCTGGTTGTTCCGCCCCTCGCTGGCCGCCACGTGGCTTGAGGCGGCAATCCCTCTGATCGTTTTCATTTTGGTGGTCCTTTACGTTTTTTGTGTTTATATATGCCTGTGTCTTCGCTCCGCCTGTAGTCGACGCAAGTACCGAAACTCATTCGAATCAACGAGAGTGGTTCAGATCTGAGCCGAGGGCGGTCCTGTCAGCGACAGAAAGCACCGGCTGTCGCGGCATTCAGCAGCTGTGCGGCGCTGGCCATGTATATTTGTGGTGCTCGTCTGTCGGCCCGCCCTGTTCTCGTTCGCCGTCCCCACTCTGTGGGACTGCTGCGTCCAAGTTTGATCACTTGTCTCCGGCCTCATCTCCCTTTACTTCTTCGCACACATATCTTGTGTTTCCATTGCACTAATACATACTCAGCTCTGCATCGATCTCGATCCCAATCTCATTCTGGAGGGTGTGGTGAAGTTGGTGTCTTCTTCGAGGGCCAGAGTGGGACTCGGTGGATCACACACACAGACTTCGTCGAGGCCAGCACCTCAGTCCAGTTGCACAACACATCCCAGACGGACCGAGCCTTGCCTCTCCGCCCAGAACCAGGGATATAAGGGCGGTGACGCTCTTCTTGCTTGCGGTAGAAGTGGATCAATCTCCACCGAACGCTGTCCTGGAAAATCTTTCCGAGGTGTAGTTGCTGCTGCCTCACGTAAATTGGAGGGAGCAAGTGTTATGGACAATCGTCGTGTCGCCATGTGCGGCAATCGGTATCGAAGGGGTCCCGATCGTCGATATGACCACACTGGGCTGCAGAAGGCAATCCCAGTGCGGTCTGGGAAGTTCGCTGTCCTGTCACGGTCAGTCTCAGCAAATCAATCGTGTTCACATCAGAAGACTCAGACAGGACTTGACCAAAGACCAATATCATGGAAGCGAAGGGAGCGGATCAATCGAGTGATCCGCCGTTTATAGATGAAACGAAAGGAAAAGAAAGAAAATGAAAGAAAAGACTCAACCAGAAAGGAAGAGGAACGAAACAACCTGATCAATCTATTGCTGAATCACGGTCCGCTGATCAGTTGCGGCCGGTGCGGGTGAAGATGCTGACTTCGGGATACTCGTCGTCCTTGAGCTCGCTCGACGGTTGGATGGGGTTGGGAAGGAAGCGAGCATGGTTCAAGTAGCTGAGACACTTCTTGGCGATCAGCACAGTCGAGGGACAGGGCGTTGGGTAGATCGAGCGGGTGTTGGCGTTGTCGATCTTGATGGACATGTCCATCATCATGTGCATGAGCGGGAACAGGGCATTTTGGTTGTACAAGGGGTTGGTGGAAAGGATGTACTTGAACTTCTCACGAGTTTCAAAGAGGACGGGCCAGCCAAAGGAATTGACAATCTCGAACAGCTTGGTCTCAGTGAGGACACTTTTGGAGTGAGTGAGTTAGTCAGTCGTCAGAGTCGGAATCTACCATCCACATCACACTCACACACACTCACACTCACACTCACACTCACACTCACACTCACACTCACACTCCACACATTCCTCACCTGTGCTCCGAGTCGCTGATGTGGAACACAAACTTGGACAGGGACTCCTCCGAGCCGGCAATCTCGGCGACCACCTTGGCGACGTGGTCAACGGGATCTATGGTCATCGTGACGGGAGTGGCATACGACGGAGCAACACCGAGTTGGATGCATCCCTTGACATATCGCCAGATGTAGTCATCAGAGTTGGACACTGGAGCGATGGAGGGTGTGAAGGTGTCAGTTGGTGTCAGTTGGTGGATGAGTGGCACTTGACAATCGAGACCATCGATTCATGGCCAGTTCATATGAGCGAATGAGACATCTCCATCACATCACACCACACCACACTCGACTCACCTCCGTACTGGCTGTCGCCGGCAATGACGGCTGGGCGAATGATCGTCACCGGCACTCCCCTCGATCGTGCCTTGTTGATCAGCTGTTCAGAGACCCATTTGGTCTGGCCATACCCGCCAGAGATGTTCCAGGCCGAATAGATCTTCTCCTTGAGAGGTTCGTTGGAACTCTTGGCCATCGGGATCGTACCGATGGTCGAGATGTAGTGCAGCGGCTTCAGGTGGTGGGTTGTGGCCAGTCTCAGGGCCGTCGCCGTGCTGAGGACGTTGGGTCCCTTGAGTCTGTCATAGTCGAACAGCCAGTGGACCTCGGCGCCGTTGTGGACAATCATGTCGGTCTCCTCGCTGATCTCCTTCCATCGCTCGTCCGAGAGTCCCCACTTGTCCTGTGACAGATCGCCGCACAGTCCGATGAATCGGTCGCGCACATCGTACCGCGGATCGCCAGCCATTCTCGATGCTATCACCAATTTGGAGGCATTGGTGAAAATCCGGGTGAATGCTAATTGTTCGTTCTGGGCTCGCACGAGGCAGTAGATCTTGGCACGGGGGAACTTGTGGGCCAGCTCAAAGACCAGGAAGGCACCGAGGAAGCCAGTGGCACCGGTCAGAACGATGCCACGAGGGTCATTGGGATAGACAAACGGAGGAAGACCCTCGGTCGTCACACTCGCATCGTCGAGTTTAATGGCCTCAGCGGCCAGATCAACAGTCGGGGGGATCATCGGTTTGTCGTCGAGTATGTCGACGACCAGCTGGGCGACATCGAGCGGCGTCATTCCGTTCGACAGCAGGATCAGCGGTGAGATCTCGACATCAAACTCGTCCTTGATGGCGAGGGCGAGGCGGCTGACACTCAGCGAGTCAAAACCGACACCGCCGATGTAGTAGTTGCGGCCGTCGAGGGAAACAATGTCGAGGATCTGGCTGCCGAGCGTGGAGATCTTGGCGGCAGTGCGAGACAGGGGAGTGTCCTCGATAATGAGAGGCGGATAGACAACCGACTTGCCAAAGTACTTGGCGTGCTCGGCGATGCGCCTGAGCTTCTTGAGGTCGCGCTTGTCCGAGTCGTTGAAGGGGAACTCGTGAAGTTCGAAGACGTTGTGGATCGGGAACTTAGCGACGTTCTCGAGGGTAAAAAAGTCCTCGACGACACGAATCATCTCGCTGGGAGCAGTATCGATGTCGGATCCCTTCTGAAGGACGTAAAGCATCACGATCTGCTTCTCGGAGGTTTGGACAAAGGTGCAATCGCTGATGGTTTTGGACATGTGCTGGAGAACCAACTCCTCGAGGGCGTTGAGGTCGACATAGACGCCGTTGACCTTGATCTTCTGGTCGAATCTGAAGAGGTTGGCGAGATGAATATCCTCACATGGAAGCGCTTACCACCCCATGACGCTATTACTGTCATCGACCTCACCTTCCAATCACAGTGAACTGGTTCTCGCCAGTCATTTCGACCCAGTCCATGGTGCAGACGCGGGGCGAGCCGTCTTCGAGGAAACCAAAGGGTGCGAGCTTGTTGTTGGGATCAGCGTTGACAAAGTTGGGATGGTTCTTCGCATGATGATCCTTGTCGACGGCAAAGACGAGTACGCCGCTCTTGGAGACCTTCTGGTCGACGATGTTTCCCTCCTCGTCAAAGAGGAGACAGCGCACTCCTGGCGTAACGAGTCTATACTCCAGATGCTTTGGAGGAGCCGGGACTCCTGCGGGAAGACGAAGGAGAGAGAAGGCGCCAACAAGTCCGGACTTGGAGCAGAGAGATTGATGGTCAACGCCAGCGGAAATGCTTGGCAATGCGACCAGGATTCAATTTACCTCGCTCGAGCCGTATCCCAGGTCGATGATTGCGTTGGGGAAGAGGGCCCTGGCTTTCTGCACGACACTCAGAGGGACTAGTTCCGAGCCCATCGAGACCTTCTTTGTCTTTGCCCACTGGACGTTTGGGTTCGAGGCAAGGGCGACTTTGATTGTCATTTTCATGAAGGACGGCGTCTGGTTGGGCAAGCACCGCGGGTTAGTTTATGCGCACACGGTATCGCATCGCTCTCATAACGATCGGTTTGCCTACCAGGAACAGGTACGAAAGATCATCATCCAGCATTCTGACGATCCTCTTGACTTTATCCACAGTGTTGGGAGTTGGCTCAGGAATCCAGAGCGATCCCTTCAGATTCAACACACAAAGAATAAGGCCTAGAGCTGAAAGGAAGGAGGGGGCCTTTGGAACCGAAGGAACTTTAGTGAACATACTAACGCCATATGCATGTGTTGGGTTGCTCGGCGCTAACCTGGCAGAGGCCGGCAGAGCACTGAGGGATGCCAAGTGATGGTCTGAGCACGGTCGCCACCATGTGGGAATACTTGAATCTGGAGTTGGGAGCAAGTCAGTCGCAGTCCGAAGCTGAGCCTCAAGGACTGCAGTAACGCAGCGATGCAATAACACAGCGGAGCCGGTCTATGCCACTTACGACTTGGGAATGCCTGGCGACAGGACATTTGACTATCAGTATCACATGTCGTAGGCACAGTTACTCGGTTCGCCATCGACACTTTGATGCTATATCGTGTTTGCTCACAGCTCGGTCACCAAGATTCATCACCCGATCACCCGCCCCGCTAGGATCACACACCTGTCGTTCCGGAGGTGCAGGCATATGCCACAGACCCATCAAGGGGCTCACAGACTTCGAGGGACGGAGGTGGAGCGTCGTCCAGCACTTGGAACGTGGTGGCATCGACCAACGTCACGCCTTCGGTGTGACCAGGCTTGGTATGGTGGTAGAGGATGAACTTGATTGCATGTCTGTCGGTCGGTGGTGGTGTGAGTGTCAGATCGGGATCGAGCATAGCTGGCTCGACTCAACCAGGAACTAGTCAGCCCGTCTTCACGATAGCAACCAGGGACATACCTCTCGCACAGGCCCTTGCGGGCTGCAGGAGGCAGGTTGAGGGCAAGGTTGAGTGTTTTCCTGGATGGAGGGAGGATCAAGAGACAGGTGAGACTCGACCCTTGACATGGCAGAGAACAAGGGCTGGGCATGTCCCTTGCTTGAATTGATGTTCACGACTCCACATCAAAACATCACACCGACAGCTGATACTCACTTGCCCAGCATCCACACAGCGAACGAGTAGATCACCCAGCTGGCTTCGGCCTCGCAGAAGGTGCCGATGACTTCATGGCCGTCGTCGTTCCAGCCAGGGAGAGCCTTGAGAGCCTGGGCGACCGAGTATGCCTGCTTCCACACACGGAGATAGCTGAGTCGCTCCGAGATGCCGCTCTCGTAGGTGTTGATCAGGAGGGCATCGGGCTCGTCGCGGGCAGTGTTAATGAGACACTCGACAGGATGGAGCCAGGGGCCAAAGGGATCGGTCGGAGGGGACTTTGGCTGCTGGGAGACAGGGGTCTGGGTCTGGGTTTGAATGTCAGCGGGTTGGGCGGCCGGGGGCTGAGGCTGAGGCTGCTCGGAGATAGGAGGCTGGGCTTGCGGGGTTTGGTGGGAGACAGAGGACCCCGTCTGCTCCGAGACAGTGGTGCGCTCGGAGACGCCTCGGTCCTTGGGCGGGGTCGCGAGCCCTCCAAAACAACAGGAGATGGCCCGGAGCATGGTGGAGAAGCGGGACGGGGGAGGTGGAGGTGTGCCGATACCAAAGGAAACCCGGAGGGCGACGAAGGAGCCGAAACGACAAAAGGAGACGAGGGGAAAGGGCCAAGCGACCCATTATACCCGCCGAGCGGCGCCTGTGCTTCGAGGGTGGGCAGGACTGAGCGGACTCGGTACTGCCCAGGACGAGTCCATTGGACACAACCTTGCTGCTCTGGCGCACCGAAGACATAACCCACTTTTATGGGGCCTGCACGCGCTCCGCTGTTCGCCCCATGGCGAGATGTGCTCGTGGCATCTGGAGGGCCGACGGCTGGTTCGACATGAAAACCTTGAACCGATCACACTTTTGAATGGAGCTGTCCAGGTCACGTTGAATGTGAAGACTGTGCTCCCAAACAAACAACTGGGGCGTAGAGGACCGCAATCGAGACCGTGGCATTTCGTTTTGACAGCAAGCAACTATGAATCGACAGGCTTTCCGCTGAGATGTCGACAACATGAACCCAGTCAGTCCTTCGTCACTGCGAACCAGCATCCTGTTCGTGCCGGGGATCATCCTTGCTTATACTCCAAGCGGATTGTTTGAACGAAGGATCCTGGAGTTGAGCAAATGGATTTGTCTAAGCCGGATCTGAGCCACGAGCTCGCCGGATCTGGTTCTGGGCGGAGAGGCAAGGCTCGGTCCGTCTGGGATGTGTTGTGCAACTGGACTGAGGTGCTGGCCTCGACGAAGTCTGTGTGTGTGATCCACCGAGTCCCACTCTGGCCCTCGAAGAAGACACCAACTTCACCACACCCTCCAGAATGAGATTGGGATCGAGATCGATGCAGAGCTGAGTATGTATTAGTGCAATGGAAACACAAGATATGTGTGCGAAGAAGTAAAGGGAGATGAGGCCGGAGACAAGTGATCAAACTTGGACGCAGCAGTCCCACAGAGTGGGGACGGCGAACGAGAACAGGGCGGGCCGACAGACGAGCACCACAAATATACATGGCCAGCGCCGCACAGCTGCTGAATGCCGCGACAGCCGGTGCTTTCTGTCGCTGACAGGACCGCCCTCGGCTCAGATCTGAACCACTCTCGTTGATTCGAATGAGTTTCGGTACTTGCGTCGACTACAGGCGGAGCGAAGACACAGGCATATATAAACACAAAAAACGTAAAGGACCACCAAAATGAAAACGATCAGAGGGATTGCCGCCTCAAGCCACGTGGCGGCCAGCGAGGGGCGGAACAACCAGCCTGGAGACAAAGGAGGATACCAGAGACAAGTCAGACCCGGATGCTTTCCCTCGCAACTGACATGGCCGAGCGGCCGCCAATGACGCTCCACCGGAGCGAGAATGCATCACGGCTGTGGAAACCTACATATCCAATTGCAGTCGTCGCCGGTGGAGGTGGAGGTCGCATTAGCAGCGGCAGTGGTGTTGGTGATGGTGCTATTGACAGCATCCATGATATATGTGTTGTTGATGTACATGGCTGTTGGCGAGACGAGAAAGGAGACCAAAGAATGTGTGGATGGCTTGAGCAGAGGCGCTGGAACGGTGGAGAACCCGGCAGTGTCGAGAGGACGATGCTGACAGAAGCCGACCGGCCATCCAAGGACCTTTTATATCCGTCTTGACTGGGGGGGGGGAGCGGCGATGCATCATGGCTGCACGCAAGCCAGACGCGGCCAGAGATACCGACGATCTGGTGTTCGAAGCGAGGCGCCGATTGTTCTGCGGAAGCCGCGGCAACAGAACGACCGAGCCGGTATCGTCGCGACCAGCGCCCGGATCCTGGCCAATCGCAGGCGTCCGCACTCTCGTGTGGCGCGGCTGCGAGATACCGCGTTTGCGCAGGGCTGGTTCGCGGGCCGCAAGGGGTATCATGGAGGCAATGTCTTTGGTGGCGAGCGGGAATGGAGGCGCCGCCTCGGCATGGGTATCTCTGTTGGGTGTCGCTGTTGGTGTCGCTGTTGGAGACAAGGCGCTTGAGGGCAATGCAGTTGAGGGCAATGCAGTTGAGGGCAATGCAGTTGAGGGTATCGGCTCTGTTGGCCGATCGGCAATGTTTGCTTTGCTCTGGCTGCTGGCGCCTGCAATCACCAGGCATCCTATGTTCGAGAGCATCCGCATCCCGCCTGAGAGACGGAGCACTCTCCGGAACAGCCACAAACAGCCGCAAACAGCCGACCCAGCACCACAATCGATCCAGAGGCAGCAACCGGGGCACGATCAGTCATCCCTGGGCATGCAGCACCTTCACCCTCCATGCACCCCTCCATGCACCCCTCCATCACCCAACCAACCGCCAGCAGCCAGCCATGGACTTTCCTCAGCGGCCCACCTTCCATCGACACGGCGGCAGTTGATATTAGGCAATGGACAGTGCCATCAGCGTCATCAGGAATCACAATATGGAGTATCCGTGTTCTTTATAGGACAGGTGCAAGATACAGGCAACCTCGCACGACAAAGGCCAAGTACAGCACGTGAAACAAAACAACAGCCTGAAGCAGCCCCGATCCTGTGAATGACATTGCTGACGGCCGGGAGCGCCAACTTCTATTCAGACACGCCAGTGCAACTTTTCAATTGAGACTCTTTCGGTTATCCTTCCATTAGTATGACCATTGTGCCACACTCTATACGTATATCATGCCTCCGTTCATGCCCTTGCCGACGATCAGCGCGCTGCTCAGCGAGATGCTGGGAGGCGGGGACAGTTGCACCAGATCGATCATGAACGGCGTCAGGACAATCGACGATACGAAATAGAACAGCACGCCAAAGGCAATGCTGATCGGCAGCGCAGGTAGCGCTCTTCGGTAAATCACCAGCAGGAAAATGGTGGTGTTGAGGCCAGTCAGGACAGCAACCATGCAGGCGATTGTCGTGATCCAGTCGAAGAGCGCTGGATGCATTTGAAACAGATTTGGGAGTTGCAATGAGTGAGTGCCATCAGCGAGTCGGCGCCCAGTGCTTGTCCCGTGGCGGTGGATACCACACTGCTCAGCATCGACAACATCCAAACAAATCGGGATTGTTCCCAAGTGCAGCAACTCACCTGCTCGGCCGATCAAGACGCTGTAAAAGACAAAATCGCCGAGACCGAGCTTGAGGCCGTTTTTCTCGTCGTCTTCCTCATCCTCGTCCTGATTCTCGGGCTCTGCGCCTTCCTCAACAACTACTTCGCCATGACGAGGAGCTTGGCTTGGGGCGGTGCCGGCCGGCAGCGGGGAAGTTCGTCTCTCCGATCGGTCAGTCACCGGCAGAGAGGTTAACTCGCGGTCCTCGTCATACTCCGAAAGTGAGAACTTGGATTTTGGCGACGGGTTGGCGAGGAACCTGGTGTCGTCGACCGAGTGCAGCACGGCTTGTGGCGGCTGGATTGGGGACGGCCGCCGCTCCGAAGGCAGTGTCTCGGGAGGACTGGCCATCATCCAAACCATAACTGAAGAACACAAGTCGCAGTCGAGCATTGTCAGTGGTCGGAAATCGCCGGCGACACGGGAATGCCTGCGTGCTCTCTGCCATAATCCCGCCGCTGGTCGATCAAGCCGCTCCGTCAACAGTAGAGGCGGCGTTTGCGCTGCGGCAGCAAGCCGTGATACCTGAATACAACAGAGCTGGAATCTCCCGATCTTCCTTCTTGGCCGTTTCTATCAGCACACGGAGCGGACCAAACGGGCACAGCACCGCAATCAAGTCTGGAGGGTTTGGATGGACAGATGCATGGAGGTCAGCGCGAGTTCGTTCAGGAGTCGTAGAATCCAGGACACCGATCCGACATACCCCAAATCGCAAGGAGCACAAGCAGGATCCAAGTAGTCAGAGCGGGAGTTTGCGGGGTTGTCAGCGAATAGGCCTGTGCGAATGATCGGCGTGAATATGGGTCAGGAGAGACCACACCGTCGGCGCAAACACGATTGGATTACAATCAAGGCATGCGGAGAGTTTCGTCGGGTCGATCTCCAGCCGATCGATCGATCAAGCCGCAATTGACAGGGCGGTTACTTGAAGCGTACCATCATGCTACTCATCAAGACCAAGTAGATTTGCTGCAGATACAGCGGCCCTTTCCAGAAGATCATGGCGAGGCCGGCAACGACCAGATTCCAGAGACAAAAGCCGAAAGTGATCCAGTCGAACGGCACATTGTAGACGATCAGCAAACTGCTTCCGAGCAAGTATCCAAAGAGTCCGAGGAGACCGAGGACAATGACTCCAAAGATTGCATATAGGATCTGGTGTGCATCGCCCGAGGTTGTTCCACAGATCAAGGTCACATTTGGACGAGGCAAGATGGGTTGTTAGCACAGCCGTGGCCCTGGAGCAAATATGCTTGTGCCCCACTATCCAGACGAGTATATCGCCCTCTATAGTCTCGGGCCGCTATCATATTGTAATGTGTCACATGGCGGCGTATGGGGCCTAATATATACCTTCATGCATCCGTACTTGAAGAGCGCCACAATCACGAAGGTGGCGCCGATGATCTGAGCGAGATAGATGCCGGCGGTCTTGAGGGAGGCCAAGACAGCTGCGCTCGTGTCCGACCCAGACGATCCCGTCAAGTTGTCAATGTACGATGAACTTGACGGAGCTTCGTTTCTGTAACAAGTAGCAGCGGATACCAGCTTGGTTTAGAGGACAGCTCGGACATCATCAGCCCGAGGGTGTTCGTGAGCATCAGCGCATGCATACCCGGTGTCGTAGTAGTCGTTGGAGACCCGTGTGATCTTGACCCAGAACATTGCCAGGATGATGCATGCCACAACAGGCTTGATGATCATGTAGACTTGGTTTGTATAAAATATCATATCCTCGATTTGTTCGGCCGCGGTGTTGGAGGTCATTGTTGGACTGGGAGGCTGGAGGCGGACGATGGGTTAGTTTAGAGGCCGGCCGAGTGAAGCACATGCTTCCCACACAGTCGACATCATCGCAACCTTGAACATGCCTGATTGTCGATATCTTGCGAGCTGGAGTTGTTCAGCACATCCATTGGTATATCTGGGAGATGAGAGGGCGCTCAAAAGGTCAGGCATACTATCAGCCGCTCAAGGTCGGGCTTACTATCGGCTGCTCAAGGCAGCGCATAGCAACATGTACGAACGGCGGCAGGCCCAATCACACGGACCACAAGCCCCGGGGTCATGCACACACCTCCGTGGCTGGGATGGCTGTTGATGACCTGGGCAATGTTGCCTCGCCCGACCACTTTCTTTCCGACTCTGCGTTCGAGCGATGTTACGCCATGAGTCGACGATTGCTGCGAGACCGACAGCTCCATCGAAACCCGGGCGCTCTCGGGATCCGGCGGGGGCTCGGTTTCAGACTGATTCTTTCGCTTGACGCCACGGCAGACGAGCTTGTGGGACTTCCAGTCGGCGGTCTGGCACTCGGAGGAGCAGTAGTGGTATCCCGGCCCACAAAGCGAGCACATGTAATGGGCATCCTTCAGACAAACGACGCACTTTGGCGGCAGGGCACTGAAGGATGTGCCGGAGGAGGACGAGCCCTCGCCGTTGCTTGGAGCAGGCGACGACATTTCGGCGTCGATGGAGATCGATCCAAGTAGAGAGGAGAGTGGAGCTTTCTGCTGTCGGTTTGGATCTGTCTTGATTCGCTTGCGCTTGCCCCGAGGCTGTCGTTGGCAGCGAGGGAGGCAATATCAACTGGAGGGGCTGCAAGGGGCGAGCGCCAGGCCAGAGGCGACGACAGGACCAGAAACGGATGCCGAGGAGCTGGCCGGTGGGAGCGCAGGGGGAGAGTGACGACGATGTGCTGCTGGGAGAGGCAAGCGCTCGGATCGAACGATGCTTGGACCTGCTTGGACCTGCGTAGGCCTGCTCGGGATGCTGCCCAGGATGCGGCCCGGGATGCTGCTGAAGCTGCTGGTGCTTGGGTGGTTGCGCTGGCTCGGTTTTTGGACGGGGAGAACGGCGGATCCAGCCCGAGCCGAAGACCAACAAGCGGCGGGTCGGCGGCCTCGCTCGCCCTCGCGGCCTCTCGGCGAGAGCAAACAGCCGTGCGCTCTGCAGTCTGTGTGCTCTCGCTGTGTGGTCTCGCCGTGTTTGCGCCAAACACACGGGCGGCGTGGTGGCGGTGGGGCGGCGCACTGCCACACCACAGCCGTCCCGGGTTAGTACCGGCTGGCGATTGCAGTTCTCACAGTCGTCGCTCTGGCCCAGAACACAGAGCTGTCTATGGCCAAGGGTGGTCGCAGGCGATGGTATTTATTCACTTTGCCGTCGCCGTCTACATCGGGCGCCGTCTGTTTCGGGCTCTGCACGGCCCGAAAGACATCGGTACTGGATGGCATCCGGCTCTGATGCCGCCACTCACAGATGCTCCTCACGACAAGATCACGGTCTTGAGCTCGACATACGCCTTCTCGACGTCGTCGTTGACGATCACGGCATCGACAGAGCCAGGCTTGAGGCCCCATTCGAGCTCCCGCTTGGCCGCATCGAGGCGCTTGGCCAGGCTCTCTTCGTTCTCGGTTCCGCGGCCCTTCAGTCGCTTCTCCAGCTCTTGGACGTTGGGCGGGGCAATGAACACAAACAGCGGCTTGCCGCTGAGCTTTTGTTCGCCCGAGGCAAGCTGGCGCTGCAGGATCAGCACACCCTGCATATCGATGTCCAGGATGACGTTCTTGCCGGACGCCAGCACGTCCTCGATTGCGCGGTACGAGGTGCCTGGTTGATTGATTGTGGCAGAGGAATTGCTGTCAGCGACTGCATCGGCCGCGACAAACCTGCATCGCTGTCGGCCTCCCTCCTGCTGTTCTTGAAGCGCTGCTGCCAATGCTGATCCGCAGCGAATGATTTTTCGCTGGGTCGGTCCAACAGGCGACCGGATTCTCTCAATATCCTGGTGCATATCCAGGCGCAGATGTGATGGACTGGTTCTCCAACCAGACTCCTGAGTGGAATCACCGAGGGCTTCGTCAACGCTCCCCCCCTCTGGCTCGCTTACCGTAGATGTTGCCAGAGAACTCGGCGCTCTCGATGAACTTGCCGACGCTAATCTCCTGGAGCATGACTTCGCGCTCGACAAAGTGATAGTCTTTGCCGTTAACCTCACCGGGTCGGGGCTTGCGGGTCGTATCTGTTAGCAAGACCAATAGTGGGTTGGGGGGCTGTTAGACCAGATGAAGACGATGCGATCGTCGATCCCACCTCGCACGCCGCGCCGGCGGACAGAGCAAACTCCTTTCAGCCAACACTCACGAGAGACGCTGAAGCCGAACTTGTCTGGATACTCGGCAAAGAGTCGTTTGAGCAGCGTTGACTTGCCCGTGCCCGAGGGGCCGCACATCACGATGGGGCGCGGAGTGAAAGCGGCCTGGGGAGCGTGTGCAAGCGTCGTCAGCTGTGATATCTCTGGCATGTTGCGCTCCGGCTCCCTCTGGTCGCCGTTGGCATTTAACGGCCTCGGATTGTGGCTGGCCTGGGCGAGAGGTGGCCGGCTTTCCAGAGAGTCTGGCTGCCGGCCTCGGGTTGTCGGCTGGGACGTACCTGTTCCTTTCCGGCGCACTGGCAGGGCTCCGTCGACATTGCTGGCGGTGCGAGTTGAATTGAAATCGGTGCCAAGATCGAGAGAGAGGGCAAGGGGCAGCACGGGTGAGATGCAGCCGATAGATCTGGTCAAGAAACGCGAAGGCAAGGCCCTCGACCAGCCACGCCGGATCGACGTTCTCGGATCGACGGCCTCGAGATATCGCCGGCCTGGACCACCGGCTGATGCAGCAGCGCAATCCAGATCGCCGGCGGGCCGAGCCTACCCAGTGCAAGTACTGCTCCTGCCGAGCCGAGCCCAAACAGCGCCGCATGAGGCAAGATCCGAGGAAGCACAGCGACTGCTGGGCTAGCTCTGGGCAACTGGCGCATCCAGGACCTGACATATTGATGGACCAGGCGATGTTTTGGGAGTCGGTTGAAGCGAAAGAACATGGCTGGGGGTGAGATGTGGGCTCCCGAGGTTTCTGAGAATGCTGCTGCCCAAGATATTCGTTTTTTCTTCTTATTTTTGGACCGAGCTCAACGCAAGAGGAGCTGCGATCACTTCCGGGCTCACTGACGATATCGGCAGCAATCATCCAGAAATGCGATCATCCAGAAATGCGATCAGCCAGCATATGTCTGGCGGCCTTTGATTGGCGTCCCGTGCTATAGCCCTCGGCTGCATCTGCGTTTGAGACTCGGTCTTCCCTCGGCAGTGCTCTTGATCCTCCAGCGGCCTCTCTTGATCCTCCAGCGGCCTCTCTTGATCCTCCAGCAATACTGCCTTACGCACTCAGCCGCTAAATACGGTGTCGAAACCAACATGGCCAGCATCTACCACAAACCTCTTGGCCCCAAGGAGATGACCGAGTGTCTTGCGGCGACACTTCCGCCTCACGTCGACCCGACCAAGTTCCAGCTGGCCTACGGACGCCGGGCTGTTCCCAAGCTGGTACGCAGGCCGCTTGGCCATCGGCAGGACAGGACAAGACAGAATAGGACAAGACAGGACAGGACAGGACAGGATTCCGTTCGGAGGGGAAGCCTCTTGAGCTCTCGACAGCGGCACTGACGGAGTTTTACGCTCCATTCCCCATGTTGCCCCTGCCAGATATCCGAGCTGATTGACGAGCAGCTTTTTGAGCGTCAGCGGGCGCTGGTCTTTTTATCGGATCTGTTCCATAATCCGGAAAACATAGCGTCGGCCCTGCATGAAGGTGAGCAAGCAGAGGCCATCCGATCGATACACATGCTGAGCCAAGGAGCAGTAATGGGATCTGGAGCAGTCCTGACCCGCGGCCGTCGCCTCGCTGCCCTGTGGCGCAAAATCTCACTTACCGACAATCCAGGGATTGTACCAAAGCTCACGAGGCTGCTGGGAGAGACGGATCTGACGGTCAAGCAAAAAGCGACCGAATGCATGAGGTCGCTATGCTGTATGTATGCAGGCGGGCTCCTCCGCACCAGCAAACACCATCGTGCAATTTCCGCAGCGGCGAGGTAGCATTCGCACCCTCAAACGATCGACGGTACTCGGGGTCGATACAGAGTCCGATATCCGTTTGCGGTCATAGCGGCATTGCAGAGTCCGTGCAGGACATGAGTGTTGGCACGCCGTATCGAGGTCGCTCACTTTCCCACGCCGTCATGCATCTCGCACATCCGAACCCGACCTCCGCTCCGGATGGGGATCTTGTTCCCGCGATTAGCGCATGCCATCGGCCGCAAGAGCGTCGTCGACAACGGAACCCTGGCAAAGTTGGCCAAGCTGGTGCGTCTCTCGATGTTGACGCCTGCTCCAGTCCATCCAGTGCCATCCCCGGCGGCTCTTGATTTGTCATGTGGCCAGGCTCGCTTCTAACGACGGCAAACTTTTATCTGCAACTGCAACTGCAACTGCAACTGCAACTGCAACTGCAACTGCAACTGCAACTGCAACTGCGCTGCCCATCCCCACCAGTTCGATGATGCCGATCCGCTTGTACGAAAGCAGACTCACGATATCTTTTGCCGGGTCACTTCTCAGCGCGAAGGTTGGTCGTCCGAGTCGAGACGACTCACAGACGTCGGCAGGTTTTGGTCGACAGGTTGCACGACGGCGACTGACGGCTCATCCAACCAATTCGCATAACGACACTGGTCTTGTCCAGGCAGCGACAGCTGCCTCTCTTTCTCGCTACTCCCGGTGCTGATCAAAAAAGTCCCAACGGAGCGCATGGATATCCAGGTCGTCATCCTCGAAACCCTCTACAACTGCATCCGGCACGGCTCGACCCCATGGGTTCCCCGCGATGCCGTCAACAACTCGGCCCTCGACATCTTCACAGACCTCATTCAAATCGAGCTCGTCACGGACGTCAAGGTGGCGGCATGTCGATGCATCATGGCGCTCTGGCAAGTATTTTTCTTCTGTCCATGGGGGGGGGCAACATGCATATTCGATGAGGTTTCAAGAAACAGCAACCAAACATCAGCGTTAGGATAGGGCCTTCTCCCTCCGAGTACCGCCCCCGATCTGACCGTCCGTGCCTTGCCAGCTTCCATGCCGAGGTCAAGAAGCTAGCCGTCAAGAACCCCCAGACGATTCCCCGACTGATGCGGCTTCTGAAAGACATCAAGCCCGAGGTGCGGGCCGCCTCCGCTGGGGCGATTATGAGGTGCGACCATCTGGAGCAAATCTGATGCGAGTCTAGCAAGCGCACAGATGGACTTGCATATGCTGAAACAGCAGCAACAATCGCCATTCTTCATTGCATCTCCCCCCCAGTATCACCATCGACTGCGATGCAAAGCGCATTCTGGTGCGAGAAAACGCTGTTCCGATCTTCCTGGAACTCATTCAAAACGACGAATCCCAGTCCGTACTTCTGAATGTGATCAAGGTGCGGGTTTATGCACGCAGAGATCCAGGCACTGCGGGCACTGCAGGCACAAAAGTGTGCCCGCTCAGATGGGAGAACGACGGGAGTGCAGCTTCCGGGCGGCCGTCGACTCAAAGCCCAATAGGGGTGACTCGGACTCACCGAGATATACATCCTGATTTGCTCTATCGGTTTGTTCCTCCCACCACCACGCCGCAGTGCATCACCAACTGCGCCGAGGACTACCGAGGACGGTTTCAGCTGCATTCCGCCATCAAGAAGGTGCGCCGCTTGATGGCAGTTTCTGTCAACTCACATATGCCGCTCACTGCTCGCAGTCTCGGTCAATAACTGTCTGTTTGTCCTCTTCCAACCACGTTTGGGCCAACACGACCCGATGTAGCTGGAGAATATCAAGGAAAGCTCGCCGAACCAGCAGCTGAGAGAAGTCGCCGAGAAAGCCATTCAAGTCATCACCTGGCGCCCTTGAGCTCCGCGGCGATTCTGGTCGCTGCTCACCACAGATGCGAGCCCTGAGTCTGTTGTGGGTCAGGGCGGTTCAGGCTGACAAAGTGGGCCGGTCGATGCTGCAGCGTACCCATATCCAAATATACAGATCAGTCATCGACGACGTCCCTCCCCGTATCGTGTCAAGGCCCTTGATCCCTGGCCTCCTTCACGCATCGCGCACTTCAAAAAGCAGCTTGCTCGCCATGTCCTCTTCCCTCTTGCCCAGTCACCTCCAGCTCCACCGTTTGCGGGCACTCATCCAGAAATGGACTTTCTCCGCGGTGCCTCGGCTAGTTTCCATCTTGGCAAGGGCGGTCGCCCTCTCTGGTTCCCAGCCTGGCCCAAGTCGCCTTCGGCCGCTTCCCGCGGTGCTCAGCGACACATCCCATCCGATCTTCCTTGGACACTGACCCTCCGAGAGCGTCAAAGCCGTGCCTTTGCCAACCATCAAATCTTCTCGCTGCTCCTCGTTCTTGCCAATCTGGTGTCGCTGCTGTTCGTCGTCGGCGACTACCGCGATGCCGCCAAGACCGATCTGTCCTCGGCATGCTGGTCGCTCGAGTCGGCAGCAACAACGGTCTCATCCTTCCCTCACTATGCTGCAGCATCCACAAATGAATTGGTGCTGTCGGCATCAAACGTGGCTCTCAATCGTACGGCAAGCCTCGTCCAGGGCGGCATCCAGCTGCTGCACAATGTGCTGCTGTATCTCATCCGCCGCTATCAGCGGCTGCTGCTCTGCACCATGGATACGGTGCTGCAGGCCACCGTCGGAACGCTCGCTCAGCATGCCGAGGAGATCCGGGCATTTCTGAACACCCAGATCCAGGCGGTCGATCAGGCCCTGCAGAGCGGACTGAGCCATGTCAACGCCGTTATCACCTCGACGGTCCCTGGCGATGTGCTGGCCCTCATCGTGCAGCCGCTCGGCGGCAGCATCCAGGATCCCATCCAGCTCTCGGGTGTGATCCAGGCCCTCAACTTCACCATCCCCGAGACACTCGTCCAGGCCCTCCAGAATCTGTCGTCCAGCATCCCGAGTCTCGACCAGATCGAAGCCACGATCGAGCAGAGTTTCTCGGCACCCTTTCAGACAATCGAGGATGCTGCCCGGGACAAAATCTCCCAGCTTGCAATCTCTCCGACCCTTCTGCCAGTCCCGCCGCTCGCCAGCCCGGTGTCCTTCTGCTCGGACCTGCTCGACCTCGGGTGGATCGATCAGGTTGCCGCCGACCTCCAGCTCTTGCTGCTGGTGGCTTGTGGGGTGGTGCTCTTCCTGTCGCTGGTGTCGATTGCTGCCGATGTAGTGATGGAGAGTCGCAAGTACCAGCAAGAGCAGCGCCAGATTGCTGCGTTCCACTCGCTGCTGCTCAACCTGGACGTCATTCCGGGCACCAGGTCCGAACTGGCATGCTCATGGTCGCTCAGCCAGTCTACCGAGCTGTACACCATCGCCAGCCATCCCCGACAATCTCGCTTCCTCTCGGCCCTCTTTGCTCGACTGGAAAGGCACTGTTCACTTTCCCAACCGGCTCGTGCTCGCATCAAGTGGCTTGTCCGCTATGCATCTCATTCTCCGTCCGGGTTGTGTTTTCTCACGGGTCTGCTCGGCGTCGCGAGTATCTCGTGCCAGCTCTGGTTGATCCAAGCACACCGCCCAGATCTCGTCCGCACTGTCGCTGCCGGGCTCAATCAGACGCTCTCATGGGTCGAGCCCAAGATTGTACAGGTGGCCAACGAGTCGCTCGGCAGCTATCTCTACGACATCGACACCCGCATCCAGCAGATCGAAAGCGAGATCAACGGCGATCTCTTTGGCTGGGTCGACAATACCCTGGCCATCCTCAACACCACCGTCGCCGGCTTTGCCACGGGATTCTCAGAGGCCCTCAGCGCTGCCTTTGCGCCTGTCCCTCCGCTCCGGGACGCCGTCATGCAGTTTACCGAGTGTCTGCTGCAGATCAACCTGACCGTGCAAGAGCTGAACCAACTCCAGACCGAGGCCCGCTCCCGGCTCCGGATCGATTTGCCGTTGGCCAGCAGCATGACCTGGGCCCTGAACGAAAGCTCGGTCCGCGACATGTTGCTGAGGATCCAAGGCTCCTCGCCCTCGCTCTCGCAGCTGTCGTCGTTATCGTCCTCGGACAGCCTCTCGGCTGGACTGGATCTCATCTTGGCAAAGTACTTTGATACGCTCTGCCGCCACCGATATGTCTTTGCGCTCCTGATGGCATTTGGAAGCCTGGTCTTTTGGCTTGCGTGTCTCCGGTTGCTGCTTTCGTGGGCCATTCCCGTCATTGCGATTCCAACGCCAAGTCCACGAGCCGATAGCCAAAGCGTCGTCGCTGGCCCGATGGCAAAGCTCAGTCTCGACCTCAGCGATGGCAGCCTCAAAGACAGCAATCGGGAGCGATATCACCAGGATCCGTTCACGCCCTCGCTCATATCTTTGGAGAGCTGTCCAGGATCACCGCACCCAGGGGACAGGACCCTCAACGATCCTGCTCCAGAAGCGCCATCGACGGAACAAACGATGGCTGCTACTCCAGGCAGAAATGGCCTCGAGCCGCAGCCAGTACCAAAGCTCCCAGTCCTGGAGTCGGAGTCGGAGTCGGAGTCGATGTCGGTGTCGATGCCGCCGCCACTTGTCCAGCGACTTCGAGCCCGCATCTCGTTCCGGGTTCCACTGCTCCGTTGTCCTCAGATTCGAACGCAGGCCCTTGGGTGGCTCGACAGAGTGCGTGATCGACGGCTCCATCCGTCCGACTCGCGATCGGAGTTGCGAGCATCGTGGCATTCAAGCATCATGTTGCTCGAGCAGCCGACACACAGCGAGCACCGTGACAGCGACCAGGATAGCCTCGGCAGTAGTGGCGAGACGGAGTGGCCATAGGCCATCCATTCTGGATGAGGGAGCGAGGGAGGGAAGGAGTTGTTTGGTCCCACAGTGACAGGGGCATTTCGTTTCAAACTGGGAGCTCAGCATACGATAAGAATAAAGAAGCGGAGGCAGGAATAACAACGATAACAAATGGAATAAAGGCGGACGAGGGGATTCAAGGAGCAAGGACCATATCCTATCGCGGATGGATCGGATGGACCGATGGCTCCGCGCGGACCATCAAGTATATGTACCGCGTAAAAGTATAGTCTACAGGGTTATCTACGAAGCTGGCGTGGAGAAGAGAGGGAAGAGCAAAGGAATATACAAGGTGCGCCTAAGAGTGACGACACGGAGCCGATGTCTCTGGCTCGGGCATTCAAGATAGACAGAGGAGAGGAGGGCTTGTAGCGTGGAGGATGGGGGAATCAAAGTCTACGGCTCGAACACAACGACACTGGCTCGTAGGAACAGACGGGTGGGGATCGCGGGGGGGGGGCGCTGAGCCGCGGATTGCAAGCGTTGGCCGTGCTCAGCTGTTCCACCAGTAGTCGTCGTCGCTGCTCCACTCGTTCTCGACGGGGCTGGGAGGGGCAGGCTTGTGGTCCCACTGCACCGACTCGATCGAGCTGATGCTGTTGCAGTTGGCCGATGATCCCGGTCTGTGCGATGCCGCAACAGGGCGAGCCCCAGCTTCGAGTTCAAGGTCTGCCGGCTTGCCACTCGTGGCGCCGGTGCGCGCAGAGAGCTGTTTGCCAAGCCTTCGCAGTAGTTGCTCGATCCGGAGCCGGTTGCTGATCATGTGGAGCTTGGGCCAGCACCGCACCTGGCCGTGGCTGAGATACCGCACCATGCGGTCGCGGGTCGGGTCTGTGAGAATGCACAGGTAGTCTTCGAGAATGGGCTGGGGCAGAATGGTGACCGAGCCCTCGAAGCGCTGGAGCCAGAGACGCGACAGGTCCGTGCCCATCACTTTGGGCAGCAGATCGAGGTCTCGGAGGAGCCGGAGCCACTTGAGCAGGTCGAGTTTGAAGTGCTGGATGATCGCCGAGGCGAGGAAGCCGCCGCGCCTGCGGGACGACAAGAAGGTCGAGGTGGCTTCAGTCTTGTGGAGACCAAAGGCATTCCATGCGCCTCCTCTCGCTTGCCAGAGTCTGGAAACCAGCCCAGCAGCAGCATATGCACCCACTGCAAACTTACCATCCGCGGCCGTGACGGTGAGCGACTGGATAGCCCGGGCTTCCGCGGCCCTGGTAAAAGAACACAAGGATATGCGGATTGCACTGGCTCACGATCGTGTAGTTGATGTTGAAGAGCTGGTGCAGCTCGCGCTCGGGGATATCCGTCCGGAGCGAGCCATCGCGCCATCGCTTGCCGACACCGCGGAAGGGCACATAGTCACCCTTCTCGGTCTTGCTGATGAGCTCCACGGCGTCGAGGATGCCCGGGATGGCGGCCGAGGCGAGGATAGCCGAGGAAATGATAACATCGGGCGCCTGCAAGCCCAGGGCTATAGGGTTAGAACCAGCCTCCCGAAGAAAACAGAGCGGTCCGGCAGTGGGCACTCGCTCAGCAGTATACTTCAACGCAGCCGCGGTTTCTGTGGATATCGGTCAGACACAGGGGGCGGATTTGCGAACGGCAGGCGGCGGCGCTGTCCCTGACTCATACCGTAATGTAGTTGAGGAGCTTCGGGGGCGAGTGCGGCTCTGTGGCAACGACGGCAATGTTGAGCACGCGGCCGGTGCGCTTGTAGGCCTCCATGAAGGTCAAGTGGCCCTTGGTGATCCACTTGACCTTCTCATACCAATCCTGCGAGTTGAACATCGAGCCGGTTGTCCAGAAGCGCTTGGTGCGGGTCCACACCGAGTCGGAGCACGGCCTCAAGTGTCTGTAGAGGTCCGGGGTGAAGATTTCGCTGCGGAGCTCGTCGTCGGTCCGGGTGCAGATCATGGCGGCTGATGCAAGTGAAATAGCGTGAGAACAACAGCTTTGCGACCCACAAGTCGGCCAAGCGACCGGGCTGGGCACACATGATATCCAGGGCGGTCCTTGAGGTGCGGGAGTGTTTACGCCAGCCCAGGACTGTCTCTGTGTATGTGAATGAGATGCTCACCAACCAAGCTACCGGCACTAGTGCCGGTGATGACGTTCGGCAGCAGGTCGTGTTCGTGCAATGCCTTCACAACGCCTATGGGTGATGAGCGGCGGGGTTAGCGGGCAAGCGATTCCAGACACAGACCCAATCGCCATCGTGCAGACAACGGTCGGCCAAGGCTGGCCGCGAGAACATACCCACTGTCCATTGACAAACGCAGCCGCCGTTCGACCGGGTGGCAAGAAACACGATGCAGGAGTGTTAGAGGCTACGTTTCTGCGTGATAGCTTTGTCGCATCCAGAAACGTACAGGAGACACATGATGATGTATGCACGCATGCATACACAAGGCAGATGATGGGGGCAGAGTGGTTTGGGTTGCAGACGGCTCGAGAGCCGTCCAGGGAGATCGCCAAATACTGTGTTGGCCTCGCATCCAGAGCCGCGGCTCGTTTGTGCTCCAGCCTTGTTGGAGAAAGGGGTAACGGAGCGAGGCCCGAATCACTCCCGTGAGCCACGGCCACTCCAGCGACTTACATGAGTAGTATCCGAATGTAGCGCCTCCGCTGAGACAGAATGCCGTCTTGCCGTATGTGCGCGAGGCCGACTTGAGAAAGATGCGCTTCTCCTCCAGCGACAGATCCTCGGACTGGACAACAAACTCGAGCGAGGCAAGCACCTCGGCGACAAACTCTTCGACCAGGCTCTTGGTGCCCAGGTAGGTCCGCGAGTACAGCGTCTCGTTTTCGATGCCACCGATGTTGGCTTTGCAGGCCGAGTGCTGCAGGATCTTGCGCATCTCCCTGGCGGCACCGGGAGTGCCAGAGAGTCGGTGCCTACAGAAGAAACAGTCGGTGCGATGTGGGCGAGATGAGGGTCGATCCAGAGGGTTGCCAGAGTCGGGTCTGGGTATCATATGCTGCAATGCTCATGCAGGCTTACCGGCGGAGCCTTCGGGAGATCTTATCGATGAGCTTGTAGTCATAGTAGGAGCACTCCTTCTCCTTCTTCCACTCGTCGTTGCCCATGATATCGTCGAGCTCCTTGGCGGCCGACTCCCACTCTTCAAACTGGCGAGCCTTGTGGATACGGTCGTGGACCTGGCGTTTGTGCCCGCGCCAAGTGACGAGATACTCCCACCATGACACCCAGTTGCGGACGGTGATGTAGAAGATCAGGTCGATCAGGACGGCGCAAAAGACAAAGAGCTGTGCAATGGCGTGCGGGTCGGTGTGGAGTGGAGGGTGAGTTGGTTGGTGCAAAATGGTCAGTGGCGACGGAAGCAGGAAGCCAGTCGAGTCGATGGGATGCGGATGGAGATCGATACGGAATAGCTGACGGCTCATTCAGGGAGCCAGCTTCCAGCCGCGGGTGGCGCTGGGACGCATTGCCGTGGTGGAGAGGATGCCGAGAGCCACCAAAGAACCAGCACAGAGATATGCACAGGGCTTGGACAAAACGACATGCTTACCAGCAACGGCCACCGAGTGAGGGCGTGCATAATGCTTCTCCGGGCGCTCAGGCTGCCCTTCATGACCTTGGCCTTGAGCTGCGACGAGCTGAATCGCTTGTAGCTGGCGGGCTCGGGTTGGTCCTCGGCATAAGTATGCATGGGATCGCCATCGGCGTCGACGACAGGCGTGGTCTCCGCGGAATCCGTAGCAGAGTGCCGGTGCTTGAGCAGCGGAAAGTCGAGGTCGTCCTCGTCGGTGGAGGAGCCGGATCCGTCAGACAGTACGGCCGAATCGCCGAGCGAGGGAAAGTGGGCCTTGGCGCTCGGTAGGGCAGACGAGCGAGCGGGACGACGGGGCGATGAGACGGAGACGGGTTTGCGGGGACGATGCCGCTTCGATGCGGCAGTCGAAGGCATGCTGATGCGAGTGGGTGGCGTGAACTGGGCTGGATTGAGGTGGACTGGATAGGGCTGGATAGGGCAGGGCAGGACTCAATCGAACTGGGTCGAGTCAGGCAGGTTGAGCTGGACCGGGTGGAAACGAAGCGATGGCCGATGCAGGGAAGGGTCAGGGGCAAAGGAGCAGAATGGGCGAGGCTGGGAAGCGACTCTTGGCCCAAGGGCGCTGAGAGGTGGGGATGCAGCAGGAGTCGACGAGGGCCGGAATATCGATGGCGGGCTGGGCAGAGTGGGGTCTGCGTGGAGCAAATGAGGCTGGGGCGCTCTGGTGAGCCACTGGTTGGAGCAGCGTTTCGTGGCTTGGACGAGCCTGATAGGCGACGAAGAGAGAACCGAATGTCGCAGGCCGAAGGAAGCAGCAAAGGAAAAACTTGCCCCAATTCATATGACAGACCGCCTGGTTGGCGGTGTCCTTTGTTGTGTCGTCCAGTTCATTCTGAGCAACAACAACACCGTCGGCAGCGACAGGGAGTCAGAGCGGCACCAAACCCAATCCCTGCATGGGCGAGTCGAGGCGCCCGGGATCGGCCGAGATCGGTCGAGATCGGTCGAAAACGGTCGAGATCGGTCGAAGGGTATGGCAGATTTTCGATACGGTGGGAAGCAGGAAGAGGGCCGCATCGAGACCCGCAAGTGCTTCGTTTGCACCGTATCTCAGATCGCATTGGATCGCACCGCACCGCATTGGATTGGATTGCACCGCATCGCATCGCGCCGGGCATGCAAGAGCGTATGGAAGATCAGCCAGCCAAGATGCGCTGAGGCTGGTCCCTAAAGACTGGACCCGGCCCAGCGGCCGACGGCCATGTCGTTTGCACGCCGGCAGAGTGTCGTCACGGAGGACACTCTGAATCTTGCCCTGGCGACAGTGTCTGCGCTATCTCGGACACGGCACGCAGCCCACCGGGCTCAATCGAGGACGTGCATGCGAACAGGTCCGGGGCGGAATCGCAGCAGAAGATGGCAGCAGATAGCAGCGGCAACAAGTCCAGACGCCGCGGCAACGAAGCAAGACGCAGCGGCAACGAGACAAGACGCAGTGAAAGTAAGAGATGGCCGATGCAATAGGACAGCAGCGATAACATGATGTTGATCGCGGCGACTCGGGCCAGAGCGGACTTTGGGCGCCTCTGGGGTCTGCTGGTCCAACCTCTGATCTTCCCGGGTTGCCTTGGTGGGCCAGAGCTCTCCCTCCGCCGATCCAGCCCTGGTTGTGCCCGGATTTCCCGCGGCAGATCCCCGGCGGCAGAGAGCGAGTCTGATCCGTGGAGACATGGCGTGGACTCGCAGAGACCGTCGCTCTCCGGCCAGCACAAGCGACGAGGAGCGGTGCCGGATCTGGTGCTGCAGAGCTCGTTGGAGCAGGTATTCGGATCGTGCTGCGCCGGCTCCCGCAGGACATCCCAACAGGTATGGAAGCCCTCATGGCCAGGGCCGGCGACAGAACAGCCCCAACAGAGGCGATGGATTCAGACGGAGGCCAGTCCAAGGGCGCACGTTTCTGGACCTGCCAAGGCCTGGGCGAATCGGGTTTGGCCTTGGAGGAGAGGAAAGCACCCCGTGGGAAACCTCCGATCGAGCAGGCGGTCGGGAGGACCACACAGGGGAGCCATGGTGGGAGTCGGTCCAAAGTGCGGACCAGCCCAGACTGGAGGAGCGGTGGATCGGGTTCGATGGAGCGGGTTCGATGGAGCGGGTTCGATGGAGCGGGTTCGATGGAGCGGGTTCGATGGAGCGGGTTCGATGGAGCGGCCAGGCCAACGCCGCGGGCAAACAGATCGAGCATCGAGTATCGACTATCGAGGGCGGGTGCATTGGACATGATCAGCAACCGAATGAATCTCGCGACACAGAGGTGGTTGCAGCAGCACACATCTCACAGCGGAATGCACATCACACACGTGTCACGCTGCGTGTGACAGCGGGCACCGCCACAGTCTCGCGGCGCAGCGAGAACAGGCGAGAGCATGCGAGAGCGCGCGAGGCGCGTGCGAGGACCATCGGCGCAGCAGGCAGCGTCCCTGGCCAGCCGCTGGCTGGCTGGCGTCACGCAAACGCGGGTGTCCGCGCACACGTCGCCTTGCGGGTGGATTGCTGCAGCCGGTGATGGCGCGTGGTCTTTGTGTTGGCTTGCTGGATCGGCCTTGTGACCGGGTCTTTGTGGGCCGGTGCTGCTGCTGAGCCCACGGGCGAGAATGCGGGGAGAGGAGAGAGGGCGAGGGAGCGAGGGAGCGAGGGAGCGAGAGCGGGAAGCGGCCGGGTTCTGTTCGGCTGGCTTGGGACAATCGCGCACCTCGAGGGCGAACAGGAGATCCACGGGGAGAGAGATCCAGCCGAGACTTGGTCCAGAATCCAAGTCTGGCCAGCAGCCACCGCAATCGCGAGGGCATCGCTGCAAATGCGACTGTAAATGCAAGAGCAAGAGCAAGAGCAGCATCGCGCAGTGCTGGACCAATTGCAGAGCACTGCCCAGCCCCCCCCCGCCCCGACAAGCGACGGCCTCGGACAAATCGACACCAGCCAGGGACACGAGGGGATACAGCAGCAACACGGGCGAGACACCCAGGCCAAACCGCTTTTGGGCGATATTGATCGGTGCAGCGCACAGGGCGCACAGTCGGCCTGCCGATCTCGCTGCGGCCTCGCTGTCGGTTCGCCTCGTTCTCTCCCTCTCTCTCCCTCTCTCCCTCTCTCTCCCTCTCTCTCCCTCTCTCTCCCTCTCTCCCTCTCTCTCCCTCTCTCTCAGTTCCACCTTGCCCTCTCCCTCTCTCCACCGCACCTTCTCGCTCGCTCTCGCCGCATGCTCCTCTCCCAGCAACCCTTTGGCTTGGTGCCTTGCCCTTCCCGAGAGCCCCCTTCGTCGCCCTTATAATTCGCCCTCGTCGCCCCTTCCCCCAAGCCTCTTGCGCCGGCTCTGCCTTGGAATTCCTGTCTGCTGTTGCACCAGTCGCCCCTTTGGATATTTCACCGGCCTGGCCTGGCTCTCTCTTGGCCATTCCCAACGCCTATCCTTCCCGCCCTGCTCGCCCATCCCCCTCTTGGCTTGCTGGCTTTACCTGGCACACCCCCCGGTCTCCAACTCGGCCAGCTGCTGTTCTCTCTCTTCCTCTCGCCCGCCTCCCCAGCTGTCCCCAGCCATTCCCGCTCGCTATCGATATCGATAGCCGCATCGGCCCCAATCCCGCCTCGTCTATCGTCTTTCAGAGCCCGCTCAACGCTCCGCTTAACGCCTGCTCGGCCCGCTCTCATCATCCAAAGCCCTCGCTCCCGCTCCGGTCCCCTCTCTCCTTCCACCCACGAGCCCCCGCTTTTCTAGCACCATCCTCGTCTTTTCCCAGCACCACTCTGCTGGACAAGTCCATCTCTTTCGGTAATCGACCAACTCGACCAACTCGACCAACTCGACCCGACTCGACTTGCCAATCTCTGCTGCCTCGCCCAGCTTCAGCACTGACTCTATCATCTGGCCACCACCACCACCACCACCACCCAGCAATCCTCCGCCATCGTCCAAACCTTACAGCCGCACATGCCGGAAATGACCATCTCAAACGGCCCGCTGCCTCGCAAATGTAGGCGTCGCTTTGCTTTCTCGCCTCTACTCCGAATGCCACCTTGATCCCATCCTCTCAATCACTGCCCCGTTCTGTTTCGATGGCTTCCTCGATTCTGTTACATCGGCGTCTGTCTCGATTCCTTGACATCGATGTTCGTTGTTTGCTGTTTGCTGCCATTACTGCCGCTCTGCCCCAGTCTTGCATACAACCCCCCCCATTCTCCACCATGTCGTCTTGCGTCGGCTTGCGCTGCGTGGCCGTTGTCTGGACGGACACCTGTCATTGCTGCATGCACTTTTGCTCTCCTCCATTTCACTCTTGCTCTCATGCATTGCACCCAGTGCACTGATGGAAAGGCGCCAAAGACCAAAGGGAGGGGTTCACCTCTCCGCATGGAGGGCCCACAATGCTGACGGTGATTGCTGGTCATTGCTGACGGGTGCGCTACTTGTCAATATGCTCATTAACCGACTATCTTTCGGCCATGTACACCCGCTTGCCATTATTCTGGACTGCTCTCTTCCCCTTCCCTTCCCTTCCCTCCTTTTCATCTTCCGGGCGAAAAAAAAAAATAATCGATTGCCTCGCCTCGCACCTAAATGTCGCCATCGCTCAGATCTGGTCGGAGTTTGCGCTATGGAGAAGAAAGGTGAGCTCTCCCCCCCCCTCTTTCTCTCTTGAATCCATCCCTGCGAGAGTATTCGACCTCACCCCGCCCCCCTCAAGAGCCGATCAGTGTCGGACGATCCGTTCCCGCACTCAGGACAGGCCCTTTCTGCTGCCTCGCCGAATAAGAATCCCCAACCCTCCCTCTCGACGTGATCGAGATGCAGGCGGCGAGGGTCAAGCGAGGCGAGACGAACAGCGAGACGGATGCTGCCACTGGGTGACGGTCTGGCTGGCCGTGAGCCCGGCCAGCCTTGATCACCAGATCAGCGTCCGGGCTGCCAGTCCAGCCATGGGTGCAACACCCTCCTGCAATTCCGCCAGTGAATCACTCGCGCAACCCTTGGATGATTGCGCCCGTCGGGCTGGGCGCTGGCGGGTTCTTGGGTCTGCGTGCTTGTCCCTCGGCTGTGACTCATGCGTCAGAGTCGATCGCCTTTGTCGTCGATTCCACTTGATCATATCCCATCGCACTCCACTTGATCATATCCCATCGCATTCCACCACATCCCAATATCCTGACCCGATGGCTCGTCCCACCGATTGTCTGCGTGACCGTTCCGAGCCTGGATCAACTCTTACCGAAGGAGCCATCCCGTAACCACGCGTCTAATCGATTGCATCTCTCGTTATCTATATTTCCTGTTGGATCGCGCTGGCGATTCCTTTCATGACATCCTCGCGTCGGCTGTCCCGTCCTTTGCGACTCGGCGCTACAGCAACCTCCAAATCCATGAAGACCCTCCTGTCGCATCTCGAACACACTTCCAACTATGAGATCATCACTTTCCCGGAAAAGACGATCCTCAATGAGCGTAAGTCCTGTCCAGGAGACGCTCCCCCCCCAGCCGACTGCCCTGCTCGTGGCCATCCTGACGCTCGGATCAAGGACCGCGCGTATACAATCCATGCCATGCATATCGGAGCACTGACCCCACATTCCCACTCCTTTCGTGCATCGACTTGACGTCCTGCCCTCGGGCCTCGGCACCACGGCCTTCATTTCCTGGATACTCTTTCCTCGTCGGAAATCTCACACACATGCCATCTCTCGCGCTCACAGCGATAGAATCCTGGCCCCGTGTACACTTCCTGATCACCTTCCACTCCTCGGACTTTCCCCTCCACAAGGCCGTCGCCTACGTGCGTCTGCGCAACCCCTACGTCCTCAACTCGCCCATGTACCAACATCTCCTGCTGGATCGCCGTGTCGTTCTTGCCATCCTGGACTCGCTCAACATCCCGACCGTACCCCGGATCGCCATCAATCGGGCCGGCTCGCAGAGCATCCCCAGTTACGACGCCGATATCGTCCAGGAAGTCCTCGAAAAGTTTGGCGTGGATGTTTCAGTCTCATCGTCGCTGTTCTCGCCCTCGACTTTGCCAAGCAAGGACGGCCCAATCCTTGCCGACGGCATGCTGACGCCGGAGCCCATGTGTCGACCCTTTGTCGAAAAGCCCGTCAACTCGGAAGACCATAACGTCCACGTCTACTTTAAAAACAACCAGGGCGTCCAGAAGCTCTTCCGCAAGGTATATGCCGCGGCTGGATGGCGGGTGACCAACGCACGCACTGACGACTCTTGACTTGTCTAATGCGCTTTGATGCCGTTCGTATCTGGCTCTCACCGCCACCACTCCTTCTGGCATTCGCCGTCCCCCCCCCAACATACTGGAACGTAACCAGGTCAAGAACCGCTCGAGCGCTCACTCGGAAAACTGCAGCATCCGCACCGTAGGCTCGTATGTCTATGAGCAGTATCTGTTTCCCGACAACGCCGTCGATGTCAAGGTCTATGCTGTTGGCGAGCACTACGTCCATGCCGAAACCCGCAAATCGCCCGTCATTGACGGCGTCGTCGAGCGGACCCCGGATGGCAAGGAGAAGCGCGTCGTCACAGCCCTGACCCCCGAGGAGACCGAGATTGCCCGTCGCCTGACGCTGGCCTTTGAGCAAACGGTGTGTGGATTCGATCTCCTGCGCGTCAACGGCAAGTCGTACGTGATCGACGTCAACGGCTGGTCGATGGTCAAGGGCTCGGACGAATATGCCGCCAACTGGACCAAGGTCGTCGACCGCCTGTTCACCCAGGCCATCGACAAGGGCCTGATTCCGTCGCTGGTCCCGACGGACTCGGGTAAGCCATCTGCCGCCGCGACGGACCCACCGCCCATGCCGCACGCGGACGCCTGTGCCGACCAGGGAGCTGACCTGTGCGTCTGCTCTGTGTCCGCAACTGCCCCAGTGCGTGTGCCTGTTCCGCGGGCGCTGAGAGACGACGCCTCGAGCTCCTCCAACGGCGCGCGGTCCAGCCCCTTCTCGATACCAAGGCCCCCTCTGCCGCATCGCAAGAGCTTCAGCGCCATCGCCCAGCCCCTGATCAACGTCTTCAACAAGCCCATGGAGCTCCTCGGCCGCCGCCACAGCTGTGACTCGGCCCTCGTGGTGCCCTTTCAAAACGGCCCCGAGCCCAAGCCTAGCAACCCGCCGCTGCTGCCCAGGCGGCGGTCGATCATCCCGCGCCCGCCTTACTTCAACAGAAAGCGTCAAAAGACGACGCCTCCATTTTTTTGATCGAGGATCATCCGAGCATGTCTGCTCATGGCACCAGGACCAAACCGAGCGCCCCCACGCCCGCGCGTCCAGTGATCTTCCAGCACCATCTCTGCACTTCCTGGTCAAGCTCTGACCATGACACAGCATCAGCTGGCATGCCGCACATCTAATCTCATTTTCGCACGAAGGTACACTCTCAATCAACTCTCAGCCCACGCCGATTCTCTCCTCCTCCTCCTCCTCCTCCGCCTCCGATCCTGGCTGCACTAAGAACCGCCCAAAACTACTCGCAAATCCGAAAGGGAACGCCTTGCCTCAGCCGCGTTCCTCCCTCCAAGGAATATTTACAAATGCCGAAGCTCCCGGCTTTCCCATATGATTCCTTTTATACTTTTAAACCTTATATCCCTATATTTTTACTATCGTCAAGTATCCCTTCAAAAGTTTATTTACTGCTTTAGTTCTCTGCAGCGGCACCCTCTTTCCTTCGTCTCCTCTTCCCCCCTCCTCCGCTCTACGAGTTGCTCCCCTAATGACTCCTCCCAACGAGCCGAACTTCCCCCCCCCTCCAGCTGTTTCGTTTCGTGCTCCCGGTCAAAATCTCTCGACATTGGTTCGAACAAACACACATTAGCTTCCCAAGCCAAGTCAAACAATAAGCCAAAGGAAGAACCAAAAGGCCGCGTCGGGTTCTATTGATGTCTCCTCTGTCCTCTCAAAACCAGAAGCAGTAGCGTGAGCTGTCGATGTACCAAGACACAGTATTAATTCGCTTCACTCCTCCCATTTTCGTCTTCTCCTTTCTTTCGTTCTATCTATCTTTCTCTCTCTCTCTCTCTCTTTCTTCCGTTCCAATCCAGCGAACGCCGCCAGTGCTGGCTCCTCACTTTGCCTCGCCCATTACTTTTTCCATCCCTCCTTGCTTCCTCGCTGTCTTGCACCTTTTGTGTTCTCACTCTTGCTATCCCATGTCCGTCCGCCCCTTCTCTCTCCTTCCGATCCGCACCCTCCTTTACGATAGCTGAATAGCCGCCCGTATTCTCAGAGAGCAATCATTCTCGCCTCAATCCTTCTCTCGCTCTTTCTCTCGTCTCACCAATCTCCGCACATAGACTCTCGCTCTCTCGTTCTTTTCATGCACTTTTGCTCTATCATTATTGCGCCATGATCGCCACCGCCTTTGCCGGATGTCTTTTTTGACAATGTGTTTCTAGTACTCTCTTTCTCCCTCTGCTGTGCTCTCCTCTGATGTGGTCTCCTCTGATGTGGTCTCCCATCCCTCCCCCCTCCCTCCCCTCCTGCCATTTCTCCCAAACTCCGCGTTGCTATATCCCATCTTTGTTTGCAAGAAAGCAAAGAATTTTGACCCTTGCCCCGGCGTGAGCTTTGCCACTCGTTTCTTATTTTCTGCTTGCCGCTCGTCTGCCTCAACGGCTGCTATTGCTATCGCTCTTGATCCACCCACCCACCTGTCCAATCCATCTACTCACCCATGAACCCCCTCCCCCTCGTTCCATATATTTCATTTTTTCATATTTCATTTTATTTCAAGGCTGCTTTCTCTCTCTCCAACCAAATAGAGTTTATTATCATTTTTGCGTCAGTTCTCGAGAAAGCAAGAATAGTTCATCCCAAATATGTGCATTGTGCTCGTTCTGTCGGCGCATGGATGGATATGGGGCTCTATTCTACCCTGCCCACGATCGATGAGCAAGCTATAGCGCCCGATGGGGGTATTCATATGTGGTATATTCATCGGCAATGGAGACCCGCTGGTCAGAGCTGGAGACCCCCAGGGATGCGATGCCTCACTCATTGATACAAGTGGGAAGCGAGGAGCGAGAGGAAGGGGCAGGGAAACAAATACATGCACATCCAAAGTCAGACGACTTTGGGGCTACATCGAACATGCAAGAAACGAAGACAACAGGAGACAGCAAGGCGGGAATATGGGTATCGTGCTTGCTGCGTCTGGTGCGTCTGCTGCTGGCGACCGAGCAGACAGCTGAATGGACGACTGGGCTAACGATTGAACCGGGAGCCGAAGCTGCAACATCGGGAGCCAGCGCGGAGGATAGCGTCAGTTTATCGTCCCAAGGCGGAGGTGGTGTATGCCCCAGCAACAGAACGGAGTGTGCCCCACAGTTACTAAACCTGGCTGGTCCGGCTCTCCTCGCTTCTTTCTCACACCTTCTTCCTTTTTTTTTTTTCATCAGATGGGTCCCACCTTCTTCCTTCCCTCCTGTCTTCCTTCCGCCCACCCTCCCAAAGCCTCACCTCATCAGTATCCGAATCTCGTCTTGTGGGCCTGTGCATTCGAGTGCATCATGTAGGTGTCCATGGTTCTCTGGCGGGTGGTGGTGTGGGCGCTCGAGTTAGACGTGGGCCTGTGCTCGACCGGGTCTGGGCCGGCGAGGTGCATGATCGAGTCGATGACATAGTTCTTGTTGAAGTGCTTTCGCTCGCTCAGGTCGGCATGGGACTGGACCGGCGTGGGAAAGAATAGGCTGGCGCCGCAGCGGGACTGGGCAATGGCGGACATGGCAGTGTGTGAGACGAGGCGAAGCGAAGCGAGGGCGGCAAAAGGGGGGGGGTCGGGATCGCTCGGGTCAGAAGAAATGCAGGTGATTTGGTCGGAGAATTGAGTAGGAGAGGGGGGGGAGGGAAATCAGTGAACGTTCGCAGGAAGAACTTGAAGATTCAGCGGCGAGTGTTCGGTGCAGAAGCGGGAAGATCCAGCGATCAGGCTGTTGGTGGATCGGCTCAAGATGCAAGTCCGAGTGAGATGGGTGATGATCGAGAAGTGGGATCGGGCCGGAGCCCTCGATTATTTAACACCGGCGCATACGGCGCATGCGGCGTATCATCGAGGCGTTTGTTTGGCAACTTGGAAGGACTTGTTGGGGTGGGCAATGCGCCTCTCCTCTCGTCCTGATAGTGCACCGGCTGCTGTGTGGTAGATCTAGGGTGAAGGACGTGGAACACACCAGCCCCTGCCTCTCTTACGGACTCCTTGTGCGGCAGTATCTTGGGGGAGGAGGTGGCGAAGTATTGTTTTGGCTGCAGAGTATCGGGGGGAGGCCTCCAATCCAAACAAGGGCGTGGCCGCCGTGAAGGTGTGGCGAGAGTTGTGGGCACATGCAGGGCACGAACTATACGGAGTATGCAAGACAAATGCAAGGCAAATGCAAGGCAAATGCAAGACAAATGCAAGGCAAATGCATGGCAAATGCATGGCAAATGCATGGCAGTGTTCGTCGCCGGTCGCTGGGTGTGGGAAAGCACGTCTGGATGAACATCTTGCTCTGATGGGATTTACACTGGACGAGCACCACGGTCGATTAATCCCACAGCCAGAGACATGGCCAGGACGTGCGAGTCGACCACTTTTCCCATCCGCATCGCCCACATCGTCCGCATTGCCCACATCGCCCGCATTGTTCGTCTTGCCGGCATCGCACCGCTGTTCTGTCCGCACAGCCCTCCGCGTCGCCTGCGTCATTGTCCGTCACTTTCCGCGCAGCCGATCCTCGGCCTTCTGGAACCCCGGTCGTCCCAAAAGAAGCCCACCCCGGGCCCGTCCCCGCTGCCTGCATCTGCGTCCATCTGCGTCCATCTGCCTCGATCATCGCCGCAGCTCTCTGCGCACCCAAAACCTCTTGTCGTCGGCACATTTGCCTCGCTCTTCCCCTCCCGCTGCGCTCCTCATCTGCTGCCTGGCTCTGCTGACCCCGCTTGCTCCCGCTTGCTCCCGCTCGTCCCTGTCGCCTCTTCGCCTCCATGAAACAAAAGTCGCTCAAGCCCCAGTCCCCGGCCTACCACCCCCCTGGCCTTGGAACGTGCCTGGAGCAGCTCAAGACCAAGCTGCCGGCTGACGCCGTCGTGACTGACCAAGGCGACCTTGCCTCCAGCTCGCACGACTTTTCCTACCACTCGCCTCGCCTGCCCCACGCCGTCGTGACCTGCTCGAGCGAGAGCCAGGTCATCGATGTCCTCAAGACCTGCAACCAGCACAGCGTCCCTGTTATTCCCTGGACCGCCGGAACCTCGCTCGAGGGCCACACCATCCCCTCCCGCATCGGCGGCCTCCTCGTCGACGTCTCCAAGATGGACAAGATCCTGGCCATCCACCCCAAGGATCTCGACTGCGTCGTTCAGCCCGGCATCGGCTGGATGCGACTGAACACCGAGCTCAACAAGCACGGCCTGTTCTTCCCTCCCGATGCCGGAGGCGGCGCTTGCATCGGCGGCATGTGCGCCACGTCGTGCTCCGGCACCTTTGCCTGGCGATACGGCACCATGAAGGAAAACGTCATCGGCATCAAGGCCGTCCTGCCAGACGGCACCGTCGTCAAGACCAAGAGACGGCCCCACAAGAGCTCGGCCGGATACGACCTGACCCACCTCTTCATCGGCTCCGAGGGCACCCTTGGCGTCATCACCGAGATCACCCTCAAGCTCAAGCGCCTCCCGGTCGAGACCCAGATCGCCCGTGTCCAGTTCGAGACCATCCGCGAGGCCGCCCAGCTCGTCGAGGCCATCGTCGCTGCCGGCGGCATGTCTGTCGAGCGCCTCGAGCTCATGGACGACCTGACCGTCAAGAGCGTTAACCTGGCATACAAGACGACCCTGCCCGAAAAAACCACGCTGCTGATGGAGTTTGCTGGCTCGTCGAACGCGATCAAGGAACAGTCCACCAAAGTCAAGGAGCTCGCCCAGCAGTTCCGGTATGTAGCCGTCTGGGCAGAGCAGAGCAGGGCTAGGCAAGGCAGGCTGGGCAGAACAGAGCAAGGCTGGGGGCTGCGTGTGTGGTGTCGTCTCTGGCATGTGCTGTCATGCACGGATGGCACTGCAGAGGACCGAGGTGTAGGCTTGATCCGTCCGCCTCAAGCAGCGTCTCGGCGCCTGCAGAATGCGCCTGCAGAATGCGCTTGCAGAATGCGCTTGCAGAATGCGCCTGCACACCCACTTTCGTCCCTGCGCATCTATCCATGCTCACCATGCGTCTTTGCTCGCGATGAATGCAACGTATCTCCTGCAGCTCCATCTCCTTTGACGTGTCGTCCAACCAGAAGGAGGCCAATGAGCTCTGGTCCGTGCGCAAGCGTGCTTTCTTTGCCAGCAAGCATCTCCACCCGGACCCCAACTCGGTCTCGATCCTGACCACAGATGTGTGTGTGCCGCCCTCTCACCTGGCCGAGATCCTCGAGATTACCAAGAAGGACCTGGTTGAGTCCAACCT
The DNA here is from genome assembly GCF_025602895.1 of Polychytrium aggregatum. NCBI lineage: Eukaryota > Fungi > Chytridiomycota > Chytridiomycetes > Polychytriales > Polychytrium > Polychytrium aggregatum. The sequence goes on along the minus strand of NW_026516203.1, from coordinate 282,283 downwards.
CATCGGCAGCATCGTCGCCCACGCCGGCGACGGCAACTTCCACGTTTTCCTGCTGACCGACAAGCTCCATCGCGACCAAGATCAGCTGCGACGTGTCGAAGAGTTCCGCGACCGCATGGCCAAGCGAGCGTTGGCCATGGACGGCACCGTCACTGGCGAGCACGGCATCGGCAAGGGCAAGATGAAACTGCTCGTTGAGGAGCTCGGTGAAAACGCCATCGAACTCATGAGGAAGATCAAGGACGCCGTCGACCCCAATGGCATCATGAACCCGGGCAAGGTCTTCTGGACCAAGAAATGGCTGACCATCCTGGGAGCTTCCAAGCTCTAGACACCGGGCAGTCTGGGCCGGCCGGACCATTGGCGTGAAGCATTGGCCGCAAAGCACCGATGCGCCCTGCCAGTCCTCCCTCCCTCTCTCCCTGTCTCTCTCTCTGTGCCTCTCTTGGGATCAGACCTGCGCTTTGTTGTTTTCTTTCGCTTCTCCTCTCTCTGATCGTTGCTATACAATACCTCACCGCTATTTTGAACGTTCTTCTCCAGTCCTCCTTTGATTGCAAAGCCGGTGTCGACCAATCCACAAACCCTTGCTCGATACCATGCTTCATGCGATGGCATATGCTGCGAAGGATTCTGAAATGGCTCGGCGGCACAGCGCACGCCAAAATGGAGGCTTGCCAGTGCTCAGTGTCAGTGCCAGTGTCAGTTGTTGAATAGCCGCTTGTACTGACAGGCATTGCTGCCTGTCCTTTTCAGCCCCTGTCTCTGTGACCGCTGTTTCTGAATTATACCGGGCTTTCTCCAAAGACAAGCAACATCCCGTGGGGGGGGGAGATGCTGCACCAGCTATTGGTGCACAACAGTCGCCATCTGCAAGGTATCCAGCTGCTTGGTCTCGTCGCCATGGGGGCCAATACTTTTGTATTGTTCGATAGTGAAGCCCCTTCAGTCCCGCGTGAACTCGCTCGTGCACACAAATCCTTGGCACGTCATGGAGTCTAAAGTCGGCAGAGTTGGTGGTCTGAACCGCATAACAGAGGAATCGAGCATGGAGGTAGACGTGGCAACAACAAGAATGACACCACAGTCACGATGATATCCTAGGCGCTAGTGACTGATGTGTCGCTTCACGATGGACACGGAGGTGGGGCAGCGGTTGCCTTCGACCCACCCGGACAGCTCCGGCTCGGTATGATAGCAGTCCCGTCCAAAGACAATCAAATCCGAACCCGCCAGGCCCAAGAACGTCGCATGGTCAATGATGTCGTCGATTTTCTTGCCGATCCGGACGACCGTGCGGTTAGCGATGCACTTGAGGATGTCGCAGATGAAGGCCTGGTCCTCGGCCGAGAGGTCGATGCACTCCTGAGCCAGATTGAGCTGCGAAAAGTCCATCTCGATCGTCGAGAGACTGTTTTCGGACAGCATCTGCACAGGGACACCCTGGGGCAGCGTCTCGGCCATCCCGCAGCGCAAGCATAGGACGAACTGAGATGGGGTGGCGTGGATGATGTGCGTGGCATAGATGAGGGCCTCGCGGTCGTCGTCGCCCCCGAGAAAGTACAGGACGATGCGATGCATGTCACTTGCGGTTGCGGTGCCGTGGAAGACCGGGTCCTTCCTGGGCACGAGTGTGCGAAACCCGCGGTCGACAAACAGAACCGAGGTGCAAGGGGCGCCCTCAAAGACAGCCCGGATCCAGGGCGCTTCGTCATGGTTGCTGTTGTAGCTGGTGATGGACCCGGTCGGGCTTGGGGACGGACCGTCGTTCAAGGGCGAGTTTGGCGGTATATACGGAACGACGATCAGTCGACAGCCCACCTCAAAGGCACATTCGAGGATCGGATCGGCATACTCGGAGGCGCGCGGTACCACGGCGAGGCGGGACTCGATGCTATGGCCGCTAGTGATGGCCAGCAGCCTCAGAAGCATGTTCATGACTAGGTCCTTGGCAGCCAGGAACTCGGTGGGCTCGGACGCCAGCATCATGAGCGACGAGTAGCGGTCCGAGAGCGCCCTCAGTCGCAGCACATGGACGTCAGCCTTGCCGGTCTTGAAAATGTGCACAAGCGACAGAACCGTGGGAATGGCCTGCAGCGACGGCAAGCAGAACAAGAACGTCCTCTCGTTTTGGCTGAACATGGCTGTCGACACCGAGAAGCGACGCTGGGCAGGGCCGAGGGCATCAAAGTCGACCCTGGATCCCATGCTGGGATCACGCTGCCAGAACTGTTTCTGTAGCTGGGGCGAGGACACGATCCTTGGCTGGATGTCGGTCTGGGAGATTTGGTTCTGCTGGTCCTGAAACTGGATCTTTTTGTACGGGCTTGGCAGCGACAGGTGCGACGAGCCCGGCTTCATTTCGCCCATGTGGTACTTGTGTGGGTAAACGAGCGAGACAAGCGGCGAGCTGAGCATGGTTGTCAGCACCGCCATCACGACCATAATGGTAAAGGTCTTTGGGCTGATGATGTTGGCCTCGAGGCCAAGGTTGAGCACAATGAGCTCGACAAGACTGGATCGATGCACCGTTGTTGTGGTTGTGGATGTTGTTGTGGTTGGTTAGCACTCATCAGAAACAGCGCCGAGTAGAGTCGGCCCCATATCAACCCGGACCTCGATCTTTGAGGGCTATCTCGCCCAGCACTGACTTACCCCTTCGTGTTCATGAGGATGCCGATCGTGAGCGATTCTCGCCACGGACGCCCGAGCAACCAGGCCGAGCCACCACATCCCACAATCTTGCCGAAGCAGGCGACAACTGTCACCAGGACAACGAATCCCCAACTCGTGCCGTCGTTGAGCAAATCAAGCCGGGTGTTGAGCCCCGAGTTGGCAAAGTACTGCAGGATGCGATAGGAGCCAGCGGTCAGTCTGGGTCGCATTTCGGCATTCTGCAAGTCGATTGCCAGCACTTCACGCATTTGCAACGTCTTGGTGGCATTGCAGAATACATCACAGCGGATAACCCCATCTTCCCATTTGCGACCCACGATCAACGCCAGCTTTGCTGAAACATCAAAGAGCGACATCCCGATACGAACCAGAGGCAGGAAGATGATGGTCACGACATCCTCAATCTTCTCCACCAGCCGGTACGAAAAGCCGTTTGCGTGAGGCATTACAAGCCCCACCAGGAATGCCCCAAAGAGCCCGTGGATTCCCAGGATCTCGGTGAACCAAGCCGATACGATGATCAGCAGGAACGCAATCGTCACCAGATGGTTTGGCACGGGCTCGCCCTCCTCGGCCTTCTCCTGGGTATAGCATCGGGTCACATACCACTCCAGAAAGGGGCGCAAAACAATCACCAGAATGACAGCATATCCGCACACAAGCAAAAAAGTGTACAGTCCTGTCAGAGAGCTGCCCGAGTTGTTGATCTGGAAAGAATTGAAGCGCTTTCAGCCGTCAACAGGATATCAGCGACTGGGCAGTTGCTCGACCATCACCCGCTGCATGCTTACCAAGGAAACCACCAGAATGAGCATCGACCAGGCAACGAGGTCGTCGATGGCCGCTGCGGACAGCGTCATCTGGGCCACCGAGGTCGATATGAGCTTGCGGTCTGTTATGATGCGAGCCAGGACAGGAAACGCCGTGATGGACATGGCCACCCCGAGAAAGGCCATGAATGACGCAAAGGGTACATCCAAGCCGGCACTTTGATCAGCATCGTACAGCAGCTTGGAAACGCCAACGCCGCAAATAAATGGTAGAAGGATTCCGCTCAGAGAGATGACGACGCTCTTGGTGGCGTTGGTACAGAGCAGGCGGATGTCAAGCTCGAGACCGATCTGTGACAATGTAAGGGGGGGGGCGAGCATGAAGATAGACGAAGCAATGTCGTGACAACGCGGGACTTGAGTACATCACTCGGCAATAGCAGTGCGTTCTCAAATGCCGCCACCTGTCGCCATGATATGCAGTTCGTGTCGCAGGCATATTGACAATCCGGCCTCCGCTGCGGTATTGTCACGTCCGCGGCGCATACCGTGAATATGAACAGAAGCAGTCCAAAGTTGGCCAGCAAACTCACGAACCCGAGCGACGGCGCTGGGAACAGAGCATTGGTGAAGCCGGGGATCTTTCCGAGGGCAGACGGGCCGAGGCATATTCCGGCGATAATTTCGGCAATGACGCGAGGCTGGTGGATGTGGACGAGAGGAGTGCTGAGCAGCCGCACCAGAACGATGACGACAAAGGACTGAGCCAGAAACAGGCTCAGGGGAGAGATGCCCAGCACATAGGCGCCGTCGAGGATAGTGGTGATAGCGCCTTGAGGCGGGACGGCGGAGGAGTTGGACGGTAGAGGCGCCATGGCCGTGGTATCGAGCTGCAAGACGATGTGGTTTCGGCTTGACTGAGCGTGGGAAGTGCGTAGCCGAGCGGCCGAGGTGAGAGGGCATTCTCTGGAAACCATAGCTAGTCAGGCCAAGGCATGATTCGAGCACCGATGCGACCCATTGGGACAGGAACGCAACCCTCAGAGCTGCAATCAGGCCGGTAGTCCAATCACAGAGTCGGCCACATGGCCGCAGTAATCCTTTCCACTTGCTTGCAGTCGCCCCCGAGCGACACATGCCCGGAGCATGCGTGCCGCCGATGCAGGAGCACGGATCGGCAACACATAGCATTGCATTGCGATGCCACGGCAACGAAGGAGGCACACCGAATGATGCAAAGTATGGAGCCAGCATGCGCGTCCTGTCAAGGTTCACTTGCATCCTGCTTTACTATGTACAAAGTGTGTTGGCCACAGACCGGCGCCAGCAGCTTGACCGTTGCAGGAGGCAGCCATACCGCAATGGATGGAGCCATTTGTGGGCAGCGAAGTGGTAGTGACGACGGAATAACTGCACTGTAATAATTCGCATCCAGATGGGAGTCAGGCAGACCAATGCCCTGTTGCACTCGGCCGTGACAACCAAGGCACCGCTGCGCTACTGCTTGGCGCGGGCAACGAGCTTGAGAATCAGCTCCTTGTAGATGTCAACAAGTTGAACCAGGTCTTTCTTCTCGACATGCTCGTCGACAGAGTGGGCCACTTTGATGGAGCCTGGGCCGATGAGGAGGGGAAGGTGGTTTCCTTTCAGGAAGGGGATGTCTGAAGAGACGGTGCAGCGGAGAGAGTCACAACGCCGTGAGAGTCCGCTCGAAGATGGTGGCAACGGGTTGAAGACAATCGCACATGCAAGCTAACAGATCGACTGCGCGGATGCCCGCTGCGTGGTCCCCAGATGGCCTATCGAGTCCAGAGAGAATACAGGGCAGCAGGGACCCACCTGTAAAGTACGCGGCCGTAAAAGTGTCGACACCGGTCAGCTCGACCGTTTCGCATCTCACCGGCTCCAGAACACCACCAAAGTGCACCGATGCATCGACACCGGCAACTTGGTGGCTCTGCACGCCGTGGCGGATCCGCTCGACGATCTGCTGCAGCTGGGCCGAGACACGCACAGAGATTTGTGCTTCGGCATGCTCTGGAATGACGTTCGCAGCGACGCCGCCGGACACGATTCCCAGGTTGATGGTTGTGGGGCCCAGGCGCTCGTCCACGGGCCAGGTGTTGCTCTGGAGATCGTGGAGGATCTTGACGAGGGCCTCAATGGCCGAGGCGCCTCGCTCGGGATAGCCCGAATGGCCGGCCTTGCCCTTGCAGACAACCGTCGCTTTGATGATGCCCTGGATCGGCGAATGGCACCAAGAGCCATACGACAGCCGATTGCGTTAGCCAGCCACTCGACTCGGCTCGAAAGTGTACAGCTCAAGCAGCCTGCTCCTCGAAGCAGTGCGGCAGTACCTTGTGGCCGTTGGCAAGACAGCTCTCGGTGGGCTCTCCCACAATGAGGAAGCGGGCATCGAGACCGAGCTGGTGCAGAGATGTCGCCAGAGTCGTGGAAGCAAACAGCCGTCGGATCGGATGATCAGAGATGAGAACCAGGTTCAAGGGAGCGTCGGTCTCTTACAGTTTCCCCCCCCCCAAACTTTGCACAGGAACACAAGCATGACGATGCCAGAGGCAAGTGAGCACATGCGAATATCCCGAACGCAGGCATTCCTGCGGCTGGGACACCAGGCAGGAGAGGCTGGTGGCTGACGGCATCGACATTCGTCTGGGCAATCGACGGCAGCTGAGTGAGAATGCTCATGAGGCCCCTACCTCGTTGGCCTTGATCATGCCGGCATGGTCGGTTTCCTCCCCAACGACATAGAGCAGTGCGACATCGCCGTCGGCGAGCTTGCCTTCCTCGATCAACTGGCTGACCGCCACCACCTGCGAGGCAATCGAGCCCTTGGCGTCGCAGGAGCCCCGTCCATAGATTTTGTCCGAGTCTTCGGAGAAGGGGATGTAGGGCGGAACCGTGTCGATATGGGAGTTCAGCAGCACCACCGGCTTGCTGCGGGAGTCTCCACGATGGGCATAGACGTTGCGTCGCTTGCCATCAGCGTCGACCGGCTGGAGCTCAACCGTCCACCCGCGCTGCTGCAGATACTGGCCAAGAGCCACAGCCACGGGGCCTTCGTTGCCGGTGGTGGACTCGATTTGCATCAAGTGCTTGAGCAGGGCCGTTACTTGCTCCATGGTGCTGGGTCTGGTGCGTCTGCTGGATCTGCTGGATCTGGGCTGGAGGCTGCGGGCGAGAGGAGAGAGAGACAGGGGGCGGACAAAACCGGGCCAGGGCTGCCGGGATCGATATGCGCAGCACCGAGTCGCGTTCTGCCGCTGGGCTGTTCTTCGATCTGCTGGCGGTTTCGATCGGCCGGTGGTTTCGATCTGCGGCGATCCAGCTGCCATCCAAAAGCCGAGCCCAAGCCGCCGTCCTGTCTGCAAGCACGGCGCCATGGACTCTCACAAGGCACAGCGGGAGGCCATTCGGCGAGAGTCCCGATCGCTGTAAGTGTCCGAGCAGGGCTGTTGCTGGCCGTTGCTTCTTCTCGACAAGACTCCGCAGACTGGGGCGGATTCGTCTCGTTGCGTTTCGTTCTGAAGCTCCGAGGCCGTCTGGCTTCTGCAACCCCAGGTTCAACCGCCTCAAATCTATCATAGAAGATGCCCAATTCGTCACGGAGGTCGCCGATAGTCTGTCACAGTTTCCACTCGTCGCCAACGAACGGTGCGGCTCGTGGTATATCGACCCAGAACGAGTATGTCTTTGCCTGTTGTCGAGGCTCACTGCAGCAGAGAACCCCTGACCAAATATCAAATGCATCAACCGTCTATTGGTATCATCTGCAACCGACATCCGAAACGGTACTCATGCTTGTGTGGTCTGCCGATCGTAACGATATGTGCCACTGCTACCGCAACTGCTGGCAAAGCGAGCCGACCAATCCGTTTACTTCAAATCCACCGACGGGCATTTTGGCAAGTGGGACTTCAACATGAAGCGTCTCAACTGGCACATCCTCAAGCTCGTAGGCTCCAGCGGGGGCTGTGTCATTGTCGATTCGACCCGAAACGGCAAGCGCATTCCCGACAGCCTCTCCAAAACGGTGCCGATCTGGTGTTGTGTAATCAACAGCGCCATCGAACGACATCGGTTGATGGCTCTGCCAGCTCCGCTGGAGAATGCGACACAAGAGGCAGGAGTCGAGTGGGACACTCAGTTCCACTCCCTACCATCGGTCGTCTCGCGGTCCGAGCACGCACAGATTCAGGAGCGGATCCCGATGTTTGTCGAGCGACTGATGGTGAGGACTGCATCGATATAGTGGAGAATGCCCTCCAAAAACATGTATTCGTTGGCGTTGCTTCCCGGTGCCCAGCACCGCCCGAGACTGTATGCAGTCCGTCGTCTGTGTCCGCGCCTCGGTCTCATTCAGTTCCACGCTGCTGTCGATGCTGCCGTCGATGCTGCTATCCGTGCCCCAGAGCTCAAGCGTCAACATGGCTTTGGCCTCTGCTCTACTTGCAAAGCCGCTGCGCCCCATCTGGATCACCCATCAAACCGACCTTTTGCATCTCAAATCCATTTGGTCCGATTACAACTCCAGATCGGACGACAGCTTTCCCTATCTTCCAATCTTCCTGGTCACTGCATCGCAAGCTGTGCCGGATGGCCAGGGCGATCGCGAAGGATACACATATGTACAAGGATCCGCAGACGACCACGAAATGTGGGGCCAGGTACAATGATGCGGGCCAGTGGGGGTTACCTCCAGGGTTCACGCGGGACCGCTGGGGCGGCACAGCATGGCAATTGCTGACCCGGCTTGTATCTGCGGCGTTTCCGATGGACAGGGTCTGACGGTGCCGCTTTTCTGGAGCAACATCGAGCGAATCGCGGCGATAGCAGACCAGGACGAGTGTGAAAGCACCGTGCGCGAGATCGTTGCCGCTGCAAAGCAGGTCTTGCGCGAGGACGATGCAGCTACGATCGGCGCTGGAAACTTGTTTGACTGGATCGGCGACACAGGAATTGCAATTGGCCGTGTGCGTAGCGGTGAGTTCTGGCCGAGTGTGGCATGGTGCCGGCGAATAGGTGAGGCAAGCATCTCGGATCAGCCGCCGAAGCCTCCCGAGTGTCATATGTTGATGCTTTGGCTGCTGCTGGTCCACACAGGCAGGTCACCAGGCTGCTGGGAGCACTTTGATGTGGTTGTCAACTGCGGGGCTGCTGAAGACCCTGACAATGCCGGACGACCAAACTACTTTTACCTGCCGATCCCGGAGGGCAAGAAGGGCCAGCATGACCTCGGCGCCCAGATTCCACATATTCTCCGGATAATGGCCGAGTGCTACTCAAAATCGCGGCCGCGGGTGCTGTTCCACTGTGCCCAGGGCAAGGACAGATCCGTTGGGATTGCGCTCGCAACCCTGCTGCAGTTCTACAATAACGGGGACCGCAGCCTGGTGCTCAACGATCCACTCACGACTAAGCCCCGGATCAACAAGAACGATATCCAGAACGCACTGCTGTTTGTCCAGTCGTTTCGGCCGGTGGTGAGTCCAGTAACAGCCAAGGTGCATGGAGCGCAACTGTGTCAGCACCGGTCTCACATGCCGCCTCGCTGTTTCTGACCCCGACAGGCCCGCCCATCACGAGCAACGATCAAGCAACTCACAACATACTTCATGAGCAGCAAATAGTCGACTACAGAGCCTTCGCAGCGCTGCATGTTATTGCATGTTGTTGCATGTTGCGTTGCATGTTGAGGTTTCTGCAAGCACTAGCAGAGCTTGCTTCCACATATTCAATCCGGCGCAACGGATACTGCCCATGTCTCACCTGGCGACCACCTAACAGATACAATCAGACACGCTCGCGCACTCTTGCTCTGCACACTCAACAAGTGCGTAGTATTGTCGAGGGTGCAATGGATGATCATGGTGAATGATGGATGAGCATGTATTCCCACCAAAATGAAGGCTATACAATCGGTCCATAGGGAAACGGGACAGTCCTTCTCTGGCATCAGCGATGCAAGTCTGCTGATCCGTAGGCTCCAGTCGGCGATTGTCTCCCGTCCTGGTTGGCAATCTCTTGTGTGGTGCATTCACTCGACCATCTGGACAGTTCCATACTAACTCGATACCAAGATACTCTGCCTTCTCGAGTCGCTTGCGGTGAGCCATCTGGGCGAGAAAGCGTCCTTGATTCCGATCCATAATTCCATCACTGGATGGTCATGGCCAGCGGGCGATGTGTTGAGGCAACAACATATTTGATCAGTGGTCAAAATCCGGGATGTCCCGTTTTTTAACTGGATAGGCTATAAAACAGTGTATTCCCGTTCAATTTTGTTAACGCTGTAAACAGACATGCTCATACACACACATCGAAAGCCTGGCGGTTTCGCGCCGCTTGTTTAGCTCAATAGTTTTTTCGGTGGCCCTGGCCACCAGCACCGCCCTTGCGAGGGTTGTTGCTGCGTCCACCGGCCTGGTAGCCTTGTCGTCCTTGGCGCTGGTTGCCGCGGTTGTCGAAGCGCTGGCCCTGGCCACCACGCGACTGGTTGGCGTTGCCGCCCTTCTCGTTTCCACCAGAGACCTGGTCTTGGAGACCCAGAGAGACACTGCGGCTCTCCAGCAGCTTCTCGTTGTACTCGACAAAGGTGCCGATCTTCTCGGAGTAGACGCCGGCCAGATACTCCAGTCTCGACATCTCGACACCCTGCGACGATCGGTGCAGCACGATGGTATTCGTGGGCTGGTCGAACGAAGCATGGAGCTCCTCGTTGATGATCATCTTGGAGACGATCGAGTGGACGGCGCCGACGGGCAGATCGAACATGGACGACAGCTGCTCGAGGCCAAGCGAGTCGTAGTACGGAGCGTATGTGAAAAGATAGGTTCGCAGACCCTCCTCCTGGATTTTCCTGTCGATACAGAACGGGGGATCATGAGAGTTAGGGCACAAGGCATCGAGTCTTGCCTCACGCACTCGGTCTGGGGGAGCCACGACAAAGGCTATCGACAGCATCACGAGTCTTACTTGGCAAGCATCTCCTTGATCTTCTCGGCACCTGGCATCAGATCCCAGATCTTGATGGCGTGGATCAGATCGCGACACCGCTGCCACTCGCCGCCGCTCAGGGCCTTAGCAGCAGCCATGATGTGATCGCGAGTGTTCTCGGGGGGACCGACAAAGACCTGGCGCTCGTTGTAGTCGAGCATCCTTCTGAAGGGCTTGGAGATTGTTTTTCGGCGCGAGTCGTGGGGGTGCATGGCCATGTTGGGAACCTCGAGTAGCATCGAGCAGGTCAGGTACACGCACTCCAGGAGCTCGAGGTTGATGTGCATGTGGAAGGGAAGCTGGCGCTGCTTCTCGAGCTTCTCTTGCTCGGGAGTCTTCTCCGAGTGCCGCTGGGACTGGACGCCCTGGGCCAGAAGCTCTTTGACCTTGCCGGTGGACGAGATGTCCTGCAGGGCGTTAGCACACTCGCGGATGAGACCGCAGCGGAAGGCGCAGAGGCCGATCTGCACCATGGTGCGGTTGAAGAGGATCTGGGTCTGCACATCGGCGTTGTAGATGGTTTCCTGTAAGTGAGACATCAGCATCATGTCGCGAGCCTGGGGGAACCGGTCATGGAGGGCGTGGTGGTAGACATGGCAGAGGAGCGAGCGGATCCGGACGGGCTTGATCGAGGTCTTATACAGGCTGGTGCAGAGGGTCTCAACGAGGCTGGACGGCGGGATGGTTTCGGCAGGGAAGCTGGCCTCCTCGTGGAGGGTGGCTGTGGCGCTCTCGATCGTCTCGATGACGTGGTCAGGCTTGTAGTACAGATGCTCGACTCGTCGCAACACCATGTTGGGCACGTATGCCTCATCGCCGATGCGCTCGAGATATCGTTGGCAGCGCACAATCAGGGCATAGAGGGCGCTCTCGTCCTTGAGGCGGTCGACGTACTCGGTGGTGTGAGGGTCGATGTTCTGCAGAGACTTGGTGAACTCATCATCGAGGCGGTCCACAAAGGTGGACAGGTTGCCCAGGAGCGAAACCTCCTCGCCATCGTTGATACGCTGGTCCAGGACCTGGGGCTCCACTTCCTCTTCTCGGCACTCTCGAATCACAATGTTGGTGTGTTTCTCGCAGATTTCAAAGAGCTGGTTGACTTCGACGACAGTGCTGCGGGGATACAGATGGGCGGCGACGGACGAAGCCAGACGAGAAGGCATGAGTGGAAGCCACGACGAGTGCATTCATAAGCATATAGACCGAGTGCATTCATACACGCATATATCTCGAGCATGCTGCATGCGTATCGAGCAGCACCAAAGCTTCCGAGAACACAGCACGCACACGCACACTCAGTACGCGACTGTACCTCTTCCAGACTTCAATGGGCAAGAAGCCGGTGGTGGTGGTGGAGATGACATCAAACTGGGCAGGGATCAGGGCCAGAAGGACACGGACACGCTGGAAGGGGGTAGAGGCAGCCTTGAGGACTTGTTGCATGGAGGAGACATGGACCGACTTGTCGGTGCTCTGTAGGGCCAAAAAAGAGACAAAGGGATGAGTGTGGAGTAGTAGGCCCAGCGCTGGACTGACACCCGTTCGGCAGCGACGCTGACCTTCTTGCCACGCATCTCCAGCAGCTCGGCAAGCTTCTTGAAGAGGTTCTCTTGGTTGATCTCCACGACTTTGCCGCCAGCACCAATGACGGTAAAGCCATCGTCCTCGTTCTCGGCTTCCTCCTCATCGCTCTCGACTTGCTTCTTGCTCTTCTTCTTGGCAACGGCGGCGGCCTCGGCAGCCTCTTCCTTCTGGATGGCAGCATTCTCGGCCTCCTCCTCGGATTCCTCGACGGTGACGGGGTTCTGGAAACGCAGAGATGAGTTAAAGTCGGAGCCGGCAGAGACCATCATCAAAGACGATCAACGAAACAAAGAACCATGACGCACCTGTCTCCACGCCTCGATCTCCTTCTCAAAGGTCTTGTTGTGCTTCTTGATCTTTTGCTTCATGGTGCTGAGGGCCTTTGCGCTCGAGGGGCTCATCTTTTTTGTGGCATCCTTGTTGGCCGATGTGTTTTTGAGGAAGTCCTCGAGCTCAGCCAGGGCACGGAAGTAGAATCGGGGGTTGATGCCTTCGTAAGTGAAGATGTGCTTGCTCTTGTCGTAAGCCTTGTTTAGTCGCTCGAACTCTGGAGTCACCAGAGGCACAGGGAGAGCGAGGACAGAGGTGGCGTCAGGGACTGCTCGGGATCGGGACAGATGGCTTGGGCATCGTGCATGAATCAGGTTGCAAATCCGCACGGCTGGGTCCATTCCCGCCGGGTGCATCATGCCGGCGGCATCGACGGCCGCATTGGAGGCACGATCGAGCAGCACCTCTCCGTCCGCGGGGTTCTGTCAGCGCCACGGCATGCATTCTTGCCGGGCAAAGAGCTCAGTGCCCACAACCAGGGCGGAGCCGCAGCGACAATGGCGGCGATGCCAGCTGGCCCGCTGGCCGGCAATGCCGCACGGTTGAATGGCCAGTGAGACGGATACGTTACCATTCTGAATGGCCACCCAGTCGCTGATTTTCTTTGCATTGGCAAGAGTGTTGATGATCGAGCGCATTTCCTCGAAGCGCTTGTCCTTTTTCGAGGTCGAGCGTCCCTTCTCGCCATCATCCGAGAGATCATCGTCATCGTCATCGTCGTCCTGCTTGGCACCCTTCAAGAAGCGGTTGAAGCCCAGAGACTTTGACTTTTGCTGCTGGTTGTCGTCGGACTCGTCAGAGTCGTCAGAGTCCACGTCGGAGCTGAGATCAGACTCGGAGTCGGTGATCTTGTCATCGGAGTAGTCGTCGTCGGAATCAGAGTCCGATCCTGCGGCGAAGAAGCGGGACATGGTTGCGGAGCACGGGGGTGGCTACTCGGGGCGATCTACGAAAGAAGGCGGCACGCAGGCTGCAGCGGGGGCAGGCGGGCAATCGAGCAGGCAGCGGGGGGTCAGCTCCTTGGGCAGGAGAGAGAGACAGATGCTGGAGGGAAAGCGCTGCCGGGCTCGCGACTGCTCAAAAGTGGGCAGAGTCGTGTGTCCAAGCAGGACAGAAAAAAAATGTTTTTGGAGTGCGGTTCGAGTGCGCGCGGCGAATGAATTTAATATGGGCGCGTGTGCGACGCGCGCCGGGTGCGGGGGCGAAAGCGTGGCACGGTCTGTGCTGGGACATGATCCTGGCGTGCTGCAAGGCCGTGGGAACCGGCCGATATGGCCAAGCCGACCACGACTGAGTGCATACTGCTGGCGGTGGTGCCGGTGGTGCTGGTGGTGATGCCGAGTCGATTGCAGCCACCGAGGAGACCCGCATGCACATGTTGTTTGCTGGCTGGCTGGCTGGCTGGCTGGCTCGGCGTTCGGCGGTTCGGCCGGCTGTCGGGCGCCAGGTGTCGATGGGACTGGGTCGCTGGCCCTGGACTGAAGCGCACCATCTCTGCTTCTCCTGGCGCGACGCCTGCATCACCTTGCTGGCTCGCCCTCTGCGGTCGCATCCGAGTCCACTTTTCCATCACGGCCCTCTGCTGCCGCTCATCGTGCCGCTTGAACGAACGACACCCGGCTGCGACATGCAATGGATGCAAAGGCGTATCTAGGCGGCTCGCGAGCCGACTCTTCATCGCCCTCCAAGGCGCTTTCCGTCTTGGAGCGTGCCCAGCTGCAGCTCCGGGGCGAGAAGCTCTCGAGGGCGACTTCGGCCCGAACAATCTCCTCGACCCGTCTGCAGGTCGATGATGCAACTGGATATCCAGGCTCCGCAACCTCGTCGGCCCCATCACGCGGACTTCGCGGAGCCAAGCCAGTCTACCTCGACGACGACAGCGACGCCCTCGGCGATAGTATCAGCATCACCCCCAGCGAGTCTTCTCTTGATTCCTCCGATGAGGAGCTTGAGGAATATCTGTCGCGCCTCGGCAACGCCGCCAAAGAACCCAGCGGAGGCTCGAAGAAGCCCAAGAGCCACGCCGCAAGTGCGACCACATCCAAGACCTCGCTTGCCACAACAGCGGCATCCGCCTATCTCAAACGACCAGTTTCGCACCAGAGCAAACTCGACGATGCTTCCACTCCAACACGATCGACCTCGGTTCCTCCCACGTCCTCGCCGTACCTCAAGACTAAAGAAACGTCGCAGTCCCACGAGTCCGTGGCTCAACAGCGCCCCACTTATCTCAAGGCCATGAAGTCCTTTTCGACCATCAAGTCCTCGGTCGAGATTGGAGACGATGCGAGGTTTCTCGAACAACCCCAAGCGCCCAAAGACACCGCGGAGAGATCAGCCAACAGCTCTACCCCCGGAGCCGGCCATGGGCAGTCCGAATCCACATCCGATACTGACGACGGCAGCTCCATCGGCAGCGACTTTGAGCGATTCATGGGAACGGGTGTGGCCAAAGACGCAGCCATGTCCCCAAAGGCAGCTTCAGAGCCTGTCGAAAAGGAAACGATCGAAACAAAGTATGGGCTTTCGTCGGATTCGGATCTCCAGTCATCGCCCATAAGTATCTCCGTCTCTGCCGCTCAGGTCGATCCGGCGATCCAAACGACTCCAACAGCGATAGCTTCGGAAACAGGACTGAAAGTACCCGGGCCAACGAGTGTATCACTTCAAGCGAGTTCAGTCACATCTCATGTCGGCGGTCGAGCAGCCGATGGAGTCGCAGGCACTGGATTCACCCCCGACCTGCACAGCCAAAGTACTCTCAGAGGTGCCACTACGGCTTCCAGCACCCTTGCCACCCTTAATGCGCATACCGGCCCGAGCCCAGCGATCACCACAGTCGCCCAACCAGTGCCTGTCAACGCCGTGATTCCAAGTAACTCGAATACCAGATCGGCAGTGCTGTCCCCGGTGCAACGAGATGCGTCCCCCACGCCATACAAGCCAACACGATCCAGCGAGCCAAAGCCTCACGCCGCCCAGATCGAAAACGAGTCCCAAGTCCGTCCAGCCGAGGCCCCTCCAAATATGGATGAAAACTCCGATAGCGCCGCCCTCAGGAAATTCGGGCTGCTGACCCTCCAGGATCTCGATAACCCCAAGAGCGAGTCCGTCAGCGGGTCGTCCTCGCTGGCCTCCAACCCGGAGAGCGAGAGTATCGAGGGCATCTCGCTCGGCAAGCAAGCCCACTCATCAATTCCGCGGCCCGAGTCACTCGGTACGTCAAACTCAAGCTCACGCCAGCACAGCAAGCACGATAAAAGACACCCTCAATCTCACGCATCTCAGCCGCGCCTGGACTCGACCAAGCAACGTAAAGATGCCTCGAGAACACCGTCTTCTGAGGGTGCTCATTCCCAAACTCCACGCACCAACACTGCCCCGCCACCTGGCTCTGCTGATTCGCCTGGACGACCCTACCCCGAGAGCATTCCTGCGCAGCCTCCTGGATATCCTCCGTATCCACCGTACATGTACCCGTATATGCCCATGCCATTCTATCCCACAGCCTTCCAGCCCACCATGCCACCACCAACTCAGTATCAAAACTGGACACTGCCGACACATTCGCCTCAGCCTCAGTATCGAGCACCTCCCGCGGCATCGTCATCAAGAGGACCTGCGTTCTTCCACGACGGAGCACCAACAGGGTTGGGCGCAGAGTGCCATCTGTGTTCCACATGTCCGTGTGGCTACTATGGACACTCCTGCCACCCTGGCCACTGTCATGTATGTGAACACTCGCACTCGCATCAAACCTCGCATTCGCACAGCCGGCGATGCAGCGAATGCAGACGCCGGCGCAAAAAAAAGCACAGAAATGCTCGAAGCGAAAGCTCGCCATCCAACTCTGCATCTCAGCAAGAGTCTCGCAGCAAACGATCCTCCAAAGGAAAGGGGAAGGTCGTATCGCCGACGCCGTCCGCCGACGAGGATAGTATTGTCGAAGAGATTATTGGCGCTCCTGACTCACACTCTCAGAGCGAGTCACAGGAGCTTCCTGTTCAAGATCGAAATGATCCGCCTCGACGCACTTTGCCGAGCGAGCCAGAATCCAGCAAAAGTCAAGAGCTGAGAGGGTGTCATGAGCGGCGGTATCGATGCAGTACCTGCAGTCATCACGGGCGCTCAGATCGCCCCTCCAAACAGCAGCAGCACAGCACAGGGTCATCCCCACAACATTACCAATCCTACATTGAGCATGCGCAAAGCACCTCGCTCTTGGGTGACGACTCTCTCTCATGTATGTACCGTTCGTAGCATCTCTGTCGCCCACCCCAGCGGTGGCGGCACGATAGATTCTGATTCCAACATTCTCACCCCCCCGTCGCTATGGCTTCGCAGTGATTGCCACATTCCATCCGAACATATTCGTTCTCAACAATCTATTAGCAAGCCATCTGCGGTTGATCCAGGACTTTGTCAAAATGAACCAGAAGCTGAACGAGGATGAGCAAAATGCATCGCACTATGTTCGATATACGACACTTGAGGACACCAAACGGGTATTGTTCTCGATGTTGTTGGTGGGCCAAATGGGGTGACGGCAGGCGAGGCTGTCGGTAGACCATTGCGAAGTGTGCGGGGAGTGTAGGTCTTGTCCATCATTCGTTTGCCGTCTTGCGTTGCAGTGCCGATTGATTGAGCTTGGCTTGCATGCGCTAGCTATTACTTGAGCGAGGCTCGGGCGAAGTGCGCTGCACAACGCAAAAGCACTGGCATCCGGATGATGCTGGGGGTTGCTGGCCTGGCCAATATCTAACGATAATAATCTTGTGGGCGGGTTGCATGCTAGGAGATCGAGTCGCGGCGCAAGCCAGAGCTCACATTCGAGGAGGCTCTCGAGCAAGTCAAGCGAGATTCGTAGCGACAACGGCGCTCCGAATGCATGCGAGTGTGTCGTTCCGTATTACCGGTCCTGGGTACTTGGCATATGAAACAGATGGTCAATGGCACCCTGTAGCACGGCCATCTACAGAGGCAGAAGTGCCATGCGAGGATCCCACCGGATCCAAAGAAGCTGAAGAGCGATTCGACACAGCATGCCCGCGGCAACGATAGGAATGACGCTTCTGGGCTTGTGCTCATTTAGCAACACTGCGACCAGCAAAGGAAAGTACAGAGTTGGGCAGGCATCAGATACCAGCCATGCAATCCGAGACGGTCTGGCTCGGAGATTGCCTGGCAGACCGGGAGAGAGAGAGAGAGAGAGAGGAGAAAGGGAGCAAACGGACATCTCAAGGCTCGGCCGAGAGCAGCATCGACCACTGACTGCCATTCGAGGGCCGCCAGGATGGTGCTCACCAGCAAGGCCCTCCGACTGGCTGAGCATCACAAATAATGAAATCGTCCACGAGACATAAAAGCTGTTGTAGTTCCATACAGCCATCGGAATCAGCATGAGCTTCCCCATGGAGCACGCCACGATTCCGACATTGATGCGGTTGAGCCTGAGAAACGGACAGAGCAGGTCAGGACGGGGGCGATTCGAGGCAGGCGACGGCACCCTAGCAGAGCAAACACCGCAAATACCCGCCCAGATTCACTCACGTCGGTGTCGGGCATCGGTAGATCAAGTACACCGAGGAGCGCACGGCGCAATGGAACAGCAAGATTTCTTGCAACAACGGCACAATTTGTATCCGGGCATGCAAATCCGAGCATGCAAATCCAAGCAGAGTCAGATGCGGTGTCGTTTCGGATGCAAGCAAGGATGGCGACAGAGGCGGGTTTGGTAGCGGCGTCAGTCGGCAACGATGCATCAAGAACGACGATCGACAGCGAGGCAGGCGCTTGGATCCCAACCGCTCGGCAGCCTAAACCGCCCAGATCCATACCTGATGCGCAAATGAAGATCATATAGGCATACTCCCGAGCGAGTTCGTGCGCGGTGTATTCGAGCGGCAAGCGATGCTGCAGATTATACCACTTTACATCTGCCGAAAGGAAAGTTGGAGGCTCAGAACACGCTTGGGTCCAAGGCTATTCAAGCACAACCTCCGTTGACACTCACAGACTTCGAACAGGATCAGCACGACTCCGAATTTGAGCAGATCGGTCTATTGTCAGCAAGATGCGTCAGCCCAGAACCAATGCCCACCAACCACTGCAGCAGCTGAGCAGCGCATCAAAGCAGAAGCCAAACGATGGTCAACCACAAGCCAACCAGCCAGGCCGAATCCATCCAACGTACGTTCCAGCCCTGGTTCTCGTATCGAATCCTGTTGAACAGCAGATGGCGATATGCCTCGGGCTTGAGGAGGATCATGTCGATGAGCACGATCAAGAGTTCGTTCTCGATGTATCTGTCGGCAAAGCTGCCACAGAGGCTCTGGAACGAAGCAAAGCAACGAGCTGACTTCAGCACTGGTTGGTCGATCGAGCAACAGGCATGTGCGGCTGGTCCAAAACGCCGATACAGATGCAGATGCAGGAGACTGACGCAGTGGGTTCTCTTGATGGCCGAAGCCTTTCCGTCCCGCTTTAGGCCATAGATGGTATAGAGCGATGGAACCTCTGAGCCGCACGAGATGCAGACGGGCATGGCGGGTGCTGGGGGCTGGGCCGATCGTGGGCAGAGAAGAACCAGGGCCGGGATGGGCAGATGAACGCGGCGTGTGCAGTCTATCCATAAGGGAACGGGACAGTTACTTTCCGGCATCAGCGATGCAAGTCTGCTGATCCGTAGGCTCCAGTCGGCGATTATCTCCCGTCCTGGTTGGCAATCTCCTGTGTGGTGCATTCACTCGACCATCTGGACAGTTCCATACTAACTCGATACCAAGATACTCTGCCTTCTCGAGTCGCTTGTGGTGAGCCATCTGGGCGAGAAAGCGTCCTTGATTCCGATCCATAATTCCATCACTGGATGGTCATGGCCAGCGGGCGATGTGTTGAGGCAACAACATATTTGATCAACGACCAATGTCCCGTTTTTATTGGATTGGCTGTATTGGTATGCCAAAAATAACCTGCCCTCCTGAGATATCGACACACTTGCGCCGAAGATAGCAGCTAGTCCACCTCTGCATTGCAGCGGAGCTCAAGTTCGTCCTCCAGCGTCACGCACTCGCAGTCGTCGGCATTGGCAGCGATCTTGCCAACACCACGATGGATTGGCCGGATCTTGAAAATGGCGTTCTCGCCCAGAGACTCTCCGGCCATGGGCGACGGCGGATGGAACGATTGCGGCACAACGCCGACACTGTTGTCGGCATCGAGCAGCACGACATTAGGTGCGCCGGTGCTGCCTGCCAATGCTTGCGATCGCTGGAGCTTGCTGGACCGCTCGACGGCGCTCAAAAAGTGCGAGTGCAAAAGCTTGTTGTACCGGTCTGAAAACTGCACCGTGAGTCCATGGCCGCCGCCGATGAAGATCTCGGTCCGAGCCTCGAGAATGGCAGAGAGATACAGGGTGTTGGTGGGCCGTATTACCTATGCAGGCACATGGAATCAGTTCCGGGTGATCAGGCCCCACTGGCGAGGGAGATGACACCGCTTCGCCAGCAGCGACATCAGTATCCGATCTCAGTACCATCACACTCCTCACATCAAGCAGTAGCTTCCACAGATACAGGCGCCCCCCGATGAATTCCGGACACCTACGGCATCGCAGTCCCCTGCCACCAGCAGAATCGGGATGTTGGTGTGCTTCAGCTGAAGTAACCGCCTCTTGTTGACGAGATGAGTTGTGCATGCCCATCGCTGATTTCGCAGGCCGACTTCGGAGGGCTGGGGATGCCGAAGCTCCTTCTCATAGAACCACTGCCAGCGATGCTTCTCACGTCAGTACTGTGGCCTCTGCCTTCCACTATGACCCTGCCTGCCAAGATACCCGAGAATCCCCACTGGCCTCTCCGCACGCCGGCCCACCTTGCGCATGACATCCAGATTTGTGACGCAGCCCTTGGATTCTTCTGTCTCTGGAAGCGGGCACCTTTGGGCAAGCCACCACTGCAGTCAAGCAAGATGAGGGTAAGTATCCGGGGCAGAGGTAGATGTCACCCAATCTTCTTCCCCCCTTCAACCACCGCTGCGGACCCGACGATCGGCCATACCTCTGGATACAGAATCTTCATCAATAGCTGGAACTTGGTCTCCGGCCTCTTCTTCATCCCCAGAAACGACATCTCGACCAGCAGGCCAATCTGTGTGGTTGGTTCGAAGGGCGTTAGCGTCGCTCGCATGATACCACGGCTGTTCAAATACAAAGTATCAACAGCAAGAGCCAGCCAACGGAGGGACTGACTGATGCTGCAACCCGTACCGGAGGAATCGCCGGCACCCCGCCCGCACTTGTGGAGGTCAGGGTGAGGGAAAGAACCCTATCGGGGCACAGAAGCGTCAGCTCCTGCGATATCATGCCGCCTGGTGAGGTAGCAATGGTTAATGACTGTTCGGAGCCGCCCCAGCTATATCCCGGCGCATACGGATGCAATGTATAGCAAGCTCATTACCCATCGACGATCCTACGATGTGAACCTTGTCCCAGCCGAGATGGCTCAGCAGCTCGTATGCGTCAAAGGCCATCCGCTTTGTCCTGATGAAGCGTCGCCCAACGCCAAGACCACAGCAGAAAGGCACTGATTAGCCGGCTTGAATATGCAGTCGAGTACCAGTTAATACTCGGCTCTGACCAGGCTGCAGCTGTCGGCAAGAGTGCGTTCATGAATCCGGCTTACGTGTAGCGAGCAGCCGGCACCGTCGAGTGGCCGACACCTGCATATCAGAGACAGGGAGTTGGATCACTGAGCCGAAAGAGCCACATCCTACTCTTGTTGCGGCTGCCAGAGCAGGATCTCGCACCTCGGTTGTCAAAAGCCAGCACTTGGAACTCTGGGAGCCGCTTGAAGTATTCGATCTGGTGGTCCCGTTCCCGCAACAGGCCAATGCGAGGATCCCGTCGTTTTCAAGCAATAGTCAGCAGCCGGGCGACCAACAGATAGCCGAATCGAGACACATCGAGCTGCATCCATGTCTTGGCCATATCTTGACGATGGATCCGTGGGGCTCCAAGACCTCCATCGCAGGCACAATCCAGCTGGTGCATACCTGCGGCTCCCACCGGGAATGATCCGCTGCCAGTCCTGAGACCATCATACCAGAGAAAGCGTGAGACGGGGGATCTCGGCCACAGCAGCGACGTCATCATGGAGCCGGGGTGTCCAGGCCCTCCATACCCATTATCAACACGATCTTGTTGGGACCGTCTCCGTAGACTTCATAGAAGAGACGAACGGTGTCGCTGTCGACGAGGCAATATGGCATCGTGTAAGTCGGTCTTGCACGGATAAGTCTCGACGGCGGTCGCTGGAGCAACCCGAGACGAAATGGCTTCTTTGGCGGATCAGCCGGGGGCAGCTCGGGCGCCCAAGCTGAAAGCGACGCCCCGGCAGTGGCGGTTTCTGCTGGACCAGGGCTGAGCAACGGCAGGTCACCGTTGGTTGATTGGGTTGCGGCGTCCGCAGATCCAGACTGGAAACCTTGTTCATTCTAGACCTGAATGTTCATCCGGCGAGTTCGCGAGCGCCGTTGATCGACGGCTTGTTGTCCTTTGGCTGAGTGGGCGAGCGGTATGGGTCTGGTCTGGTCTGATTCGGTCGCTGCATCGCCCCGCCTCGTCCTGTCGGGGATTGTCGGGATGGCAAGGTGTTTCCACCCCGGTTTCGGCTTGCTCTCATGAAAAGCTGCCCGACAAACTCGACCAAAACCTTCGGGTGCCCATTCCGCCACGAACTGAAGCCAACATCATCCCGCCGGGCAACTGTATGCTGCAGTGTGCAAAGAGCAAATCGCCATCTATTTGCTGGACAGGGCCGCAGTGACGACAATCAGAAGCCCGATTTGCGTTTCTTCTTGGGCGTAGTCTGCGATCCTATCTGGCCGCCGCCCACGGACATCCTCTGCTGTGAGCCCATGGACATCCTCTGCTGTGAGCCAGACTGAGATCCCCTCTCGGATGCGATGGAAGCTCGGCCTCCGGTAACCTGCGAGAGCGAGAACGAGCCTGGAAACGGATCGTCCTGGGAGGCTGCGTCCACAGACCGCTGGCTTTGGGACAGGACCGACCGTTGGCTGCTGACGACCGCCGGGGCGACAGAGCGGCTTTGCTTGGCCTCCAGGAGCTCCAAGACCTTCTGCTGCGACAGCTCGTCCTCGGCCCTTCGGGTGCGGTTCATTCTCTTGTGGTGGCTCGTGAGCGGGCGTGAATAGACCAGCAGCTCCCGACCCTCGTGAGAGTTGTAGTATCGTGTCGAGTTCATCCAGCGATCGCGCAGCGACAGAGCCGTTGAGGATAGAGGAGTCGGCTCTCTCATATGGGGCGACGACATGATCTGGGGAGGGAATGCCTTGCTGACGGTTTTGTCGGCCCGGCGGGCAGCAAGTGAGGCTGCGGAAGTGGCCGATCCCATCGAGTTTGTCGAATCCTCGCCGGAGGATGCGGACGGATGGGACCTGTTGCCGGACTGGGTCTTGCGTCTCCAGCGATTCGAAGACTGCGACAACCGCGATCCTGCCGATGCGACACTGCTGGCTCGTTCCGGCTCGCTCTCGGAGAACGGGGCTTCACTTTCGTCGCTGAACGGAATGGCTTCGAGGGTGGTTCGCCCGTGGGAGCAGACCCGGCTTGCCAAGTACACGTCGTGGGCCACCCGGGCGAGGATATCTTGCTCTGGGTCCGTCATGTCGACTGCAGCAAGACTCTCTCCGCCGAGGTGATCAGTCGACTGTGGGTTGCCAAAGAAAGCTGCTTTGAGCTCACGCCGGATATCATCCAGGGACCTGCCGCGAGCATGCGCAACACCTGCGGGCTTTGGTGATGGGACACGCCAGTCGTAGCATCGTGTGATGACCCGCCGAGTGGGATCGTCGATTTCGATACCCGCTTGAAGCTCCGCCACCATGTCGTCGTTTTCAAGCAAGTAAGGGGTGGATGCCGACGGTATGATCGGCTGGTGATCTTGGTCATACGATACAGCTGTGTTCCGAGACGCAGCCTCGGCTTCGAAGCTGGACGGGACAGATATTTGTATATCGTTAGGATGCGACCGAGCCCACAGACTCAGCAAGCAGCTCATGAACTCGTCTGAGTGGAGAGTAAATGGTATCATCAGCGTACCCTCGGAGAGCGTCGCGGATGAAAACTACGCCTCAACGTCGACCGACACGGCCTCAAGCAAAGTGCATCCGAGTGAGATATCGACTTACAGAGTTTGGTTGTTTGCGCTGGAAAGCAAGTCCACGGCAGCATCCATACGGTGGCCTGAACTGAGTGACCGAGGCGACGGCGTGCTTGGACTGAATAGTGCAGCCTCTACAACTGAATGTGCAGAACAATCCATGGGTCAGTCGGTGTTGCGGCAGAATGACGGTTCGCAGCAGGTAGGACTGCGAGCCGAAGCGCCGCTGCTGCCGGTGACTGGGCACTGCAGGCTCAGCACAATCGCAGCCGAGTAGACTGAAGATGCGCAAGGCACAGCAAAGCACCCTCGATGCGAGTTTAGTTGTACTCACACTGGATCGAGTGCGACACGCTCACGATGTTGGCGCTTTGATCTTGAGGCGACGTGGGGGTGGCCAAATCCTTGACTTCGTGTGCGCAAACAGCGGCCTCGATCTGGTGGGGCGAGTATTCGCTTGGGTCGTCCGGTGCTTCAAAGCCGGGTTCTGTCAGCCGGGCGCTGCTCACCTCCGTGTGGCTCCCGACAAACACAGACCCGTCGAGGGCCATCTGGATCACTAGATTTCCACCATCTCGACAAGACGGGTCGCGGGTGGCAACGACACCAATGAGCGGAGGAGAGTAGATCTTGCTGGCCTCCCGCAGGTAGCCAAATCCTTTGGATGCTCCTCCATATCGCTCAAAGGACGCGTGTCCGTGAAGCGAGGCCAGTCGCTTGCTTGGCGACAGGAATCTCAGAGGTGCGACCATCCGATCGACCGTCGATCTGCCAGCCACGAAAGGGTCGGTCTGTTCCTGCGACATGCCGTAGGATATCGTCGAGATGTCGGCGCCGTGACGGTTCCACATGATGACTCGAGCTGTGTAGGAACATTGTGGTCGGACATGGTGTCAGCCTCGGATCGAACTTCACACCCGACAAAGTGCGATCGAGCTCAAAAGTGCCCCTGCGGATGAAATCGACACAGCTAAGAGAGCCGTGTCCAGGATGTGGAACGCGTGCGCTACGTACTCTTGACCTCATGCGGGTTTGGCGGCGTCTGATAAAGTTGCATCCCCGAGATTGGATCGTCCTTTGGGTAGCTGTGTGCCCAGACAAGCAGCGGAGCCTTGGTGTATCGCTCGTCGATGACAACCAGCCTGGACTCGGTCGCAAGCGTGGTCTGGAAGGAGTATGATGGGTGCCGCTTGAAGCATGTGATTTTGTCGTGCGGGAAGCTCATAATCATGTTGGAAGAGGCCGAGGTGGGGGGTGTCTGGTGGAAACGCCAGAGAGTGACGGGTCGGTAGTCAGCCGCACGGATCGTCGATAGCATAGCCGCATCAATTATTGCCGATAGAACTGCGTCGTGAGCACGACAATGCCTACCCGCAAGTCGATTGCCCGCAATGTACTTGCCGATGCCACCAGCACCGATCTGGGATGCGATCCATATTCTAGACTCTTCCAGCCATCCCGCTTCATGAGACTACCCTCGACGGCCGAGTACTTGATTCTCCGGGATTGGTTCATGTCCCATATGTAGAGGCAGCCAGATCTAGACAGTATTGCCGATTCGCGTGCGATGACGGGACTGAAGGCAACATGGGCCGCCTCTTCATCAAGGGTGGCATAGTCGATCACTGTCCAGTCATCCAGGCTCTCAGAGCTGCGTCGAGCGATGGCGGTCGATCCGTATGTTCTAACAGCGGTGAGAGCTGTGGGAAGAATGAGCCCCCCACCCGAGTCAAAGACAGCAAAAGCAGGTTAAGCTCGAGCCCAAGGCAGTCAGGTCGAGTTTCAAGCGAGTACAGCGGTACTTACGCACGGATCCAGGTGTTCGCTGCACAAGAATCTGTCGGATCGGTGTCTTGAACTTGAGCACCGGAGGGCGCGCATGGAAGTCGGCGAGCCGCAGTGGACTACCCCGAGTCGAAGGCTCAATCGGCAGGGCATCTGGTGGATTTGACAGATGCGCATAGTCAGCAAGCCCATTCTGTCCCCAAGCATCTGCGATATTGTCCGTCGACGGAGCCACATACGCATCTGGTTCAAGAGTTCTCCGTGCGGATACAAAAGGTGACAGGAATGCGAGCCATCTGACGATCCCGGGTCGCCAAGGACATCGACTGCGTTGCCTTGGAGCACATCTTGTTTCTCGAGGGTGTCGTCGCTCTCCAGGTTATCGCGGAGCAAGTCGATAAGTATCGGCGTGGGTATATAGTCTTCTGCGAATCTATCCTGAAAGCTCTTGATCTGAGAAGAGAGAGGGCCTTGGTTGGTTGCGACAGAGACCCCAAGCGCTATCCACAGTGCTCCTCGATGTGGTATCCTGGCGGCTTCACAACCAAACTGTCGATTGATATCGCCAGCAAGTCCACTGAGGCTCTCGAATGCAGGCTGGCCACTTTGCTGAGGTGCCGGAGCGCTGGGACCTGGACTGTCTCCACTGCTCGCACCTGAGTCCGAATATACCGGGTTTTCAGCATGGGTCGGTCGAGGAACCGTTTCGGGAGTGGATCCCAGATGCTTGTCCTTGGCAGGATCTTGATCATCGGACTGGTGGATATGTAGTCATCTGCAACAACGCCGAGCCGCAATGGGCAAAAACGGATGCAGATCAGTGCATGTCCAGACACACAGGGCGACGAACGATCGTAGCCATCGCGGCAGAGAGACACCAGGAGACTCAGTGGGATGCACGTTATGAAGTCCACGATCAGTCCACATTCAAACAGCAAGCATGACCCCAGATCGAGCCAAGCAGGATTGAATCGCTTGAGGAACGCATCATTGCGCTACGATCCGCTGATAGCGAGGGCACAGCTACCTTTTCGATTATCGCCCGTAAAATGCAGCTCAACCGATCCGTTGGACTCAAGAGCGGCAACACTGCCCACGAGCCCGTCTTGACATGGCCCGGCGGTGCTGGGGAGCCCGAAGGTCTGGATGTCAAAGAGGCTCATGCGACGCAGCGCCAGGCAGTGGCGATATCAATCAAGGGGGTCCGCTGACTTGACGCTGATCGGTGAGGGGATCCGGGGGTGCTCGATGGCGATTAGCAAGAGCCAAGCTTGGTCGATAGGATGCACGGAGCAACAATCGCCTTGAGACAGCCGACACTCGAGATGGCGGCCGAGGATCCACTGAGCTGCTGGATCAAAGGCGGCAGGGGGGTCAGGAGGATGCTCATTACGGACACATCTGCAGTGAGGGTGGCGACGGATGGTGCGTCTGCAGTTACCGTTCGAGGGCAGGGTCAGACGCAATGGTGCGAGCTGGCCAGTATCGATCTGCGATCCAACCAGACAGACAAAAGCCAGATCGCGGAAATCGAAGCCGGAGAGAGCTCCGGGACGGATCGCGCAGCAGGCGGCCACGTGGACTCGAAGCCATCCTGGCTTCCGGATGGACAGCACAACGACAGCACAACGACACCACTACGGACAGCACAACGACACCACTACGGACAGCACAACGGACAGCACGATAGCGAAGCAAGCAGGGCCAGGATGGGTCTTAGTGGGGCCAGACAACCCCTATCTGAGCCACAGTGCATCTCGGCGGGCCACGATGTCCTCGACGGGCCAGCATTGCATTGGGTGACACTCCAGGGAGTCCAAGGCACCGATCAGAGTCCCATTTTAGCGGGCTGATCTGGGAAACGGATGAAGAGAGCACTTGCCCCCGACCGCCCATGCGTCTGCTGAAGCAGTGGGCCCGCATACGCTCTGGATGATTTGATACCATAATTCTCCTGGAAGAGCCCGGCGGAATCGTACGAGGGAGATCCTGTCCGGACCGCCACAGGTCTGGGTGGGTGATTCCCACGCTCTCCAAGCCTGAAGGGCCGTGGATTGTCGTCTGGATCAAGGAGCACACAACGCTGGTGCCCATCTCCGTGCAGGCTTTCACAGATACGTCCCGTTCAGGATCCATACTCTCTCCTATCCAGCTCCTCGTGGCCTATCTGGTCCTGATACAACCTCCCGTGGCTGCGAGTGCATCTGCAAGCGGTTCCCCGATTGCATCGGTGCATATCCACCGCCGCACTTGCGAGCCACCGTCACCACTACGGTGCGCCGACGTCGACGGCAAACGCCCACGGCGAACCGCCCAAAATGGAGGAGCGGTCTTACCCCTCAGAAGGAGAGGTGCCCTCGCGGCCTTGCGTCTTGTACACAGAGAGCCTCAACAGCGTGCGACGGACAACTCGCTCAGACAACAACAGGATCGAGTCGCTGTTCACCACCCGACTGGAACCATATGATTACGAGGGCCTCTACACCCATAGCAGCAGTGAGTCCATCAACAAGAGCGATTCGCTCGATACCTTCTATGCCGCTCGATCTCCTCAGGGGCTCCCGACGCGACAGCGACCGCTCCCATCCTTCTTCAAGCGCTGCTTCCAATACATCCTGGACAACTTCTCGACGGTCTCGCTGGTGGTCAGCGTGTGCGTGTCTATCCCCGTGGCGTTCTACAAATGGCACATTGCCAGCCAAGACGAGATTTCCATCGCAACCATCCAGTTCCAGGAAACAGCTGCAAATGTCGCCACCGCGTGTAAGCCGCTACTGACGATCGATTGGGGAGGGGTGGGCGAATCGACGGTAATGTGGATCCAAATCAGCATGACTGACGGCCCATCCGACCGGTTTGTGTTCCGCGGTCGCCCACATGCGCACCACTCGATCTCCAATGCACAAGTGAAAGCCGAAATTAACACTTCAACATTCTACACCAAGGTGACTGGCGGGTGCTGTTGGTGCTTGAGCTACATTTGTGGGGGATTCGCAGCATGGTTTGGTGGGGTGGAGAGAATCCCCGTCAGCGAGATGCGCCAACAACCAATCAGCAAGTAACGCGATTGCTCAAGTCGCCTTGGCCTCAACGACCTTCATGAATGTTGTTGTGTCCGGAGCCATTGCTGTCGTCTCCTCGATCATATTGACTGTTGCGGTCTTGCTCTCTGACGGGGTTTAGATGATGGCCAACTATTTCGTTGCCGAGAACAACACACTTGGTCGAGTCAGGTTCCGGGTTGCCACGCATACATCGTTCTGGGCCAACGATTTTCTCCAGGGTATCGCCTTCTGTCCCTACGTCGTCGGCGATGAGCAGCGCCAGTTCTGGGAAAACGAGGGCCGGGCCAACTACAGCCCCAACTACACATTTACGGAAATGACCCCGAATGGCACCTTGATTCCGGCAAATCGCCACCCTGCCTATGTGCCGGTGCAGGTATGCTCTCGGACTGAACCCATTTTCGATTGCGTCTGGGCTTGCGGTGTGCAGTGTGTGATATCGCCGTCGCAGGCACTCCTGACCATTCTTGCTGGACTCAAACTCTGGTTCATAGTACGAGGAGCCTGTCGAAGCAAACCGACCAGCGATTGGTTTCGATCTCTATTCTGAGCCATCGAGGCGGGATGCAATCGACAAGGCTGCTCGAACGGGCCGACTGACTGTCACAGCCCGTCTCGAGCTTGTGCAAGTGCCGAGCCGGACGGAATACGGTATCTTGGTGTTTGTCCCGCTCTTCCGGGTCAACAATACGGTGGTGCCTGTGGTTGCGAATCAGCCCCAGTCGTTGTGGGCGTTGATAGCGGGTGTCACCAGAATCGACCGGTGAGAGTCAGGCCACTTGCTGTGATGCCGCACCCCATTTATGCTGCTGTCCGTGCGGAACTGGTGGCAGCAACTGGCCACTGCACCCGGCATCGATACAGTCGGGCTCCTGTATCGCGATTGGGCTACAGCAAGATTGAGTCGGCTGTGTGTCAAGTGGGGTTGCCGAGTATACGATGTCAGCTTGCTTACAGATGGATTCCTTCTGTGGGCAGCGTCGTTTATCTGGGGGCCTCCAGCCTCACGCTCCCATCCAAGTCTGTGGTGCTCCTCTTTGATACGAGCTCGCCGACAGGGCAGCAGTATCTCGGCCATTACAATCCCAGCAACGAGAATCCAAAGTTTGATAATTTCACATATCTCAGCACCCTCTCGCCCGACAACCTGCCTGCCGATCTGCTGTACACAACGCCAATAAGCTTTGTTGACCGGTGAGCATCATTTGCACACATGATCGATCGCACATGATCAATCGAGACGGCTGCCGGGCTGCTTGCATTGCAGTGGTGCTCACGCGCAGCGGGATCTCTCTTGGCTCGAAAACATGCTCTCCATCCATTGAACGGGCGGCGCTGGCATGTCTGCCGACACGATCTGAACGAACTCGGATGCAGTGACTGGTCTCTGGTGGTGATTGCGACACCCGGTTTCCTGGACTCGCAGCGGACGTTTGTGCCCACTCAAGTCTTCCTGGTCTCGCTCATCGAGCCCGTGCTTGCCATTGCCTTTCACTTCTATCTGCTGGCGCGGCAGCGGATGCGCACCACCCAGCCGGCGCTTCCGTATCAGGTATCGGTTGGTCGGCTGTAGCAGACGACTGCAAGGACGAGGGATGCCTTGTTTCAAATGTCCCTGATGCAATACAGTTCTTGCACGAGGGTATGTGAGGCCGTGACGAGCGAGCAACATCCACCACCGTGAGATGGGGTTGGATCGGTGTCGGCGCCAGCCGCTGTTGTCACATCGGTCTTGGCTGGAGTACCCATCGCGGGTGATGGATGCGAGCATTCCCACGTGGCCACCGAGACAAGGCCCGGCGTCACGGGACGACGCCAACGGCGCGCTGATCCCACCAGCGAGGACACAACCCTCGCCAAGCCCTCCGCAACCCCTCCCCTTTCGCACAATTGTTCCGCCTCTGGCCCAGCCCCGCTTGGTTATCCGTCCTCCGCCCTGATCGCATCTGCCTGCCCTGTTCCCGTCCCCATCTCGCCCACCTCCTGACCCCGCAGGCTTGCTCGCCAGCTCAGTGTTATCGGGCCCAGCTACTCTCTGCAGCAGCTTTATTCTCAACTGATCCCACAGCCCACTTGCCTGTCCAGGAGCACCTGGAGCCGTCACCATTTCTCCCGCCCATCCTGTGCTGACGTCTCCCCCGGCCTGCGCGGCCTTGGATGCCGATCCTTCTTCGGCCCGCTCACGACAGCGAACCATCATGCAAAAGGGCAACACAAAGCGGGTTGCCCCACACCGCATCAACTTGATCGCCCATCAGAAGGAGCGCCTCGACTCCCTCAAGGATGTCTACGACACATATGCAGATTTCATCGAGACTCTCCTCGACAATCTGCTCTCGCTCTACAACACTGCCCCGGTCCGCTTCTCGTCCGGTGCCCTCCAGCGGCTGCACTCGATTGGACTTGCCATTGGGCAGAAGGGCGCCTCGACGACCCTGACCCTGAAATCATCTCGTGAACAGTCCGAGCCGGCCCACCAGGACGGGTGCTCTGGCGACCTGCGCTCCAGCCCGTCGTCGGATGCAAACTCATCCACGGACCTGTCCACAAATGCCAAGTCAGCGACCACGCCGTCGTCGCCGTTCTGGCGCATCTGGATTCCGGCCTCGACCATGGCCAAGATGATCGTCCTTCGAGGCCGGTGCGCCCCAGCAGAGGCCAAGAAGCTGGCGACCTGGGAGTTTGTCGAGATGATGCTGGATCTCTTTGAAATGAAGAACGAAGGTGCCCTCCAGAGCGGATTCCTAGAGTCTGCCGTCGACACCACCGGCTTCGATTCGGCGAGCATGTGCAGCGACGGCGGCAGCGCCAGAGCCACGCCTTCCCAATCCTCGTCACTCCCGAGCGACTTTAGCAGCCCCGTGGAGCCTGTTCTGGCGCTGCAGGCGCATCCCGACACCAAGTGGCCAGCATGGCTGCCCGGAACCAATCAGTTTGCTGTCTCGGACGAGCTTGTGCACGATGCACTGCGGCACTTTTTCAAGGTGGGCTCCCGGCCGGTCGTGTGTCTTGGAAGCGCGACGGCTCGGCTCGATATCTGAGGCTCGTGTGCATCCTGCCCTGCTGTGTCTAGGCCAATGACGCTGCGCAGAAGCTCGTGGGAGTTCGCTCGACTGCATGACATGCTGCATCGAACTGATCTCATATCCTTGTCTGTCCCACGATCGGAAGTCTGGCACCATTCTCGCCCCATCCACAACCAAACGTCTCATACTACCTGATCTTCCCCCAACCGGCATTGCTGACCCACACCTGCTTGCCGATGGGCATCGCATGTGATCGCATGTGCATTGCATGTGCAGTGCGGTGTCGGAACGTATGTTTCCATGGGTCTTTTATACGAGCCCTACCTCCGGGCTAGCTGGGGCTACCAGCCAGAGCACCTCAAGTTCACGCTTCTCACCGCTGGACTCTGGATGAAGCGCCAAGGCAGCGCTCCCCTGTCCTTTATTATGCCGCTTTTTGCCAAAGCCCGGGAGTTGACCATGGAGGCCATCGAAACACCAACGCTGGAACTGGTCCAGTCTCTGCTTCTGGTCGGTCGGCAGGCTTTTTGTAAGTGAAGCAGCCATCTCAACCGATGTTCCTCTCGCCCGGCCTGCACACCGGTACTGACTCTTTTGCACCAAACTCGATGTGCACTCGCTCCTCTGTTTCCAGATATGGGCGACTGTAAGTGTGACGGCCCTTCTGCTTGCGTGTTCGCATGAGGCTGCTATTGCCGAACTGCATTCCGAATTTCTGCAGCCCATCGGTTGTCGTTGTGCTCATCCCACCATCGCTCCCCCCCCTTACCCACTTCACATCCGCAGTCAAGCTTCTCTGTCGCTTCATCAAAATGGCCATACACGCAGCTCAGTTCCTCAAGATAGATCGTCCGTCGTGGTATGTCGGCAAGACCTGGCTTGAGGCCGAGCATGCCCGTCGTGCCTGGTACCAGTGCGTGTATCTCAACTACCTGGTAGCCAGCCACATCATGGCATACCAATCGCCCGAGTCGGAGCCGACGCACCTGACCGTGCATTCGCCGCCGACAAACGAGTACCTCTGGACGAATCTGTCGGACTCTATGGACTTGACTACTGTGCCAGCGGCGCCGTTTGCTGTCGATCCATATATACCCACGTACGCCATCGATCTGCTCAAGTTTGTCCAGATCCAGCAGCAGGCCATACAGTACCTCTCGCTCTTCAACAACGGCCTGCCCGAGTTCAACGCCGAAACATACGAACTGGAAACGGCCCGGATCGAAGAATATCGCCTGTGGCAGAGCCTGACGCTCACGACCCTATCCAACTGGTATGCCAGCCTGCCCGGCTGGATGACCAACCTGGACAATGTCCTCGACGACAACAAGAGAAACATCCTTGGCCGGCTTTCGCTCGAGATCATCCACTGGAACACCATGTTCTACGGCACCATGATGCTCGTCAACTATCCGGCCGCCATCGAGGGTATGTTATGTTGACCCTGGATGCTGCCCTCGCTGTGCTCCACGGCTGTCGCATTGGCACATCGATGCTCTCAAGCATCGCTCCGGCCCAACTAACCCGTCCTCCATGTGTACATTTTCGTCCGGCGACTTGCCCGTATGCATCCGGACTTTTCCAAACTGTGTTGTTGCTCACGCCATTTGCCACGATGGCTGACAGAGCTCTGGCGAGACGAGCACTCTAACAGCCAGACATCGATCGCAATCGGGACCTGTCTTTCGACCAACGAAATCTTCCGACATCTCGTTGGCATGATCTACACCCTGGAGCGAGACCACTGCCACGACAAGTCCTTTTTGCTGAACAACTTTATACCGATATGCCGAATGGTGGGGACTGGTTCGATGACGGCACACCGACAGATGAATGGGCGAACAGAGCGATTAGGAAATGCGGCTTTGGTTGCATGGGTGATACAGCGGATTCTCCAGCCTGACTGTGTGTGTCTCCATCCTCCACCCATCCACTATCCATCCACCCATCTACTATCCATCTATCAGATCAATATCATTTCGTACCGGCTCAACCCGGCCCAGCCGATCGAGCCGTTGATCATGAAATGGATCCGAAACGACCAGTACAGCCACCAGCCCCGGCCCCAGTTCACCGAGCACCCGTCAAAGTTCTTCAAGGACATCTTCCGCAAGAGCATGATCCGGATCTCGCCGCGGGTCCGCAGCCGCGAGATTGCGCGCGAGGCCGTGAGGCGCTACCGGTCGCTGATCTACTCGGTCTGGGACCTGGCGATGGGGCCGTGGGTGCCCCAGGACCTGTGGAATCAAGTTGCAGCCGACCTGGGTCTCTCTCAGTTCATTGTACAGGGATGCACCGTCAATATCCAGGAGCTCGATCCGATCTTCTTGAGCCAGTTTGACGTTATCCGATCCAAGTCATGACCCAAGTCATGACCAGCCCCCCTCCTCCCACAACCGATGCGACCCCCGTTATGTTGTGTTGTGTTGTTCCTGCCGCGACTGTGCGTCCTCCTCACCATGTATATAGACGACCCATGCTGTACTGCACTGTCGATAGCTGTCTCGCTTTTGCTCCCATGGACCGTGCACTATGGTTTGGTGCACCACAAGGCCGGAGGAGAGCCGATCCAGAGACAACTAACTGGGTGAATGTATTCGGGAACTACAGCCGGGGTGGATCTGGAGATCCTGCCGCTTCGCTTCTCTGCGCAGGATCAGCGATGCGTCCACACACAAACGTGCGCATTTGTCAGTCGGGAAAAACTAGAGCTTTTGTTCCTGGAGCGGAGAGGAAGGAGTTGGAATCGGTGGGAGGTTGAGGAGAACGGCTGGAGGTTGAGGAGAAAGGTGAGCCCAGCAAGGTGTTTAGGCCTTGACGTGGAGCTTGACCCAGGCCGTGACGCTCTCGGCGTCCCGCTCGACCCACTTGGTCTTGCTGCGGACGTGCTCCAGGGTCTGGTTGAGCTTCATAGAGGCAGCCTTGACCTGCTCGACACGCAGGCTGCGCTCCTCCTCGGGAAGACCAGCGCCGCTGGCCCAGTCCTCGACGCGCTTGACAACCTCGTCGCCGATCTGGGCGCCGACGGGGGCGGCAAGGACGTGGCCCATCAGCGACATGGTGGCGCTCAGGCGCTCGTGCAGGGTGGTCCAGTTCTTGACGATCCAGTCCCAGACGTACGGGAGGACTTGCTTCTTGAGTGGGCCGCTGCAGAGCGAGATGATGGGGTAGTGCAGATCCTGCGAGCGCACCAGGTTCTGGTCCAGGGTGAGCTCAAGGACGCGGTCGACCAGCTCAAACTTGGGAACATGGCCGATGGCGCCAAGAGCAACCAGGCGCTGGTCCTGGGCGGGGGCGGTCTTGTAGATGTTGAGGATGGCCTCGAGGTCGGCCTCGGGCTGGGTGGAGTTGGAGAGGACAACGGCGTAGGCGGTGCCACGGAGGTTGGGGTGCAGGGCCGACTCGTCGCCGGCAATGAAGCGGGCAAAGCGCTCCTTGAGATCGGCGATGACGACAGCATCGTCCGCACGGGCGGCAGCGCCAACAACCAGGCTGCGCTTCATGGTATCGAGATGGTCCTCGCTGGCGGGGTAGTCCAGACCGACTTGGGCGGCCTTGCGAGAGAAGATGCTGCGCTGCAGAGCCTTGAGGCCATCGACAACATCCTCGGGCTGGAGGTAGAAAGCGTTTCGCAGGCCGGCAAGGTGGGTGTGGATCTCGTCGAGGACGCTGAGGGAGCAATCGACCGGAGCGTCGCAGGATGGGGAGGAGCAGGATATGGTCAGCGGTCTCGTCCGATGCACATGCTCGCTTTGCCTCTGCTTTTGCTTTGTTTCGTCACGATCGGCTGGCTACGACAGAATCTGTCGATAAACCAACACACATTCATCCCCGCCAAGCCATGGGGGGGATGGGTGGTGCGCGCTCGACATGCGGCTCCACTTACACAAAGTTCTGCTCGGCGTCATAGCCGGTCAGGACCTCAAGAGCGACGGTGGTGCTGGCATAACCGGCCTTGGCAAGGGCAAAGGCATCGTTGACGACGCCGACACGGTCGGTGGTCGAGAAGGCGTTGATGTTGGTGGAGATGGCGTGGGCCAAGGCCTTGATCTGCGACTCCTGGAAGCTTGTGCGGTAGAAGCCGGTGGATCCGCTGTTCAGCTTCCACCACGAGCCCTCGGCTTGGGTGTAAGGGATGGTGACGGTGGTGTGGCGGTCGGTGAGGATGTGATCCGAGGGGTGCGAGGACAGGTGCGAGATGATCAGGAGCGGGATGGTCCAGAGGGTCTCGTCTTCCTCGTCCTTGACGTCGCCCGAGGACAGGAAGCGGTTCTGGCGGAGGGTGATGGTGAGCTCGTTCTTCTCGGCATCAAAGACCTCGGACTCGACCGTGACGATAGGGAAGCCGATCTTGCGGGTCCAGACGTACATGAGACCCTCGACATCCTTGCCAGAAGCAAGACCGAGGTGTCTCCACAGATCGACGGTGCTGGCGTTGCGGAACTTGAACTCCTGCAGGTAGCTGCGGACGCCGTTCATGAAGGTCTCCTTGCCCAGGTACGAGCTGGTGGTCATGAAAGGCGAGTGTATCCACCATGGAAACAGGAGAGTGTCAGTGCTTGCTGGATCCCAAAGCACACAGTATGGCATTCACGGATGTGCGGGAGCTCAAGATTCGCATTCAACGAGAGCCCAGAGGCCCAGCGAGAGCAGCTTGGGGCAGTCCATCGGGCCGGCACGCACCTGATCATGCGAATGACCGATCCACCCTTGAGGTACGAGATGGCATCGAAGATCTGGTTGATCTCGTGGGCCTTTTGGACCTCGACCTCGATGGGGTGAGAGGAGCGGAGTCCGTCCAGGTTCTGGGCGGCAGTGAAGTCGCCGAGGAACTGGGTCCAGACATCCCACTCGGGGAAGAGGTTGTCGACAGCCATCCAGCCAACAAAGGTGGCAAAGCCTTCGTTAAGCCAGAGATCGCTCCACCAGTCCATGGTGACCAGGTTGCCGAACCATTGGTCTTTTGGAAATGTGGTACGGGGCGGGGAAGTGATAGCAGCGCGGTGCAGAAGATGAAGCAAGATCAGTGACACGGTCTCTGAAGCAGCGAGTCGGAAGCAGATAGAGCTAGCTGGCTGGAGAGACTACTTACGGGCAAGCTCGTGGCCGACGACGTAGGCAATCTGCTGCTTGGCGCGGACAGAGGAGTTCTTCTCGTCAAAGAGGAGGGCAACGGTTCTGTAGGTGACCAGACCCCAGTTCTCCATGGCACCGGCGCCAAAGTCGGGAATGGCGATCATGTCCATCTGTCAGGCGCGATTAGGGTTTAGTTAGAACCAGGATTGGTACTGGGACAGATTGATCTGAGCCGATCCACGGAGCCTGGAGCAGAAGCAGCGGATGGGAGGTGGGAACGCACATACCTTGGGAAGAGGGTAGGGGGCGTTGAAGTACTGGCGGAATTCGAGCATCGGAAGCGTTAGTTGGCCATGCAGAGACAGAGACAGAGACAGAGACAGAGACAGAGACAGAGACAGAGACAGAGACAGAGACAGAGACAGAGACAGAGACAGAGACAGAGTGCTTAACGGGTGCAGTTAGGGCTGCTTACCTCGGAGAAGTACTCAAGAGTGCGGGCAGCAACGCCAAGGGCGAAGCGGCCGCGCTCAACCTCGCCAGGCAGAGTGTAGACACGGACGGTGATGGGTTTGGCGCCCTCGGGCTTCTTGGGGTATGAGGTGGTCTCGATGAACTCAAAGTCACCGACGGCGAAAGCGACGAGCTGGAGGACGCAGACCAAGGGCGGTACGCAGGTGTGTCAGAGAGCATGAATCCACACAACAGGAACAAGCTCGAGGTGAGAATGGCTCCAACGCTCGAGCACAATGGACAGACACAGGAGAGACAGCGGTGCCGACGACCACGTTTTCAGCTGCCGTTTCTGCCGCCAGCCAAACTGATGGCGCCATCCGGGAGAGACGGGAGATCAAGGCTCTGCATCTCGGGCCGTGCGCCTTGGGCACCCCTCCCCGCCGCACAGCAATAGAAAGAGAAACAGAAATAGAGCTGGGAGCCGCACTCAACTTACGTAGGTGCTGACGATGGGAGTGGTGGCAAAGTGGACAGCCTTGAGCTCACGTCCATCAACCTGGATGTGCTTCTCCTCGATGACATTCATGTTGGAGAGGGCAACGAGGGCGAGATCGACGTTGAGGATGACGTCGAAGGTGGCCTTGACGTTGGGCTCGTCCCAGCAAGGGAAGCACCGGCGGGCATCGGTGGCCTCGAACTGGGTGACGACGAGATGCCTGCAGGATTCGAGGAGGGGGGGGAGCCGGCAAGAATTAGCACGGATCAAGAGCGCCAGGGCGAGTGCGCACAAACACTCCGGCGGAGCGACAGCGATCGGAGACAGAGAAGTTGCGGATACCACCGGCCAGGAAGACTCACTTTTTGCTGCCATCGGCGCCGGTGTAGGCACTGCGGTAGAAACCAGCGAGCTTATCGTTGTGGACACCGGTGAAGGCGAGCTCCAGGGTGGCCTCGGAGCCGGCAGCGAGGGCATCGGCAAAGGTAAAGGTAACTCGCTCGAGCTCCTTCTCATAAGTGATGCTGGTGGCCTCTTGGCTGGCAAATGGAACAGGAGATTGAATGTCAGCCATATCGCGATCGACGGCCACGACGGAACAGAAGTGATCCGCCAATGCAGGCGCAAACGCAGTGCTGCTTTCGCATCAGGCATGTTTGCTGGGGACTGACCTGACGCCGTCCACGGTGACCTTGGCGGTCTTGACGTCGAGCTCGTTGGCGTTGGTGACGATGGAGGTGGTGGCTTCGTTGACCTTGACCCTGTCGAGCAGAAAAGCATGATTAGTGACCCAGGCGGCACCAGCAACACCGGCAGCATCCCGAGGCAACCGCATCTGCAGCACCGGGCATTCGATCGTGCGGGGATCTGACGCCGTTGCCCTTGCACAAGTACGTACTTGATGGCAACGGATCCAGCAAAGACAAAGTCGCCGCCGAGGTTGGGGGTGATGTTGATGGCATAGTGAACGGGAGTCACATTGCCGGGGAGAACCTCGCGCTTGGCCGAGGCAAGATTGGCGGTGGTTTGGCACATGGCTGCGGGGAGGAGGAGGAATACGAGGTGCTGGGGAGATGAAGTGGAAGACGAGCAGGAAACGCAGGACCGCAGGAACCGCGGGCGACCGACGGCTTTTGAAGGGCCAGCGCGGGGCTGGATCTCTGGCTGGGGAGCCTTGGCGCCGGGGGTGGCCCTTGAAGGCCGATGGTGCGATTGGACGGACGATGGGCGACGCAGCCGGCGGCGATTGGACGGGGCCGGGTGGGCTGGTAAGCAGCCGCCCGAGAGCAAGGAGCACGAATGGGAAGTGGGAATGCAAGCGCAGCGACATGAAGGAAGGGGGGGGGCAAGATTCAAAGGAGTGGTTGCGCAAGACACTGCTTTGGTCGAGTGTCCCACACAGCGATCGACAGCGACAGCCGAGCAGGTCGTTCGACGACAAGCAGAGCAGCCATGGGGGACGGCGTCAGCTGCCCGGCTGAGCTGCTGGAGGATCAGCAGGCGGTTACAGCGAACATCTTTGAAATGGGGACACCTTCACGCCCGGATGACTTGCGTGGGCAGTGTGGGCAGTGTGGGTTGCATGGCTTGTGTGAACAGACGACTTTGATCGGCATTCGAACTCCATGCACTCGACCGGGTGTGTGATATGATCGACTACGCCGTGTTTGTCCCATTGTTAGTTTAGCACACTGTACAAATCGGTGTGCGAACATCAGGTTGCTGTAAAATGTAAAGTCGGCCGGCGCAAGACCGAGAGACGTTGGACATGTTCGGCGCCATGCAGGACCATGAAAGACATGTCCGAAGTGGTTTGGCACTGTGGGACATGTCTCGGTCTTGGTCGGGCCAGCGCAACCTGTTGAACCCACCTGTTGAGCCCACCATCCTGCGGCATGGGCCAAGCAGCCAGCAAGGCCCGTCCTGCCAGGCAGGAAGCGCATCCCGGTCGCCGATCCCGGCGGTCGCGCAGCCAGAAGCTTGTGCCCAAGCGACGGCTGTGCGGGAGGCTGATCCCGCAGGCCGCGCAAGGAGTGTTTTCCACCACACCTCTGATCATGCGGCCCTCGATCCATGCGAAACGGCCATGTCTCATGGCGATGGTGGGGTCGAGTATCCACCCAGCATCGAGGACGATGGCGGATTTGCTCGCATGATGAGGCGAGTGCGGGGCGGTGTGGCACGGGGCTGGTGCAGCAAGGCGCTGGCAAGTGCAGCCGGCAATGCCCACCCCGGTCGCTGCCCAAATGCATCCAAAAGCTTCGATTGCCAACAAAGACGGGAAGCTGGAAGCCAGCAGGATCACACCGCTGAGTTGCTATCTTCGCTGAGCTGCTTTCTTCGCTGTCTTTTACTCTCTTCGCTGTCTTTACTTCTTTGCTGTCTGTTGCTCTTCACTTGTGCCACCCGAGTTCCCAGTTGCCGCCAATCACCAGCCGTGGCGCACTGTCACATGCATGTCATGTGGACCGACGTGACTCGCACGCTTCTTCTCCTCGGCTCTCTCTCGCCACGCGCTCTCGGCTGCTCTCGGCCGCTCTCGCTCCTCGGTCCTGGCTGTGTCGCCGTTCGATCCGTCTTGTCCCGTTCTCCTCCTTTCCCTCCATCCATCCATCCATCCATCCACTCGTCCATCCACTCATCCATCCATCCACCCATCCATCCAGCTCGATCTTGCTCGGCGCTGTCTTTCCCGTCTTGACTGCAAACCCCCATTCGCGTCGCTTGCTGCTCCCGCAATACACATCGCTGGGGCCAACCTATCCATCTCCATTGCACTTCACGCAATACACGCCTGTCTCGCCGACCAGAGCACGCTGCCAGCTGTCTCTGTCCCCTCCCTCCCCTTCTCTGCTCGCTTGTCTATCGGGCTGCCCATCCCTTAGTCTTTCCTCAAACATCCCGCCCGCACAGATCGCCGTCCTCCATTCTCCTTCTGCTACTCACCAATGGACCTTCCTCCAGTCTCTTCCGATTCCCTGCTTGGGCCGGAGCCGCGCATGATTCCAGCCAGTTCTGCGGCACTGCTCGCTGAGGTTTCGGGGTCGCTCGTCCAGCCAATCCCCACGGCTGGCGATCGGCAAAGCGGCCCCGATCATCTGCTTCCACCCATCCACTTCGCTCCAGGTCCAGGTTCAGGTCCAGGTCCAGGTCCAGCTCGCGACTCCCATCTGGATCCGTCCGATGTGTATGAGCCAGAAGAGTATGAGGAAGAAGTGTCGAGCGGGTACATTCTGCCGTTGCTGATGCAAACGCCCTCTGCTGTCGGCACTCTTGCCCATGGCCCCGCCGACGCCTCGCTCGGCTGGGCCGCCGGCAATGCCCCCGGCCAAGCCTATGCTGCCAGTCACGGCCATGCCGGCAGCAGCAGCCAGAACGGCGCCCTCCTCCCAGCAGGTCGCCAAGGAGGCGGACTCTCAGAACCCCCCGCTGCCCCAAAACCACGACCTCCTCCCCACGGCGAGCCGAGTGTTGTCTCCAATGTCCAGCCCCGTCCTCGTCCCGGCACCGATGCCCATCTCAATGCGAAGCCGCCGGGCAGCGATCCCTCCGATGCAAGCGAAACGTGTGATCCGCACCAGTTCCATCCCCACCACACTGTCCAATTCGTGGCACCGCCCGGAGTCATCTCCACGTTGCCATACGGCTGCAGAATGTTTATCGGAAACCTGGCCTCGGAGCACACCAGCAAGAGCGAGCTGGCCTTGATTTTCGCCGAGTACGGCAACATCATTGAAATCTCGATCAAAGACTCCTTTGGCTTCATCCAGTTTGACAACCCAGAGTCCTGTCGCGCTGCCATGGCCGGTGCCAATGGCCGGATCGTGGGCGGCCTGAGCCTAGGTAGGTTTCGATCGATCTGCCCGCCTTCTACGCCGAGCGGTGGCGATTCCATCCCGAGGCACGACTTATGCCACCCTCGGCGGTACTATTCCGCCAAGCGAGCGACCGTCGCCCTCGATCGCCGTCACGCAACAGCGTCCTGTCTTGTTGTTATGCTCCGGCGTATCCAGCATCCTTTCCATCGCCGCCAACCCGTCGACAGCAGCAGATCGGGCGATGCTCTTGAAATGCCCATGGAACACCCGTCGTTGCGCATCTGGCTCACCCCTCCGGATCGCTTGTTCTTGTTCCTGCGTCAACTGCCCATTCACCACCGTGTCCCTTATCCTGCCATACTTGCCGCAGATCTCAAGCTCTCCAAAGACAAGGGGCGCCGTCGCCCTCCGAGCCCCCTCCGCCATCATCGCAGCGATCGACCAGAGCCGGCTCCGCGTCGGCCCGACCGCGAGCGGCCCCGGGACAACCGACCAGGTCGCGAACGAGACCCCCACGACTATCCTGAGCGCGACCGGCACGCTGGCCCGCGCGGACGGGTCTATCGGGAGGACTCGGATTCGGAGCTCGACGATCGGCTGCGCTACGAACGGAGGGACAAAAGCCCTCGAGGCGGAGCCGGCCGTCCTCGTCGGCGCAGTGCCTCTCCGCCGCGGTGGGGCAGCGGACCCCGACGAGACCTGAAATACGATCGCGACGTTCGTATCTCCCTCCCCTCCGAGTTCCCGCTGCCTCGGCGATACGGCCCTGACGTGCCGGACTGCCAAGTGATTGTCTTGGATGAAATCGATCGGTATGCGTGCGTTCCAGATAGCCGCTTACTCGCAGACCCGTAGCTTTGGTTTTGAGGGCCCCGCCAGTCTCATGCGAACGTGCGCCCGCCATGGGATCCCGTCCCTGCCTACATTGACTAATCCTGTCGACTGTGTTGTCCATCACCCCGCTTAGTAACTTTATCTGGCAGCTCGAGGGACTCATCAAGAATGCCCGGTTCAAGGTGGATACGCTCTTTTTGTCCCCCAAGCTGCCGCTTCGTGGCGTGATCTACCAAATGAAGGCCGAAGGCGTCCGATCCGTGATTCTTCTCGAGCGCCAGCACGAGCGGAACGGCCTGTTTTCGATGCAGCTGTTCCACGACAACGGCTCGTTTACTTCGCGTAAGTGTCGCTGCCACACCTTTTCGGAAACGGAATGGCATGGACGCCTTAATCTCGTCGACCCGCATTGCATGCTTCCGGTTATGCACGATCGGTGTGTTTCTAGTGTCCCCAAAGTCAGACACTCTCAGACTCACATCGACCCCCAATGCCCATCGTCTGCCCTCGTAGACGAGCAAATCGACGGCCCCACAGCCGTTCGTATCCTTCAAGATGACCGCAACGCCCGTCAGCACCCGCGGCTCCCCGGTTCTGGCGCAAATCTGCCCAATACTGCCGCGCCGCCTGCTGCAGCCAACCTGGGCGGTGTACCGCCAAGCCTGCTCGCCTCTCTGAACATCGACCCCCAGACCTTCTCGGCTGCCTTGAACATGCTGCAGCACATCCAGTCAGGCACGGCCAATGCGTCTGCGCTCAATCCAAGCCCACTTGGTCCCGGCGCAGCCAGCACAAATCCCCTTGGCGTCAATCCCGTCAGCGCGCCCATCAATCCAAATCCTCTGGGTGCCAGTCTTTCCGGTGCTAGTCCAGTCGGTACCAATCCCTTGAGCCAGTTACTTGGCGCTCTGGCTCCCGCAGCCGGCAGCCAAGGCAGCATGCAACCAGTGGTTTCTGCGCCTCCGAGTGGACTGCTTCAGCCCCAGCCTATTCCGTTGACAGTGCCCATGCAGCCTCGGCCATACGCAGCACCGAGCAGCAACCTGCCACCACAGCCGGTCACATCCGGCCCCGCTAACCCGCCCGATCTGCAGGCAAACATTGCATCGCTGCTGTCCAATCCAAGTCTCAAGCAACTTCTGCAGAGCGCCTCCGGTATACTCGGCCCTGGTGCTGCTCAAGATCAGCGTGGCTCGTCAGGTCCTGCAGCCGTACCGGTGTCGCTAGGGATGCAACAGCAGCAGCAACAGCCACAGCAGACACAGCAGACGCAGCAACCATCTGGCCCTGGCTATCCCGGGGTGTCTCTGCCCCAGCAGCCGCAGCTGTCGAATCCATATGCCCCGAGGCCACCGCTCCCAGGACAGCCCGGCGTTTATGTACCACAGCCAGGACAGCAGCCACCAGTCTATGCCAGTGCACCACCTGTACCAGGACAGCCAGGATTCCAGGCGAGACCTGGACCTCCTCCGCCCCAGACCGGCTTCAATCCACCCACAACACATGCCGCCGCCGCCGGGCTGGCAGCCTCCGCTGAGTCGGTCGGAGACATTCTCGAGCGGCTGAAACAGATCCAGAACATGCGTACCGGCACGCCGGGAACAGTTCCGCTGCTTGGCAAGCCTGGAGGCGATGTCCCGCTGGGTTTCCAGGCCGCCCAGCCCGCCCAACCTCCCCTCGGCTCCTCGCTGTCGCCATTTGGATCTTTCCAGGCTGCCCAGGCGCCGCCTCCACAGCCGCTACAGCACTCTCAGCAGCAACAGCAGCCACAACAGCCGTTTCCGCAGTATCAGCCGCCACCACCGCGCCAGCAGCAGGCCGGAATGCCAGGCTTTGCTCGGCCGCCCTTCAACCCAGGCTCGGCACCGCATGCGCATGGGTACGGCGGCCGAAATCCGGGCGGTCCATATGGCCGCCACTAAGCCGGGCTTGTCCGTATACGATATATGGAGGGAGGGAAACTCACCTGCATCCGCCAGCGTGAGAAAGAGAATGACAGACAGGGTTTCTGATGAGAAGAAATACAGCACTAGATCGTTTCCTTTTGACAAATCGTTGTGGGAATGTGTTCGTTTGGCGATCAAGGTCAGTCGGTTGGGCGACAGGGCTGTTGGCATCGGGCCGAATCGGATTCAGATCGCACCAGATTGGATTCGATTGGGAATCTCGGCGTGAGCCAAAATGCTTTATGCGGCCTGGGCAACCGACACAAACGCCCCTCTCGCCGATTCCCACGCTGCAACGCAACGATGAGAACATTCGGGCCATACTACCGGCCAGACCACGGCGACATTATCGGATATTCGTCTCATGGCAGCAAGGAACACACCCAGGCATTTGCATTGACTGGCCCGCCCGCCCTTCCAGAGCCCCTCCCGCCGATAGGATCTCGGCAAGTCGATGAAAATGCAAACACCGACTCAGCCCCACCACCAGCACAACTGCTATCCCGCCCAGCCGCAGCACCCCAGCCGTCAGACCCAGCCGCCTCTCTATCGAGCCATGCTGTCGTCACTGCTCTTGAGCCGACCTGGTCACGCCAGAGCAATCCCTTCGAGCTGCTCAACATCCAGATGATC
The DNA here is from genome assembly GCF_025602895.1 of Polychytrium aggregatum. Lineage (NCBI taxonomy): Eukaryota > Fungi > Chytridiomycota > Chytridiomycetes > Polychytriales > Polychytrium > Polychytrium aggregatum. The sequence continues at coordinate 237,594 of NW_026516203.1, read as the reverse complement.
CACGAGCGGCTGATGGAGCTGGAGCACGCCGCAAGCGAAAACGAGCGACGAACGGCGGCACTCACAGCGCGAGTCGAAGATCTGCTGGAGATGCATTCGGTCGTGGCCAAGGATGTGGCCACACTGCGAGCGTATGTTGCCATGCAGGGTGTGCTGACGGATGGCCGAAAGGCCGGGAGGCAGAGAAGGCGAGGTACTTATTGTGGTCGAACCTCACTCCCACGCTCACCCTCGCTTTCCCAGAGCACTCGATACAGGTCTGCGGAATGCACTCGCCCTTTCGTCTGCCCAGCAACAAGACCTGCGTGCCGATCTCCAGCAAATCTCTGGCGACTGCCGCTTGCTCGACGCTCAGCTGAGCCAGCTCCGCGACGCCCAGACCAGCGACCGGGAGCAGTTCCTGGCATCGTCCTGTGTCGTGCGGCAGGAGATTTCCGAGACCAACCGGAACCTGGCCGATCTCACCCAGCTCCAAACCGAAGCTCGGGCCACCGTCCAGGAGCTCGCACAGCAGCATCAGCAACAGCAACAACATCAGCAGCAGCAACTCGTCGCATTTGACCAAAAGCACGCCCAGTCGGCCCAGATCTTGGACCATAATCTGCAGCAACTCTCAACGTTCGTCAAGTCCTTTGCCACCGAGACCCGCGAGCAGCATGTCCGTATACTGGAGACTTCTCGGGACGAACTCGCCAGTCATGCCAAGACCGAGGAGGATGTCCGCCGTGCGGATCTGAGTCTGTGCTATTCAACCCTCTCCGAGGCCATCGAGGCGGGGCACAAGAAGCTGGCGGGACTGGAAGGCACCGAACTCCCGGCGCTGCGGAAGCAGCTCGCTCAGCTGGACGCTGCTCTCGACAAGCGGCTCGAGTTTCTGCGGACTGACTTGACCAAGTTGCTGGATGACGTCAGCCAGAGGAGCGAGATGCAGTGCAAGGCCACACACGCCGAGCTCTCTGCCAATGCCGAGTCGATGCAGCGGGAGCTACGGACCGAACTCAGCGAGACTCAGACCTTCCTGGTGCAGGAGATGAGGAGGATGACCAGGCCCCTGGTTGTGATTTGATCTGGTACTGTGGCAGGCAGAGCGATCCTCCCGATAAATGAACACGACTCCTCCAGGACCAAGGAGTGCGCCTACATCTCAAGAACTATCTCGAGCAGCACTACCTGATCGTATCCACTGAAAAAATGGTATTGTTTATGATGCTGAGGATGTTGGTGCAGATGTAGGGTGACGTGCAATGGATAGTGCCGTTGTGCAATGGATGGTGCCGTTGTGTAGTGAGGATGCGACGCAGTGCTCGACAGACAGGAATCAATGGGACAGACAAATGCGGGTATTCAGACTTGCTCGCCGGTCGCCGACTGCTCTGCGGTTCCGGCTGCTGGGACCTCATTGACGGGTGGATCCTCGGCCTTGGCTTCAACGGGGGCATCCGTGGTGTCGGCTGGTCATTCAGGACAGATGGACAAACATGGCGGTCAGTTCGCTGTGACTGCTCTCATGGCAACTGTCTGGATGGTGAGCGGGAATACATACCCCGATCGTTGCCGTGTGGCTCGCTCGTTGGCTCGCTCGTTGGCTCCCTCGGAGCAGTGTCTTCAGCGATGGGTCCCAAAGACGACTCTGGCTCAGACTGCTGCACTTTCCCGCTCTCATCCAATGCGGTGTTGGCATCGGACAGGGCACTTTCGACGGTCTTTGTGCTTTCCTGCATGCCTGGGTCTTGATTCCGTTCTCCAGTCTGTGTTTCGCTTGCACCAGTAGACGGCGTGACGACCTGGGTCTCTGATATCTCGACTGACGATTGGACTGCTTGGCTGACACTGCTCAGAGCGTTGGCCTGGTCTTGGCTCGGATCTCCCGCCAGTACTTGCCGAGGCTCCATCACAGTCGATACCGACTCTGCATCCATGGTCGCGGCAGGGTTGCTCTTAGGCTGCTCCTGTTGGGCCGGCGGCTCGGCGTGGTCTTGGTTTTCGGCAGGCGGATTTGGTCGACCCATCGGATCCTGCTGTTCTCCGACAGGACTCGGGCCTGGCGGCACAGGAACAGCCGAGCCATCGGCTTGGGGTGGGCTCACCTCGGAGTGCGGCTCCTTGCCAGCGCTCGAGTCGACTTGGACATCGCTCTGTGGCTGGTCTGATAACCCTGTGACTCCGGGCAGAGACAAGGGCTCGGACTGCTCCGGTCGCTGCTCAGACGCAATTATTGGCGGATCTGCCTCTTGTATCGGAGCCGGTACATGAACAGGCTCCGAGGGCTTGGGGGGCTTGGGGGGCTCGGCAGCCGCGACGACTGTCTGTTGCTTACGAAACTCCATGATCTCCTCGTCGACTTCTTCTTCCGAAGTGCCCTCGTCGCCAAAGTCCTTTGGATGCTTCTGGTGCTCCCGAACAGGGCAGTGCGCTCGCTGGAAGTTACTTTGCTTCCTCGGCGGTGGATAGGCCGGCTCGCTAAGCCGGCTGTAGAAATTACTGTCGATCGGCTTGAAGCGCACGCCGGTCCGGCCCTCGAGGGCTGCCGAGATCCAGCGTCGCCGTTGCTTCTCCATCTCGTCCTTGGGATCTTCGAGGTTGCGTGACGAGTGCAGCTTCTCGCTGGCCAGGCGTGTGAAGAAGCTTGGGGAGGCTGGCGGAGGTGCTCGCCGCTGGAACATCTCGCGCGGAAGCTGGAAGGGCGGCGGCCTCTTGGGCTGTTGCAGTCGGATGAACAGGTCCTGGGACACTGGGCCGAGCTCGGGCTTTTGGTAGATCTCGGGCGGCAGCTCGATCGGGGGCACGGCGCGGGGTACGGCCAAGCGGTCAAACAAGCCCTTGCTGGCGATCTTTCGGCGCCTGTATGGCGGCCGGGTGTGGGTGGTGCTTGGGCGAGACGGATGAGCAGAGGATGTATAGGTGAGCTCGGTCTCGAGTGCCCTGGCCTGGGAATTGTCCTTCAGGATCTTTGGCAGGTTGGAGTAGTCGTACATGGGGCTCTGCATCCAGAAACAATTGCAAGGCGGTGGCCGTTGTGGGAGGCCGCGACAAACACTCAGTAACGGGTTGCTCGAGTAGACCATTGCCCTCCAGACAACCAGGCTCAGGCCATCTCGACAGCAGTGCAACGGTGCAGCATCTAGTGGGGCGAATGTGATGTGCGCTACAGCAACTGCCGCTGAGACATACTCCCGCTGTCTTCTCGTGGACGCGGGCATACTCCTTGAACCCGTACTGCTCCTCAGGCGGGGTGTAGTCGAGAGGAGGCAGACAGAATCGCTCCTGGTCCTTGAGGCTTGGCTTGCAACCTGCCAAACAGACGGCACCATTGGTGTGCTGATCCTGGGCAGTGGTGCCCACACAATGCACTCCCAAAAATGTCCACCAGCGGATGTCTGGGTGTCCAAGGCCAGGCCAGTTTGCGTGGCAAGATGCAGGACCAAGCAAAAAGCGGATTGAAAGCAAGCCTACCCCTCTCGGCCGCGGACTTCCATAGCTTCCGCTGCATATGCCAGTGGAGCTTGCCCGCGGGCATCTTCCTGGCATCGTCGATGTAAAACTTGACCTGGAGGCGGTACTGGCTGCTTCCTTCCTCGGGCCCGCCACATGCGAATTTGGACTTTGGTAAGAGCGACTCGGTCCACAGCTTGGCGACCCGGCGCTCAACCGGGTCATCTGCGGTCCGCGCATACATCTTTGAGGGCGATCGGTGTTGCTGCTGACTGGCCAGGTGCTCAGCGGCGGCGTGCGGCCTGGTCTCGGATGAAGAGTGATGGCGGAAGCTGGCCAAGGCGACAGAGAATGCGATCTGATGCAGACGAGGGGGCGGCTCCAGAAGCGGCGGCTGCGGACAGGACTTCTGCGAGGGTTGGCAAGCAGCAGCAGCAGCAGCAGCGAGAAATGCAATCCATAGCCGGACCCTGCGCCACTCTTCGACATATGTGACCGCTGCTCAGGGTCGACGTAACAGCGGGCGACGTCGGCCCCCCTGGCGGAGTGCTGCCCAATCACGGCGCAGCTACCCCTGAGACATCACAGTTGCATCGCTGCATTTGCACATCACAGCTGCATCCGCACAACATCGCTGCACTCCCGCTGCGGCGCCCTCTCGCACATCTGCTCTTGGGCTGTGCTTGCACTCTTACTCTGCGCTCTTGGGTGGCAGTGCCACCGCTGCACCCGGCCCCGCCGCAAACACCAGTCTGCATCTCATCCAGAGTCTCTGTCATCCTCCCACCCCGCAGATCGCAGGAGCTTCCTCTTGTGTTTCTCGTCCGCTCAAGATCCACCACCACCCCAGCTGCGACCCTACATCAACACTATCGAGACGCGCACGATCGCCGCTGCCATGGACCAGCGCCGCAAATCCAACTACGAGTCCTTCCTCGAGATCATGAACCGGTTCCCGTCGCCGCCAACGTCCGAGCCTCCTCCTCTGGCCGGCCACCGGACCCGATTCTCTCTTCCGATCCAGTCCGCCCGCGCGCTCCCTCGATTCAATCCGCGGAGGAGCTTGCAGGCCCTCATCCAGCCCAGTGCCAGCGAAGCAGCCGGCCCCTCGTCGCCATCGGGCGAGCGTCCAAAACGAACAGGAATCCGACTGGCCCTGGTAACTTCGAGACTCTCGCCGAGAAGATCGTTGCCTTCACTGCTCGGGCCGCTGTCCGAGAACACACCGACGGATTCTTTCGCGAGAGACAAGCTGGATCTCGGCAGGAGGTAGGGATGGGCCTGTCCGCTCTCGATCGCGATGATGGTAATGACATCCAAATCCAACGACGGCAGCACAATCCGATGATAGCAGCACAATCCAATGATCATCCCTGACAGTCACAACTTTCACTGTATCTAGATACTGCACCGAATCGCTCGCAACCGAGGAGTTGGACACTCTATGGGGCTATTTGTTTTCTCTCTCTGGGCCTGAACTTGTCAGGTTCCAGCAACTGGTTCAGGCAGAAGTTGCAGGTAATGAGGTTGGTGGCGCAACGAGGCGACGCAACGAGGCGACGCAATGGCTCTGGCTGCCCGGCGTCGAAGCACCGGTACCAAGCGAGGTATTCAAACCGAGCGGCACGTACATCCACAGGGACACCGCGATGGCAATCGGAGCAGTCCGGCCTGATCGAGGTATCTGCCTTGGGGGTCGGATTCTGCGGAGGTATTCGAGCCGTGTGCTTCCTCCAGCTCGACACTGCGCCTGGGACCTGTCTTTTGCTGTTCGTTACTTGACATTGTCTCGGCAGTGCAACAGATACCGGATCGACTTTCGCCTGCCGCAGAAAACAGTTGCAACTGGCATCTTGCTGATTGACTCGGTCGAGATTGCTCTCAAGGGTTAGTATAAGGGGTTCGGCTGCTGGACGGGATTATCTTTGGGTCCGGCTCATGCCCGAGACGCTTGAAGCTGTCAGAAACGAAGCAAGTGCAGCAATCGCCAGGAACGAACGGGTCAGCTCGAAGACCTGGCACTAAGCATCAGGAATAGCATGCCATTGCTACCTGATCGGCTGCTTGATCAAACCCCGCGGTGATGAGATGGCTAACCAAGAATGTACCCTTGAACGATGTTGGCCGTGTTCACAGGCGGAGGACAGTGTCGCTACGAGCTTGTGAGTCCACCAAGTAACCCAGACTATCTGCTCAACGTCTCTCCGACATCGGGAAAGCTCAAGGCAAGTCGCGGGGGGGGGGATGAAACAGCACCGTCATATCACCGAGCGTGGTCAGCAGGCTACGAGGGCCATTGGTCTGATTACTCACACATCTGCGATTGCAGGCTTTGAAAGGGTCCGAGCTCATCACCTTCAAGGTGCTCTGCCATGCTCCTTGCAAGGTGCGCCAAGTCGTCACACTGCGTGTTGAAGGTGGGCGACCGATCGCAGACGACGTCTGAATGTGATAATTGGGTTGGGCAACAGAATGAGGGCGACAGGGACAAGCGAACTAACCCAATGGTGCTGCTGCTCCCTGGGGTTGCAGGTGGTCCAAGCCATTGGTTTCTCGTTGGTCTGGAAGCCGAAGGCGAGACCCGGCCCCCATCGGCACTACCCGAGGAGACTTCTGGGCTGATCAACGAGCCGCGGCAGCTGTCGCTGAGCTTTGATGTGTTCCGAGATCCCTCGCGGCTGGTCCGCAGCTGTGTCTTTGTCGGTCATCCGCATGAGTATGTTTTACCAGGCCGAGCAGCTGTATTCTGGACCGTGGTGCTGCCTTACTGATGGCTGGGGTGTACGAAGAACTCTGAGCACAGCGATCCTCTGGGCACTAATCCGAGATGCTGGCTGCCATTTCAAACACCTTGATAGGATTCCTGGGGAGCTCGCTGTCCTGAGCAAGACGCTCACACGAGAGCCGTCATATCTGAGAGCCGAGGGACTATTCTACGACAATGGCGACGTGACTGAGGTGCGGCGGCTCCTGGAAGGCAAGGGGACATACAGAAGCCACGACTGCTTTGCAACGGCGACGGCCATCAAGGTAAGTGTGCGGCTCGCCACTACAGCGCCAATGCTGTACCAATGCTGTGCGATGCTGTCGGCGATGTGGATGACACGGAAACGCACAGAGATCTAATTAGGGGCGTGGGGCATCAGCGAATGCTTCAAGTCCATCCGCTTCTGCAGCCCCTGGCGTCGGAAGTCGTAGCGGGGTGCCAGGGCGAAGGAGACGTCATGTCGGTTCTGTCACTTCTGCCGCCAAGGTACCAGGACTGGCTCCTGTGGGTGGTTGATTTGATGATCGCAGTTGGCGATGCCCGGGCCGGGCAGTCAGGAATCTCCTCGGTCGCAGCATACAAGGGCGTCGGTAAGTGCGGATAGGTTCTGGCTGCAGTCCAAAGGTCTGTCGTTGCGCAACACAGTACCGGAGTCCGTCTCACCAGGCTCTGGTTTGTCATTTGCTCCCCCCTGGATGTACATGTCCCCACTCGATAGCCGCTGCGATGATTCCGAGCCTGTGCAAGCCGGGTGGGCCTCCGCGGCAAGACACTCAACATATCGCTGTCGTCCAGAGGGCGGCCGAGTTTCTGTACCTGGCGATGATTGTGCGGGCCCGGCAGACAGAGCCCCGACGGCTGTGTCTGGATGCGTAGATATTAGCGATGATGCGGGTGTTGTTACCAGCATCTGCAAATGCGCCGCCAGCACTATGGCATCCAACACGACCTTGATGTCTACATCGCTGCTGCCCGTCCACCAACACCTTCGCCAACACCTTCGCCAACTCCTTCGCCGATCACACGACACCGCGCTCGATCCAACGCCCCTTTGTTGGCTGACCCCCAAGCTGGATTGCTTGGGATGCATGCGGCGGCCCCATTGTGCTGTTGTCCTTCTGCGGCCCTGCGTTTGATCTGTCCTGCTTCTCGATCTGGCTCCGGCCATCCCGATTTCGCCCCCCCCCGTCCTCCTCCATCTCGGTCCTGCCCTGGTCTCCTCCAGCGTGTACGGACTTGGTCTGCCTCGTTTGTACAGGTCCGCTCGTGCCCCACGCATCGCCCTGCTTGGCGGTCCTTGCTCGTTCCCTTCCCTTTCCCAGCCACCCGCATCGCCGTCCTCCCATCGCCCCTCGACACCCTCGACACCCTCGGCGCAAGCCATCTTCCTGCTCGTCGTCTTCGTCCTCTCGCCGCTGCCCTATCGTTTCTCTTCCCGCTTCATCTCCCATCGATCGTGTCTCTCCCATGGCCCGGCTGTCTGCAACCGGCTGGGTAGCGCTGCTCCTCGTCGCCGCACTGGTCGAGGGCAAGCCTTTCCTCAACAAAAGTAGGTCCAACTCGCTCTGCTATCTGGGCTTGGATCGTCGCTGGCTCTACAGTCTCGGACTCTTGTGCAGCTGTTGAGGTCTTGTTGATACCAGCACCAGGGCCACGGCTGCCAATTACCTGTATTGCCATCACCCCAAGCGCTGAGCTACATCGCCGGCACTGACCTTGGCTCTATCTCGCTTCGTCCTTCCTTCTGTCGACCTATCCCTGCGCCGACGCCGCCTCTTCCCAAACAGTCAACGACTTTGATCTCAGCGGCAATATCTGTCCCAACATCGTCCAGCAGAATGTCCCATGCCCCAATCTGTGTGTCGCTGACATCAAGCTTTGCCCGTCGTCCTTCCGCCCTTCCTGTCCCAACGGCCAGAGCTACTGCCCCGACGGCACTTGCCAGTCGTCCTGTGCGAATGTACAGTCGACCTGCTCGTGCTCCTACGGCTACAGTGGCATCGGCAACTCGTCCATCAGCAGCGGCAGCTTCCCCTCCAGCCAGCTCACTCTGTACCCCTGCCAGCCCATCCGGATCAATGTCACCGAGCCCAAGCAGGGCCCCACCTCGTCCCAGACGGTGCTGGCGGCATTCTGCTACTCGGCTCTGGGACTGTCGGCCAGTCCCACGTTCAACGACCCGTTCTTCCAAGTGTGCCTTCCTCGCCTGCAGCCCGGCACCTTTTCGGTCTTCTCGCCCGATTTTGCCAGCTTCTACATCGTCCTTGGTGTCGAGGTCATGATCCTCGCTATCCATGGCTGCTTCAAGTTCTACGACAGCACGGTAAGGGCACCTGTCTCTGCCGGCCCAGCCACTCTGTCGGCTCCCAGCCAGCCTGGCCGGTTCTGTGCTCCAGCTTGTTTGTCCCGCTGCATGCTCCGTTGTCTGGTGGCGAAAGGACAGGGTTCCGAGACCACACAGCCCAGCCCCCTGACCCACGCTGCCAAAGTCTTTCTTGCGAGGCCGTACTGCCGAGCCTGCGACACCACGGCCATGGGCGACAAGGCTGTGCTGCAGCAATCATCCTGCCCCACTGGCGCAAGACTAATTCCTCCCCTCCTCGTTGGACTTGCAGAGATATCGTGACATCCCGCCCACGACAAAGTCGTCCTTTTCCTCCGAAAAGACCTTCTTCACCATCACCGACGAAAACAACGTCGAGCTCCAGGATCTCTGTGCCCCCGATTCCTCTGCATCGCTCCGCTTCCTCGGCTTCAAAACCGACTGGATCGGTTCCATCGTGCGCTACAGCGTGCTGCTGACGAGCGTGACTCTGATGGCCCTGCTGGGTCTGCTGATCGGCGACTACTACGGCGTCTTTGCCCAGTTCACCTACAAGGAGGAAACCATGATCTTTGTGAACCACGACAACCTGAGCCAGGTCTTCATCCTCATTTGGCACATTTGCATGATCTGGTTCTTCTCCATCCGAGCCACCCAAAACAAAACCGGCACGTACTTTGGCCGCCGCTGTTCGCTGCGACAGGCCACAATCGTCCAGGTCGAGAAGAAGGTCGAGAGAGCCGTCTACCTCACCTCGATGGGTCCCCTGGTCAACCGCTGGCAGAAGATGGAGCGCCGGTTCAAAAAGTTCCTCAGGTCAGCTGCCTGGCGGAGTGCCGTGCTGGGTCGCAATAGTGCCCATCACTGCCACAATTGGCTGTGTTGTGCCTAAGCCCCTCGGCTTGATCCAAACCATGCATCCGCATTGTCTTACCCATGGGTGCCGCAACCGCCCTACAGGCTCGACCGCTCTGTCTACGTCGTACCGGTCAAGCACACCCCCAACGGAATCAAGTACATCGAGATCGAGTGCATCCGATACGTCTTTGACGAGCGTGCCGAGACCTTTGAACAGCACCAGCCGCCCATCGCCTTGACCAACTCGGATCTGCATGCCTCGCTCGAAGGGCTTGCCGAGGGCGAGGCCATGAACCGCGCCAACCTGATGGGCCCCAACGCCGTCGAGTTCCGAGGAGACACTCTCTTCACGGCCGTCAAGAATGAGTGCGTCTCGGTCTGCTTGCATTGCTGATGCACTAGCGCAGGCCCTTGTGGATCCGGCTTCGTTGGCACGGTGCGCTGACTTGTACTGGCTTCTCTGTCCGCTCCCTGGCCTCCATACAGATTCACGGGATACTTTTACATCTACCAGTTCCTCACCCTCTCGATCTGGTACTACTACGCGTACTACCAAATGGGCCTGGTCCTGACGATCGTCATCGTGGCATCGGGTCTGGTCAAGGTTATGGTTGGGCTCCGTGCCCAAAAGCGCGTGCTCGAGATGGTGACGTTCTCCAACATGTGCAAGGTTAAGCGAGGCGGCCGCTGGGAGACCGTCAACTCGATCGAGCTGGTCCCTGGAGACGTTGTTGCTGTTGAATCGAGCGAGCATGTCTTGAGTGTCGACTGTGTCCTTGTTGACGGCGGTGCCGTTGCCGACGAAAGTTCCTTGACAGGTGAGTCCATGCACTGGGGACCGCGTCGATTGAATGCGCCCAGAGCGGCTTCAGTTGAGCGTGCACCAAGCTGCATTAGTCGCGCCCGCAGTTTCTGGCCCTGCGGGCCATGCCACACTGCTTCCTGACAGTGCGTACTTCAATTCCTGCCCTTAGGCGAGGCCCTCCCCGTGGCAAAGTTCCCCATCAAGAACGATGCCAAGACCTTCTCGGTCTCGGAGCCTCCCAAGGCCAACACCCTCTACGCCGGATGCCACATTCTCCAGACCCAGCCCGACACCGAAAACTCGCCCACGATGGCGGTTGTGCTGGCCACCGGCCCGAACACTTGCAAGGGCCGCCTCGTGCGCGACATCCTCTACCCCACCGCCATCTCCTTCACCTTTACGGAGCACCTCAAGATGGTCATCCCCGTCCTGATCATCTGGGGCTTTGTCATGCTCATTATCGGCGTCAAGTTCATGGACGTCGAGGGCGTCGACTCGTGGTTTTACGGCATGTTTACCATCTCGCAAGTGTTGTCGCCGCTGCTGCCCGCAGTTCTCGTCATTGGCCAGAGTGTGGCGGCCGAGCGTTTGGCCAAGAAGGGCATCATGTGTGTTGATCTGGCCCGCATCACCCTGGCCGGCAAGACCAAGATCTTTTGCTTCGACAAGACCGGCACCCTCACCAAGGAGGGTCTCCAGTTCCGTGCCATCCAGCCTGTCGATCGTGACGGCTACACCGGACCCGTGTTTGCCCCGGCGCTCTTCCAGTGGACAAAGTTCCCCCGTGCGATCCAGCTCGCGATGCTGACCTGCCATTCGATCACCTCGGTCAACGACGAGTTTGTCGGCAACTTTGTCGACGTCGAGATGTTCAAGTTCACCAACGCCACCCTGGGTTCTGGAGAGGCTGGCCATTCGTCCACGATTTACCCACCCAACGACCGACCGCTGCATATCGTCAAACGCTTCGAGTTCATCCATGCCCACGGCTACATGACGTCGGTTATCCGCGACGACGACGGCCACCTGTATGTGCAAATGAAAGGTACGATGATCTTGCCTCTGGCTGCGGTCGCCGCCAATGACTTCATTACTGCGTGATCCACGACCCAGTACGGCACAGGGCTAACGAAATGGCGGTGGTGGCGACGGCTCTACAGGCTCTCCCGAGAAGATCCGTGAGCTGGTTGATCCTGCAAGCATCCCCAACAACTTTGAGAGCGTGCTGACAGAGCACACCGCCTCTGGCTGCTACGTACTCGGCTTTGCCGTCCGCCAGCTGCCTCCCAACCTGTCCGCTGCCGATATTCAGTCCTGGGACCGCGACCGCATCGAGCAGGGCGCCGAGTTTGCCGGCTTGATTGTGTTCCGAAACGAGCTCAAGGAGGATACCGTTGCGGCCCTGCGCCACCTGCGCGACGGCGGCTGCCGCACGGTCATGATCACGGGCGACAACCTGCTCACGGGCGTGCATGTGGCCAAGCAGTGCGAGATGATTCCGCTCCGTGGAGCCATGGGCACGCCAGAGCAAGGAAAGCCGGTTGTGGTGCTGTATGCCGATGTGAACGCCAGCGGACAGATTGTCTGGAAGAACCACGACGACGATTCGGCCGTGGGTCTGGCCACGGTCATGAACCTGGTTGAGCTGAGCCACACCGGAGCCGGCAACCCCGTGGAGCTCGCTGTGACAGGCAAGGCCTTCAACCTGCTGATTGCCGATGGTCTGATGCGCAAGCTCCTGCTTGGTAAGTGCCTGCTCTGACCGCCTGCAGTGTTGGCTCGCGGGACGCGGCGACATGGGCGACTTTCAAGCCGGAGACGGTGTCTGTGGAAGCGCGATATACCGAACTGGCGCTCGTGTTTGAAGCCCAGCCCATTGTTTGCGACGAGAGCATACATCGGATCAACGCAGGGGTGTGGATGGATGCGGGCTTGTCGCTGACAATGTTGCCATCTTCAGACATCCGCGTCTTTGCCAGAATGTCCCCTGAGGACAAGATTCAGTGCGTACGCCTCCACATGCAGCACGCGGTCACAGCCATGTGCGGCGACGGCGGAAACGACGCCGGTGCCCTCAAGGCCGCTCACGCCGGCATTGCTCTGAGCGAGGCCGAATCCTCTGTGGTCTCGCACTTCAGCAGCAGGGACCGCTCCATCAACGCATGTGTGGAGATGATCAAGGAGGGCCGCTGCTCGCTGGATGTCTCCTTTGCAAACTACAAGTACCTGATCATGTACGGCGAAGTCTTGGCCTTCTCGGGCCTCGTGCAAGCCTACTTCACCGTCAGTCTGAACCAGTGGACGTGGATCCTTATCGACGGAAGCACCATCCCCATCAGCTGGGCGCTGACGATGGCCAAACCGGCCCCAACGCTTTCCGAGAGCCGCCCTACGGCCCGACTGATCGGTGAGTCCATGTGCTGCATCTGAGAGCGGCATCCTCCGTGCACCCATATATCATTCATGTATCCGCGCATCCCTGTATCATCAATGAACTCATCCATCATCGCGGGCTGCTGCTTGCCGCACCGAGACACGGCTAACCCGGCGCTGCTCCCACGCGATAGGCGTCGAGACCATTACATCAGTCGTCGGTCAAATCTTCATCGACCTGGTCTTCCTGGTCGGTGCGGTTGTGATGCTCTTCCGCCAGCCGTGGTTCGTCTGCCACGAGTTCAATGGAGCCAACGCCGATGTCCGTCGGTGGTGGGAGCTCGGCGACAACTTTGAGGCCGAGGTCATCGGCATCCTCTCGATCTTCCAGATCTTCCACGCCGCCGCCGCCTTCAACCTGGGCTCGCGCTACCGCTCAGGCTTCCTGAAGAACTACATCTTCATCGGCGTCTACGTGATCCTTGCGGCGCTGCTGTCGTTCCTGACCCTGGGCAACCCCAATCTGTTTGGATGCATCTTCCACATCAACTGCGGCACGCCCGAAGCCCTGCAGTCGCTCGGATACTCGTCGTTCTGGGGGGCGCCCTCCGAGTACTATTCCAACGACGGCCACAACGTCATGCCCATGGATTTCCGCTGGAAGTTCTGGGCGCTGTGCATGGGCAACCTCATTGCCCTGCTCCTGTTTGAGGGTCTGGTGGTGCTCGGTCCGATCCGCAACTGGGCCAAGCAGCGCTGGCCCCTCAACCGGGAGAGCTATCGTCTCTGAACGGCCCGGTGCCAGTGGAGGCACACCCGGCACCTCCCACGAGTCTTTTCTTTGATTTCGTCTTTGTTGTTTCCGCTGTTTGTTCCTTCGATGTTCTCTTTGTTGTTTCTTCCGTTATTGTCCAACTTTTGTATATGAGCGGGTTGCCGTGGCCGCTGGGCACTTGCTCTGGCAGAGCATGCCCTTCCAGCCACAGCAGCGTCGCAGTTTCATCCCATGTGCGGGACACCCGGCCCGGATCAATACACCAGCCTCGAGCCATCACCGCTGTGGTGCAGCGAGATTAACACAGGAAAAAACCGGTGCAGTGTCGTCGCTGAGAGCCTGCGTCCAACAGGCCATCAGCAACAACGAACGATCGCTTCGGCAGTCGGGATTTTTGCAGTGCCAGGCAGAGTGAGGATTCTCTTGGACAAACTCGTCGCAGTTGGGTCGGACCACTCGATCATATACTATCATCCACTCGATCATATACTATCATCCACTCGATCATATACTATCATCCACTCAATCATATGCTATCATCCACTCGATCATATGCTATCATCCACTCGATCATATACTATCATCCACTCGGCCAGCAGCGATCAAGTGGGTCGCATTTCAATGACAGAGTCCATCCGCGTGAAGCAACGGTTTCAAAATCGACACGCCAGAGCCGCCCCGTGGCATTGCAGATTGACCCCGATCAAGTCTCCTCATGCCCATGCCCATGCTCGCGGCCGACGTCCTGGACAGTCGCCTCGATACGGACGAGCGGGTCCGTCGGCTCGAAGATCTGTGCAAACAGATCCAGGCCCTCACCGGCGGATCGGCCGAGCTGCCACTCTGCATCCAAGCTGCATCCGATATCCTGCGACGGACGCTGAACCCTCTCTCCGACACACACTCCAAGCTTGTGCTTGCATCGTTTGATCTGCTCGATGCGCTGGCTCAGCTGCAAAGGACCTGCAACAAGCCGATTGGGTTTGAGCTGACATGTAGGCCTCCCTCTGGTTCCGTGGCTCATGCATTGTCTCGGCTCGGAAACCTTTGCATCGTCCCGATCATGTCCGCACTTTCTCCTGACAGCGCATCCTTTCTGCCATGCTCCGGCTTGCCATCCCGGCTCACCTGCAGCAATCGATCTGATTTCACTCTACGATCATCAAAGCTGGAAGGTCCGAGAGAGAATCGTCGTCTTTCTTCAGCAGCAGATCGAGGCACTGTCGCCAACACAGGACGAGTTGCTCAATCCCTACAAGCTCGTTGTGCTCATGGCCGTGGCCGACGACGTCCCCCAGATCAGCCGAGCCGCTCAGACCACTGCTGCCAAGCTGCATTCACTGGGGACGGACTGGATTTTGTTCTACCAGAAGGTGGGGAATTATGCGAGCCAAGGCCATTGGCAGAAATGAATGCAGGAATTGGTGGTCGAATCAATCTCAGGACCCCGAGTCGGGAGCCTCCACACTGATCTAGGTCTGGATTATGGCCATTTGCAGATCACCACTCTGGTTCGAGCACATCTGTCGAACGACACAGCTGCGGAAAATGCATCGCCCCAGCCAGAGCAACTTGTGGCCAAGAGTCTCAGGGCATTGCTTGGGTATCTGTCGATATCGCCGCTGTCGGCCCAGATCCTGTGCGAGGTTCTTGACCTCCTCACGCCGATATACGCCGAGGACCAGCGAAGTGATATGGACCAGGCCTGCATGACCGATTGCAAGCGAACGGCAGCCTCGATCATCAAGCATCTGGCCCGCCGCATGGCCGCGCATCCAGACAACGATGTCTCCGAGTCAATCGCTGCCCAAGCGTTCGCCGGTCTGCTGGGCCACACGTTCGCCGACTGTCGAATCGCATCGCTTGCGCTCTGCCAGATATTCCTGGATGAGTACTATGCGCCATCAACCGACCAAGTATCATTCACAGGCGAGGTGCTGACCGGCAGCGATTCCGACTTGGGCTCAAGTGGGGCGACAGCACAGCCAGTCGAGCTGGTGACCTGCTGGACAAGTCTGCTGGTAGTTCCCGTCGAGTTTGGAGGGGATGTCGAAGAAGGTGAGCGTCTTTGCCGGTGGAGATCAGTAGTGCCCATGTAGACCGGGGTCGCTTATAACTCTGGCGCCATGCTTGCAGCCCCAGACGATCGGACTCTGCGATGTCGAGCCGCATTCAAGGAGCACGCAAGCGATATTCTCAAAATGCTTGCGATGTGGATCTCTCGGGCCTCGGCTGTCAGCGCCCGCAAGCACGAGTTCGAGGTGCTGACAGTCATCTCGAGCTTCCTGGGCGACCGTTCTGGGAGATGGACATCGGATCTTTCTCGCACCACGGTCGAAGGTACGTGTGGGTGTTGGGCACTCCAACTCCAGTGAGATTGAGAATGGCCATTCGTATGGCCATTGTAGGTAGTACTTTAGTCACCATATACATGGCTCTCCTCTTTTGATACGTCCGCGATCGTTTGCTCCCATAAACCCTGCAAACCAGCGATTTTGAAAGCGCTTTCGGGGGACTCGGCTGACGAGATCGTCAAACGCAACTTTGGCAAGACGCTGCGACTGCTGCAGCCACACTTTGCGAAATCATCGCGTATCCAGCCAGCCAACCTCGAGGCGCAACTTGCCAGACGACAGCCTGTCGAGATCCAGAAGAGTCTTTTGGCGAATACCAGTGTCGAGGATGGGTACTATACTCTTCAGGACTGGAAGATGAAGAGAGTTGACGCAGTCGAGATCTTGGCGTGGCAAGCTCAGTTCTTGGAGGTAGGTCGTCCGGGATATGGGGCAGAGGGGTATGTGGCAGGAGGATATCCACCCAAACGCAAGCGCCAGCTATCAAGCCAATCGAGCTATCCAGCCAGCAGCTAACAAGTATCAACCGGTTCTTTGATCAGCAAACCGAGTGCGACGAGCACCTCCATGAGCTTGTGCCTATTACGCTAACGCTGATGGATGACCACCAAGTGCGCTACAAGCTCGAAGGCACTCGCATTCTGAGGCGCGTCCTGCAACATGTGTCTCCAGAGCGATTCCGACGCATGGGCATCGGCTCAGTATTCTCAGAGGCAAGAACTGCATCCATATGCTGCGCAGCGCCCAAGTTCTGAAACGGCGATGGCACTGGTTCGCAATGTGTGTGCTTGGCGTCAGTGGGTTTAATTGAACTGCTCACCGATGGCGTCCCATTCAGACCCTTCATCTCGGCTGGAACTACTTTAACGAACACGATCTCATGAATGAGTCGCTGTGGACAAGCTACGAGCTATCAAGCGTGATGTTTGATGCTGGATCGATGGAGCAGTATGAGAGTCTGGAACGCTTGCTGAAAGACGGGATCATGACAGGGCTATCCATGTCGGCTGGAGGGAAGGTTGCCGACATTCAGGTACGTTCATGTTGTCGAATTCAAAAATCTTTGATCGCCAGATGTCCGAGTTGATCCCCGTCTCTCTCGCTCTCCCGCCTCAGATGTACCTGCGGATCCTGCAAAAGGTTCTTTGGACACTGGGAGTTACCGGCATTCGGTTCATGAAGCCAACTCTGGGATATTGCTGTGATCTGCTCAAGACCCATCGCTTCGACTTGCAAACACAGCTGGTGGCGAGCGAAACGATCGTCATCGTGATCCGGCTGTACTGGATGAGGTGCGTGGATGGAAGCAGTCTCAGATCGATGGCCGACCGATTATTGCTAGTGACTCAAGCATATTCCACTTGACAGGGTCAAGGACTATCGCGGCATGATCTATGCCAGCGTCGCCGAGAACTGGAGACAGCTGGAGGTGGACCAGCACAACTCGCTCCTCCGAGCAGCACCTGAAGGTACTGTTGCTCGTCGTAACATGGCGGCTGGACTGGATTGGGCATCCGCAGGTTCTGCTCGTTCGCTGGTACTGGCTCGAGTGCAGCAAGACTGACCAATTGTGTCTGTGACTGTCTCCTCAAGTGCGTGAAGCACTGCAGGCGAAACTGAGGCGTATTCTTGCCCTTCTCAAGGACTGTCTTGGCGACGTCACAAAGGTACGATCCTCGATCCGCCTACAAGCAGGGCACTGGTGGTTGCTGCATTGAGATGATCGGCGCACATGAATCTCGCCTTTGCGTCTCTGACAACGTCTCACATCCATTTGGAACCACATCGATGTGAATCAGCCCGATTTCCTCGCACTCCTGGCGCTGGATCAGAAGATGTTTGGCCAGCTTTTATATGGCCTGTAGGGATTGGTCTCTGTCGCAAACAAGACTGGACCAGAAGATACAGATCAGGGTGCGACTTGTTTTGATCAAATAAAGTAAATACAAGCAACTGCTCGACGCAGACTTGGTCGCCACTGCGCTGCCGCATCTTCTGCCGAGCTCATGACAGGGGCTATGTCATCGCTGAAACCAACGTTCATCAAATAGGAGACCTCGGGGATTGCTCCAGTGTGTCTACTGGCCACGTCGCCCGTCAAAGTACGCCTTGGCAAGGGTCTCGGCGACGATCATTGGAAAGACAATCGAGGCATCAGCATAGACCTTGACGGGCTTGGCCGTCAGGCGGATCTTGCCCCACGAAACCGCCTCGTCAGGGCGGGCGCCACTGTCGCTGCCGTCAAACTCCTGGCCCGTGTTGATGTAAACGGCATAGTCGGCACCGTTGCGCTAAAGATGAAAGCCGGTTCAACCGGGCAGCGATGCCAGAACGAGCCGTTAGCTGATACTGAGCGGCGTGTCCGATGACTCAGAAGCGATACAGGCCGCGACCGTTGTTCGGACTTTGGGCTGCTCTATTGAAGCGCCTTGCTCCTCGCGAGCCATGCTTACCATCAGATTGGCATTGCAAATGTGATGCTTGATCACGCCACCGCCAAGAATGATGATGCCTGTCTTTTTGGCATACACGGCTTCGCTGTTGATGGCGCGGATGTCGGCCGCAATGTCGATGATCAAGCCGGGATTGCGGAACGAGTGAAAGTAGATCATGTCTCCGAGCGATCCATCGGTCAAGGCTGGGCAATAGACCGGAATGTTGTTCTAGTCGAGATGATATGGACAGGCGTACACGGAACAGAGTGTCAGCGAGCGCAGTGTCGCTGTGGAGGTCGCTGGGAGAAGCAAAAGCTGCAGCGATTCAAGTGTTGCCTCGACAATTGCCAGTCAAACGCCAGTTACATGCGCAACAAGCAACGCCCACCTTCCATGCCCAGTAATAGATGCTCTCTGGGTTGTTGATGCGCTCGCCCAGACGATGGATGATTTTGGAAGGAGTCCAAATAACGCCCTGTTTCAGAGAGCCGCAAAACAGAGAGTCAGCAACCAGTCGCGGTGGTAGCATCAGCTCACATCCGAATGGGGTGCTGGCACACCGTCCACATCGGATTGGATGATGACGACAGAATAGATCCGATACCTTGTCTTTCTGCTCGGCGAGCAGCTCATCGAGAATGGGCATGACCCAGTCCTCAAATAAGCAGTAGTTGTCATTTGGCACCAGCAGGTTGCCGATGCGATTCAGTCCCTTTTTCCGCAGCTCTGCGCCGGAGAGGCTGAAGGAGCCGGCATAAGTAGGAGCAAGACACTTGATGAAATCCTCCTCAATGCCACCAGCGGAGGCAACAATGCAGTCGACCTAGATTGCAGAGTGAGACATCGATCGTCGTGAGTCCCAGAGTCGAGAGCAGGAACGTCCGTCGGGAGATCCAATGGTTTATTTGAGAGGGTGGGCAAGGGGACAGCCTGGGTGAGCCGGGTGTCTCGAGACACATTGTTCATGATGTTGCTTGCAGCCAGGCAATCGGGCCGCTTCTTGTGCTCGGTACTCACCAACTTGTGCTCAGCCAGGAACCGGAAAACCTCCCGCAGGCCCGATGAAACCATGTTGGAAGTGTATCCCAGGAAAATCTTGCATTTGACCTGCTCGCGGTACTTGGGGTCCTTGTCGGATTCGTCGTCATCGGGCAGAACGGGCTCGTCGGCAAGCCTCCAGTTGATCTACACCGACGAAAGAGGACACCGTTAGAGAATGCCACGGCGAAGCGCGAGTGCTTGCTGGCAACTGATGCTTACCATCCGGTTGATTTCGGCAATGGCCTCGCCCACATGGGTGGCCTGGAAGCCCGAGAACAGCAACGAGTTGACAATCTCCTGGTGATTGATTCCTTTGTTGAAGTCGTATCCCTGGATCTTTGTGGCGGTTTCGGGCATCTTGACGGAGTGCACCAAGACGGCCTCAAGGGCAGTGCTTGGTGTGGCATTGGTGGGGTTCGATGTGGGTTCGGAGCTCATGTTGCCTTCGTGGTACGGCTGATATGAGGGGGCGGAGAGGTGCTCAAATCGAGTGCGTGCGTATCCGTGCGAGCGAATGCCGGTGCCGGTCGAAGGGGTCGTTCTCGAGCGAATTCGCGCAAGTGGGTGCGTCTGGGGCGGCCAACAGATGCGGGTTTTGCAGACTCGGAAGGCCGGTGCGCAATCAGGACAGGCAGATGGCAGCAACACCCAGGAGCGGAGGCAGCCCAGCCGCCCAAGAAGCCGGGCCGGATGGACGTGCTGCCGAAAAAAAGGACGCGCAGCAACCGTGCGCAGCGGGCGGAGATCGAAAGCCATGTGCGCAGCCGTTGACGACGAAAAAACACGCCCTCCGCCGATTGGCCAGGATTGGTCCCAGCAGAAGCAGCGGCGGCAGCGTGCTCCCTTCGTTGCAGGGCAGACCCCTCCCCTCAGACACCACCGCCGGCCGCCCAAACGGCTTCATGCTCCATCTCACCCCACGCCCGCTCGGTCGACTCGGTTTGCCCACTCTCGCCCGGATACCCCCCTGGAGCAGCAGCATTCCCGGCATGGCAAACAGGCGATCCGTGCCCATCGTGGTGTCCAAGCGTGCCCTCGTCGAGAGCCAGGAAGCCGCAAACAAGAGACTCAGGCTCGCCAATTCGCCCAGCGCCTATCTTGTCGAGGACCAAGTCGGCATCACCCAGTTCCTGGACCCTGACCGCCCGTCATGGTCGGGCATCATCAAGCAATGGTATGAGGCGCTCGCGCACTGCCGTCAGCGCAATGCCACCTGTGCTTCCTGGCTTTTGGGACCGCGGCCCTGGCGCTCACTTCAACCCTTCCCTGGCTTCGTCGACGGATTAGGACAAAGGATTTCTACGTTTTTGAGGTCGACAAGTCTGGCGAGATTGTGCGGTATACCGGGCAGTCTGCCTTGGTGACTGGTACCGATGGCGAGCAGGTCGCCGTTGCCGAAGATCCGCTTCAACATCTCTCGCCCAAGGAGAAGGGATTTGTCTTGCTTGAGGAACTGCTTGCAGATGACAAAGTGGCGTTCCGCGACTTGCAGGGTCTGGTTGCCCAAGGCGGGCCCAACGAAGACGGCATCGAAATGGTCATCACCAAGGTAGCCTCTCTCGCAGGCCGGAGATCTGTCGCACCAGCAGAGTCGAGCTCCCTCTGACTCTGTATCTTCTCCCCGACTCTACTTCTGGCCCGATATCACCGCCGATCGGATCGCGGCTGTGAATCCGTTCTCGAACTCGCTCCTGCTCCTGCTCTGCTCCGGGGCCTGGTGCGGGGGGGGGGCGGTCGGACAGCCGATCCTTGAGAAGGAGCACCGCGCCAACATCCATCGGACCACACTCGAGTATTTTGGCGAGCTGATCCACACCGAGACGACTGGCGATGCCAAGAATCAGATCATGTTCCGATACGCAACGGACGAAGACAAGACCAATCGCCTCAACAGTGCGTTTCTGCATCGATCTTGAAGCCAATGGCAACAGTCGCGACAGTGGCTGATGAGACTGGGGGAATACAGCCATCCGAACCGCATCGCAGCCACAGCCGGCGCTTTGGACTCGCATCTGTCCTGCCTGCCAGCGGCTCTGTTCTCATATCAGTCGTTTTGTCTCCTGTGGTCCGTCTCTCTGCCAGTGAACTCGAAGCGACCCAAGCGCAAGGCCAACCGGAGACTCAACAACAGCATCGACTGGGACAGCATTGGCCACTACTGCCAGTTTACGCTGCTCAAGGAAAATAAGGACACTATGGATGCGCTCTCGCTGATCTCCAAACTTGCAGAGTAAGCACGTTGGTGTCACCAGTGGCTTACCGCCACCAGCACAGACACCAACTCCCCTCGGTACCATGATCATCTGTAACCAATATCGTCGCCTGCACACAGGGTCGAGAGCAAAGCGTTTTCGTTTGCAGGCACCAAAGACAGACGAGCTGTTACCACCCAGAAGGTCACCGCATTCCACGTCAGCCACAAGGTCTTGCAGAACCTGGAGCTACGACACGGCACTGCCGTTGGCGACTTCAAGTATGGCTCCACCATGGCACATTCCGTATATCGCTTGTTGGTCTCGCTGCCCTGGCATCGCCCTGAGCACGACTCTAGCATACCCCGGTGTCGAATGCAGTTGTCCATCGTGGACAAGATGGCGTAGTCCGGCCATTTGCTGACTCTGGTTCATTGACACAGATATGTCAACAAAAAGCTGGAGCTGGGCGATCTCCAAGGCAATCACTTTGTCATCACTCTCCGGTACGGCTGGTGCCCGATACCTGCTTATCCCTTCACAAAGCAACGAGCCTGACAGTGGACACGCATCTGACTATCGGATGCACCACCCTTGCAGCAATGTACTGGCCAAGTCCATGGATGATGTCGAGCGGTCTTTTGCTGCCCTGCGGGATGACGGGTTCATCAACTACTATGGAATGCAGCGCTTTGGCACGCGATCTGTCTCCACCCACCACGTCGGCATCCAGATGATGCAAGGCAACTGGGAAGAGGCTGTCAACATGGTCCTGGGCGTCAAGAACGAAGGTGGGTAGGTGGCTGCAAATTCGCTGGCCGAACCATACGTATACATGACACTTTATGGACAATGTCGAATCGCAGGGAGACGGGGGAGGGAAGCCAGTGATCTCGTTCGTCCGTGTGGGAACCAGCTACAAAGACTCAAAGCCTGATTCTGCCACAGAGACTCGTTACTGTACTGACATGCGCCGATATCTGTCCCAGAGCGCCAGGACATCCAACAGGCTCGTGAGATCTGGCTGACCACAAAGGATGCATTCAAGGCCCTTGCGGCCTTTCCGCCCTTTTGTACCGCGGAGCGTGCCATTCTCAAGTACTTTGTCAGCAACGCCCGCAAAAAGGAACGATTGAACGACCACTGCGGCGCCATGAAAGCGGTAGATATGCAGCCCCATCTTGCATTCATGCTGCCTTTCATCCATGCCCAGGGGTGGAGCTACGGCTGTTGATCCAGGATCTGAACCCAGTCTCTTGCCTCGCCAGATCCCAGTGAACATGCGACAGATGTATGTCCACGCTTATCAGAGTTTTGTCTGGAACCAAGCCGTCAGCGAGCGAGTGCGACAGTTCGGCAACCGAGTCGTCGTCGGCGATCTGGTACTGCCAGAGAACCTCCAGTTGAACGACAGCAATGATTTCAGCGAAGGAAGTGTTCGCGCGACCTCGTCCAAGCAGCCCGTCGTCGTTGTCGACTCTGAGGAGGAGGCGGAGAAGTACACCTGTTGGGACATTGTCCTACCCATGCCCGGATTCGACGTCACCTATCCAACCAACAGCATCGGGCAGTTCTATGTGGATGTGATGAAGAAAGACGGTCTTGATCCCAAGGACATGAAGAAGAAGGACTGGTGCGTGGTTGCTTGCATCTATGGCCAACAGGCTCTCTGGCCCACTGTTTCCGCCTTTTGGCTGCCAATGCGGCCATTTGATTTCAGATCTCTGACACGGATGGATCGATGGATGGATGTTAGGGATGTCTCTCTGCCTGGTTCGTACAGGAAAGTCTTTGTGAAGCCCAAGGATGTGTCGTGGTAAGCTGCGGGCGCTGATTGAGCATCGGTCACAGGCCCGACATGGGCAGGTCCAAACGAGCATCGGCTTCTCATGACGGTGCTTGTAGGGTGGATTGTGTGTTGATTATTGTGGCGCTTCAAATCTGCTCTCGTGCATCGTTGGTGTCGCATTGGCTGGATGGGGTCACCTGCTCTTGCTTCTCGTGGCGGTCCGATGGCCTGTGTCAATGGTTCGCTCAATGGCCTGTCCAATGATTCATTCGATCCGACAGGAGAGCTCTGCGCTACAATGACCTCCAAAGCCAGCTGTGCCTGTCCGACCTCGACCGAGTCAACAATGTGCCCGAGCCTCAGAACGTCGAAGGTTTGGTCGTTTTGAGTCCCGGAGAGGCGCAATCTCGCTTCCACCCCACGCCCACCCTGTTTTCGTCCGTCTAACGGCCTGTCGCTCCCTTGCCCTCTGCACTGGTACTTCCAGGAGGAAGATATCTTGGCATCGTTTGTGAATTCACCCTGCCCTCAAGCTCGTATGCCACCGTCGCGCTCCGTGAGATCATGAAGATTGGCACATCAACCGGCCATCACACTGCCCTGGCTCGCGAGCTGGAGAGCGCCCATGTCAAATCCGAGCCAGCTGAAGAAAGAGCGCCAGAGTAGATTCAGTCGCGGAGGATCCGCTACCATTGTTGAGGATGCTCTCATCCACATCGGGACTGGCCCGGCCGATTCCACTGAAGGACAGCAGCCCGTGCTGCTTGCAGGATTGGTCCCCCCCCCTCTTTTGCGGCTACAATACAGTGCCTTCTCGAAAAGCGCCATTTGCGACGCGATGGCTCGATTTGCCCATGTGGCGGCTGTTTTATTATCGGCCTCCTCCTGTGCGCTGCACTACTTCTTGGCCGCCGGAGTGGATGGCTCCGCCGTGGTGCCTGCTGGCGTGGCCTTCTCGGCCGCAGGAGCAGCAGCCGGGACGCTCTTCTCGCCGTCCTTCTCTTTCTCGGCATCGCGGTTCTCGAGCTTGTTGGTGATGAGGTTGTGCAACGCAATGACGGCGCGGACCAGCGACGAAATATAAATGACCAGGTACTCGTCGTTCGTTTTGATCGAGAAGGCCTTGATGGTGTCAGGCACATCCAGGTTGGGCAGGAGGTTGAAGATGTCCTGGAGGTTGTACATGATCTGGTGGTTGACTGGCAGCTGGCCCTTGACGACCTTCTCGAGGTAGTCCTTGATCTCCCGCAGTCGCAGGTGGAGGCCCTTGAGTGACTCGAGCTGGTTCGTGATTCGTGTGGACAGCGTGCCGACGGCGTTGTCCTTGATGTCACGCAGGAGATGCTCGACGCCAATCTCCTCGGCCTCCTCGGCCTCGATCGACGACGGGACATGGTTGAAGGTCTTGGTCGTGGCGGTACCATCCTGCAAGTGCATGGACGATGTGAAATTGGCGGCGTGAGTCACTCGGGTCGGTGTAGGGTATGTTCCGGGTCGGAAATCAAGGCCCGAATGCCAGTCGAAGCAAGGCACCAGCCATCGGACAGATCACCACCCCCCCCCGCTCGATCCAGAACAGTTGAGGCGACACTGACGGTCACATACATCGTGGATCTCTTCTACTGCAAAATAGGCATCCGTAGGCAGCTCGAGATCGTTGGGCTTGACGTCGATGATGACCAGAACTGGGTTGGGAGTGTACCGCTTGAACATCTCGTTGATCTCGAGATCTGAGCTTCGCAGCTTGGGGCCGCTGTGATACCATCCGATCATCTTTTCCTTGGCTGGCGAGCGAGATGCAACAGGGAAGGCCACGATGGATGGATTGCATGCAAGAGAGATGCAGCACGAGTGAGCGCATGGCAAAGGACGAGAGGGGAGTGTGAATCCCGGGCGAGTTGAGAAAGATATTGCCGAACGGGCAAGATGTCCGCCGATTATACATCCGCAGAGCCGACCAGATCAGAAGGCCTGGCCAGCGTGTCTCTGCAGATGCCCAATATCGAGCATGTCATGTGGCGGCATGGTTACCGTTGACTTTCTTGAACATGTCATACATGGCTTCGTGGTAGTTGTGGTCAAGGAACCAGACCGAGGGGTCCTTCTCATCTTCCTCGAAGGGCACTGATGCAGATCGAATCGCGGTTGCCATACCGTGGCGTATGGGAATGGGCAAGAACGAGAGCAGGTGTCAGTGCCGCGACAGGGCAACAACAACGGATCTGCAAAGAGGGATGCATAAACGATGCATCGGCGGAATGAACTCTGGCCACATCCAAGGGAGGAGGCGGACCGATCTACACGTCCTTTCCATGACCGAGTAGATCGGGCCCGGCTCCCATAGTCAGCCCGCAAAGTTGACGGTCCTTTTGCGGCTCATCCCATTGCTTCAGAGGAGAAATCGGCTACATACAGGCGTACGAGTTGGCGACGTTGACGACGCCTCCCGAGTTCTGGCCGAGCAGCACGCCGACGACACGCTTCTTGGTGTTCTTGGCAACACGGTTGTAGTGGTCGACGACGGACAGGAGAACGAGCGGATGGATCACCACGTTCTCGGGGACGGACGTTGTGATGGGCATGGCGGTTCGGGATCAGCGGGCTGGTTTGTGGGTGCGGAGGCAGATGACGATTGATGTGCACCACTGAGCTTGTGGAAAGGCAACGCAGATTATCCAGATCGCTGCAAGAGGTCGATGCTTGTGGGTGTGCAGAGCCGTCGTCGAGCGATGCTATGCAGTCCGATATGGTCCGGGTCCGGTGCGGTGAGGCGAGGTGCTAGGCGATCGGGTGCGAGATGGACAGCGGGCGAACAAGCAGGCAAGAGAGCGCCAGGCCAGGCGCACCCTGGTCAAAGTGCGCGTCACGTGCGTTCAGCCAGGCAGCCGGATCGAGCCAGCCCGCTGGCCAGGACATGGCTGGCCAGCACGTGGCCTGCCATCACCACATCCACTCGCCAATGAGTATTGCACTATCAATTTTTTCCGGCCCCTCGCGGCTGCTCATCTCGGTCACCTGAAAGTCACGTTGTATGTGACGCAGCAAAGTTGGAATCCGGCCATGGTCGGTTGACGGCATTTGGTATCGTCTTGAGCCGATTGACGGTGGTGGTGGGCAATTGGTGTGGAAGAATGACCAATTGTATCATTGTTGGAAGCTCCACTCCGATTGCGGACAAGAACCACCACCATCTGAATCTCTCTGGTTGGAAACCTAGTCAAGCGTGGCTGTGTGTCAGCGAGATGACATGATCGTTTGGCTATCAGGCAAGACTCACCTTGACAAGATGTCTTCCCACGACTGATTGAGCGAGCGATGCGTTTCTGGATCTGAATCAAGGACGCCACTGCACAGTATCTCTGCCAGCCCAAAATGCGCTGGTTTTGAGGAGAATTTTTCTTCCCCAAGGGCAGAACTGTCATGAACCGCGTTCCCACGCCCGGTGGATGGTTTCATGGGCGCCCCAACCCGTGTCCTGTTTCCTTGATGTGCAATGTTGGGTAAGGCACTGACATGAAACCTCCCGGCGGGCGAGGGAAACGTTCGGATCTAATCTCCCCCCGTCGCAGATAACCAATCTCCCTTGTAGTGGAAGAAAAATCTGCGGCGAACAAGGACGGCGTTTAGAGATATAAACGAGGTGCTGTGGCCTCAGAACCAGCACCTCACCTTGCCTCTTGTATCCTGCCCTTAGGCTATTGAATACACTCCCCTTCGTCCTACGACCGTCCGTTCGACTACCATCAGCTGTCTGGTGCCAAAGTCCAGCTCCGTTCCTGACAAGAACCAGCCATCGCTGCTATTTTCTCGCCAGATGGCTCCCCACAAACGAAAGACACCCCCCGATCCCGACCCGGGATCACCCAATGACTCTCCTGTGGCCAAGAAGTTCACCATCAAATCGTGTCGTGCCTGTGGCCTGACCAACCATGTCAAACCCTTCACCAAGAAGTGTACAGCCAGAGTCGACAGCAGCCCTGCCTCGGTCGCTGAAATGGTCAGCCAAGCACCCAAGGTCCCTGTATGTGCCACGTGCGGGGAAGAGGGTCATGCCAGAAGCAACACCCCAAAGTGCCGTTTCTATAACCCACTCTGGAGCTCTACCTTGCCTGACTGTGGCCCCAACGAGTATGCCAAGGCCGAGTACTCGATCGTCAAGTGCACCCTCGACGCCATCATCAAGAACGGCGCCTTGCACGACAAGATCGAGGAGACTGTCCGGGTCATGACACAAGTCCAGTACGAAGCATCTCGTCTCCTGGAGCTGCATCTCAGGCGATGCTTGGACAAGGGCATCACCCTCCCCACTGTGTCGTCGAGTGAACCCGCGTTTGTTCGAAAGTGCTTCAGTATGGTGCAGACAGGAACAGTGGGTGCCAGGACGAACACCCCAGAAGATGACAGGCACATCATCAAGACCTATGACATGTATCGACGTGCATGGGGAAAGTCGTGTATCCTGCCTCCTGTGTCCCTCCCAAAGGGTACTGGGTCACAGGTCCTTGGTTTGGCTGTCAAGACCTATGCTGTCAACTGTGAGACCCATATTCTCGATCGGTATTGGTCCCTTCTACGTCGATTCTGCAATCTGGTCCTGGTTGCTCCGAAGGATGTCAAACGGCATACACACGTCGATGATTGTGTCAAGCTGATGGAGAATCCCCTCTCCAAGACACTCCTCGTTGATCTGAAGAGAGCCTACGCCACACATGCCGACCAGTTGTATGAGTTTCGGTACGAAAGCCACCAAGACCTGTATCGATTTGTATCGAAACTGGCCAGTGAGGTCTCTCGGCTGACCCACCTGAAGGAGGCCCTCTTCATGGTGGTCTTTCAGAAGATGATCATTCCCAGGCTCGTGAGAGAAACCATTGGCCTGAAAGGAGAGCGTGGGCGACTGAATGAGGAGATGTGTCGCGCCATCGAACGAAGGCTGCCTGACAAGCACAACGCACTCCAGACCCAGCATGATGAGGTGGACAAGCAGATCGCTATCAACACGAAACGGATCAAGCGCCTCACCGACCGGCTTGCCCAGACCAAGAAGCGACACAATGTCCCTCGAGCACAGTGCACCTTGGTCCCGCTCTGCGATGCCCGAGCCAAGTATGTCAAGCTCGACACCAGAGCATTGTGGGAAATCCTTGGATACCAGACTGGCACTGGTCTCAAGTGGGACGACCTGAAGACCAAGGTCAATGACACCACAAAGCAAGAGACCTTCTGGCAGACCAACTTCAAGCTGGATTCGAGACTCTTTGGTGCCAGGGAGGAGGGGAAGCAGCTCTTTGGTTGCGAGATCACCACCGATGGGGTCGGGTGCTCAATCACCACGCTCAAGTACAAAGTCCTGAAGAAGGACCCCGATGCCAAGCCGGTACCCAAGACCAAGGTGAACACACTCACTCCCGAGAAGAAGATCCAGGCCAGGGTCGGTCCCATTGACGACTCTCGGACCACATGGATTGGGATCGACCCTGGTGTGGGATCGATCTTCACCGCTGTCATTCGGGCACCCGGTCAACCATCCATCCAGGAGCAAGACGGTGTCAAGGTGACCAAGGCACAGCGTGCCAACGAGAAGATCGTGTCGTTCTCCAACAAGGAGTACCAGCATCGATGTGGCACCACCCAGGCGACCAAGTGGATCCAGAGCACCCACAAGATCCTTGGTCTGCAGCAATGGATGAGCACCACACCAAGTCCCAAGATCCCTGGGTTGGATCCCTTCCTGCGATACATTCGCCATGTGTTCGATGGAGACATGCTGGAGAAACAGCTGTACTTCAGCCTGACCCGGCGACGGCGATTCAAACGGCTTGATCTCCACAGCAAGCGACAGCGCACCGTCCACGAGATGTGCAAGCAAGTCATCGACCAGGCACCAAAGGAGACCGAAGTGGTGATTGCCTTTGGGAATGCATCCTGGAAACAGGGGAAGGGATATGCTTCCAGTCCCAGGAGACTCAGGTTTGCCAAGTACTTTGAGCAGTTCCACCACCACCAGAGACGCCAACCAGACCGATCCGTCTCCAAGATCCGTGTGTGCTCGATGAACGAGTTCAACACATCCCAGGTGTGCTCACATTGTCGGGAAGCCAAGCGACTCGAGAAGGTCGAGTATCTTGATATCGAGAAACCACACTTTGTCCGGAGCTGTGCAAGCTGCCATACGCTGTGGGATCGAGACATCAATGCAGCCAGGAACATGATCTCGGTATGCCAGTCGATCATCGCCACAGGAGATCGGCCGGGTGTATTCAAGACTGTGCTTCCCAAACCAACCAAAACAAAGCGATTGCCAACGAAGACAGGAGTGCAATGCCATGGCCTACCCGCTGGGCCTACAGTCAGTCAACGGGCTTCAAACATCTGAAGCCAGAAATGGGATCTGTCCCGTTTCTTTCTGGATTGACCGTAAGTATCTTGAGTACTTCGACAGTGGATGCCGGGTCGCCCATATTCTGGGCAGTCCACTTCGGGGTTGCCATCCCTCTTGGGATGGTCGATGGGAGGTGTTTGACTCCCTTGTGCAAAGTGTGTGTGTGTGTGTGTGTGTGTGTGTGTGTGTGACGGCGAGAGGCTTCTCGCCTTCCCTCGGGGGTCTCTCGCCGGAGACTGCTCTTCTCGCCGACCGAGGTGGCTCCGAGAGCGCGTTTTTTCGTTCTCGCTCATTTTTTTAACATGAAATTTTTTCATAGTGTTGGGTTGTGGTGCTCGCCGATTGCGATCGATCTCGCTACAGCCGACAGCAGCACCCATGACAGCACCGCCAAGCGACCGTATTGCCAGAGACAGCCACTTTATGCAGCTGGCCGTCGATGAGGCCAACAAGTCGATCCCCGTCGAGAGCGCCTATTGTGTCGGAGCGCTGCTTGTCAAAGATGGCGTCGTTCTTTCAACCGGTTTCTCGCGGGAGCTGCCTGGAAACACCCACGCGGAGGAATGCTGCCTGATCAAGCTCAAAGACCAGGGCCGGCTCGAGCAGGCCCGCGGCTCGACGTGCTACTCGACCATGGAGCCCTGCGGCGAGCGACTCTCTGGCAAATGGCCCTGCTGCAAGCGGCTGGTTGAAGCCGGCGTTGCCCGCGTTGTCGTCGGGATAATGGAGCCCACACATTTCATCCAAGGCTGCGTCGGCGTGGACGAGCTCCGAGAGGCCGGGATTGCCGTCGATGTCCTGGCAGGATGGGAAGGTAAGGATTCCCCGCTGTGTTGGCGGGAGTCACCTAGGTTCGCTGTTGCGACACAGGAGCCAGATGCAGACAGAGGCTCTCGGTCCAAGCACGCCTCTCGTTCAGGTTTGCAGTCGTTTCTACATGAACTATGCTGCCTCGTCTAATGGAGTCCCTCCGTACTGTCTCGCAGAGGCCTGTCTCTGGCCAAATCGACACCTGGGCGACAAAGCCTGATGTATTCTTTTGCAACAACACGATTCTGTTGGATGGAAAGTCGGCCAGCACAGCGAAGGCGAGGAGTGCATGGGACAGCGGGCGCCGTGATATCGATGAATAGTTACGAGGGGAAGCTTGCAGCAATGGTCCAAGGCGTATGCATGCACACCGGACTGCAGACGAATGGATGCGCTTGAGCTGCCTGCTTGGCAGTCGGGAACTAGACCGACCTGGGCCGATGAATCCGGTCCGCAACAGCCGGCACAAGCACCGGGCGACAGAAGCATTTCCACAGCCAGCACTCGAGGTTCCAGAGGCAGAGCAGGCCGGAACCGTATCGTAACGCAGGACCCAGGACCCAGCAGGCCCACGAAGGCACCGCGGGATCGGCGCAGACGGGCTGCCAAAGGAGCATGTTGAGGATGAACGAGAGGGCCAACGAGCCGGCGAACCAGAAGAAGGCCGTTGCGTCAGTCAGGCCCGGGTATCGAAGCGGATCGAGGTAAGTCCCGAGGCATGTCGCTCGCAGAGCAAACATGTGAGCCAGCAGCAGATCCGGATACTCCTGTGTTGGCCGGACGCAGCGGGGCCAAAGCCGCCCCCACAGAAGGTCCAGGATGGCAGGAAGCAGGCCGACAGAGACGACCAGCGGCAGGGCGATGCGGCCGAGGAGCTGCTCCAGTTTCAAGGCATCACCAGCACCGGAGGGGCTTCCTGGGAAATCGGGCGGCTGGAGCTGGAAGGAGCGCACAAAGAGCCAAGTGCAGAGGGCATCATTGGCCAGCAGCACCAGGACGGTGAGAAAAAACAGCAACGACCGGAGCGGACGGGCCG
This sequence comes from Polychytrium aggregatum, assembly GCF_025602895.1. Lineage (NCBI taxonomy): Eukaryota > Fungi > Chytridiomycota > Chytridiomycetes > Polychytriales > Polychytrium > Polychytrium aggregatum. Next base: position 206,222 of record NW_026516203.1, on the reverse strand, counting down.
AGGCAACCATGGCGAGCACACGATCGACCGAGCAGTCATCCGACCAGGATGCCGAGCAAGAACGCAAAGGCCGCTGCAAGGGCATCGCCCGGTGCTGGTGGCGGCTCGCAGCGCGCGGAACGAGGAGCCCGAGCCGCCAGCATGAGGAGGGAGCAGCATGGGTATGGATCAGCATGGGTATGGAGCAGTGCTGAGGGACAACTCCCCCCCCCACGGCCATGATCATGATTGTCTGGTCCCTTTGCTGCCCACGCAGCCTGGTCATGCTGGCCACTGGGAGTCCCACCAAGTCGGCAAACGGGAAAGGCTGGGCGACGGCGACAGGCACACCTCCTGTAACGTCCACTACTGGGACGTTGGGGCAAGACGGGGAGGGAGGGGGTACAAGACAAGACAGGACGGGGCAGAACAGGGCGGTGCTAGGCTACTCTAGCGGACGGGTGAGCTCGGGGAGCACTTACGTTTATTCACGATAAAACCGAACTCCAGACAAACGGGGGGAACGGGGGCAACCCGCAGGTATACCCTGCGGTGGCCTGCCTGCGGTGCGTGAAAACGCAAAGCGCAGCACAGGTCACGACCCACTGCGCCGCGCAGTACGCGCAGTACGCGCAGCACAGCGTCGGAGATACCATCTCCTACACTCCCACACTTAAGAAGGCTTCCTGCGAGGAGCCCTGCGTGTGCTCTTTATTTGGGGCTCCTCGAGGTGTTTACCGTATTTACTCAGCTCCTCGGGTGCATGGGACAAGTCCTCCAGTGTTTGCCATGTGTTGCCCGAGTGTGGGTAACCAACCCACTTGACATAAAACCGAAGTGACCCATCAGCCACTTTCTTGTGCCTCACGATCCTTTCGACTTCATATTCTTGAGTATAGTATTGTCCGAGGTCGTCTTCCAGTGGTGCGTCGTCCGGGACACCTTCGTCGGCGTCGGGGAACTGTGCTGGACTGCGGGTCGTGTGGCGACGCAGCTTGGACACATGGAAGACAGGATGGAGCTTGCTTCCAGGTGGCAAGTCCAACAGGTAGTTGAGGGGACTGGGTCGGGCCGCTATCTTGAACGGTCCTCGGTACTTGGGCAACAACTTCTTTGACTGGGCTTCGGGGACCTTGATGTTGTCGGCGTCCAGGTAGACAAGGTCTCCAACTTCAAAGGAGACATCCTGGTGTCGGCGGTCGTAGTACTTCGCCATCACTTGTTGCGCATCCGTGAGCGCGTCGGCGATCATCTTGTGTCGGACTTGATGATCTTTGACAAAGGCACTTGGTTTGGGAGGCAATCCAGCCGTGGACTCGGTCAGTGTCAAGGAGGTGGGAACATCAGGCTGGAATCCGTAGAGCGCCTCAAAGGGGCTCAAGCCAGTTGTGCTCGACTTGGCGGTGTTGTATGCAAACTCTGCATGACTCAGCTGTATGTCCCAGTCGTCTTGGCTGGTCGAGGCGTATGTCCTCAGGTATTGCTCGAGGGTGCGGATCGTCCGCTCGGACTGTCCATCCGTTTGTTGGTGGTGCGAGGTTGACATGTTCAGCTTGGTGCCGAGATGGTCGAACAGACTTGTCCAAAACAAGGAGGTGAATCGGGGGTCTCGATCACTGACGATGGACTTTGGGAGGCCGTGGTGCTTGAACACATGCTTGAAGAACAGCAGTGCAAGGTCAGGCGCGGAGCATGTCGTCTGGCACGGCACAAAGTGTGCCATCTTGCTGAACCTGTCGACAAAGACAGCGATTGCATCGTGGTCCAACTTGGTCGTCGGTAGATGCGTGATGAGATCCATGGACATGCTGGTCCAGGGGCGGTCGGGAACAGGCAGGGGTTGCAGCAATCCTTGCTCTCGGGTCGTGCGTGACTTGACCATCTTGCAGGTATGGCAGGACTCGATGTACTTCTCGACGGTGCGCTTCATTCCAGGCCAGTATGCGACTTTGGCCAGTCGGTCGTATGTCTTCTCGACTCCAAAGTGTCCAGCGAGGGGCGAGTCGTGGACCTCTTGGAGCAACTTGGTCTTCAACGACGGAATGTCCGGCACACAGACACGGCTGTCCTTCTTCAGGAGGAGCAGGCCATCACGCACTGTGTACTCGGATGATTCGTCGTCCTTGGGGAGCTTAGACACCTTTCGGAACAGTTCTCCGAACTGTTTGTCGTTGGCGATGTTGTCTCGGACAACATCCAGCATCGTGTTGTCGACACTGACAGTCGACTCGTACAGTGACGCCAATTGGTAGTCGGGGCGTCGGGACAGTGCGTCAGGCACCACATTGAGTTTGCCTTTCTGGTATACAACCTCGTAGTTGTACTCGGCGAGGAACTCCATCCATCGCGCTTGGCGTCGGCTCAGGTTCTTCTTGGTGTCGAGGTAACGCAGTGACTGGTGGTCCGTCACAATCTTGAAGGGCTTGGCGGTACCGTGGAGGTACACTCGGAACTTCTGCAGCGCGTAGATGATCGCAAGCTGCTCCTTCTCGTGCACGGGATAGTTGATCTCGTGTTGGGACAGTTTGCGCGACTCGAAGGCAACGGGCCTTCCCTCCTGCATCAAAACAGCTCCCACCGCAAAGTCGGAGGCGTCGGTGTGCACGGAGACATCCGTGTTCGGGTCGAACACAGCGAGGACAGGAGCGTTCGTCAAGGCGTGCTTGAGGGTCTCGAACGCTTGGCGTTGTGGGTGGTCCCACACGAAGGGGCACTCTTTGCGGAGTAGGTCTGTGAGTGGACCGGCAGTGCGCGCCAGATCGGGGATGAATCGGCGGTAGTAGTTGACGAGACCGAGAAACGACTGCACGTCAGAGACGCATGCGAGCGGCGGCCACTCGACCACAGACTTGACCTTGGCGGGGTCGACTTCGATTCCTCTTCCTGAGACAACGTGTCCCAGGAACGGGACTTGATTCTTGAAGAACTCACACTTGGACAGTTTGGCATACAACTTGTGCTCGCGTAGCTTGGCCAGCACGCGGGCGACATGACCTTCATGGGTCGCTTCATCCTTGCTGTACACAAGGATATCATCCAGGTACACGATGACAGAGTTGTCGAGCTCTTGGCGGAACACATCGTTCATCAGCTGCATGAACGTGGCAGGTGCGTTCGTCAATCCGAACGGCAGCACTAGGAACTCGTACAGTCCGTAGCGAGTCCTGAAGGCGGTCTTGTGGACATCATCCTCGTGGATGCGGATCTGATGGTAGCCTGAGCGGAGGTCTATCTTGCTAAAGACCTTTGCTCCACTCAGACGATCCATCAACTCGTCGATCCTGGGCAACGGGTAGGTGTTCTTGATGGTCTGTTTGTTTAGTGCGCGATAGTCGACGCACATCCTGAGATCACCTTCTTTCTTCTTGACAAAGAGCACTGGTGCACCATACGGTGACTGGCTCGGGCGGATGAACCCATGGGCGAGGAGGTCATCCAACTGGCGCTTGAGTTCGTCCATCTCCGTCAGCGACAGTTGGTACGTCGGTCTTGACGGAGGCGACGAGCCTGGTTCGATGTCGATGCGATGATCGACGGTGCGTTGGGGTGGCAGGCATTGTGGCAACTGGTCGGGGAATACGTCCTTGTACTCGTCGAGCAGCTTGGTCACCACAGGCGGGGGACCGGGACCGGCTTGGTCGGTGTCGTCGACCTCACGCACGACACAGAGGAACGACGTGTCCTTCTTGATCAGCCTCTTGAATTGCATGGCTGAGAGGAGAGGTGGCATGTTGGGTGAGGCCATGCCCTGCAGGACAATGTCAGGGCCAACACGGACAGTGCGGCCTTTCCAGTCGACGACTGGAGTCGGCTCGGCACGAGCAAGCCAGCTCATGCCGAGGATGGCATCGAACTTGGTGTCGATCACTTGGAACAACAGGACAGGATGGTACTTGGGATGGAGGGCCACTCGCAGGACCACTTGGTGTGTGCACTGCTGCACACGATCGTCTGCAAGCGCCACACTCATCGGCGACTTCTTCTTGGTTGCATGTATGTTGAGCTCCTGGAGCAAGCGTCTGCTGACAAAGTTGCAGCTTGCTCCAGAGTCCACCATCATTCGGACGGTGTGACCTTGGACGGTGGCAGGGAGGTACAGCAGGGACTCTTCATGGTCCTCCTGCACAGCCTCCTGCACCATGACTTGACTTGGGGGAACGGGCGACACTTGGTCTTGGTTGGCTTCATCACGGCCACTCGGACATTTTGGATAGGGTTCGGCCATTGCGGGGGCCTGCGGCGTCAGCACGCCATTGCACACGACGTCCACGGCTTGCGGACACATGTCGGAAGCATCCGACACACACGACTTGACAGGGGTGAGGGCACAGGCGGTCCTGTCCCTCAAGGGTTCTTGATTTTCTTTTTTGTTTTGGTTTTCAATTTTGGTTTTCTCTTCACGTTCGTGGAGAGGCAGGCGGCTTGCGCCACCATGCACCTCTCGCACGACGCACAACACTTGGTTTGTTTCTCCTTCGGGGGAGGGGGCGAGGTGAACTTCCTCTGGAGACGCGTGGACTGCATTGAGCAATCCACGGCGTTGGTCTCCTACTAGGGCTCCAGAGCCACCTAGTAGGGTCGGCCGTTTCCCGACTTCATGGGGCACTCCTTGGCCTGGTGTCCCGGTCGGTGACAGAAGAAGCAGGAACCATGGCGGAGGTCCTCCTGCTTCTGTCTGTCCTTGGGGGAGACAGTGGCAGCTTGCTGGAACCGGGAGCGGGGAGGGCCACGAGCCTCCATGGCGTTGACGTCAACGTCCATGGGCTCAGGCATGGGTCTTGCGGGCGGGGCCGGGCGAGGCGGACGGGCTGGGACGTGATGAGACCGATGGCCGCCTGCCAGCTGCGGGTAGAACTGGCGGCCATGGTACTGGACGTTGTCGAGGTTCTCGGCAACGTCCATCATCACGTCCAGGGACTTGCGGGCATCAGGGTTGCTGGCGATGTACTCTCTGATCTTGGGCTTGAGGCCCTTCTGGAAGAGGTACATCGCATCAGCAGAGCCCAGCTCCTCAATCTGGGAGGAGAGGTCTTCAAACTCCTCGATGTAGCGGGTCACAGAACCACGCTGCACGAGAGAGTATAGCTTGTCACGGGCAATGAGTTCAGCATTGGGGCTGCCGAAGCGGCGACGGAGGCGGTCCTTGAAGTCGTCAAACACACCTTCGCTCTGCTCGTCGAACCCTTGGCGGCGGTACCAACGGTACGCCTGGTCCTTTAAGCAGAGCTTGGCGGCGACGATGTGGTGGGTGGGGGCGACTTGGGCAGCATCGAGGTAGTCCTCGAGTTGCTGCAGCCAGTCCTCCACCGAGGAGGAGCGGCTCTTCCCAGTAAACACTGGGGCACGGAAGGTCTTGAGGAAGGCTTCCGGAAGTGGGCGGGGGTTGCTCATGGCAGGGGCAGGCTCCAGGGACAGAGAGGAGAGTCGGTCGGCAAGAGAGGCGGGATCCAGCTTGAGGATCTAGAAAGAGGACAAACAGGACGAAAACAAGACGAGGATTTCCGATGCTACCATGTAACGTCCACTACTGGGACGTTGGGGCAAGACGGGGAGGGAGGGGGTACAAGACAAGACAGGACGGGGCAGAACAGGGCGGTGCTAGGCTACTCTAGCGGACGGGTGAGCTCGGGGAGCACTTACGTTTATTCACGATAAAACCGAACTCCAGACAAACGGGGGGAACGGGGGCAACCCGCAGGTATACCCTGCGGTGGCCTGCCTGCGGTGCGTGAAAACGCAAAGCGCAGCACAGGTCACGACCCACTGCGCCGCGCAGTACGCGCAGTACGCGCAGCACAGCGTCGGAGATACCATCTCCTACACCTCCCCACGCCGGTAGTCGTGTGCTGGCGAGTGCTGGCTGACAAGCAGTATTCCTGGGCTGGCCGGACTGCCACGGAGGAACGGCGGTCTTGTCGCCCAAATAGCCGAGGGTGGATGTGGTGGTCTGCCTCGGGCGATTACGGGCGTGACCGACGCTGAGCCAGATGGGGGAGGAATGGGCCGGTGTCAGGCGAGCCTGGTGTACGCTGGCTGGCTGGCCCAAAGAAGGGACCGATGCTGGTGGGGAGGCAGAATCAACAGGGACAAGCAGGGCAGGATTGCTCGTGGACACGAAGGGCGAGGCAGCGGCAAGACAGAGAAAGGCTCAGCAGCCGATGGCGGGCTGGGCATGGCTGGGTCGGCATCGACATCGCCATTGGCATTGTGAGGACCACGACAAGCAACGACACTGGACGACCAGGTGCTTGGCGAACAACGATAAGCTATATTACGACTTATCAGATAACAACAAGTGTTGTTCGAACTGCAGATACAAAATGGGTGCAAGAAAGGAGGGGCTTTATAGCCAAGAGGGAAACCGAAGGGCGAAAGTGGGCGAGAGGGGTGGAGCGACAAACGAGGGACGAGATGGGGGTGCGAGGGAGGCGGAGCTGCTAGAGAGAGGGGCGAAGCACAGCGCAGTCGGAGGCGAAGTAAGAGTCATCGGCGCCAGCCAATCAGGGAATACACGCCAAGACAAACAAACATGACTCACGGTGCATCACGCGCAGCAGTCCACACGTGTTCCCAACGTGCATGATCATCACATCATCCCCTCCCCAAACTACGGCCACTCCTGCGAACAATAAGTCCAGGCTTGTCGGGGTACCGGCGGTGGAAGTCGGCTATCTTGTCGGGAGCGTTAACGTAGTTGGCGGGCTCCCAGCTGCGATGATCAGTCGAGTAGCCCTTCCAATCAACGAAATAGCTCAACTTACCGCGGACCAGCTTGGAGTCGAGGATCTCCTGGACTTCATACTCCAAGTGGTCGTCGACGCGGACTGGCGGAGGAGGGTCTTGGATGCGGCCGGGGAGGGTGTTCGACTTGTGGGGCTCAAGGAGGGAGACATGGAACACCGGATGGATCTTGAGATCCTTGGGAAGGTCGAGGCGGAAGGCGAGGGAACCGATGGCTTCGACGATCTTGTAGGGTCCGATGCGCTGGTAGTCCAACTTCTTGCTTGGACGGGTGGTCTTGATGTTGCGTGTTAGGACCCAGACTTGATCGCCAGGAGCGAACTTGGGAGCGTCGGACTTGTGGGCATCCGCAAAGCGCTTGTAGTCCGCCTTGGCCTTCTCGAGGTTCTCCTTCAGCAACGCCAAGTTGTGCTGAAGGTGTTCGACTCGGTCGGTCGCGGAGGGGACATCGAGGCTGGAAGGAAGGACCGGAGACTCGAATCGAGGGTTGAAGCCGTAAGTCGCCAGGAACGGGGAGGCCTTGGTCGAGGTGTGCTCGAGGTTGTTGTATGAGAACTCGGCGAGCGGGAGCAGCATCGCCCAGTCATCCTGCTGGTACGAGGTGTAGCAGCGGAGATGCTGGTTGATGACTTGGTTGACCCGCTCAGTCTGTCCATCGGTTTGGGGGTGGAACGCCGTGGACAGACTGGTCTTGATGCCGAGTTCTGAGCACAGGGCCTGCCAGAACCGCGAGGTGAACTGGCTTCCTCGGTCCGAGACGATGTTGTCCGGGAGACCGTGGAGACGGAAGATGTTGTCGAGGAACAGCGACGCTGTTTCCTCGGCACTTGGGAGGGACCGACAGGGAAGGAAGTGGGCCATCTTGGTCAGGCTATCGACGACGACAAAGATGCAAGTCTTGCCGTTGGACTCGGGGAGGTCGGTGATAAAGTCCATCGTCACCAGAGACCAGGGTCGCGATGCCGTCGGGAGGGGCTGCAAGTATCCAAACGGCTTATGTCGAGGGACTTTCGAGCGTGCACAAGTGTCGCACGTCGAGACATAAGCCTGGACATCCTTGCGGATTGAGGGCCACCAGAACTGCCTCGAGATCAGTGCCCGAGTCCGCCGAATGCCAGGATGTCCAACAGCGACAGGATCGTGGCATGACTTGAGGACGGGGACTCGACACGACTCGGGCACAACGATCTTGTCCATGAAGGTGAGGAGACCATCCTTCAGGACATACTTGGGATCGTTGCGGAGCTGGTCCAGGGACGGGTCCTTGGGTTGCTCCTCGGCAATGAGCTTGAGCAAGTCCACAGGGCGAGTGGAACTTGCATCCGAGGAGCGACGGACGGCACAGGCGAACGACGAAGGTGGCAGCAACGGGGGAGGCTCCTTGGACACAGGTGCGGACGGAGGGACGTAGTCCGGGCGGCGGGAGAGAGCGTCGGCCTTGCCGTTCTTTGGACCGGGGAGGTACTGGATCCGGAGGTCGAACCGAGACAGGAACTGCGACCACCGGGCGTGTCGCTGGTTGAGGATGCGGGCCGACGCCAGGTATTCCAAGTTCTTGTGGTCGGTAAGGACTTGGACTGGGTGTTGGGCACCTTCGAGGTAGTGTCGCCAGACCTCGAAAGCCTCCTTGATGGCCAAGAGCTCCTTCTCATAGATGCTGTAGTTGCGTTCAGCATCCATGAGCGTGCGGGAGTGGAAGGAGCACGGGTGCAGGTGGCCATCGGAGCCGCGCTGGGACAGGACGCATCCGATCGCAAAGTCTGAGGCATCAGACTCCACGACAAAGGGCTTGGATGGGTCGGGGTGCGCAAGGACGGGCTCGGAGACGAAGGCTTCCTTGAGGGACTGGAAAGCCTTGTGGGCGTCGGGGGACCAGCGGAAGACCTGGGACTTCTTGAACAGGAGCGTGAGCGGACCGGCGATCTTGGCATATCCGTCAATGAAGCGACGGTAAAAGTTCGAGAACCCAATGAAGGAGCGAAGGTCGGAGACATTGCGGGGGACGGGCCAGTCGACAATGGCGGAGAGCTTTGCTCGTTCCATCTCGATACCCTTGGGCGAGATGACGTAGCCGAGGAATGAGACCTTGTCCTTGGAGAACTCGCACTTCTCCAGCTTGCAGTACAACTTTGCAGCCTGGAGCTTGGCCAGGACCTGCTTGACGTGATTTGCATGCTGAGTGGGGTCAGCGCTGTAAATCAAAATGTCGTCAAGGTAGGCAATCGCAAAGTTGTCCAGTTCATCACGAAGGACATCGTTGATGAAGTGCTGGAAGGTGGCCGGAGCATTGGTGAGTCCAAAGGGCATCACCAAGTACTCGAACTGGCCGTAACGAGTGCGAAAGGCCGTCTTCCACTCGTCGCCTGCGCGGATACGCAGCAGGTTGTAGGCCCCGCGGAGGTCCAGCTTCGTGAACACCTTCGCGTCCCGGACTCGGTCCAGCATCTCATTGATCAACGGTAAGGGGTAACGATTCTTGACCGTGATCGTGTTCAATGCGCGATAGTCCACGCAGAGACGCAGAGAGCCGTCCTTCTTCTTGACGAAAAGGATCGGAGAACCGGCGGGAGAGGACGAAGGACGGATGAACCCTTTGACGAGGTTGTCGTCGAGGTATTCACGAAGGGCCTTGAGTTCGGGCTCTGACAGGGAGTAGAGCGGTCCGAACTTGGGGGTCTTGCCGGGCTCCAGGTCGATCGGGCAGTCGTACGTCCGGTGCGGGGGCAACGAATCGGCTTCCTGCTTCGAGAAGACTGAGCCAAACGACTTGTACTCCTCGGGGATCGACGTCGAGAGGGGCGTCGGATCCGGATCGGTGGCAGGAAGGACGAGGACTTGGAACACAGTCAGGGGGTCGGGGCTAGACTGTGTGTCGAGGACGGACTGCTCCAACGACTTGTACCTGATCGCTTGGACACGGACAGGAGCGGGGCTGGGAGCAACGGGACCGGGGAGACCAGGACGGACGGAGACGAGACCGGAGGGACCAGGACGAGCAGCACAGGAACAGGGCACCTCACTCGGAACACAATCAGAATAACGTTGAGCGATCACTTTATTCTGATCATCTTCGCGAGTACAAACGGTGCGAGGCGAAGAAGCGAGCACCACAGTGGTGTCGGTAGAGGCACGAGGGAAAACATTGGGTGTGTCGCCAACAAGAGGAAGGGGAGAAGGAGAAACGGAAGAAACGGAAGGGAGGGAAGAGGCATCCACAACCTTGAGGATGTGGTTTGCAGGACGGGGAAGGCAAAGGAGTCCACGAGCCCAGTGGAACCTGGGTTCGATGGACTGCAGCCAGGGATAGCCAAGGATAACAGGTTGGTGGGGAGACTTAATGACATCAAAGGAAAGGTGTTGAGTGTAGTCCCCAAGAACAATCTTGAGGGGTTCCGTCTCAAAAGTGATGGGGCCGGAAGAAAGTGGCTGGCCATCGACACCTTGGACAGGGAGGGGAGTGGATTTGGAAACGAGGGGGACCGAGAAGCGGTCAACAAAGCTCTCGTCGATGAAGTTGCCGGAGGCACCAGAATCGACGAGAAGTTGGCAAGAGAGGGAGCGACCAGAAGGGAGAACAAGAGAAGCGGAGAAAACGGGAGAAGACGAAGAAATCGACGAGACGCACGAAGAAGGCTCGGAGCAGAGATCAGTGTCGGCAGCATGGTTCGAGCAGATGACCAAGTTCGCAGGTGGTGTGGAGATCGGGAGCTCTGTCAAAGACATCTGGGAGCCAGATGTGCCCTTAGAAGAGGCGGGTTTGACAGAGTGCGATCCACCACCGACTACATTGATCATTCCACACATAGCCATGCGTTCGACACTTACCTCATGCTCCTTACCATCGACGCTTGCTTCTGGAGGAAGGGGAGACGGCTCCAGATCTAAGCCTCCACTTAGATCTGGGCCTGGTCGTTTCCCGACTCGAAGTGTTCCTCCTCACCATCATCGTAGACGATGGTTCGGACAACCTTCGAACGGGGACGGGAGCCGGGAGCCTGAGGACGGGAGCCGGGGAAGCGGGAACCAGAGGCGGGAGCACGGGAGCCGGACTTGAGGGGGCAGGACTTGGCGACGTGGCCGGGCTTGCCACAGCGGAAGCAGAGGCGCTCCTGGAAGCGGCGGTTCTTCTCCTCGGGGGTCAGGCGGCTGACGACGGCGGCGTCGATCTGCATCGGCTCGGAGTAGAGAACCGGAGGCTCCTGGGCGGGCGGCTGGAAGGACGGGGTGCGGGAGTTGAAGGCCTGGGTGCCGAAGGAAACAGGGCCAGTGTTTCGGAGCTCGTTGTTGAGCTCGATGATGCGTGCATCGATCTTGAGGCAACGCTCGACGAACGGGACCAAGCGGAGAGGGAGAGGGTCGATGAAGGAGAGGCGCTGCTTGATCTCCCTCGACAGGCCACGGCGGAAGGCGGAGATCTTGGCTTCGTCGTTCCAGGGAAGGTCGGCGGCAACGCGGAGGAACTCTGAGGCATAATCCATGCACGAGCGGTTGCCCTGTGCCATGGAGGAAAGGAGCAGCTCGGCAGTGTGGGTGCGGTCGGGATCGTCAAACGCTTGGCGAAAGCGTTCCATGAACGAGTCGAACGAGTGCAGGATTTGATCGTTCGACTCGATCAAGGGAGTCGCCCACTGGAGGGCCGGACCAGTGAGCAAACTCAAGACGTAACCCACCTTGACTTGCTCGGACGGGAACCTGGATGCCTGGAGCATCATGAGCAGGCGGCACTGGTTGACGAAGGGGCGGAACTTTGACCTGGTGCCGTCGAACTTGTCCGGGGTCGGCATGTGCGGGAGCTGTGGGGCGGCGGAAGAATGTGTGGTCCGGAGGAGAACCAGTTCCTCCTGGAGGGCAACGATTTGGGCCTGGAGTTGGTCCATGTGGGCTTTGAAAGTGGGGAGCGAGGATGCAGGGAAGACAACAGAGAATAGAAGGATGAGGGCAGCAACGAAGCCTCAGCCAAGCAGGTGGTCAGACAGAGAGAGGGAGTTCGAACAATATGTGAGGACCACGACAAGCAACGACACTGGACGACCAGGTGCTTGGCGAACAACGATAAGCTATATTACGACTTATCAGATAACAACAAGTGTTGTTCGAACTGCAGATACAAAATGGGTGCAAGAAAGGAGGGGCTTTATAGCCAAGAGGGAAACCGAAGGGCGAAAGTGGGCGAGAGGGGTGGAGCGACAAACGAGGGACGAGATGGGGGTGCGAGGGAGGCGGAGCTGCTAGAGAGAGGGGCGAAGCACAGCGCAGTCGGAGGCGAAGTAAGAGTCATCGGCGCCAGCCAATCAGGGAATACACGCCAAGACAAACAAACATGACTCACGGTGCATCACGCGCAGCAGTCCACACGTGTTCCCAACGTGCATGATCATCACAGGCATCGACATTGGTATCGACATTGGTATCGACATTGGCATTGGCATCGACAGCGGGAGCGATTGCTCTGAGAGCGTATCGCGATATCAAGCCGATGGCCAAACAACACACCAATCGCACCGTCTCGGCCCGAACGTGCCCGAGCTGGTATTCTCATTCCCCCCCCCGACAGACACCCCACGCTCCGGACAACGACCACCAGGCCGGCACGGCAAAGAAGCGACGACGCAAAAAACGCAAGACAGGCTCGCACAGCGGCCCATGTGAGCAGGCGCGGCTGCTCTCGTGACTGCATCGTGTGGCCCGAGCGCACGCGACCTTGTGGCCACAGACGGGCGCAAAAGCGTGAGGCGCACGAGCAAAGCACTCTGAACAGCGCCGGTCTTTATTGTCCGGCCTTGCTGCGCTGTCGCGGGACACACTTGTTCTGTTCTTGTTCTGTTGATGTTCTGTTGATGCTCTGTTGATGCTCTGTTCCTACTCGGTTGTTCTGGTTGGACGATTTTGCCATTCATTCGCCCGGCAATCGTTCTGGATTTCGCACATATCTCGCCGGCATTGTTGACCCAGCGGCGACTGCATTTCATCATATCGCATTGCTTCTCATCACATCACATCACATCATATCGCATTGCTTCCATGCATCCCCCCGATCACGCCGCCGTCATGCTTTTCCCCCATCACATATCGCCGCTCTCCCCATCGCGCATGCCGCGTCGCATCGCACCCATGGCACATCTTCTGCAGCCGCTTGCTGCCCACGCGACCAACACTGCCATCCGTGCAACAAGTGCAATCGAACACAACGCATCGGGGCTCTTGTCATGCGACATCTGTGTGGCCGCCTCTCGTCCAGGCTGGATCCTTCTTGCGGCCGTGCCCTCGCATATAAACCCCTTCTTCTCCTCCTGGACCCGCTGCTTTCCTCACCACCACCCTCCGAACCAGCCTGCACGCCGCTCTCACCGCCCCGCCCACAATGGTTTCCTGGAAGATCGCCTTCGTTGGCCTCGCTGCTCTGGCCTCGTCTGCCATGGCCCAGTCGTGCTCTGCCGACGGCATGACCTGCGCTGCCAGCGGCTCCAGCCCCAGCTACACCTGGTGCTCCGGCGGCACTGCCTACAGCTTCTCCTGCGCTGCTGGCACTGTTTGCATCCAGAGCGGTTCCTCCATCTACTGTGGCTTCCCCACCAACAACAACGTGAGTCGTTTGCTGATGCGTCTCTGGCTGTGCTCTCCCGGTCCTGCCCCTGCGACTGTTGCTCGCTGTCGGGGTTGATTGCGGTGCACCAGACCGACCGAGCCGCCATCCCCCCTGTCGGTATCCTTCCTAACCTCTAACCTCTTGACATGTTCAACCAGCCCACCACCACCACTACCACCACCACCACCCCTGCCAAGACCACCACCACCTCCTCCTCGGCCGTTCGTACCACTACCACCAAGAAGTCGTCCACCACCACTTCTCCCGCCCGCACCACCACCACCACTCCCGCCAAGACCACCACCACTACCACCACCACCACCACCACCGTCGCCACTTCTACTCCCACCATCCAGCCCGGCCACTGGCCCGCCAAGCTCTTTGCTCCCTACGTCGATCTCGGTGTCTGGCCCCCGTTCGATATCGTCACTGAGCAGAAGAACACCGGTGTCAACTACTACACCTTTGCCTTCGTCACCTCCAGCGGCGGTGCCCCCAGCGTTGCCGGCTACCCTCTCTCGCAGAACTGGTTCGTCTCGACCCTCCAGCAGATCCGTGCCAACGGTGGTGATGCCATCATCTCCTTCGGTGGCGCTGCCGGCACTGAGCTCGGTGATGCCATTACCGATGCCACCTCCCTCCAGGCCGCCTACCAGAGCGTCATCAACGCCTACAACGCCACCTACATCGACTTTGACATCGAGGGTGCTGCCGTCAGCCACACCGCCAACATCGACCGCCGCAACTCTGTCCTGGCCGCTCTCCAGAAGGCCAACCCTGGTCTCAAGATCTCGTACACTCTCCCTGTCCTTCCCTCTGGTCTCGTCAGCACTGGTGTCTACATTATCCAGTCCGCTGCCAAGGCCGGTGTCGTCCTTGACTCGATCAACATCATGACCATGGACTATGGATCATCTGCTGCCCCCAACGGCGCCACTGGAATGGGTGGTATGTATCCGTCTGGCTCTGCTTGCCAATCCAGCAATGAGGCTGAATGCTGCTTGCATTGCATAATCCATGACGCTATGATCCGTGGTGCAGCTCCCCTGGAGCCACTGTCTTTGTAGTCGGTTGCCTAATTGCCCTCTCTCGTATCTCCCTCCAGGCTACGCCATCTCTGCTGCCCAGAACACCTACTCCCAGGCCATTTCTGCCGGCTACCCCAGCCCCTACATCACCCTCTGCCCCATGATCGGTATCAACGACAGTACCGATGAGATCTTCACCCTCGACAACGCCAACCAGATCACCACCTTCGTCAAGACCACCTCCTGGGCCAACGGCATCCGCATGTGGAGTGCCAACCGCGACCAGAACTCTGGCTCGAGCACCGACACCTCCTCGGGCGTCACCCAGAACCCCTTCGACTTTGCCAAGACCTTCAACACCATCGAGGCCTAATCGCGTCTGTCCTTGCCTCATGGTGTTCTGCCTCTCATCTTGCTCCGCCTTGATTGTAGAACCAATTGAACTCCCCCCCCCTCGTCTTCCGTCTGTCCTCTTCTTCCAATTCGAAACTCCTCCGTTTTTAATACGCCTTCCCTGTCCATGTCTAATAAAGAGTGAGACAAATGGCATCGTGTGATATTTTTGTCAAAGAAACAAAGAAAAGAAGCCTTTCCACCCGGTCTTCACCCCTCCCCCCTCAATGTATCGCAGCTGGTTCTGGTCATTCACCTGTAAATCACAATGAGAACAGAGCTTTCGGTATTTCTCGTGACCCCTGGGCGCTCTGAATACGGCTGGGTAGATGAAGCGCTTCCGAAATGAAATGGGACACTCTGTTATGAGCCAAGACAGTTGTCTTTTTCTGGAACCTGAATACGCCCACCCACTCATTGCACTCTTGGCTAATCAGTATGTCCAAGGGAGACCGACATTGTGATTGCCTTTGGAAATGCCACGTGGAAGCGAGTGAGGGATATGCCTCCAGTCCCAGGAGACTCAGACAACCCTCCCCGACCAACGAAATCAAAGAGATTGCCAACCAGGACGGGTACCAATTGCATGACTGTCCCGTTTCTTTCTGGATGGACTATATGATTTGTCAGTGCCATTTTGCACTCGGATTGATCTGATGTGAATCCGCTGTCTTGGCTGACAATCGAGCACTTCCCCCTCTCCGTCACTTGGGATACTGCGAATCCTAGAGCTGCTGATGCTGCTGCTGGAACTGCTGTTGCTGCTGGAACTGCTGTTGCTGCTCGATGCTCGCGATGCTGTGCCGAGCCGTACTTCCCTTGCGGCTTGACTTGGATGCTCGGGGACGACGGAGTGATGCGTTTCTTTTGGCCTGAGGGTCCACGATCTTCTCGCTTTCGGTTGTGACGGTAGCGACCCAGAACGAGACAAAGGACTCGCTCTCGCCCTCGATGACGTAGGCACTGCCGGGCCATGAGATCTGGATAAACGAGGGCTCGTTCTCGTCTTGCTCGAGGTAGATCAAGCTCCGGATCGGGACGCTCACACCGGGCCTCTGCAGCGCAATGGCACAAGCCCAATGGCACGCAGAGTGATTGCACATCGTTGTTAGCGTGGCTCACTTCCCACTCCTAGATCCACCCCCCCCCTTGGATCGCCACATCTGACACCCCCCGGCTTTCCTGCTGCGTCGTCTCATCGGTCTCGACTTACATTCATATCCGGATCAAGAAAGCACAGGACGGGCTCGTCGCCGGTGCACAAGACGCATTTGACCCGCTCCCACTTTGTCATGAATCCAGATGCCTTTTTCCAGTAAAAGATATGCGAAATGGACGACTGACGCATGCGCCTGGGGTCAGCACAGGGGAGTGGTGGACGAGCCAGCGCACCAACCGTTTCAGACACAAGTGCCACGACTCTCCATGCATCGATCCCACCTTGCTTACAGTCTTTTGCGATCCTCTGCTATCCTTGCCAATGTCGAGTTCGGGTTGCTGGAGCTTGAGCCCAAACTCGCTTTGCTCAAATCCTCTAATCTCCTCGAGGAGCGCCAGCAGCGAAGGCGTCACCAGCACGTTGTGGACGACCATGACGCCAATCCATTCGATCACTAGGCGGACAATAGACTTTGTGCGCTGCAGCATTCCGTCCGAATAGTTCTGTGCCAGGATCAGAACCGAGCAGATCACGATGTTGTAGACAGAGATGCCCATGGGTATGGCTTCGCCAAACCTAGAGAAGGCGACGACAAGGTGGGATGCCCCTCATGTTACTATCCAGACACTCAGGCCGGGAACTGAGCATTGAGCATTCGCAGCGTGCTCATCTCGCTGCTCATTCGATCGGCAGAGGGGCTACTCACTGCGTCGGGATGCTTCTTGTCTTGTGTGCAACAAAGGCTGTGAGCACCAGGAGTGTTCCTGAGATTGCAAAGAGCAGACCCGTGGTGACCCAGTAGGTCAAGTACGTCGACATGAAGATGCATCCTTGGTACTGCGTGTCGCTCGTGTACATGGTTTCGACGACGACGGGATTGAGCGAGGTCCACACGATCAAGAAGACCTAAGGATCAACAAACAGATGGACAAACAGACACAGAGACAGGCAGATGGATGTGCGAACGGTTCATTCGGGTCAGGGCATTGCTGTGGCGAGGGCGGTCGTGAGCCTTGACCTGTGACCGCAGGGCGATCCCTGGCACCCAAGTGCGGCCTGGTTAACAGCACTCCGCTGCAGCATACGCACAGTCACTCCGAGCACCAGGTAGAGAACCAAGAGGAGGAGCTTTGTGTTTGAGATGGCTTCCGGTTTGATGTTCCGGTTGTCTGCAGAGCGGATTTGCAGGGTTAGATTCCCTCCAAACTCGTCGCCGACGGGATAGGTGCCATGGGATGTCGATCGTCGGCTGGAGGAGTGCCCCGAGTCTGATGAACGCTGCGGCTTACCAAATATCTTCCAGAGACGATAGGCTTTTACCAGGACACTCGACTGTATCGATCAATTGCCCGAGGGTGCAAACAGTCCAGGTCATTTGCTGCAAACGGCCAAGACACGATCGCCGGCGATGAAACGGACCACATTTCTTTCCCCGCTTCCGACCAGATCCGACCAGACCCGATCTTACCAGCATCACTGTCAGACCGAGACAGATCAGCCATGGCTCGATAATGCCTTTTCGGTTGAACAGGTGGTCGAGAGCATCTCAGAAGCTTGCTCTTGGGGCGACGGCGACAGAACGGCATCCATGAACCCGGGCGTCACCGATGACTGCCACGGACTGTCATCCTGCGGCCCATGCCCAGCATACGTACATAGAGCCGGTGTGACATAAGACATGCTTGTAAGCCCTGAAGACAGAAACACAAGCTCCCCGATCTGCGCAATGGTGGAAACCGGCATAACATGAGCGAGGTTTGCATGCGCTGTCAGTCCTGCGACCACTGGCCTCGCCATAGCTTGCTCATGTGCAGCAAAGGTGTACCATCAGCACAACGTTCAGCACCGGGCTGCGGTACTTGATTGACCGACGCTTCGTATTTCTAAGAACCACCACGATCGACAGCAGGATCAACGCATAGCCGACGACATATACGCCGAGAACGGCGCTCGCAACCGGGTCGCCGAACAAGAGCTGATCGACTTGGTATACGGGCGAGTCGCTCGGCACGGCTCCGCCAATGAACATGGACAGGATGACTGGATTTCCATTGGCATCATTGATCAGATTGATGCCTGTCTGATTGTAGGTCCCGACAGACCACATAATTGGCCCGTTGTTCCAGTAGATGATACCGGGGCTGTGTTGTTTCCCGTTAACAAGAGGTTAAGGCAAAGTGCAGTCGAAATACCAAGCATTGGTCATGGTCAATTCGAAGCTTTGGTACTTACTAGATAACGCCTCCAGTCGAATCGAAGCTGCCCGACAACAGGATTTAAATGAATAAATGCTTGATAAGTATCGTAGTCTGGCCGTACCGGCTCAGGCCGGCCCTGGTAGCTCGGGCCAGCTCGATCGTGGCTGCTACACCGATGAGCACTACACACCTGGTCAGTCCTCCGTATCCGACAAATCCAGTCGCCGAGACTTCGGCTGGGCTGCACCGCCCGGCGAGCGACCCGTTGTATATGGCATTGGCTTCGAATCCTGTTTGGTTGAGAAGCTGCAGTCGACAGCAGCAGTACGACGGGCGATTCAGTATAGATAACAAGTATGTGTGTCCAAGCAATCCGGACCCATCAAGCAACCGCATGCGCCAATTTGCACAATCGACGAGTTTGGCTTGTGAGCTGTCAGTACACTCGATCTCACCCTGTCCCAAGTCAGCAAGACTGCCATAGTTGCGTCGTATGCACGGGATCCTTGGTTGTTCGGTTGCTGGGCGTAATCGTACCAAAGGTTGCCCGTTGTGGTTGCAAAACTAATATGGGGGAATTGTTAGCAAGGCGGCATCCCTCCACGCTGCATCGTCGATCTGGCTAGGCTGTATACAGACTGACCTCGACCGATACTGGACGTAGTAAGGATAGACGCTCTGCAGAAACAGCCCTTCAGATGAATTCATGCCAGTACTCTAAATGTGCGTGTGTGTGTGTGTGATCAAACCGAGAACGAGAGAAGAGGGAGTGTCGAACCAGTTTACATTCATGCCATCCACTCAGATCGCCAATCCATGCGATATGGCTCAACTCTCTGGAGTAAACATGAGTACCAAATTGAATCCAGGCGTGGCAACATTGTACTGAAGTGTGTTCCAGGCAGCTTGACCGTATTTGGCAATGACTTGAGTGCTGTTCATGATGCCTCCAAGCTGGGTTCTGGTGATCCAAACCTGGTTCCCCAGCAGGATGCGATTGTGAGTGGTGTCGTCCGGCGCGATCCGCATCGATACCGAGTCGAGTCGAGGGATAAGTCTACATGCAACGCCTACATATTTTTGGCCAGTCAATCCGTACGAGCTGGAAGGGCGGAAAGCAGGACGGTGAGGGTCGGGCCGCGAGAGGAAACGAGTGGATGCGACGGCATCGCGAGACAAATCGTGCGTTGGCATGCCACTTACGCCGCGCTGAAATAGATGTCATCCGACATGGTTGTATCCGACCTTTTATGGAGAAACAGGCCGTGGTTGTATACGAGTGTGAGTGCAAGCGCAGCTTGATGCCGGTGCAGAGTCAAAAGTCACAGTC
This sequence comes from Polychytrium aggregatum, assembly GCF_025602895.1. Lineage (NCBI taxonomy): Eukaryota > Fungi > Chytridiomycota > Chytridiomycetes > Polychytriales > Polychytrium > Polychytrium aggregatum. Next base: position 186,808 of record NW_026516203.1, on the reverse strand, counting down.
TCTGGCATGGCTCAATGGGAACTCGAGTCGAGGAGGTACGGACATGAGAACGATGATGCGGGCTTGTAAGTTCTTCAGGATATCGTAGATTGGCGTCAACGCTTGGATAATCTGGGTGCCGTTGCTGGGATTCACCGAGGGCGGCAGCTGAATTGCTGTACGGGTGTGTTTGTCGGCGAGTTCCCAAAGCGACCGCAATGGTTAGCCAACAGCCGACGCATTCCTCGTGGGAAACTGAAATCTCGGCATCCACGTTCGATATGCAACTCACCCTGTGTCGTGAGCACTGTGATGTTGTTGGCGGCTGCAGCTTGCAGAGCCCAATTCAGCGACGCGAGCGACATCGAGTCGACGGTGTAGAGGAATGCAACCTTCTGCCATCCCATACCCTTGGCAAAGGTGATCATGCCGCTTGGCACCCCCCTGAAGACAAATAAAGAGGCAGAGATTGAGCCTTCGCCACCTCATAATCATGCCCACTGATGGCTTTGATGCTTGGAAAGCCGAGGAAACATGCGCTTACATATATGTCATGCGCATGAAGGTCGGAAAGTCCACAGGATCGGAGAGGGTGGGATCTGCACAAGATACACAGACATGTGGAATCTGAACGGAAGTCGCACATGTCAGTCGTTATCTTGGATAATCGAAAGCAGGGCGGCAAGCATGATCGAACTTTAGGCACACTAGGGGGATCTGACGCGAGGCGGTCTTGTGATGTCGTTTGGGGGGGGGGCGATATTGTGCTTCCATGGCCGATATTATCGTGGCTGGAATAGTCTCGCACAGCTGCTAAAGACGACAGCGCCGTTGCTCGGATGCCACTTGCCTTATAGTATCCACTGATGGCGGCGGAATGGATGTTGAGGGCGCTCGTCACATCTCCGACAATCAGTGCCATCTGACCGGCATTGTAGAGTGCTTGCACCGCTACGCCCTGGAAGTTGGCAACACGCCGTCAGCACGAGCACTTGAAAACTCAGAGGCGACAGCCTGTCGAGCTTCTGCGGCGACGGACGTTCGCTGTCACCACGTTTGAATGTCCGCTCGGAGGATTTTCGCTCTGGCCATGGTATCAAGTAAAATTACACCCCTCCCACACCCCTCCCACACCCCTCCCACACCCCTCCCACAGCCCTCCCTTCCAAGAACCGTACCGATTTCCCCCAGTTCATGGCAGCATCGGCCGTTACGAGCTGAATGGTGGCATCGCGCATCCACCAGGTGCTGTTATTGATCCGATCGATGGCGATCATCATGGCGAGCTCGCCCGTGTCTCTGGCCTGGGCAATGTTCCATATGGGCCAGTTGCTTCGGATGAGACCCACATTGATCTGATGCCGTCAAAGAGGTGGGAGGCGAGAACGTCCGGGAAAATAGTACGTGTGAGAGACGGATGGAAGATAATAATGAAGATCATTACTGAGCAGCCGAGCGCTGTCAAGCTTTACGCCCATCGTTCCACGACAGCTGCCGTGATCATCGGAGCAGGTACTCTGGATACCGTATATTTGGTTTTGTTGCTGCTTCGCATGGTGGCTGCTGATGCCGATGACTAGTGCTGCAATTCCGGGTTAAAGTCGAGCGGGGAACTGTCCCGACGCTGCCGGAGAAAATATCGGAGGATGTCTACGGCGAAAAGCGTGAGAATGGTCAGTGAAGGGTTTGGGTGTGAACTGACCGCGAGGGGTGCGTCCGCGGATCAAGATCGGCCGCTCGGCTGTACTCTGCTGATTACGACCGTTGTTGAGCAGCAGCACTTGTCGTTGGGCCTGGCCCTGTCCGTTCCTTCACGACGGCGGGCAACAAGAAGCGGTCTGTATGGTAAATCCAGGAGAAGAGTGCAGTATTGACTGTAGCCGGCATGGCTTGACTGCCCCCGTCGATGACGACAGCGCAAATCAAGATGGAGATGCAGTCGCGGATGCTGGGCTGTTGTCTCGCGTGCCATCAGCGAGGTATTCTGTCTCGGGCAGGGCCGGCAGCGGACGGGTCTGTGACTGATTCGACGAGTCGAGACAACGGGGCGATAGACTCGTGTGTCGTTGAGCCTGAGCGAAAGGGAGAGGGACCCAAGCTCATCTTGTCTGAGTGTGATCTGGCTCGCACCCGCGCTCAGTCTATTGGAATCCATCTCTGGCCACAGCACCGAATCAATCCGCCCACGAGCAGTAATCGGTCAAATCGGCACACAAGCCGCTCTCTTGCTTGGTGGATGGGGGACGAAACGGGGGCCGCGAGGACGGGCCTTTGAGACATGGTGTTCCGACTCTTTATTCATATCAGCTGCTCGCAACATGCCGCCACGGAGCAAACAGCGCGCGTACTGATCCCGATGGATGGAGAGCAAACGACAGTAGAAATGGATCATCAAGAGGGTTAGCCCCAGCACAAGACGCAATCGCAACAAAAAAGCACTGGATGTGCTTTGCTCACACACGCACGAGAGCAGCGCCCGCATATCAGTCTAGAATAACATATCCGCACTATTGTCTAAGACAGGGATAACTGTTGTTTGAATTCTCGCTCATCATTAGCGGCGATCGGTTCTGGGACACGACCCAGCCAACCGAGGGGGAGTTGGAACTCCATCTCACCTTACTGCTGGCACCAGGATAATGCCCGACAATCAGTCCACGAGACTCTTGGGGCTTGCGGAAGGGCGCTGTAGTTGCGCAAAAGGAAGAGCGGCGGCTCGTTAGCACCGCGGCAGATCGAGACGCATGCATACTCCCCAACGCGCGAAGGACCGCCGCCGTGTTGGTTCAGAACAATAGCTCTCAGCACCGACTTCTAAGCCAGGGATAACTGAATGATAATGCTATTCATCATGTGCAGCAGGGCCGCAAACGGCGAAACGAGGGGTCAGCGGGAGCATCAGCATACCTCGGAGTTGGAGATGATGATGGGGTTGGAGATGACGATGGAGCTGAAGATGGAGTTGAAGATGGGGTTGAAGATGGAGTTGGAGTTGGATCGTTTTATATATGCTGCTGCGTTTTTCTTCTGTGATCTGTGTCGTCAGCAGCCTAGCCAATCGCCGTCCGCGCCGTGCTGAGTCAGCGCGCCGTGCGACCCCTGTGCGACGCCCTGTGGATTGGTGGTTCGAGTGCGCATCGCTGGGCGGGCGGTGGTATTGCAGACCGGGCGGCAGCATTTGCTGGAATTCCCCTCTCTTCATACGCGGAAATAAGCAAACACCCTTTGCTTCTCCCCACCAGACCCCCTCAGTAACAAGCAGAAATGGTAAGGCTCGACATCCATCCATCCATCCATCTGTCTATCCATCCATCCATCTGCCCATCCATCCATCCATCCATCTGTCTATCCATCTGTCCATCCATCTGTCCATCCATCTGTCCATCTGTTGGGCTGTTCACCTGGCCAGCCATCGATTCGCGGCTGTCGAAACATCAACCAGCGGAAGAGAACGGCCAACCGAGTCATCCCTCAAATGGAACTGCAGTCGTCGGCCCGCGTCTTCCAGAGGGCCTTTAAAATCGTCTCCCGGATCCCGTCTCGCCGAGCTGTCAACACACAGGACGCATATTCACCGACCGGGCTGGTCGAAGCCAATCTCGGATGATATTGCCGACACGGACGGGTTCGATCGATGAGCGGGCGTGGATGGCAGATGCAGCGCCAAATCGACTCGTCCATGCAGAACAGAGGCAGAGGCGCATGGTCCGTCGCACTCCCAGATGAATCCCTGTTGGATCCATTTGCGGCCACCGGATTCGAAACCGCGGTGGCAGGACTGGGAGCGTCCTCTATCGAGCAAGTCGGTGCATCAACTCGGCTCAAGCAGACCCTTGGCTATCGGCAGACTGGATGAGGCTGGATGGGACTGGATGGACTCTGGAGCAGCGGGAAATCGCCCTTGCCTCCGTATCGCGGGTATATACGTGCCACGGACCAGGATAGTAATGCGATTCCCCCCCGCGCCTCTCTGTTTCCAGGCCAAGCGTACCAGAAAGGTCGGAGTCACCGGTAAATACGGTACCCGCTACGGTGCTTCTCTCCGTAAGCAAGTCAAGAAGATGGAAATCACCCAGCACGCCAAGTACACCTGCACCTTCTGCGGCAAGGTAGGAACGAACAGCAGCCAGCGATGTTGCCCCCAGTGGCACAACCATTCGTGGCGGCCATGCTCGACTGGCTTGTCGGCGTCGTCTGGATGGGAGGTGTCCGGTCCACGGTTGACTCATTCTCCTCGGATCCATTTTGCCTTTGATCGATCTGCAGGACTCTGTCCGCCGCCAGGCTGTTGGTATCTGGGAGTGCCGTGCCTGCAAGAAGGTCCTGGCCGGTGGTGCCTGGACTGTCGGTACCACTGCTGCCGCCACCATCCGCAGCACCATCCGTCGTCGTAAGTACACGCCCAGCTCACATCGCTCTCCCATGCTGTCCTCTACTCCTGGTTCGTTGCCAACGTTGCTAACGTTGCTCGCTGTCCCCCCCTGCCTTGTCTGCATCCAGTCCGTGAGCTCGTCGAGTCCTAAGCGGTTCGATGGCTTGATAATTCCGATGCCCGCTGTTCTGTTTGCCTTACTGGAGAGTGAGCAATGGAGTTGTGTACATTTCATTGCGTAGTATTGTTCGAATATATATCTCGCAATACCAGCTTCTGGTGACAAGCACTTTGACGCTGCTTGCAGGATGGCGGTGGCGCTCGTGCGAGCGGCGCAATGGATCGGTGAAAGTGCAATGTAGTCAATGTGGCTTCATTTCTGAATGGAACACATCGCGGCATCGGTGCAGGTCGACGATCATCCATGAAAACCAGCCAGTGGGCGCCATGGACAGAACAGCCAAGATCAACCAGGACCAACTCGACAACAGCGTCATTCGGCGGGACTACATTTCAGTGAGACTCCCATGGACAGACACTGCTCGCTCGTCACCCCACTCCGTCTCCATGTATCCGGCGCCAGTACATATCGATTCACAGCAGTCTAGCAGCAATGGCCACATCGGCTGGCCCGCTTGAGCGGCGAGGGCCTCTCAGTTCATCAGATGCAGCAGCCCCGACAAGATACCGCCGATGGCCACGACCTCGGCGGCGATCAGGTTGCCGCTCTGGTAGATGGTGAGGGTGCCCATGGCCGCTTGCGACCGGTTTCGTCGGTCGCTCGAGATGGCGATGCGGGCCACAAGAATCTTGGTAGGATAGCGCAGGAGATGCAGCTCGCCGTCGATCCGCTTCCAGGCATACTCGCTGTGGTCGGCGCCGAAGAACTGGTGCTTGGGGTTGAAGAGGCCGACCATTTGGACGTCCAAGAGCCCGTAGCCATGTCGCGACTCGGGCAGCACTTTGAACTGGCGACTGCGGAAGAGAATCAAGTGCATCGAGAACAATGAGTAAATGATGTTGTATGTGGGGCCCGATCTGTCACAGGAGACATAAGGGAGAGCGGATGCGCCGGCTGGCCATGCATAGCGACGGAATGTGCAAGAGAATGGGGCTGCAGTCGAAGGCGGCTGGCGATTCAGACTGGCGCCATCGAGATAAATCAACATACAGCGTGACAGCCGGGGAGCGGGTATTGTAGGAGGATGTGTAGAGTTTGAAGAGGACGCCTTGGCTCGATGACAAAATATCAATACTGCCGTACTGCAGAGCACGCACACAGGGAGGGAGGATTAGTTTAGATGCCACCACGACAGATGCTGACTGGTCAGATCAACCAAGGGCTCGGCGGCCTCTTGAACAACGTACCTGCAGAAAGTTGACTTGATAACTGCTCGAGGCTGGATCGTCGCTCATCGAGTTGAACGAGAATGACGTGACAGAGAGTGTCTCCTGGACCTTGATGCTGAATGTCTGGGCAACCTGGGGGTTTGAAGAGTGCATGATGGTTCGACTGGCTATGCGCGGCCTCGACAGGCTCGGGCGCGATGAGGTGCCCACGGCCTCAGAATACGATGGGAGCTCGTCTCGATGTCCCCTGGGAACGTTGATACTGTACGGTGGAGCACCGGACGATGATGCCGAGGGAGGCGGCGAAATAACAGGTGCGAGCCGAGGAGCAGTCGATTGAAGGTAGCTTGAGCTTGATCCAGTTCCAGCCAACTCGTTGGCTTCTTCCTCTGAGAGCGCCAGTGCCAGTGCTTCGTCGCAGCTGGTATCGGCTAGAGCCAGGGACGAAGGCTCGTGGTTCACTTGGGAGGCTGACCGGGCACCAGAGATGGTGTTGATGGGGACAGATGTGCTTGGACGGCGGGTGGAGGCTGGCGACTGGCTTGGGGTCGACTCTGAGGCGGGGTCTTCCATTGACAGGAAGCGGGCAATGGCCTCGTCGTTCGAGGTGTCGTGGGTGCTGGTCGAAGTCGGCTCTGCCTGCAGCGCCAGCTGGGCAGCCAGGAGATGGTCGAGCCGCTCGATTTCGTCAGGAGATGGAGTGTGCGCTGCTGAAAACGAGGGCGCATGACCAGCAGGATCGAGGAGGGCCGGGCTTGCTCGGGTTGGAAGTGCAGATGGTGGCTGAACCGAGATTGAGGGTGCCGGCATGGATGAGATGGCGAGAGGAGCCAGAGGAATCACGGCAGGAACTTTGGGACGAGGAGGGAGGGAAGCAGAGGAAGCAACCGAGAGCGAATATGACTGGAGGTTTGCCGACAGCGGTAGAGAGGGGAGCAGAGGAACAGAGGAGGCAAGAGTCGGTGCAGAGGTATCGGCAGAGAGGGAGGACACGGAGGATGTGGCTGAATTATGCTGGAAAATCAAAGGCAGACTTGCACCTGGAGGGACGGATATCATCGGAATCGAGGGGGATAGAATATACTTGCATTAGCACAGGCGATTGGATGCGAGGTCACTGCACATCGCGGCGGGCATATTGGCTTCAAGCGGGAAGGGCAATGTGCGGTACAGAAAGGAAAGCAATGAATGCAGCCAGGAACATGGACATCATGGAGGACATGTCCATCGCAGTGACCATGCGAATCATGAAAGGTTCTTCATAATGTCACTTGGCTGGACTGTCATCTCTGCGAGTAGGCACTCACCACTGCTTGCATCGAGCGGTGCCGTCAGCGAGTCGGAAGCAGCCATGTCAATGTCCGCTGGATGGCTCGATTTTGCGAGTCGCTGCCGAGAGAAAGCCCATCGATAGTGTCAGCGAAAGAGGCTCTACTTGTCAAAGGAGCGTCGCCTCAACCCCGCTCCCCACAGCCAGCGATAGTGTTCGGGAGTCAGCAAGCTGGGACACTTGCCTCTTGCATCTCTCGCTCGGCATCTTGGGCAAACGGGTTTGTGGAGGGAAAGGACGACGGCGAAGGAAGCCGCTGGCTGGTGAGCAGCGTCGGCGGCGGATGGACAATGGTTTCAAAGGGATTGTCGAGCGGGCTCTCGAACGGGTTGCTGGAGGACTGGAACGTGCTCATATCCGATCGACAGGAGAAGACTGCGGTCCGAGAGTGATTGGATGCTTGGGCTGGAGGTCCGTTTGCGAGGAAGCAGGATGTGTTGGGAGCGTCTTGGCGTTTGGGCAGCCGAGGCAAACCGGGGCAGACCGAGGCGGATCGGTGGAAGGCCGATAGCAGGCCGATGTGTAGACGAGACGGGGTGAGAGGAAGAGGCTGTTGGAAGACCAGACCACAAAGGCTGGCGGGGAGCGGGGGCTTTTCAAGCAGGGTTTGGCCGACAGCCGGCGAGGAGGGCGACGAACAACGGCAGAGTTGACCAGGCGCGGCAGGCGGTCTTGGCAGAAACCAGAAGGGGCGCTGCACCGGCGTGCGCAGCACGGTATCTTGCGGGCTGGATTCTGACCATCAGGATCATCAGGACCATCAGGACCTCCAGGGCTTCCAGGACAACCGGGGCGGGGCGGGCAAGGCCGGTATCTCAGGAGGAGGACATTGGAGGGACGGCGGTTGGGGGTATCCGCCGAGACAGAGCGACGGTAACAATCGAGCGCGTTTTGGTATATCACCGGTGATAAGCTGCGTTGATACACTCAAAGCGATCAACCAAAGCGATCAACCAAATCGATCAACCAAAGCGATTCAGCCAAAGCGATCAGCTCAATGCGCCGCGACTTATCATGCGGCCCGGACGACGGCTCGCTCCGGGGAGCCAATGCGGCCGAATCGCCGGCGCCGGGCGTTGGGAACGTGCGCAGATTGCCGTATGGATGTGCCATGTGGGTGCCATGTGGGAACGCCATGTGGGAACGCCATGTGGGAATGCCATATGGATTCGGTGTATCCTCCCAGACATATGCGGCCTGTCCCACTGGACAACTTCGTGCTTGATCGTTGATATCGCCAGTCCGTGTGCCGCTTTGATTAAATGTGAAGGTTTATGTCGAGCAGACCATTTGCAACGACAAACGATCGCCTCGGCCGCCTCCGGGTCAAGACCGCAATAGACAATCTCGACAACCGTAACATCTCGACAACCGTAACATCTCGACAACCGTAGCATCTCGACAACCGTAACATCTCTATATTCGTAACATCTCGACAATCGTAACATCTCGACAACCGTAACATCTCGCTCCCGCCTCAACCGGACATCCGCCCGGCTGGTTGCTCCACCGCACCGCCTTTCTTTCTCTGTCCGCGCTGCATTCTTTGTCCCCCCCCCGCAGCGCCAAGGCCGTGTTGCCGTTGAGTATCGGCTTGGAAACAGCCGCACGTCCAACTCCTTGCATCCCGCGCCGTGCGCCTTGCGGCTGTTCATCTGTCTTTGCTGCACTTGTTACTTGTTACTCTCTTCGCCGCCCCCCGCTGCCTCGCTTCGTGCGTGCTTCAATCCCCCTCCCTCGTTCTTTGGCTGTCTGGCTGCCAGTGTCGCCGCCACGCCCGCGCCGGTTTCATGTCGTCAACGTTTGCCCTCTCGCCCGACCGCTGCCCCATGTGTTGCTGCTGCTCCCGATTGTTTGCCCGTCGCCATTCCTGCATGCCAACACAATCGCGGATGCTATTCCTGTCGTGGCCGTGTTGCCTGCTATTGTTTGCATCCGCTGCCCCACTTGCACCGCTCGCCATTCGGCCGCAACACAAACCATCCTCGTCTCCAAGGCTCGTGATTTCTGTTCTCTGCCAACTGCCTCTGTATCGCCCGAATCGGCGTTGCCCATCCCTGTCGCACCCAAGCCCTCTGTTTCACCACCCGCGGCCCAGCGCCTTGTCCACAGTCCCCGTTGTCTGTCCTGTTCTCGCTGCTGCGACTGTGCCTTGCCTTTCCGTTTCGGTCGCGCTGTGTCGCTGCGCCGGGTCGGGGTCGCTGTTCTTGCTCATCCGGTCTGCCGATCGCACCTGTCGTTGCCTCGCCGCTATTCTTTTAAGGGATTTTGGCCTTCTCTCCAGACACCACACCCTCCCACGTTCGGCCGGTCTCCCGCCAGCTCCCTCCCTCCCTCCCTCCCTCCTCTCCCCAGCCGCAGCCGCTGTCCACCAAGGCACTGCTGCCCCATAAGAAGACTTGGCCGGTGCCAGCGTCTCGTCCGGCTCTCTCTCTTCCTCACCAGCCGGAGGCCCTGCCCCCCGCCCTGCCTCGTCTGCTCACCCCTTGACAGGGCACACCAGCTTCGTCGGGCTCCCCCTCCCCTGAACCAGGTGCGTCGTCGAGAGCTGTCGCTTGGTCTGCTCTGTTGCAAGAGCAAGAGCGAGAGAGGGAGAGCTGGATTTCGGTGCTGGGCCGCTTGGGGCTGTTCAAAGGCATTCGCTCTGCTGGCCGGATCGTCGCCGCTGCGCGAGGGTGGATCGGTGCGATCGAGCACGCTGTCAAGCTGGATTTCGTCACTGTGTCGAGTCCAGTTGCTGCTGTTATGATTCTGCTGAGTGGTGGAGTCGCTCCTATCACTGCTGCTGCTACTGCTGCTACTGTTTTCCGCCTGCGAGCGTCAGCGTCGACGCCGGCCTCTGCTTCTGCTTCTGCTGCGTTTCGCCGAGCCAACATTCTGACGCTCTCGCTGCTGCCTTGTAACGCTGCTGCCGCTGCTGCCTTGCAACGCTACTCCTTCCGCTCAACCCAGACGACCAAATCCCCATCAACATATTGCCAATGAGCAGCGCACACAGACGATACGACGACCGGCCGCGAGACGGCAAAGGCGATCCCTATGTCGACCGGAAAGTCCAGGTGCGTTCTTGGGCCGAGCGTCGTGCGTGTGCTCAGCAACAGGGAGACATCCCGATGCGATGCGTGCCGAACTCTCCAGCGCCCAGTGCGGGAGACAAACGGTGAATCGGCACCGGAAATGTATCCCCAGGATTCGGCATCTCAGCCGCCCCGCATTGCCGTGCCCGCTGCATGGTATCCGTCCATCCGCGGGCCACCACAATCCGTCCATTTTACTCCCACACGGCGCGCCGTTGTGATGCCGAGGATTCTTCTGCGTCCATGCGTCGCTGTGTGGTAATCGGGCTCTCTTTCCGGCCCATATCGGCCATGCCCGTTACGGCCAGCCCCACGGGTTCCATTCTCCCGCTGACCTGCCTCTACCCTCCGTGGCAACTTCTGCGCCTCCAGGAACGCAACCGCCCCATGTCTGACTTGCTGAAGGAGCTCGAAGGCATTGGCCTCGAAGATCCAGTGCCTCCGATTCCTCCTCGTCGTGGCTATGGCGACCGCAATGACCGCAATGACCGCAACGACCGCAACGACCGCGGTGACCGAAGCCGTCCTCCCCGCGACCGAGAAGCACCCACCCGTGAAATCCCCCCTCGCCGCCATGATGGCCCCGATATCCCCCAGCGCCGACTCGACGGCCCCGATATCCCCCAGCGCCGCAACGAACTCAGTCCCGAGGCTCCCCAACGCCGGTACGAGCTCAGTCCTGATATCCCCCAGCGTCGCCATGATCAAGCTGCCGAGATTCCCCAGCGGCGGCACGAGGTCGGTGCCGGGGGCCCCTCCATCCCCGAGCGGCGACATGCGGACCGGGCCACCAGCCGCCATCGCCGCGACCCCTCGCGCACCCAGAACGACGAATTGGAGCCGTCCCGGGGCAACAGCAGCCGTCGTCGTGGCGACGACCAGATCGAGCGCACTCCCATCATGAAGGCCACCAGCGTCGAGCAGCTCGCCCGCCCAAACCTGGACACGCAGTGGGATGCACTCGAGCAAATGATGAAGTCCGACGACCTTGACGCTCTCGACAACCTCAGCAGCCTCGAACGCGACAAGGAGAACCGCCCCCCCGCTCCAGTACCCCCGGCCAAGGGCGACTCGGCCGAGCGACCGGTCCTGCCCGTGCGCACAAAGTCCATCTACGTCGGCAACAACCCCCGCAGCCTCACCAACACCTCTCGATCGAATCGCTCGCAAGAAACCCTGGGATCGACACGCAACAACGACGAGGGCCCTTTGGACGGCCGGCCAGCTGCACCTCCACGACAGCGGGACGTTGTTCCCCTCAACGACATTGAACGAGCCCCCAGCCGCCCTCCTCCCATTGATGTCGGTGATCGACCCGCTCTTCCGCAACGAACGCCCTCCGAGAAGCGGGTTCAGTCCCCCGTGACGGCGTCTTCCTTCGGTCGATCCTCCAACGGCACCGGTCTTCCCTCGGCTTACAAATCTCCCTCTATGCCACAGATGGATGTTGAGGACTCTCAGCGGGGGGCCGACAAAGATCCTCGCCGCGACCGTTCTAAATCCCGCGACCGCCGGGCCGTCGCAAACGACCAGGATAACAACGAGGATGATGGCCACTCGACTGCGCGCCGCCGAATCCGTCAGATGAGCCCCTCCGGCAACGGCGAGCGTTTCCCACGCTCGGCCGCGTCGCACCGGCGGCAAGAGTCCAACGTCTCGTCTCCTCCGCTGGGCGAGGCCCGCAGCGTCGGAGCCTCCAGCCCTGCCAACGGGCCCCATGCCGTCAACGCCGCTGCCGAGGTCTCCGAGAAGTTTGCCTTCCTGCGCACCGACCCGTACAAGACCATCCGCTCGCGCCGGACGAGTGTCACCAGCGGCACGAGCTCCGTCGGCAACGAGCTCGACGCCTCGCAGATCAAGCTCATGGTGCCCGACTGCGTCGCCGACAGCGCCGGGTATGTTGCCCTGCAGCCGGACAAGTACGAGGCCAAGAAGCGCGAGCTCTCGAATCTCTACAGCGAGATCAAGTCACTTAACAACCGCCTGACGCTCGAGATCAAGGTGCGCGATGCCGCCCTCGACATGCTCAAGTCTAGCGAGGCGTCGAACCGCCAGGGCCTCAAGCAGGCCAACGACCAGGTTGCCGAGGCCAACCGCCAGGTCGACGTCCTGACGTCGGACCTGTGGCGTGCCACGGGCAAGCTTGTCGAGCTCGAGCAGCTCGTGCTCAAGCACGTCGGCAGCGTCCTCCGGTACGAGGTGGTTAACACCAGCTCAGGCTCGGGCTCGAGCGATGGGCCCAGCGCCGACGACGGCCAGATGCAGAGCAAGCTGACCTCGGCCGAGACCAAGATCAAGGAGCAGGAGCGCGAGATCAAGATCTTCAAGAGCACCATCGAGCGACTCGAGTCCTCGACCGAGAGCAGCCGGCTGGACCTCGAGAGCCAGGAGCGCGAGATCCAGTCGCTCAAGAGCAAGCTGCAGATCCAGAGCGAGGAGCTCACCAGCCTTCAGTCCAACAGCTCCTCGGAGAACTCGTCGCTTGCCGTCGTCCAGAGCGAGCTCAGTCGCTACAAGCTCGACCTGGCCACCGCCAACGCCGACCTGGCCTCGAAAAAGGACCGCGTCCGTGCGCTCGAGAAGGAAGTCGGCCGTCTCAAGACCCAGGTCGACGAAATCACCACCGACCTCGAGGACCGCGACCGCACCATCGCCAACCTCTCCTCCGAGCTCGAGGAAAAGACCAACGTCATTGACATGCACCGCGCCTCGCGAGACGCCAGCAACGAGAGCGCCATGTCCGTGTCGTCGCTCAAGGCCCAGGTCTCGATCCTCAAGACCGAGCTCGACTCGCGCCTGGCCACCAAGGACGCCGAGATCGAGAAGCTGAACCGCCAGCTGCGCGATGCCAAGACCAAGGCCGAGTCGGACTCGGACAGCGACGGCGGCACCCTGCGCTCCGGCCGCAGCCGCACCATCTACAGCCGCTCTCGGTCCAAGCGCAACGACACCCTGGCCCTCGAGGCCGACATGCGCGCCAAGCAGGATCAGATCCGCGACCTGGAGCATCGCCTCAAGATGTCCACCGTCGACACCGAGGAGCTGCAGCGGTCGGCCAAGGACCATGCCGAGCAGCTCGCCGTCCTCCGCAAGCTCTACTTTGACATTCCCCCGCCGTCCGCCGGCGGCTCGCGCGCCGCGCGTGAGGACTTGCAGTTCAGCGTCGATGGTCTCTCCACCAAGGTGAACCGGCTCATCACGGAGCGCAAGGACCTCTCGGATCGGGTCAAGGAGCTGCAGACAAAGTCGGACCAGGCCAGCAGCCGCCTCGAGTACGTCAACGAAGACCTGCGCGACTCGCAGAAGCGCTCGGGCGAGCTCGAGAAGCGTGTGCTCGAGCTCGAGGCCGCCAAGCGCGAGCTCGCCTCGGACCTGCGCTCGCTGCGTGACGCCCACGACCGGCTGCGGCTCGAGAGCGAAAACTCGACCCGCGCCGCGCGCGAGCTCGAGGATCTCCACAACAACAGCTCCCAAAACGCCTCCCGCCGGCTGGAGGAGACGGTCCAGCTGCACGAGAAGGAGATCAAGTCGATCGAGGAGCGCCACGCCAAGCAGATCCTGACCCTCGAGTCGCAGATCAAGCAGCACCTCGAAGCCATCGACGACCTCAAGGCCGACCTCGAGAGCGTCGAGCTCGAGCGCAAGATCCTGATGCAGGAGCGCGAGACCCTCTCAAACTCCAAGAACCAGCTCTCGGGCGAGCAGGAAGAGCTTGCCCGCAAGCTCTCTGCCCTGGAGAAGGACAAGCAAAAACTCAACGACCTGATCAACACCATGGAGCGAGAACACAAGGCCGAGCTCGACGACATGGAGGACCGCCAGCTGGACGAGATCGAGCAGCTGCAAAAGTCACACACAGCCGAGCTGGAGGGCTTGCGCAAGCGCCTCGAGGACCAGCTCGACAAGGAGCGCCAGGAGCACAACGCCACCAAGAAGCTCGCCAATGCCGAGAAGGAGGCCCTGGACGTCGAGTACTCGAGCGTCATGGACATCAGCCTCAAGAAGATCCGCGAGGAGGCCGAGGCCGAGCGCAAGAAGCAGATCATGGAGGCCCAGGCTAACTTCATGGACCAGATCCAGGACATGGAGGATCTCCACCGCGAGGACGAGGAGGAAATGAAGCGCGCCCACGCCGACGAGATCGAGAAGCTGTACGAAAAGTTTGCCAAGGAGCGCGAGGACACCCGTGCCGAGACCGAGGCCACCGTGCGCGAGCTCGAGGCCCGCTCTGCCCAGACCCTTGATGCCGAGCTGCGGAAGCTGCGCGAGTCGCACGAGGAGGAGCTCCGCATGATGGAGCAGGACCAGGCTCAGGAGATTGCCGCCCTCAGGACCGAGCACGCCATGCAGATCGAGACGATGCAGCAGAAGCTGGAGCGCGCCGAAGCCACCCTCCAGCAGACCAAGACCCAGCTCACGGACGAGACCAACCGCCTACAGGACACCATCGACGAGCTCGAGGACGAGATGCACGAGCTCAAGCAGTCCGAACTCGAGTCCTTCAACAAGAGCAATGCCAAGGCCCGCGAGCAAGAGTCTGCCATTGCCCAGCTGCGGCTGGAGGTCCAGGGCGTCCTTGGTCAGCTAGAGCAGGCTCAGCGCGACATTGAACGCAAGGAGAAGGACATGGCCTTTATGGAACAGCAGCACACCGAGCAGATCAGCCAGCTGAACGCCACCGCGGACTCGAAGCTGCGCGAGCTCGAGGCGCAGCTCGCCGAGTACGAGGGCGTCAAAGAAGAGCTCGACGACATGCAGCGTGAGTTCTCGCGCGAGAAGCAGAGCCTGGAGCGCGAGCGATCGCTGCTGCAGATCCAGCTGCAGGAAACCCAGGATGCCAAGGAGTCGATTTCGAGCCAGCTCGAGTCGATCAAGCGCCAGCTGGAGAAGAGCGAGCGCGAGACCGCTCAAATCAAGGCCGAGCTGACCGATGTCCAGAACCAGGGCCCTGTCGTCGACCACGAGGTCGAGGAGACGCTCATGCGCGAGGTCGAGAAGCTGCAGATGCAGATCGTGGACCTGAAGACCGGCAAGGTCGATTTGCTCGAGGAGTTGGACAACCAGCAACACCGCGAGCAGTCCATGCAGGCCGAGATGAACACGCTCATCCGCGAGTTTGACAAGGTATGTGTGGCTGGATGTGTGGATGTGTGGACATGTGGATGTACATGTGGGCGGCCGCCAGTCTCCCGGCCCATCGCTGTAACCGCTGGCACTCGATCTGACTGCTCCGTTTGCTCGACTCCAGCTCCAGCGCAGCATGTCCGACGCCGAGATCGAGCGCACTCGCAACGAGACCATGATCGCCGATCTGCGAACCCAGGTGAACGAGCTGCAGGCCGAGCTCCAGGACAAGATGATCGAGACCATGGGTGGCTTCAACAACAGCACCGAGACACCCTCCGTCCAGAAGCTGCGCGCCGAGTTCCGCAAGGTCGCCGCCGATATCCGCGAGGAGTACTCCGAGCAGCTCAACAAGGAAGTCACGGCCCGCGGCCAGCTGGAGGCCGAGCTGCGGAAGATGAAGAGGGACAAGGACTTGGATGCATACAAGATCAACGAAGGAACTCGTATGTATTCTGTTCGACGGTGCGCCGTCATGGCTGCGCTGTGGTGCAAGCCTGCTGTGGACCGTGCGTTCAGACGTCTCGGTTGTTGTACTCACGCATCTAATGCTGTTTCATGCAGAGACGACCCTGCGCTGGATCACTGGCGACGAGCCTGTCAAGGTCAACTTTGGCTTCTAAGCCGCTACCTCTCCTGTGTTTCGCTGCCCCCCGGTGCTCTCGGCTGGCTGTGCGACCCTCTAATTGCCCCTCTCTCCATATAGTACCTCAGCCCTCCATGCCTTGCTATTCCGTAATTTTGTATTCCCACACCGACAGCTTGCGCATGGCTTTGTATGTGGTTCGTTTCTGGTCTCGCCCCGTGCTCCTCCTGCATGGCCTTTGCCCGTCGCCAACGCACGGAGCATTGGTGCACACACCCCTCTCAAAATGGGGTTCTACATCGAGTGTTTGCAAAGTGATTCACGTCGCCTCTTTTCTGAGTCCGCCTATGGCTGCTATCTGGAACCTGAATATACAAGCCCGCTCACTTCCCCGTGGCGGCGATCCCATATTGCAGAAACTGGGTGAAGATGTATCCCGTGCCCAAGGTGACTGGTGCTGTCTCGAGGCCATCATCAAACCAAGCCAGCATGTGCGAGTCCATCCACCCCGCCAGGGACATGTGCAGCCGTGAACATGCTCCGCAACAATCAAATGTGCTGCCTGCTCTCAGGAAAGACGGACGTTCGATTCCGGATTCGGGCTTTACTCAGACTCTTCCTGTCGGCGAGCAGCAGAGACGCTGCCGAGCTTGGCGCTGAGCACCTGGACAAACTCGTCGTAGCATCGCAGCGGCCCAAAGACTCCCCAGACACACACTGTCGCCACAACCAGGTCGATGGCGACAACAATCACCGTCATGTACAGGAACTTTGGAGAAAACACACTCCAGACCATCAGGTGGCGGCGGAACCAGCCTGCAAAGGACATGCTGACGCCCATGGCCGTGCCCACAACGACCATGTACATCAGCAGGGCCCGGAAAACGGACTGGAAGAGCCGTCGCTCCTGGCCCTTCTGGATGGGCTGCTTCCAAATGACAAACATGGGCACGGAGAGTGCACATGCCAGCGGGCCGCCAAAGGTGTTGAGCGCCACGAGCGTCCCGGACAGATAAAAGTTCATGTGCTCGACGCCGATGAAGCCGACTTCCCATTGGATCGTCGACAGGATGAACTGATGGCCCGTTGCGAAAAACAATCTGTGCGACAGGATCGAGAGCACCGTGAGGAACAGGAAGACGAGCGTGCCGTGACTGGGGAGGTTGAGTCGGATTCCGCCAGCTGGTACAGCCGTGCGCTCGGACTCTTTCTTGATGATCCCAGGCAGATGGAGAGAAAAGTATTCGCGCCACAGTGCCGCCATTTCGAACAGACAAACCACGACGAGGAATCCGGTCCAGAGCATGACGCCGCCCATGGGCTTTTGGAACATGGCCAGGATCAGGAACAGCGCCGCGACAAGGACAAAGTACGCTGAGCCCACGACATTGGCGATGCCGTTGAGCACCACTGTTGCCTGGGTGTCCGGTGCTGCGGGTTCATCCGAGTCCTGATCGTTTTTGCCGCCCTTGCCTGGTGTGTCCGCTGAGGCCGCGGGCGAGGCACTGCGGACGATTGAGAGACCAATGCACGAGGGCTCCGATGTCCAAACATAGAGACAGGTGGCGCTGGCAGCCAGGAATCCGATCTTGGCAATCCACATCTTGAGCTTGCCCAGCCAGCGCTGGTTGGCTTCAAAGTAGTGGTGGCCCTCGATCGTGTCCAGGGTCCAATACAGGAAGGAGATTGACAGCGCCGCCGGTAGGAACACACCCACGATCAGCGAGCCTGTCGAGTGGAACGAGTCTGATTCCGTTAGGACGCGCCGCGAAACAATCACAACCAGGGCCGAAATCAGGGCCAGGAACACGAGCGTGGGCATCGCCGCCACCGAGCTCGAAGGAGCCGAGTTGAACGTCGGAATACAGTGCGGGTGTTGTTCGGGGCGGCACACGACCGACGAAAGCGTCAGCCGCGACAACACCATGAACATCACAGAGTACCAAATCAGATTCTCGCGGGTCTTGTTGTGGCGCACAAAGATGGATCGGACGAGCTGGAAGGCTCCAAAGGTCTGCAGCATGAAGTTGGTGCCGTAGTCCTCGTAGATTGTGTAGCTGTCCGAGGCCGGCGAAATGGCGTGGAGCCCAAGCAGGAGAGTCGCCAGGACGGCCTCGGGTGACGGAAGGACGCTGCCACTCTCGTTTGGAGTTGGCTTGGAGCCTTGCTTGGCTTGGTGGATGCGAACCCCAGTACCGGCGGCGTAGCCCACGAGCAGCGCAAAACCCACTTCGTGGACGAGTTTGATTTCCGAGTCGACAGACAGCACAGCCAGGGCTTTGGACAGGGGCTGGGCCATTCCGATGAGAGCGCCGATGGCGAGGCCGACCAGAGGATGACGAAGCGTTTGTAGCGAGCCCAGGTTGACCGAGAAGCGAATCTCGGCAGCACAAGCCAGCACGACAGCAAAGAATCCAGCGCATCCCATAGCAATCAAGGGAAGATCGAAGCGTGACCAAACTCTGCGGGTGATCTTGAGGGCCGACCGCATAAACTCGTACTGGAGCTCAATCGCACGCAGCAGCTCCGGCTCAGTGGGCAAAGACCGAGCTGCCGCCTCAAAGCTCTCGGTGGCGATACTGAATCGCCGCCCGAGTTCGGGAAGCGAAAAGTCGGCTGTTGCCAGTGCCTGACTGTAACTTTGCAGGTATCGCCAGATCTGTTTGGCATTGAGGTGCGAGGCCTTGAGCAAGTCCAGCCAAGGCGATGTGGGGCTCGGATCTGGATGCTCGCCGTCGGCTACAAAGAACAGCTCCGGGATAATCGATCCCAGATTGCCAAATGGAATAGGCAGTCCCAGCAGCAGCGTCAGGGTCGAGACGACATCGATTTGCGAAACCGTTCGAATCGGGTCGTCGGCCGAGTCCTGAGTTTCGGATACCCGCTGGATGGCCGCCACCAGGCTTTGATGGGCAGCTGCGGCGCCGTCAAAGTCGGTGAGCTTCTTTTTGCTGAAGATGAAGAGTCCAGCATCGGTCTCGGACTTGCTGTCGCCGCCGTGGTCGCCCTTGAAGTCCATGCCGTGGTCGCCCATGACAACGACCACGGTGTCGTCGTCGATGGCCTCAAAGAGCTGCTCAAGCACCTGGTTGATCTGCACAAGCTTGTCGGCCATGGCTCGATGCTCCGGTCCGTATCTGTGGCCGGCGTGGTCGATGCCGAGAAAATGGGCCACGATAAAGTCCCAGTCTCGGGGGGAGCGCGCAAGGATCGGCCACAGATGCTCGAGGACACCATTGTCGACAGTGTGCAGATCCCAGACATCGAACGATGGATACGGGTAGCTCTCGTGGATGGACTGGGGATAGATGCCTTCCCAGGTGTCGTCGCCGATAACGACCGACTTTCTGCCCAAAGTCTTGAGCTGGTCCATGATGTTGTCTTCGCTGACAAGCGAGCCGCCGAAATTCTTGCCAATGTCGACAAACGTCGGGAGGGTTCCGGTGGTGATGGCCTTGAGGCGCTGCAGGGTCGTGGTTGGAGGATCGACCTTGGATCGGAAGAGCAGGGCATTGCTTGGCTGAGAGTGCAGGAGGCGATGGAGGACAGGAAGCTTGTTGCGATAAAATGGCACACGGCCTCGGTTCTGGCTTTCGTCGAGCGCCATAGACTCGTTGTAGACCGTGAAATCATAGCGCAGGGCATCGAGGATGACGAGGACAGCACGCTTGTACCGTGGAGGATGCCAGCACAATCCGTCCGCTCTGATGGCCTCGGCGGGAGCAGTCGAGTCGTTGCTGGGCTTGGCCACAACCGTGACAGAGGGATCGCATGTGCTGAGGGTCGGCAGCTCCATACGGGTGAGGAGGAATCCGGAGGCGAAGAGCCAGATCGAGAGGGCTTGAAGGGCCAGCACGAGCAGCAGCTTCAGCGAAACAACCCCAAAGATGCTGGAGGTATCTTTTGGCAGGGCAGCGAGTTCGATCGAGACGGCTCGGGGAGTGTGTTCTGGCCGAGCATTGCGAGATCTGGTCTGAGCCGACGCGAGCTTTGCTCGCTGCTCGGCGGCTTTGCGCTTGAACATGATCGAGAAATCGTCGGCACGCTGGAGCTGGGCAGGCTGCAGGCCCAGACCGAGATACAGGTGAGCCCGACGAAGGAGCGACGCGGGAGGGTGGTTAGTTTCGCTGCACGGGGCTTCTCGATGCAATTAAAGCATGCGAAGGAAACGCACCGACAGCCGAGGGACAGAGCGAATGTGTCGCCTGGAACGAAGATGGGGGCGAAAGCCGACAGGGGCGAGATGCCGATGCCAGGAGTGGAGGGCGAGGCGAGGTGGTCGTGCGGCGTGCTGGGCCAGAGGGCGATGTGTATTGGTCGGAAAAGAAAGATGCAAAAACCCAGCGGCCGCGATCGACCCAGACGAGATCGGCAGGTCAAAACGAGCGGGCCGACCCATCGCGTGCGCATAAGCATCCTCTGCATATCTTGGGAGATGTAGACCATTGGCAGGTCTTGCGACGCTGCGGGATGTGCATTTCTGGCAGCCACCCTGCATCCATCGCATTCCTTGCTCTCCATCGGCAATCATGGCCGGCACTCTCGCTCCCCAGTCGAGAGATGGTGTCTGGGCGGCATTGGGCTCAACGAGCACCGCCAATGGATCAGTCGGCCGACTCGCACATGGCCGTTGCTGCTCGCAGATGTCTTGTATGCTAGCGTCTGTATTTCGAACCCATCATCCGCGGCTGCCGAGATTTGGATCCGGTCTACTTTGCATATCCCACCCAAACCTTGACGCCAGTGACACCGCGCTTGGTGATAAACAACGATCGTCCAAAGTCGGTGTATGCATTATGGATGTCACCGGCGCCCAACGATCCATAGTGCACCAGGTTGGTCACAGACCGAGTGCCTCGGCGGCCCTTGACCTGAATTCGGAAACCCGTAATCTTGCCCAGGGCCATGCCCGTTTCGAGTGCCTCTGACGGATTGGTGACATGCCTCAGGATAATCTTGGGCAGCGGGATGTCTGTCAGGAAGGATTGCTTGGATTCGGGCGCAGCGTCGCTGGCAGGGGGCGTGCTTGTCGCGATGAGCTGCTTCCAGGTGTCGTCCGACTGCAGAACCTTGGAGACTGCCAGCGAGTGCTGCTTGGTCTCGTCGTAGAGCTCGGATTTCACCCGTACAAAGTTCGTGTCGAGAGCCTCCTTGGCAGCCAGCAGCTTTGCCGACACGGGCTCGAAAGGCGATGCCCTCAGCTTGTGGAGGTTGTACAGTGCCGGAGGCTTGCCCTGGATGAAAGATTCGGCAAAAGTAGGTCATCGATATTAGTCACTTCTGCTGCTGATGGCCACGGACAAGTTGCGGAGCATATCGCAGTTGCCAGAGCAAGGGCGATCGCAGCGGCCAAGCGGCGATGCCGAGCGCAGGCTGAGCGGGGCTTCCGGCATGCCTACCTTGTGAGCGTTGGCACTGATCCTGGCCATCTCAGAGACGAAGCGTCGGTAGGAGATCGTGTGGCTCATCTTTGCGGATGTGTCGGCGACGACGACGGATGCGGTTTGTGGTCCAGATCAACTCGCCCCAGAGCAAGATGATCGGCAGTTTGGTTTTTTCTTTCTGCGGCCAAGGGCGACACAGAATCCAGTGTGTGTGTGTGTGTGTGCATGGCGCCTGTGCTTGGTCGCTCATCGGTCGCTGGACTGGGGCGCATGACCGTCTGGATCAGGACGAAGCGAGCGCACTGGCGGCTCGCAGGCGCAGAGATCGTCTGGATGGGGCTGACGGGAGTGCGGCGAGGGCTCTCAGATAATCATCGATGGCAAAGACAGGATCCAAGACTGCCAAATGCCGCAGCAGCGGTGCCCAACACTCCCCACTCTTGAAGAATCCGTGCAGCTGGGCCGCCCATTGTGCCAGTGTGGACCATCTGTCAATGGCACATCGATGTCTCGCAGAACACAACTTTGGTATGATGGGTCGGCCGTGGCCAAGGATAATGGACCGAATGTATTCAAGGCCGCGCTCCCACAACTAACAACAAAAAATCCGATAACCAGCAAAGATGGGAGCGATTGCGCAGTGGCGGCCATGCCGCCTTCGGTTCCAGGCGGCAGGCTCGTGGTTGCTGCAGAGGGACCCTGGCCCGTCCTGACAGAGGGCGGTGTACCCTTTTCTCTGCGCTGAGTGTAAGTGTGTCTCTAGATAAGATCGGTCACTGGATACATCCACAAAATGGAATTGTTAGTCACCATGCTGCAGTGTCTGGCCAGGGGCCCCTCGCGCCCGCAGCTGTTGGTGGCCATTGCCTCCACGTCGTCGCTCTGATCGTACCGTTCATGGGCATTTCGTCGATTTGAGTAGAGTAGTACTGCTCAATGTCGCGAAGAATCTTGATGTCGTCGTTCTTGACAAAGTTGATGGCGACACCCTTGCGGCCGAAGCGACCGGAGCGACCGATGCTGTTGCGGGACAAGTTTCAGCGAGGGCGGCAGGTCCAGTATGCGTTGTACGCAAGCTCAGCTCATTCCGCGTCCGATGAGTCGTGGCGGCTTACCGGTGGATGTAGAGTTCACGGTTGTTTGGGAGATCGTAGTTGATGACCAGCGACACCTGTTGCACGTCCTAAAACACGGACAGCAGCAACAACAGTCGCTCCGAGTCAGCTGGGCTGCCAATCAATCATGACTACAGAGGTATGCTCGAGGACGGCCCGGATACTTACAATACCACGGGCCCACACATCGGTGGTGATCAGGACGCGACTGTGTTGCAGAGAAAGACAGAATCAGCAATCTGCCGAGCAGGCTATTGCGGCGGTAGAGCGCGGTGACTCAACAGTCATGCAATTACAACATCGTGGAAGACACACCTTGCGCCCTGGCGGAACTCTTGCATAATGGCATCTCGCTCCTTCTGGGGCATATCGCCGTGCATTGATGACACGGTGAAGTTGGCCTCGCGCATCTTCTCTGTGAGCCAGTCGACCTGGACCCATCGTCGCGAGGCATTTGAGCTGGATGTCAGCATGGTGATGGTACGCAATCATCGAGGACACCCTCCAGCACTTGCGCTGCGGCTCGTATCGAGCTGATCGCGTCAGTCAGGAAGCAGTCGCTCCTTTGACCATTTCCGGCCGGGCTCACAGAGCATCCTCGCCGCCCCAAGCGACCACCCCCAAGCGACCGCACCTTTCGTCGAGTGTTACAGAAAATGACGGCTTGAGTGATCGTCAGAGTGTCGTAGAGATCGCACAGGGTGTCAAACTTCCACTCCTCCTTCTCAACTGCGACAAAGAACTGCTTGATGCCCTCGAGGGTGATTTCATCACGCTTGACCAGAATACGGATGGGGTCGGTCATGAATTTGGTGGTGATCTCGAGCACATCGTGCGGGAGGGTGGCGCTGAGCAGAACCACCTGGGTGTTGGGTGGCAAATAGCGGTAGACGTCGTAGATCTGCTCCTTGAATCCGCGACTGAGCATCTCGTCGGCTTCATCCAGGACGAGCATCTTGATGTTCTTGGTTCGCAGATTGCGTCTCTGGATCATGTCGAAGACACGGCCGGGAGTGCCGGACACAACGTGCTGGCCGTGATCCAGCTTTCGGATATCTTCGCCAATACTTGTTCCACCAATGCAGGCGTGGCACTGCACATTCATATAGTCGCCCAGCGCCAGAACGACGCTTTGAATCTGAGTGGCCAGTTCACGAGTTGGTGAGAGAATCAGGGCCTGTGTCTCGCGGATAGTGGTGTCGATGGACTGCAAGACGGAGATCGAGAAAGTGGCCGTTTTGCCGGTGCCGGACTGGGCCTGGGCGATGACATCCCGGCCTCGGATGACTGGAACGATGGCACGCTGCTGGATGGCTGAGGGCTTTTCAAAGTCTGGAGGATGGAAGCAGACCCAACAACAAGTCAGTGGCTGGTCCGGGATGATCCGTATTACAAAAACACTGCCAGGACAGCGATGATCATGACGGCGTACTGTAGGCATAGATTCCTCGCAGCAGATCTTCCTTCAGTCCCATCTGATCGAACGACGAGACGACCTTGACGTCGCCGCTGAAGAGATCGGTGTTGCGTAGGCCCACAGGCAATACATGCAAATGTCAGTTGTATTCTCCCGGTATCTCGCACGAGACCACGCTGGAGAACGTATGCGGTGTAGTAGCCCCGCTCCATGTTGGGAATAGCAGTTGGCTCGATTGCTGATTGATGCGCGGCCGAGGCAGGGGGCAGCACTCGAGACGATCGGATGGACTGGTACCTGGTTTCAAAGACCAGCTTCTCGTCGCTGGCTCTGTCGATGCCTCCTTTCTGCTTCGATTCCGACATGGCTTGTGCTTGCTGGTCTCGCTGGCCTGGGTGGATCGGGTGGATCGGGTGAGGAGGCAAAGACGATCGAGATCGAGATCTCGGTCGGGGTCGGCCCAGTGTGCGGCAGATTAATTTAATTCCTGCACACACACACACGCACTCACACCAATCTGCCCAAGGCGGCGTTTGGTTGGCTCTGCCCACATCCACGACGACCAGATCCGACAGAGATCAGACAGAGATCCGGCAGATCAGACCAGCCAAAGCCAGCAGGACCGAGCGGATCGGATCGACCGCAGCGATGGATACCATTTTGGAGAGACAGAGACACGCCCACGAGGAGATCGAGCGCCTCGAGGCCGCCATGGTCCAGGAGCTCGTCGAGCCCGGCAAGACGCACAAGGAAAAGCTGCAGACCGAGCATCGGGTCTTGAAGCTCCTAGGTACCGCTGCAGAAGCTTTGGCGAGGGCGATCGGGGTGCTCGTATACGCCAGTCCTCTGCTGGCTCACGAGCAACGCACACGCATTGCAATCTAATCAATGACGCCTGACATTTCACTCTCGCCGACCGTTACGAGCGCAGAGAGATCGCAGGACAAGAGCGCAGAGCTCCTGAAGCTGTACGAAGACGAGCACGGGTAATGCAGCCGGCAACCGGTGCCCGAGTTCGCCTTGCATTTATGCTGCTTCGTATTGGTGCTGCTTCCACGCTCGCTCACATTCACGCTGCTCTAATCCAGCCTCGGCAAGGCCGAGCTGCAGGCCATTGCCGGATCGAATGAGTTTGCCGAGTTCTACGAGCGTCTGAAAACCATCAAGGACTATCATCGCAAGTATCCAAACGAGATTGTCGAGCCGATGGAGCTGTCCTTCCGAAACATCCACAACCCTGAGCAGGAGGACGAAGGTACGTGTGTGAGCCAAGCATCGGTGCTTGGCGAGCCATGCTGAGCAGGGCGGATCTCGATCGTCGATGTGGTCACATTTAGCTCAGCGGAGCACAGCAACAGTGCTGCAGCCAAGTTGAGGGACGGAGGAAACTGCGGTATCCGCTAGTCAGACTGGGAAATATACCGCAAGCGCAAATTGAGAAATCAAGTGCATCTCACTAATCCTGGCAGCGCGATTGGATTGATCGAAATATGGCATCAGAGATGGAAGTTCTGTTCTCAGGAGAGGAAGGCATGGGCCGATATCTGGATCTCCACCAGCTCTACGACATCTACATCAACCTAAAGGGCATCGAAAAACTCAGCTATCGCAAGTATCTGGACATCTTTGGCGACTTTACGTTCCTGCCAAAGGAAGCCAAGTCGACTCCTACTTATGCAAGGTGTGTGTCTTTGCGATCATACTGAGATCTCTAGGCCAGTGCAGCTCCTTCACAGCACCCACATCGGTGCTATCAATGGCATACATCCTCAACCCGACTTGCCGATTGATTGTGTTTTGTGGCCGATAGCTATGTGTCCAAGATGCAACTGTATCTGGAGAGCTTTTTCCAGAGAAGTCGCCCGCTTTTCAACCTGCAACAGGTTTATAAAGACACGATCACGAGTTTCAACGAGCAGTGGGATCAGGATACGGTCTTTGACGGCTGGGAAGGCATTCTGAAGCATGAAGATGACGAGGAAGCCGACGAGTGCTACTGCGTGCCATGTAAGTTGCTTTAAACATCTCCACACGTTCGTCATCGCATCTTTGCCACAGCGGCGATGTCGAGAGCTCTGCAAGGGAAAGAAACCGACCAACCCAGCCGAGAGCCCGCCGTCGGCTTCAAGAGCTGGTCCGAAACCCTGCATCCCAACGCTCGATGCCACGGCATATGTATGTGAATACTGATCCTTCGATCCTTGATATGAACTGCGTTTCAGGTGCCAAGCAATTTGCAAAGAAGACCATCTTCGACGCCCATTTGACAGGAAAGAAACATAAAAAAGCCGCCGAGAAGCTTCTGCAGAATGGTGTGACGGATGTCAGTCCCGATGAACGCAAAAAGTCGCGCGAAGAGGCCGCTAAAGCCCGGAAAGAGACGCTGAGGCCCGTGATTCTAGCCGAAACAGTCGTCAAAGCATATGCGCTCGAGCTCCTGCCATATATTGATGACACCAAAGCCAATGTCGAGCGCAAACAGTCGCTGACGGATGAAGAGCGTGCCAGAGTATGTCGATGATGCGTGTCGTTTGTAGCAACGAATATCGGTAGCATGCGTCGGTTAGACCATCAGCCCATGCTGAGTTGCTCTCGTTGAATATTGCAGCAAATGGATGACGAGGCCGAGGAGGTGGACCAAAGCGAATCTGAGGACGAGAACGAGGACAAGATCTACAACCCCCTCAAGCTGCCTTTGGGTTGGGATGGAAAGCCAATCCCGTTCTGGTTGTACAAGCTCCATGGCTTGGGCATCAAGTACTCTTGCCAGATCTGCGGCGACTTTGTGTACATGGGTCGCAAGGCCTTTGACAAGCATTTTCAGGTAGATGCCTATTCAATGGGCAAAGCTAGTGCAGCTTGTTTTTCCGCTCAAGTCCCTGCTATGCAACGCCGAGTCGTTTTACTGACGGAGAAACTTCAACAGGAATGGAGGCATGCTCACGGAATGCGCTCCTTGGGTATTCCCAACACCCGTCAGTTCCACGAAATCACAAACATTGACGATGCGATCGCACGTAAGCACGAGCGGCATCAATCATTGATGTCTTGGCGCTGTCGAGCGGCCTGGAGGGACCTACGAGAGGAGTACTGTGGTAGACTGATATCAGTGTTTTGGATGAACGCGAATGGGCTGCAGTGCACGAACGGCTCAAGAAGCACACCAAAACCCAGGACTTTAAGGCCGAGGCTATGGAGGAATTTGAGGACGGAGAAGGCAATGTACTCAACCGCAAGCTCTTCGAAGGTATACGTTGATTACTTTGGGTTGAGGCAGGAGGGTCTGGCGGAGTCTTCGCCCACTGAAGTGATGCAATCCACCTCTGCAATCGAACCGATGATACGACCGCGCATGTCAACATCGCCGAAATCCATCTCGCTAACAACAGTTTTGCACAGATCTCAAACGCCAGGGCCTGCTGTAGATGAAAAATATCTCCCCATGATGGCGGAAGCGGACTTGTCAAGAAACACTGTTGGGCAGCTCGGGAGCGGTGCAGTTCCGGCTAAATATATGGGAACAGTGTTTGAAGATAATGCAACAACTCAGCGAAACGGGGTTGCTCGATTAGAGGCAAACAGTCTCTTGATTTCTGGATTTCGAATACATTTTAAGTCTTCGATCGCTCATGCGATAAAACATAGTACTCCGAGCATTGTGGTGAAAGTGCACTCTGATGCCGAAGCATCAACAGCCTTGGCAATGGGCTAATAGGTTAGAAACACTCATCAAAAACGAAATAATCGGATGGTCGAACCAGGGACAGAGACACTCAATGAATCATGATATGATGATCTGTATAAGTGAAATCACCACAATTATCACTGCAACAGAATATGAAGCAGCTTCGATGTTGGATAGGGAGGATCGCGACAAATCACGAACAGTTTGCACACAACACAAACACAAGCGTCAGGATGCAGATCTTGAGCGTGGAAGACGAAGAAACAATCAAGGAAGAGCAAACGGTATTCAGAACCGAGGGAGCCAAGGGCTTGTTTGGCGTGCAGAGGCACAAGGAGTTGGAGGCGAAGGCGAGAATGTCTTGGTGAACAACTCCCCTTTCATGAGAGAGTGGCCGAATTGCGGCGAACTGAGATCACAGGAGAAGTGCCAGGACCCACTGGCCAGGACATGGACCACCAGCAGGTCAGCACCAGTTTGGATGATAGCCCAAAACACCAGTGCACCGACAGAGCCATCAACACTTTGGATATATTAGAGATTAGAGATTAGAGATTAGAGATTAGAGGATAGAGATTAATGACGGAGAAGAGAGGATGGAGAGTATAGGGGGTATAGAGTATAGAGGGGATAGAGAGTATAGCACAGGGAGCGAGTAACGACCATCGAGGGTGTCAGTGTGAGGAGGGTCGTGAGTCGAGTATGTCTCGAGAGTCGGGTATGTCTCGAGAGCTGAGTATGTCTCAAGAGAATGCTTCAAGAGTCGGGTATGTCTCAAGAGAATGCTTCAAGAGTCGGGTGCGTCCCGAGAGTTGAAAAAGAGAGTTGACGATGAGAGCTGACGAGGAGAGTTGACGGTGCCCTGGCTGTTGCAGCGGAATAATTGCAGCAAAGAGCTGAGCAACGACAGAGACCAAAGAGTTGGATAGAAAGAGAGCGAGGAGGGGAGGGTGTTCGACCCAGAGTCTCTACGCCCCGACATACAGCGGATTGTCAAAGACGCCGCCTGGCGATTCGTACAGCGGATTGGCCCGTGCGGCATTCGACAGTGCGTCGCCGACGCCGCTGTTCATGACGCTGGACGACACCGATCCCGGTCGATAGAAGAATGCTGCAGCTCCAGCGGCTCCCACGGCAGCGACGCCGCCCACCACCGACGCCGTAATCACCCCGATCGACGGACCCGTCGATGTCGGAACGCTCTCGGTCGGGATGCAGCCCACAAACGGCTGGTACTCGATCGTCATGGCCGCCTGGGTCGACCCAATGTCGTTCTTGTAGCTGTTGGCATAGACGTTGCCATAGACGACGCCCGACGGCGAAGCCACATCAGCACTCGGGGCCAGAATCATTCCTTGGAGCTCGACGTTGGCCAGCTGGAGGCTGGTGGCCGCCACAAGGTTGAAGATCACTCGGCTGCGATACGGCTCCAGGACCGACATGTCGCAGCTGCCGACCGAGACACTGGTGCCGCCAACGTTGATAATCAGGGTGGCCGACGGACACGAGGTCAGAACATCTTCGCCTAAAAGCACGATCCGCTGGGCCTGCTGCAGATTTGCGGCCGAGAGCGAGGCGGCAAACACGTTGGAGGAGGCGTTGGCGTTGCGGAGATCAAGGGTCAGGTCGGTTCCGTTGAGGAAGGACTGGACATTGGCCGAGACGGCGGCGAGGCTTGAGGAGAGCGCCGAGAGATACGAGAAGGTGGCGGTGAAGTCGGTCTTGTTCTGATGGCGGCGGCGTAGATCCGACAGAGTGACCACGAAGGCGCAATGTGTGGGTTGTGGGTTGTGGGTTGTGGGTTGTGGGTTGTGGGTTGTGGGTTGTGGGTTGTGGGTTGTGGGTTGTGGGTTGTGGGTTGTGGGTTGTGGGTTGTGGGTTGTGGCAAACATGCAATGCACACAAGTACATTCAAACATGGGTGGAGGTTTATAGTGCAGATGCACCCAGGAATATGTTGAGCGATAAAATGTGAGCGAATGTCCTCGGCTGATAGCATTCAGTCACGCAGCGCAGGAGCACTGCAACACCAAGTAATTGCTTCACAACAACCGCAGCTCGAGCTCGCTGCCACTCAATACTACTGTCACCAACGTTCCGATTCACCGGCGCTCCCACTGCCCACATCACGATCCGCCGCTCGCGCGAGCCCATGTATCGTGCATCGTGCATCGTGCATCGTGCATCGTGCATCGTGCATCGTGCATCGTGCATCGTGCATCGTGCATCGTGCATCGTACATCGTACATCGTACATCATGCATCATGCATCATGAATCGCTTGCACTTACATAGATCGATCCGCATCCTGAGCTTACAAACGATACTGATTCGGTGGCGTTCTGTCCGCTCGCAAAATAGCCGTTCGATACCGTCAGGGCCGAGTCGGTCGAGAATCGCGCGTCCACCATCGACTTGTTGACGCTCTGATCGACAATCGCCGAGTTGGCAAGATAGACCGGGAGTTGGTTCTGCGAGAGGAAGCCAGTAACTTGGTCGCACGAACCAAACTGGCCGTCGTAAAGGGAGCGACCAACATCCAGGTTGTTGGATACGATGCTTCCGCCGACTGCGATTCTCCCCCCAATGGCTGTTTGAGCGCGTCCAAGGTCCAAAAGAGAACGCACAGGACGAAATAGAGCGAGGGTGACGTATCGATGATGTGAGGGAGACATATGGATCGCGTGATAGCAATAGCGGATGATGGCATCCGGACGATGGCACAGAAGGTCCGTAGACGGCGTAGGGATCGGAAGCGATCGGTGGATAGAACATTGATATTTGTCGGCATTTGTTGGTATTTGTCGGTATTTGGTGATTGAATCCACCGATGGTAATATTGATGGTTGATATTGATGGTTGACATTGATTATTGATATTGATGGTGGGCGACCATATATGAGATGTAGATGATTGTGCGTGAGAAACGGTATCCAGGCCCGCGCCAAACTCCCAAGCGGAACCCGATCAGAACGCTATGTGCCTTTCAAATCCCAACACTATGCGCTCACTTCTATATCCATAACAAACAACATATCAGGACCCACTCTACGGCCCATAAAAATATTCACTGATATCGAATGGCTCCAGTGAGGATTGACTACATACCACCATTGCTGACAACCACGTCACCACGAACAATGAGGCTGTATCCGCCAGTGAGATAGCTTGAGGAGGGTCCCCAATACTGGTTTCCACACGACCAATTCGGTAAGGCGGCACAGGTGATTGAAGGAGCTGGGGCTGACGAGGGCGAGGGCGAGGGCGAGGGTGAAGGAGAAGGTGAGGGAGACGGAGACGGAGAGGGACTTGGAGACGGAGAGGGACTTGGAGACGGAGAGGGACTTGGAGACGGAGAGGGACTTGGAGACGGAGAGGGACTTGGAGACGGAGAGGGACTTGGAGACGGAGAGGGACTTGGAGACGGAGAGGGACTTGGAGACGGAGAGGGACTTGGAGACGGCGATGGGCTTGGTGATGGAGATGGAGATGGACTTGGAGAGGGAGATGGTGATGCTGATGGCGAAGGACTTGGAGACGGCGATGGAGAAGGAGAGGGAGATGGGCTTGGTGATGGAGATGGGCTTGGTGATGGAGATGGAGATGGAGACGGACTGGGGGATGGGGACGGTGATGGTGAAGGTGAGGGAGACGGAGATGGAGATGGCGATGGCGATGGCGATGGACTCGGGGATGGTGATGGTGAGGGTGATGCAGAGGGTGAGGGACTTGGAGAGGGAGATGGAGACGGAGATGGAGATGGAGATGGAGATGGAGATGGTGACGGACTTGGAGATGGACTTGGAGAGGGCGAAGGTGAAGGGGAAGGACTTGGCGATGGAGACGGAGACGGACTTGGTGATGGAGAAGGCGATGGAGATGGAGATGGACTGGGAGGTGGTGATGGCGAGGGTGATGGGGATGGCGATGGAGAGGGTGACGGACTTGGACTGGGTGACGGTGATGGAGAGGGACTCGGAGATGGCGAGGGTGATGGCGAGGGTGATGGCGATGGAGAGGGTGAGGGACTTGGAGAAGGTGACGGAGACGGAGATGGCGATGGTGAGGGAGATGGACTTGGGGAAGGTGATGGGGACGGGGATGGCGAAGGGCTCGGAGATGGCGAGGGAGATGGAGATGGACTGGGAGATGGAGATGGGGACGGACTTGGACTGGGTGATGGACTTGGAGATGGCGATGGTGAGGGAGATGGTGAAGGA
Source organism: Polychytrium aggregatum (assembly GCF_025602895.1). Lineage (NCBI taxonomy): Eukaryota > Fungi > Chytridiomycota > Chytridiomycetes > Polychytriales > Polychytrium > Polychytrium aggregatum. The sequence continues at coordinate 155,170 of NW_026516203.1, read as the reverse complement.
GATGGTGATGGAGATGGCGAAGGGCTTGGAGATGGGGACGGAGATGGTGAAGGTGATGGAGATGGAGAGGGCGATGGGGACGGACTCGGGGAAGGAGATGGCGAAGGGCTTGGAGATGGGGACGGAGATGGTGAAGGTGATGGAGATGGCGAAGGTGATGGAGATGGAGATGGAGATGGAGATGGAGATGGAGATGGAGATGGAGATGGAGATGGAGAGGGCGATGGGGACGGACTCGGGGAAGGAGATGGCGAAGGGCTTGGAGATGGGGACGGACTGGGAGATGGGGACGGACTGGGAGATGGTGAGGGAGACGGAGATGGGGATGGACTGGGAGATGGTGAAGGAGATGGAGATGGAGATGGTGAAGGACTTGGAGACGGTGACGGTGACGGAGATGGAGATGGAGAGGGAGATGGACTTGGAGATGGAGATGGAGATGGAGATGGACTTGGAGAGGGCGATGGGGACGGACTCGGGGAAGGTGAAGGTGATGGAGATGGAGATGGTGAAGGTGATGGAGATGGTGAAGGTGATGGAGATGGTGAAGGTGATGGAGATGGAGATGGGGATGGAGATGGGGACGGACTTGGACTGGGTGAAGGTGAAGGTGAGGGCGATGGGGACGGACTTGGGGAAGGAGATGGCGAAGGGCTTGGAGATGGGGACGGACTGGGAGATGGGGACGGACTGGGAGATGGTGAGGGAGACGGAGATGGGGATGGAGATGGAGATGGGGATGGAGATGGAGATGGACTTGGAGAGGGCGATGGGGACGGACTCGGGGAAGGTGAAGGTGATGGAGATGGTGAAGGTGATGGAGATGGCGAAGGTGATGGAGATGGGGATGGGGATGGAGATGGGGATGGAGATGGCGATGGAGATGGAGATGGTGATGGTGAGGGAGATGGGGACGGACTTGGACTGGGTGATGGACTTGGAGAGGGCGATGGGGACGGACTCGGGGAAGGAGATGGCGAAGGGCTTGGAGATGGGGACGGACTGGGAGATGGGGACGGACTGGGAGATGGTGAGGGAGACGGAGATGGGGATGGACTGGGAGATGGTGAAGGAGATGGAGATGGAGATGGTGAAGGACTTGGAGACGGTGACGGTGACGGAGATGGAGATGGAGAGGGAGATGGACTTGGAGATGGAGATGGAGATGGAGATGGACTTGGAGAGGGCGATGGGGACGGACTCGGGGAAGGTGAAGGTGATGGAGATGGTGAAGGTGATGGAGATGGTGAAGGTGATGGAGATGGTGAAGGTGATGGAGATGGCGAAGGTGATGGAGATGGCGAAGGGGATGGTGAGGGTGAGGGACTTGGAGAGGGTGAGGGTGAAGGTGAAGGTGAGGGTGAGGGAGACGGAGATGGACTTGGAGATGGAGATGGACTTGGAGATGGGGATGGATCTAAATATTATGCATCAAATCAGTATGTTGATATCCAGAACACCTTTTAATCGACATTTTACATACCTGGTACGGTTACACATGTCGTCGAATTCACCACTGTATTATATTTTTGGCACGAAGTTAGCATTTTCCTTGTTACAGAAGTCCATTCAGTGATATCGTTGCCCTACCTTGGTTGAAAAACTGCGCAGTGTAAAAGCTGCTTGACATTCCAGATGATGAGCCAATGAAGTTCTGCAGTGCGTAAGTCCTACAATAACCTCCTCGTTGCAATATCAAGGCCTGGAGAGATTGCGAAAGCCCATTTGCCTGAAGATTTGCTAGCGTCTGACTTGGATTGTAGTTGCTGTAGTCCGAGTTTTGTGCTGCTGATCCAGGATCGCCGTACTGAGCCAACGATGTATGAATCGTGCTCGTTGCGGGTGGCGATGATGTCTGCGATGCAAGGTAGCGGTAATAGCCGCTGGTGTTGGGATCGAAAGTGCTTATGGGACCATTGGTGTTGGCATTGTAGTCTGACTTGACCAGGATCGAGACCATAGCATTGTTGTTGATGATATATTGTGCCGTCAGCGCTATTTCTGCATAAGCTATGCTGTTAAGCACTATAGGTGAAGCTGTGGTTCGATAGTACTGGTAGAAACCACCCCAACCGGATATCGTGCTGATGAATTTGCTTGTGCTGAACGATGGCTCAAACTGCATCGACGAGCTGCATCCTTGGGCAGTATCTTTGCAGATATTCTCTTATTAGCTGCTGGTTTCGGTCCAATCTGAAAACCCAATCTTCGAGCTGTGCCCGCAAATTCGCACTGAAGCATTCTCTCGATACTTCCCATCACGCCAATCCACTTACAAGTCATTTGAGCACAGTAATACTGGCTTGAAGACTGGCCGCTCAAGAGGTAGTTCCTGGTGGCAACCACGACTGTTAGTTTTTAACGATGATCCTGTGACTATGCAAAGATTTCTTCGGATACCCACGAAAGCGTTGGCATATCGCTGTCCTCATCGGTAACAAGAATAAGTTGCTTTTGTGCTTGCGATGAAGGTCTCCATGTGAGAGTGCAGGCGCCGTTGTATTGACTCTGTAGCAGTACGGACGAGCAAGACTTAGCTACTGTCCCGACCATCTCAATTTTGCGAGCAGACACAGCGGTCCACTTACATAGCAATTGGAGCCCAAGTCGTTGGGATTGTTGAAGATAACTCGAATAGCCTCCAATCCTACGGCGACCTCCACCGGTCAGCTAACTGAGTATCTTTACAGTGTCTCTGCTTGCGGCGGTTCGGCAGCATACCTGCTTCTTGGCCTCCTCCGTTGCATCCCAAGTTTGTTAGGGCAGTTTGAGCCATGTTTGGATCGCTCTGTCAATCAGCGGTCGGTAGTGGTCAGCAGCCGCCTGGTCGAAGGCAGTCTGTGACAGACTCACGTTCAACTTACTGTGAAGGGCAAGTAGAGCCCTGGTGTACCTCCAAAGGTCACAATGCCGTAGCGGGCACTGACGCCTTGAGAGGCAAGGTTTTGGATAAAACTTCCCAGACCGTTCGCAATCGCGGTCTGGTATGGACACATGCTTCCCGAGATGTCGATCAAAAATAGAAAATCCGAGGCGAGCTGAACTTTGGTCGTGGTGGTAGTGTTGGTACAGACAACAGCGGCGTGCGCTGTTATGAAGACGCTGCTACATATGATCCAGACGAGGGCAAGGACCCCAGTGGGTGCCCGTCGTGAGATCATGGCTGAAAGTGTCCTGATGAGCCGGTTTGATGAGAGTCGTCGTTGGGTTCCTGCTCTCGGAACGCCGTGCAGGATTCCAGGCACCGCCTTTATAGTAGACCAACGTTCCTATCGCGCAAGCGCCGATTTCTGTCTGGAACATCGCCACAAAGAGTTTCTGGAATGACTGCAGGATTTCCGTTGAAGAATGGTCTGTGATTGGGCCTGGGATTGTCCTTGGGGCCAAGGCATGCCTGCTTGGGGAGCGCTTCAATGGCGCCCACTTGTTCTGGAACATCCTGCCGGACTGGGGGCCTGCCAGCAATGTCCTTGTCCGAGCTGTCTCGACTGTTGCTCATTAGTGCCAAGGCCACCAGAGCCTGCGTGCTGATGGAATCCCTCGCTGGACGTTCTCGGTGCTTGTCATTGCTTTCTGCTCGCATTTCCATCATCTAGCACACCGGTCACTTGGCAGCTGGAAATCAAAACTCTACCGCTCCTGGGGCAGCCGTCGTCGCCATAACAGCATCAACTGATTTGTGGCCCACTCAGCGGATGTTTCGCCGCAGAAATCCGGCCCGGCCACATATCCTGCGCAATATCCCGCCGTCACAAGCTTTGGAAAGCTCTGGGCTCGAGATCGTGTCTCCAATGAATATGGTCCTGTGAGTCGGTGTTGGGGATCCCGCTTGATAGTGGATCTCATTATTGGGCATGGTACTGTCGATATCTATGCCAACGACGTTGCGACCGGGCGTCCTTCACGATACCGGAGCATGCACGATGGAGAAGCTGTCGACCGCGCGAGCAGTACAAGCTGGGTTGAATATTGTAGCGATAATCGAGGGGATGATGGATGGTTGGAACGGGAAGGATCAAGTCCCCCTGTATTCAGATGCCAGAGACAAGAAAGAGAGACGGCTTCGTTTCGTCCTGCAGGCACTGTGAGCGCATCTATTTCTCCCCACACACTGGCTGCAAGAGTGTCGTTCCAGCTTGGTCCGTTCCCATGATCCTTCGGTTGATGTGCGATTCATCTCGAATAAAAGCAGAGCCGGTTGGGAAGTGGAATAAGACTGAGCCTACAGGCTCTATTGCGGCATTGATTTGGCTGCCGATGGGCCCTCTGCTTCGTTCGTATTCACGAGCGCATCCATCTGCCGAACCTGTGTGTGAGCTGGATGCAGGACCACGGCGGTTCCTCCCAGGGTTGCGATCTATTTTCCTGCGGGCCACATAGCTCTTACCTGCTTTTGAACAAGTCTTCGTTGGAATCGACAAAACTCCCTGCAATCGTGTCAATCCCGTGCTGATCAGGATGGGCTATCCAGCATCGTTCTCTCCCGCAGCAGTCGCGAGGTGTCGTCGAGGTCTTACCAACTCGATACTGCCACAACAGCAAATGTGGCCATAGCCCAATCTCCGGCAGATCGTGGCGATCCTATCCGGCGATCGTTCGATGAGGGATCGTGAGTGACGAGTCAAGTCGTTCGGTGGGGCGGATGGCTTGCATTGACTCGCCGATCGCTGTGTTGGTAAACTCGCCAGCGTCCTTTCCCGCCTGTGAGCTCGGCCAGCACATTGGAAAGTCTCGCCGGTCGGAATAACTTACTCTTGACAGCAAATCGCACCAAGCCCATCGACGATCCGGCGGCGAGGCCATAGAGCATCGACTTTTTGAGACACGGCAGCCTCGACAGATTGTCGGGCTTGAATTCTTCAACTTTCAGATTCTGCAGCGGAAATGGACAATCGCAGTCAATGGCCCTGGTTCATTGCACGGACGAAACACCACCGATAGGGCTATGAATCAACTAGTTGACCGAAATTGCTGCCTCTATTATGGAGAGTCGGAGGTGGCCGCTAGATGCAGGCAAGCGGCCGATGCTGGCTGTCTCGCCCGACTATCTTGGCCGACTATCTCGGCCGATTATCTCGGCTGAATGTCTCGGCAGATACCCGCCTTGAGTACGTCAATCGTTGTCGGGGGCTTGGCTGGGTCAAAGGGCACCTGCACGGTCGAGTGCCGCTCGGCCGACGGATTCTCTGTTGAGGGGCTCTCCGCCGCTGCAGAATCTGGGCTCATGATTGTGTAGACGGGCTGGGCTGGGCTGGACTGATGCAGAGAATGCTGAGCAGCGAGCCGGATGTTTCACTTTTTTTCGCCTTGGATGAGCAGGCGTGACTCGGGCCGCAGTCGCTGAAATCGGGCGTGTCGCCCCGCTCAGGCTCTGTCCTGTTCATGCCTGGTCCAGGACGGCCGCCAGAGATCGCCCTGCCTGCATCAAAGCCTCTGTCGTCGAGAGCAAGCACCGCTCCTCCAGCAAAGTTCTCTCCTTCCGTATCGCTCCAATGCAGCCTGACCCGATGCCCATCGATCCCGACGACGACCCCGACCTCCACGAGGATATCGACGAGGGCGACGACAACGGTCTGTGGCTCACAGACGACGAGGACGAAGCTGAGCCGGGAGATGAAAGCATATCCAGCTCCTCCGACTCGGAGTACGAACAGGACGATGGAGGCACCCGGCAAAGTATGCACCGGCCCGGTCGCGCTGATTCAATTGATCGGCCAATGCCAAGGTCTCGAAGGCGACTTTCTGTCCCCGCTGAGCCGATATTTACGCACTGCTCATTTCTTCTGTCGGCTGGCGATGACTCCCGCAGAGCCGTACAAGTACAAAGTTCCGCGAGGTCCAGACATTCTATATGGTTGGTAAAGACATGCTTCTCAGCAGAGACTCGTCGATCGGAGATGATGCACCCAACCAGTCTTGTATGGTTCTAGACTTGACCTTTCTTGAACCACAGATCCGATTGCGGACGAACTCGATGAGCAATGGATGGCCCGGCTCCAGAATTCAGGTTGGTTATGGGATGTCGTGCAAACCAAATGAAGGCAATGCGCAAATATGATTCCGACGCTGTCTCTGGTTGCGCTTCGGGTTGCCCTTCGGGGTGGCATTCTGGAACTAGCTATGCTTGCTTACGGACACTCACATTCTCTGCCGGGACAGTACCGACCGGGAGACCATCCTCGGCCAGACGGACGACCGATGCGACCTTAACCTGCCCAATGTGCTTCAGCATCCTGTGTTTGGACTGTCAGAGGTTAGTTGTCTGTGGGCGCTCATAGGCTGCGAGCAATCCAGGCGGTGACTCCCGGGATCTAATACTCCATAATATTCGTCTCCCTTGATCAGGCACGATCGGTATCACAATCAGTTTAGGGCCATGTTTGTGCAGAACTGTCGAGTAGTGACGACCGAGCGTCTGAGGTTCCAGGGCCGCGGGTCTGTCTCGAAACAACGGTCTCGGAAGCCACCCAGCGAGAACAGCGCCGACTCTCCGTCTGGAAGCATACTTTGCGAAAACACATACCACCCAGTGCGGTGCTCGGTATGTGAGACCGAGGTGGCGGTCTATGACCACGAGGAGGTCTTTCATTTTTTCAATGCCATTGCCTCTTGAGTGCTGACTGGGCACCCAGGCGGGCCGCTCGATGGGCCTGGACACCCACACACCTGGACGCTTGGATCCTCGGGGTTGCGTCGTGTCGAGATCGAATCTTTCTGTTGCCACCAAAGTACATCCGTCACTGGCTCTGCGTTCCGAATCGGCTCGTTGCATGTCCATGTTGGTGCTCATGCCGGGTGTCACGTGCCCATTGCGGCGTCGGTCTTGTCTCGGTTCTGGCTCGTTCTCTGGCCGCGCCGGTTCTGGCTTGATCTTGGTATCCCCCAGAGATATGGATGCTCAGGACGGCTTCGGTGCGCCCAGCCGCTCCGGCGCCGAGACCATGGAGATCGACCGACTCCTTGAGCGAGCTGCACATATCGTCGGTCCCTCGGGTGAGCTCGCGGCCATTCCGCATCTTGTGCAGCATTGTCATTCCGTCCAGCAAATCGCAACAGTCCAGCCTGCGATTGCGCTGCCATCGCTGATGCCCTGGGCCTGATCCAGACGAAAAGGGGGAGACTCTTGGTGCCCAGCTCCGAAAAAAGCTCCTCAAAGCCAATCCAGAACTCAATATTGGTGCTGCATCCGACGACTCGGCTATGGTGCTGTTTCTGCTGGCGGAATGCACTCGATGCCTCGACGAAATGAATAGCCTCGTTATCAATCCTGACGGTATGGGCGCCTGTGCCATGAATGAATGTCTATCGGTCAAGCCTACGGCCATGCTTACCCCTTCTCCCTCGTCGCCCTCAGCCAAGGTGCGAGATCTTGGAGCCAAGGATCTCAAGCTAGTCAACACCCTGATAGAGATCATTATCTTCTGGGGGCTTGCGCCATTCCTTGAGCCAAATGTGGGCCTGCCCCTCTCGAATCGGATCAAGTATACAGTCTCGTTCTCATCAGGTATGAACAAGACCCTGACCACACTGGATCCATCTGTGGTCTCTTTCCTCGCTGTGCCATTGGCCACGACTCTCTCCAAGTGCTTCTCCAGGTCCATGGCCAGATTGTACATACCGGGCTGGTGAGTTGATGGCACACACGAAGATTTACCATCGATTTTGCTCTTCCATATCGCTCGGCTATCGCTGATGCTCAGATCAAGTGGGTCACGGCAAATGCGGCTCGCCCCAGCCTCAGTTGCTCCAACAGTCTTGCTTGTTTCTGGCTGGCATCATGAAGCACCAGAAGCAGTCCGTTTTGGCTCGGTGGATGGTATCCCGCTATGTACCCGATGTCTTTGCCGGTCTTTTACAACTCGGATACTCCAGCATCTGTAAGTCTGTTGAACTGCGTTCTGGCATGACGTTGGCAGGGCGACACTTGCCGAAATGGCCAGTTACTATCAATTATGCGTGCTATATATATTATCGCCAATATAGGACAGTCTGGGCTTGAACGAGGCTGACCGATTTTGTCTCTGCCTCTCGATATCGATTCATTTGGCCACTCGGGCTATTTTTTTGCTTCTGCCTCTGTTGCGATGCGGCGACGCTCCAACTGCTCGACCGCAACCGCGATCCGAACGGCAGCGCCGTCCTCGAGCCCCACCAGTTTTGATGACCAGGAGCAATGCCGGATTGCTTTCGAAGAGCTCTTCACGACGTACGAACGATCTGTCTGCCACTACTGGCTTCCTTTGCCCTCTTGTATACCTCTGCTTGATGATCGCTGCTCGACATTATCGCTAATCGCGAATGCAATCTAGGCTCGATGTACGCATCGTCTTCGAGTCGCTCATGATCTTGCAGGGCACAGGACGTCGCCCACCTCCGCCCTGGCTCAAGAAAATCGCTGGCCGCTATCTGTCCCAGCTGCTGATGAGGCCGCGCGGGCTTAGTACCGTCCTGCAGGGCACACTTCCCTCCGACATTGACAATGGTACATATTTTGTTGAGCCGACAGATGATGTCCTACAGGAACGACGGGAGACTAATGCAAGGGCTTGCGTCATTGTGTGAAATCTCTGTTTTTGTCCTGCGCCCTTGTTTCTTCCACTGACGCTCGCTCTTGCCATTGTGCTTCGGTCTGAACTGCGCCCATGCCATCGCATTTTGACAATCTTGTATGGACACGATTTTGCACTCCGAACGCTCTGTTGTTGTGACGTAGAGCTTATCGATGTTATGCAACTCGAGAAGATATCGAACCTCATACTGCGGACCCCGTGGCAGGTCAGCTCGGTCCAGGTAGGCCGCTTTGCTGGCAATCAGCTGGACAGTTGCGTGGATCGGCATGGCGAGCTGATGTCTGATGGCGAGTTGATATCCGATGGCGAGCTGATATCCGATGGCGAGCTGATATCCGATGGCTCCCAATGCATGCGCCGCCTCCCGAGCAGGAGTATTATCGAATTCTTGGGCCTCAGGTTTTGGAGCTCATGGGCAACCGGGATGCACATCGGGTGCTGTCAAAGGCCGCCGCGTTTATCGCCGTTCGAATGATCAACAAGCATCCAGAGTTGAGCAGAAGCATTGTCGTGGATCCTGCCACGGAGCCTTGGATGTTATACTATCGCGACAGTCTGGGGACTCTGTATGTTGTCGATCCGCTACTACGGCTCCTGGGACTGGAAACAGTCATCTTGTGCCGATCTAACCTCTTTTGATTGCTTTGTTATGCCACCAGCCACCCAAAAGGGTTTGACCTCAATGGAGACATTATCCTGTCGACAGAGGCAGATATTAATTCCAGCTTGTGTCTGACGGAGCAGCTGCTGGCCGGGAACGAGCCTTGTCCATATCTCCTGCAGTTTTTGGCTTCAGGTGCGCGCTGTTTGCTTTGCCTCGTGCATGGCATTCGTCATTTCGCGCAACACTCGCATTATCGGCCCGATTGACCATGACCAGAGCGTATTGATGATCTCGGCTGGATCATGTCGCATTCTCAGTGATCTCACCTCGTCTCGACAATTTCACAGCGACAGTGCCTATGTACGCAGCATATGCTCATTGCCGATCGAGCAAATCAAGCACCAAGATCATCCTGGAGTCGGTCCTGCGCTCGGTGCTGAATCTAGTCGAACCGTCTGTGTCGGTTGACGTTCTTCGCTCGATCATCCTGGACCCCAGTCTTACTAAAGCGCGGGTGGCTCCAGGTCCCGCAGGTGGGATCCAAATCGTCATGAATCCCACTTGCGTTGGAGAACGGTGGGTCATTGTCGTACCTCTGATGCCTATGGTCGAATTCACCCCACATTGAACTCGGAAATCAGCCGCAATCAACGCCGCGTGCTAGTCCTGACCAAATCCAATATCTAGGCCCCTATTTGACCTCGACGAATTCCTTGAGTTTCTACAACTCTTGGACAACGAACGCGTACTTGGAGATTTTTTCATATATCTTATCGAAAAACAGTCGCAAGTTGGTGATGCGCTCGAAGAAGACGGCCTGGACCCAATCGAGTACGCGTATGCTGCATCCGTGTCGTAGCCGTGAAAAAAGAATGGATGAGTCCGCTCGTATTGTGATCTCTGATTCGGAAGCCCGCACTGACTCGTGCCGAAACACTCCTGTCACAGGTCCGTACGAATAACAGACTTGGTGATGAAGATGATGCAAAAGTTTGGCGAGTCGATTGTCAAAAAGCCCGACCACATTATCATGTTTTCCAAGAATATGATCTTTGGGGCCGATATCGACGGAGTCATTATGGGACTTGGGCTCCTCTCCACCGTTTTGAACACAGGTGATGACCTACCGCGCAATCTGTAGGCGGGAAGCTTGAGGTCGACCGCTCTAGGCGCAGGCACCACTTTGGATTCCTAAATGTATCTTTCTATACTTTCGCCCCTGATAGATATCACATTGGACCATAAGCACCAAAATGCTCTTCGTGACGTATTGGTGGTCCTCCAGATACACTCGGCCAGAGAAAATGAGGAATTGCGCGAGCTGGTGAAGGCTGTTCGTTTGAGCATAGCCGCCAAGCTGGCTGCCTGTGAGAGCGCCTCAGGTGAGCGTCGTCCACAGATCGAATCGAGTCCAAGTCCAGTCCCGCAGCGTGCGTTGTATCAGATGTCGAGTCTTTGACAACTCATATACATCTTACTTTTGAATCTCCTGCGCCCAAACAGCTACCGCGAGCGGCGAATCGCAAAGGATATATGGAGAAGCTCTCAAGGAATTGCAGTCAGATATGGTCCCAATCCAGGCCCGAGGGATGGCTTTGCTCATGAACCTGATCCGCTCCAAAGATGCCGTTGCCGAGACCCACCTTGACGATATTCTGGACATTTTTCTTGACAAGATCGAGGACCCTGATAGCTTTGCGTATCTCAATTCCATCAAGGGGCTGAGTTGCATGACTGATGTGTATCCGCAGCAATCCATGGGTCGCATCTTGTCGCGTTACTCTGACGCTGCCGGGTTTGGGATGGACTACAGACTAAGGATCGGCGAAGCTGTGCTCCAAACCATCAATCGGTCCGGAAAGGTTTTCTCAAAATATGGTAGGCGCAGTAGCAGCATATTGCAGAGGGCAGCACTCCAGGGGTTCCAAAGCACCTTCACACTCGACCGATCGCTTCATTGCATCGCATCGCTGGGCGTGCTCAGTTCAAGCGGGTACTCTCTATCGCCTGCGACACACGGCGATATCGCAGACCCCAGACTCTCCCATAGCTATTATTTGCCTCTCTGGTCATCTTCTGTCGCTCCACACTCAATATGTCATATCGCCTGCCTGCGTATTTGATTTCGGACACGTGTCCCTGTCCACCTCGCACTTACCAACCACTGGGCTGTTTGCTTTCTCAACGTTTGGACCCAGCCTCTGAGATTCTGGTGCCTGTGCTCTCGGTCCTTCATGACGACAAGGTCGAAATGCGCATGAGCGCGCTCTCGCTCGTTGCCAAGATTGCCGAAATCTCGCCCTTTTCGGTCGTCCCGTACATTTACCAAGTGTTGGACTATATTGTCAATACGCTGAGGCTCGAGAAGCAGGTGGAAACCCGACGAGGTAAAGAACGAGATGCGCCCAGTGCGACTGGCTCAGCATCAAACCAGAACTTGCCAGCAAAGCCCCAGTATGCTTACTCTTGGTTAACACACACTCGCGCTTTGCAAAATCAAAGGCGCCATAGTGGCCATCCTGTCTATCATTCGCGGTATAGGACCTGACGCCATCCGCACAGTGTCGCCCAAGACCCTCAAGTCCATCCATATCCAGCTGCAATATGTCGAGGCTACCGACTCTGACGAACTCACGCGCTTGCACAGTCGGGTAGCGCTCGCAGAGTTTGATGCGATGGTACAGGCGATACTGTTCAATTGAGCCAGCGCCGAGTCGAGCTAGTTCATCCGAGACTGGACGAATCATGTCCGATTCTCTCCCGAGAAATTTCAATACAGTGCTTCCTCGTCACCGTCGGTAACAGGCATGGATCTCCTTGCTGGGGGGCTTCTGTATCAATTATGTGCACAAGGGTTCATTTGGATCGAGTGATTGTGCAGCGACCCTCAGAAACTCTGGAGTCATTGGGACAAGAATGGCTCTGGTGCATCGATGGCAAAAACAGACAACGCAGTAGTGGTCGAGACACGGCTCATCCTTGTACAGTCGGTCCAGAAAAACGGGACACTTCCCCTTCCTGGCTTCAGATGTCTGAACCCCGCTGACTGACTTGTAGACCCAGCGGGCAGGCCATGGCATTGCACTCCTGTCTTCGTTGGCAATCGCTTTGTTTTCGTTGATTTCGGGAGCACAGTCTTGAATACACCCGGTCGATCTCCTATGGCGATGATCGACTGGCATACCGAGATCATGTTCCGTGAGGCATTGATGTCTCGATGTGTGAGTGTGGTGCATTCACTCGACTCTCTGGACAAAGTGTGGTTTCTCGATGTCAAGATGCTCAACCATCTCGAGTCGCTTGGCTTCCCGGCAATGTGAGCACACCTGGGATGTGTTGAACTCGTTCACCGAGCACACATGGATCTTGGAGACGGGTCGGTCTGGTGGGCGTCTCTGGTGGTGGTGGAATTGCTCGAAATACTTGGCAAACCTGAGTCTCCTGGGACTGGAAGCATATCCCTTCCCCTGTTTCCAGGATGCATTCCCAAAGGCAATCACCACTTCGGTCTCCCTTGGTGCCTGGTCGATGACTTGCTTGCACATCTCGTGGACAGTGCGCTGTCGCTTGCTGTGGAGATCGAGTCGCTTGAATCGCCGTCGCCGGGTCAGGCTGAAGTACAGCTGTTTGTCCAGCATGTCTCCATCGAACACATGGCGAATGTATTGCAGGAAGGAAGCCAACCCGGTGATCTTGGGACTTGGTGTGGTGCTCATCCATTCCTGCAGACCAAGGATCTTGTGGGTGCTCTGGATCCACTTGGTCGCCTGGGTGGTGTCTTTGGCTTGCGGGGAGCCATCTGCGCGAGAAAATAGCGACCATGGCTGGTTCTGCCCTTGGGCAAGAAAGAATCTCATCAAATCCAGCGCATTTTTGGGGTGGCAGCGACACTGCACAGTGGCGTCCTCGATTCAGACCCAGAATCCCATCGCTGAACGGTCGTGGCCAGTGTGGGTAAGAAAATATTTGATCAATCGTCAAAATCACGGGTGTCCCGTTTTTATTGGATTGACTGTAAATGAAGAGAGGGGCGACACATTGCGACACATTGCGACACTGAGAAATTGTGGAGCGTGGAGTCGAATTCACAACCAAACCAGAGCGGCTCAGGCCGTTTCGAGACAGCACTGGATGACAATAGATTGGTGGGGGCTGAGCCACGCAGTGTCCAGTCGGGACATGTTGTTTCTCTCAGTATCGTAGCTGGCAGCCCCAAGCGCCGCCCCGGCTGCATTGTCGCCGCAGGTTCTTCCAGGAAGCTTCTCCCAAGAAATTCCTGCAATCGGGCTGCATGAATGGCCCGCACGAGCACGCCATGCTCCACAACAATAAAGCTGCCGGCCTCGGTCCCAAGACAATTGCGGACGTTCGCACCGTGATTGATCGGTGTCGCCAGAATTGCTCTGTGGGCGACCCATGCGAGTGGGATATAAGCATGTTGGTCTGAGCAACCGACAGCCTTGACCAATATTCTCCAGGAGCTTTCAGCGAGGAATCAACGGCCATGCATCGACTGGCTACTTGGAGACAGCTTTGGGCAGCAACGCTGGCAGCGTTGCTCCTCGCAGCGACACACGCCAGCGCCGCTGTTGTATGCACCAACACCACAACGACAACTCAGGTCCAGCTTGCTGCAGACTTTCTATTTATCATTGATATTTCGGGGAGTATGTGTCCGTACCAGGCCCAAATAGCCAGTGGTCTCTCAGGCTTTGTCAAAAGCCTGGTCAGTCAAGGAGTCAATGCCCGGTTTGCCATCGCAACCATTGGCGGAACACCTCAACTTTACTTGCCATTCACGGTAAAGCGCTTTCACATCATGAGTGCCGATTGCCCGAACTACCTTTCCGTTGACGCTGTACTGACGAGTGCAATGCCTACAGAGCAACGGCACCGCCGCAGCTGCCGCCTTGAATGCAATCGGGTGCAGTGGTGGAGGACAAGAGGCCGGTAAGCTCAGAGGAACGTTCTGCAGTTCAGATACTCTTTAGCTGGACGGCTCGCTGACCCCTCGCGAGAGAGTACGGAACGAATAATGCGGCTCACCGGTGCAAAACGGCATGTGTCTTCAGGGCTCGAAGCTATCCGAGTGGTACTGAACAAACCAACCGATCTCGGAAAATCGTGCAGCGTAAGCGATCTTGCGCTTCACATGATGTAAGGGGACAGAGAGCGGCTGTTGCGTGTGAAATGATGCTGACAGGCCCTGGTATCAGACCGCCTACGTGTCTTCATCCACTCCATGCACGCTCTCGTGGAGGAGCGGAAACAATACGCAGAAGCAAATCATCTTAGTGACGGATGAAGATAGTGATCTACCCACCTTGTCGTAAGTCTGCTGATGGAGCATTGTAAACGCAAACTCAAAAAGTCATGACTAGTGGCAAACATGGCATCCCACTGATGTCCACAATCCATCGTTAGCGCCTATCGCGTCAATGGACAAAACTCGCAGCAGTATGGTTGCGCTGCGAAATACTGTAAGCATCGCTGCAGAGGAGCTGTTTGTGGTTCAAGCTGGGACAGTACCAATGCAACCACTGACTGGTTGATTTCAAATTAGCCATCTCCTCCAATACTCCATGCTCCAGTTCAAATTTGTTTGAGCCTCTCTTCCAAACAAGCATGTATATTGACTCATCCAGCTACGGCCAAGTTTACCGCACCAATGCTTCTCCAATAACACTGAACCAAAGCTTTTACGACGAAATAGCCCAGACTGCAAACTTGGTGATTCAAAACAACGCATTGGTCTCCATTTTGATCAAGTCTGACTTTAATGCCAACACTAACGGCCCCATAAGTACATTCGACAGCACGAATGCGTACTACAAATCCTTGGCTTCCAAATCTTCACCACCTCCAGCAACAAGTACTGTTCATACATCACTTGCGCAGTACGGTGATCCTGGGGCTGCTGTTCAATCGAGCGACTACAGTAACTTCAACGCCACTGCAACGTTGAGAAATCTTCAGGGTGATGCTGCTGCAAAGTCATTACAAGCTCAAGTTCTGCAAAGAAACGGCTATTGTCGGGTTTATCCACTCCAAACTTTCATAAGCAACTCCGGCTCGGTATCGACGTCGATGTACACAGCACAGTTTTTCGTCCAAGGTAACAAAGGTTAAATCTTTGCATCGGCGAACTGGAATTGAAACTAACATATAAAATCACTATACAGTCGTCAATTCAACATCGTGCATCACAGTTCCAGGTATGATGGAGGAGTATTGGCCAGATGTCTTGGAAATCGTTACTGACAATACCTTGTCATAGACCCCTCGCCGTCACCAAGTCCATCACCCAGTCCATCACCCAGTCCAAGTCCATCTCCATCGCCTTCTCCATCGCCTTCTCCATCACCAAGTCCGTCTCCGTCTCCATCGCCAAGTCCTTCCCCTTCACCTTCGCCCTCTCCAAGTCCATCTCCAAGTCCATCTCCAAGTCCATCTCCATCTCCATCTCCATCTCCATCTCCATCTCCATCCCCAAGTCCATCTCCATCTCCTTCACCATCTCCCTCTCCATCTCCATCTCCATCCCCAAGTCCATCTCCATCTCCTTCACCATCTCCCAGTCCATCCCCATCTCCGTCTCCCTCACCATCTCCCAGTCCGTCCCCATCTCCCAGTCCGTCCCCATCTCCAAGCCCTTCGCCATCTCCTTCCCCAAGTCCGTCCCCATCGCCCTCACCTTCACCTTCACCCAGTCCAAGTCCGTCCCCATCTCCATCCCCATCTCCATCTCCATCACCTTCACCATCTCCATCACCTTCACCATCTCCATCACCTTCACCATCTCCATCTCCATCACCTTCACCTTCCCCGAGTCCGTCCCCATCGCCCTCTCCAAGTCCATCTCCATCTCCATCTCCATCTCCAAGTCCATCTCCCTCTCCATCTCCATCTCCGTCACCGTCACCGTCTCCAAGTCCTTCACCATCTCCATCTCCATCTCCTTCACCATCTCCCAGTCCATCCCCATCTCCGTCTCCCTCACCATCTCCCAGTCCGTCCCCATCTCCCAGTCCGTCCCCATCTCCAAGCCCTTCGCCATCTCCTTCCCCGAGTCCGTCCCCATCGCCCTCTCCAAGTCCATCACCCAGTCCAAGTCCGTCCCCATCTCCCTCACCATCACCATCTCCATCTCCATCGCCATCTCCATCCCCATCTCCATCCCCATCCCCATCTCCATCACCTTCGCCATCTCCATCACCTTCACCATCTCCATCACCTTCACCTTCCCCGAGTCCGTCCCCATCGCCCTCTCCAAGTCCATCTCCATCTCCATCCCCATCTCCATCTCCATCCCCATCTCCGTCTCCCTCACCATCTCCCAGTCCGTCCCCATCTCCCAGTCCGTCCCCATCTCCAAGCCCTTCGCCATCTCCTTCCCCAAGTCCGTCCCCATCGCCCTCACCTTCACCTTCACCCAGTCCAAGTCCGTCCCCATCTCCATCCCCATCTCCATCTCCATCACCTTCACCATCTCCATCACCTTCACCATCTCCATCACCTTCACCATCTCCATCTCCATCACCTTCACCTTCCCCGAGTCCGTCCCCATCGCCCTCTCCAAGTCCATCTCCATCTCCATCTCCATCTCCAAGTCCATCTCCCTCTCCATCTCCATCTCCGTCACCGTCACCGTCTCCAAGTCCTTCACCATCTCCATCTCCATCTCCTTCACCATCTCCCAGTCCATCCCCATCTCCGTCTCCCTCACCATCTCCCAGTCCGTCCCCATCTCCCAGTCCGTCCCCATCTCCAAGCCCTTCGCCATCTCCTTCCCCGAGTCCGTCCCCATCGCCCTCTCCATCTCCATCTCCATCTCCATCTCCATCTCCATCTCCATCTCCATCTCCATCACCTTCGCCATCTCCATCACCTTCACCATCTCCGTCCCCATCTCCAAGCCCTTCGCCATCTCCTTCCCCGAGTCCGTCCCCATCGCCCTCTCCATCTCCATCACCTTCACCATCTCCGTCCCCATCTCCAAGCCCTTCGCCATCTCCATCACCATCTCCTTCACCATCTCCCTCACCATCGCCATCTCCAAGTCCATCACCCAGTCCAAGTCCGTCCCCATCTCCATCTCCCAGTCCATCTCCATCTCCCTCGCCATCTCCGAGCCCTTCGCCATCCCCGTCCCCATCACCTTCCCCAAGTCCATCTCCCTCACCATCGCCATCTCCGTCTCCGTCACCTTCTCCAAGTCCCTCACCCTCTCCATCGCCATCACCCTCGCCATCACCCTCGCCATCTCCGAGTCCCTCTCCATCACCGTCACCCAGTCCAAGTCCGTCACCCTCTCCATCGCCATCCCCATCACCCTCGCCATCACCACCTCCCAGTCCATCTCCATCTCCATCGCCTTCTCCATCACCAAGTCCGTCTCCGTCTCCATCGCCAAGTCCTTCCCCTTCACCTTCGCCCTCTCCAAGTCCATCTCCAAGTCCGTCACCATCTCCATCTCCATCTCCATCTCCATCTCCGTCTCCATCTCCCTCTCCAAGTCCCTCACCCTCTGCATCACCCTCACCATCACCATCCCCGAGTCCATCGCCATCGCCATCGCCATCTCCATCTCCGTCTCCCTCACCTTCACCATCACCGTCCCCATCCCCCAGTCCGTCTCCATCTCCATCTCCATCACCAAGCCCATCTCCATCACCAAGCCCATCTCCCTCTCCTTCTCCATCGCCGTCTCCAAGTCCTTCGCCATCAGCATCACCATCTCCCTCTCCAAGTCCATCTCCATCTCCATCACCAAGCCCATCGCCGTCTCCAAGTCCCTCTCCGTCTCCAAGTCCCTCTCCGTCTCCAAGTCCCTCTCCGTCTCCAAGTCCCTCTCCGTCTCCAAGTCCCTCTCCGTCTCCAAGTCCCTCTCCGTCTCCAAGTCCCTCTCCGTCTCCAAGTCCCTCTCCGTCTCCAAGTCCCTCTCCGTCTCCAAGTCCCTCTCCGTCTCCGTCTCCCTCACCTTCTCCTTCACCCTCGCCCTCGCCCTCGCCCTCGTCAGCCCCAGCTCCTTCAATCACCTGTGCCGCCTTACCGAATTGGTCGTGTGGAAACCAGTATTGGGGACCCTCCTCAAGCTATCTCACTGGCGGATACAGCCTCATTGTTCGTGGTGACGTGGTTGTCAGCAATGGTGGTATGTAGTCAATCCTCACTGGAGCCATTCGATATCAGTGAATATTTTTATGGGCCGTAGAGTGGGTCCTGATATGTTGTTTGTTATGGATATAGAAGTGAGCGCATAGTGTTGGGATTTGAAAGGCACATAGCGTTCTGATCGGGTTCCGCTTGGGAGTTTGGCGCGGGCCTGGATACCGTTTCTCACGCACAATCATCTACATCTCATATATGGTCGCCCACCATCAATATCAATAATCAATGTCAACCATCAATATCAACCATCAATATTACCATCGGTGGATTCAATCACCAAATACCGACAAATACCAACAAATGCCGACAAATATCAATGTTCTATCCACCGATCGCTTCCGATCCCTACGCCGTCTACGGACCTTCTGTGCCATCGTCCGGATGCCATCATCCGCTATTGCTATCACGCGATCCATATGTCTCCCTCACATCATCGATACGTCACCCTCGCTCTATTTCGTCCTGTGCGTTCTCTTTTGGACCTTGGACGCGCTCAAACAGCCATTGGGGGGAGAATCGCAGTCGGCGGAAGCATCGTATCCAACAACCTGGATGTTGGTCGCTCCCTTTACGACGGCCAGTTTGGTTCGTGCGACCAAGTTACTGGCTTCCTCTCGCAGAACCAACTCCCGGTCTATCTTGCCAACTCGGCGATTGTCGATCAGAGCGTCAACAAGTCGATGGTGGACGCGCGATTCTCGACCGACTCGGCCCTGACGGTATCGAACGGCTATTTTGCGAGCGGACAGAACGCCACCGAATCAGTATCGTTTGTAAGCTCAGGATGCGGATCGATCTATGTAAGTGCAAGCGATTCATGATGCATGATGCATGATGTACGATGTACGATGTACGATGCACGATGCACGATGCACGATGCACGATGCACGATGCACGATGCACGATGCACGATGCACGATGCACGATGCACGATACATGGGCTCGCGCGAGCGGCGGATCGTGATGTGGGCAGTGGGAGCGCCGGTGAATCGGAACGTTGGTGACAGTAGTATTGAGTGGCAGCGAGCTCGAGCTGCGGTTGTTGTGAAGCAATTACTTGGTGTTGCAGTGCTCCTGCGCTGCGTGACTGAATGCTATCAGCCGAGGACATTCGCTCACATTTTATCGCTCAACATATTCCTGGGTGCATCTGCACTATAAACCTCCACCCATGTTTGAATGTACTTGTGTGCATTGCATGTTTGCCACAACCCACAACCCACAACCCACAACCCACAACCCACAACCCACAACCCACAACCCACAACCCACAACCCACAACCCACAACCCACAACCCACAACCCACAACCCACACATTGCGCCTTCGTGGTCACTCTGTCGGATCTACGCCGCCGCCATCAGAACAAGACCGACTTCACCGCCACCTTCTCGTATCTCTCGGCGCTCTCCTCAAGCCTCGCCGCCGTCTCGGCCAATGTCCAGTCCTTCCTCAACGGAACCGACCTGACCCTTGATCTCCGCAACGCCAACGCCTCCTCCAACGTGTTTGCCGCCTCGCTCTCGGCCGCAAATCTGCAGCAGGCCCAGCGGATCGTGCTTTTAGGCGAAGATGTTCTGACCTCGTGTCCGTCGGCCACCCTGATTATCAACGTTGGCGGCACCAGTGTCTCGGTCGGCAGCTGCGACATGTCGGTCCTGGAGCCGTATCGCAGCCGAGTGATCTTCAACCTTGTGGCGGCCACCAGCCTCCAGCTGGCCAACGTCGAGCTCCAAGGAATGATTCTGGCCCCGAGTGCTGATGTGGCTTCGCCGTCGGGCGTCGTCTATGGCAACGTCTATGCCAACAGCTACAAGAACGACATTGGGTCGACCCAGGCGGCCATGACGATCGAGTACCAGCCGTTTGTGGGCTGCATCCCGACCGAGAGCGTTCCGACATCGACGGGTCCGTCGATCGGGGTGATTACGGCGTCGGTGGTGGGCGGCGTCGCTGCCGTGGGAGCCGCTGGAGCTGCAGCATTCTTCTATCGACCGGGATCGGTGTCGTCCAGCGTCATGAACAGCGGCGTCGGCGACGCACTGTCGAATGCCGCACGGGCCAATCCGCTGTACGAATCGCCAGGCGGCGTCTTTGACAATCCGCTGTATGTCGGGGCGTAGAGACTCTGGGTCGAACACCCTCCCCTCCTCGCTCTCTTTCTATCCAACTCTTTGGTCTCTGTCGTTGCTCAGCTCTTTGCTGCAATTATTCCGCTGCAACAGCCAGGGCACCGTCAACTCTCCTCGTCAGCTCTCATCGTCAACTCTCTTTTTCAACTCTCGGGACGCACCCGACTCTTGAAGCATTCTCTTGAGACATACCCGACTCTTGAAGCATTCTCTTGAGACATACTCAGCTCTCGAGACATACCCGACTCTCGAGACATACTCGACTCACGACCCTCCTCACACTGACACCCTCGATGGTCGTTACTCGCTCCCTGTGCTATACTCTCTATCCCCTCTATACTCTATACCCCCTATACTCTCCATCCTCTCTTCTCCGTCATTAATCTCTATCCTCTAATCTCTAATCTCTAATCTCTAATCTCTAATATATCCAAAGTGTTGATGGCTCTGTCGGTGCACTGGTGTTTTGGGCTATCATCCAAACTGGTGCTGACCTGCTGGTGGTCCATGTCCTGGCCAGTGGGTCCTGGCACTTCTCCTGTGATCTCAGCTGTATTTCAACTTGCCGCGAACGACCATCCATTCTTGGTTCCGCTTCATGTGGACACCGGACCACCCATTGAAGTCATCCATTTCACACGCCTTCGCCTCCACCTCCCTGTCCCAGTTTCGTGTGTGTTATTGAATTCCTTGGTGTCTTTCTTGAAACAGGAAGGACTACTGATCATATTTGAAACATAGGTCCGAGTCCTACGGGCCGTCAAGGACATGTATGCACTCAATGGCGGCATGACTCGACATCAAACAGATAATATCATAATCGTCAAACCAACACAAAATGGCACTGAATAGAAGCACAGAAAGCGGCTGCAACGCAATACTGAACAGCAAAACGTTTCACATCAAAACTGGAAAATTTCTGGGATGGCGCAACAGATCAATCACAATCGACGATCGTAAAGAGTTTCCACGGTAAGTATGGGTGGTTGTGAAGGTGCAAGCAGTGCATTCTTCGTCATTGAGGGGGGGGGAATACGGAGGCAAGGGCCGTTCATGTTACCCCGGATCCGAGCACACTCCTATTCGTGTTGATCCTTATCCTCGTCGACCTCGTTTCGTGGGCGGCTCAGCCGCTGACTCGCTCTGGTTTTCGGACTGAGCCTTGCGGGTCCTGGCCTGCTTTGGCTGTGTCGCAGGCGCATTTGATGTCTTTCGCTTGCGCTTCTCGATCTTTGATGTCGCTGTGTCACTCTGGGCACTGGTATCCGTCTTGGGGGATATCTTGGCTTTGGCGGGCGTTGATGCCTTGGTCGCCGACTGAGTTTGTCGGGCTGCAGGACGGACTCTGGTCTTGCCATTGCGCACAGGCGCCAATGGAGCAGGCACTGGAGTTGGGCTGGGGATAGATGCAGCGACGGTGCCTTGAAGCGTGGCGGGTGAATTGCCCCCTTGGTTTGCGTTGGCATTATTCCCCACGCTCTTGATGGCGTCGCCTCCGTTATTGTTGTTGCTGGGCCCAGCAAGAGGTATTTCACTGGAGGCAATCATGTTTGAGAATTGGAACATCGGGAAGCCGACTGGATAGATACTGGCGACTGCAGTTTCGGTGCCGGTCATGGGGAGATGGCCATGGCTGTGGGTCTGATCGCTGACCATGCTGCCGCTGAGTGATGCAGCCAAACTTGTCGCCACCGGGGCGCTCCCACTCCCACTGGCGCCGACGTCATGCAAGCCTTGGTAGGCATCCTTGGCGGCCTTGTATGTCCGCATCTTGAGCTCGTATTGGTCCAGATACGGCTGCATCACAGGGGAGAGGATCAGCAAGGAGCTGTCAGTAAAGCGACGATGGTGTGCGCATCGCCGGCTTTGGTGCGGAACGGGGAATTGTTTGATACGCTCTGTGTCCCACTGTGCAATGCTGCAACCACCGACAACCGGACATATCGATGGGTTTTGTCGCAGGGTTCCCGCCGGGACAGCGATCTCCGCGATTCATGCTGCCTTCCCACGCAAATCGTGGGTTGTTTCGTGACCCAGCTACTGCGCTCACCTGCCGCTCCTGATCGCTGAGACCTCGCCAGAGCACTCCAATGGTCTTGACAATCTCGTGAGGCTTGAGATTGGGGCGCTCGTGTCGCAGGCGTTCGCGCACTTCGTTGCTGAAGATGATGAAGCTCGTCAGCGGTCGAGGAGGAATGTTTGGATTGCGGTTGTAGCGGCGCTTAGCCTTGGCCTCAGGCGGGCCGGGCTTGACAGGCTCGATGGGCTGGAGGCTCTTGGGGGCTTGGTTTTGGTGGTACTCCTCAATGGCGGCGTCGTATTTCGCTTTGGCGGCCTCGTACCGGGTTGTGTATGGCTATGAATGTGCAGAGAGATCAATAGCCATGCGTCAATCCACGACAGAAGATTGAGTAGAGGGTCTCGTCGGCACAGCCAAGAGAGTGGAAGACAGCAGCTCGCGAACACTGGGGGTCCGTACCATCCTTTCTTCGTCAGCCATGGTTTTCCACAGCTGGCCGATGGTCTTGGCGACATCATGCGGGCCGAAGCTGGGGTTCTGCTCGCGGACCTGATCGCGGATATCCTCGCAGAACATGAGGTAGCTCGTCATGGGGCGTGCAGGACGATTGGGATCCTTTGTCCGGGCATGCTTGGATGCAGGCAACACCGTCTGGGCCGGGATGGCAGGCGCGGACACAGCCGGGAGGACGGGCCCGGGAGAATGCTGGATGGGTGGCTCTGAGGCAGGGGCGGCCAAGGGTAGGGTCGTCGAGAGACATTCGAGACAGGCATCCTTCAGTCTCTGGAGCGAGATGATGGTGTGGTCGACGGCGGTGGCGAGCTGGTGGCGAAGGAGCAAACCCAATGGTGAGGACAGCGACGGATCATGAGCAGCAGCGGAGCGGATAGTCAACATGGCCCCGTCAGGGAAAGCGAGATGGACCAGCATCGCACACAGCCAGAGAACCAGAGACTCGTGGGGGGAAGATGGAGGAACGGACAGCTGGCAAGAGAGAGGTGTAGCCAAATGACAAGAGGCTGACGGCTTGCCCACTCAGCCGACGGGTTGTGCCCATTCAGCGACGACATGGCCCAGGAAACACTTGGGGATGCTGAGATCCGCCGTCCGGACCCCGCGGATGCATCACCAGAAGGCACCATGAACGGCAAGGAGCCAAGGAGCCGTGCAGGGTCATGCAGGACAGGCAGACCCACCTTGATGACCGTTCGCTGGTGGCTGGCAATGTCGATATGCACAGGACCAGCGGGGTCGATGCGGACAGGGACGATGGACGGGACGGTGGGCGGGACGGAGCCCGGGTTTCTGGGTGTTCGGCCCATCGGCGGCTGGAGATGGACGGCGTGGACGCGGGCGTGGGATAGGGGTTGTATGGCAGAAGGGCTCGCGCGAGGCAAGGGAGGGCCAGGCCTGTGCGTGAGAACAGGAGGAGGGCCCTGGTGGGCAAGCGGGCGAAGGAAAAGGAGCGGCCCAGACGAAGGCGAAACGGCGGCGCGGGTGTGTGTGTGTGCGGGCGTGGGCGGCGGTGGGTGCAAATGCTGGCGGATGGGCTGGGGCGGTGGCATGGGAGCGCTGGTCGAGGACATTGGGCTGCTGGCACTTGATATTCCGTCGATGGCATTTGATGTGCGATCGATGGCATTTGATGTGCGATCGATGCTTGACGGTCGATGTGTGGCCGATCGCTGATGCACTCGCAGATGCATTTGCTGATGCATTTGCTGATGTACTCGCTGATCACTTGCTGATGCACTCGCTGGTGAACCGGGCATATCGCCACGACATGCGGTCGAGGGCGGCCGCTCTTCTGGATCCTGGATCCTGACGACACAGCAACCCCAACATCGATCGGTGCATCCAAAGTCGCCGGGACCCAGATGGCAGTTCCCAGGACGAGCTCGCTGCCCAAGCCCATGCCAGATCTGGTATCACCGGCATGTCCCGAGCGAGACGAGCCGAACAACCATCATGAGCGAGTCGGTCTTTGGCTGGTCCACCATTCAGCCAGTGAGTCAGCACCGAGTCAACATCGAGTCAGCATCGAGCCAGCACCGAGACCTTCTCGCCTCCCCAGCGAGAGCGCGCCGTGGCGCACCGTGAGTCACTGCCGGCTCAATGAATTCATCTGCTGTGATCGCGCAGCACAGGCGCGTCGCTGCTGCCGCGCCACCGTCGCCCCGCTGGCAAGGCCGCCGTGTGGCGCTGCAGACCGGTGTCCGCCTGCGATTGGCTGGCTGCCAGCGCACGCAACGCCATCCCGGCTGCCGGCGGCGCGGTTCCCTCCAGCACGGGCGGCTGGTGAGTCATGATGACGGGCATGCCCGTCGACGACGATAAAACCGCGACGGGCCGATGCGTCGCCGGGTTGGTCTCCACTGTGTTTCTTCCACCAGTTCCAACAGCGCCATCTGCCTCCAGCACCCGCACCCGCCTCTCTCTCCAACCTGCCTGTCATGTCGCACTACGTCATCGGCCTTGACCTCACCGACGCCTCGTCGTTCACCTTCACCTGGGCCTACCGCCATCTCCTCAGCGACGGCGACACCGCTACCATCATCACCGTCCTGCCCGGCTGGACCGAGGGCACCACCAAGGTCTCCGAGCTCACTCCCGAGATGAGCGCCGCCGAATCGCTCGCCCAGGAGCGCGCCAACAACCTGCTCCTCGAGATGGAGAAGACCGAGAAGCGCCAGATCGAGACTTACTTCCGTGTTGTCCACGCCGACCAGGATCCTCGTGTTGCCCTCTGCAATGCTGTGAGTATTACTGTCCGCAGCCCGTCGACGGCGGCTCCGATCGCCATCAATCGCCATCAATCGCCATGAATCGCACGCATGGATTGAGTGACTCTCGGGCTGGCACTGACTCTGTCCCGGCTTTCTCCCTTTGCCTCAGGCTGTCAACCTCAAGGCCAGCACTCTCGTCCTTGGCTACGACCAGAAAAAGTCCAGCCACGACTTTGGCGCCTACTGCCTCGACCACTGCCAGGTTCCCGTCGTTGTTGTCCGCCCCACTCTGCTCTAAAGCAGTAGCCCTGTGATCTTGTCACAGAGGAATGCCACAGAGGAGTACCAGGACAATCCGCAGCAGTCCGTGTCTCATCGCCGGGGGCTTGCTTGCTTGCTTGCTTGCCCGCCTCGAGCCTGGGCGATTCGGTCTGGATTGCCAAATGGTATACCCTCTCTGTCCAACTCTTTCCTCCACTCTGGCCTCGCCATCCAAGCCCACGTATTGCTAGGTCCATACCCAGCGATACAACTCATGTAGAATAGAGAGCGCGCCTCGCAACGCGGCTCGCCAACACCCATCCTGCACTGTCTACATCGGCGGCATTCATTAATAAAAACGGAGCACCCTGTATATCACCCTCTCTGGCTCTTGAAAACACATCCGTCCGTCGCCCACCATGGGGAGCGAGTGTGGGCAAAGGACAGGATGCATCGTCCGTCTTGCGGCTCACGGCCCAGCGGGGGTAATCGCACGGCCCGCAGATCATCATATGCCATCGGGTGTCCACAACGCCTCTGTTCCGGTCGCTGCGCATGGCGTGGCTGGTTGGCGCTGTTTGCCGAGCCAAGCCTCGGAGCGCAAGCCCAAACTCCAAGCATAAGCTCCAAGCATAGACTCCAAGCCCAGCCGCAGGTTTGTCATCGCCAGGAACAGCGCCAGGCGCCAGGGCGTATCAGATGCTGTACGGATCGGTGCCAGGCGCGATAGCAGCATGACGAGACCCTTGGCACAGATCCCACCTGCTTTGAGACAGGACGGGACAGAGCGAGACCCGTCCTGGATCTGCCTGCCGTGGATCCATGCGAGCAGCAGCAGCGATTCAATTCGGCAGGATCGATGCAGCAGCGGGCATGGCATGGCATGGCATGGCATGGCATGGCATGGCAGAGCATCGTCCGTTCTGCCACCGAGCGAGAGCAGACAAGAACGAGACCATCCAGAGACCAAGACCGGCAGGACAAGGCCGGCGCCGACGCCCAATCCAATCCAGTTCGGTCCAGTCCAGTCCTGTCCAGCCCAGTCTTGCCGGACCCAATTGAGACAATGTCATCTGTACTCTGCACTTGATACACCTGCACTTGATAAATCCACACTTGATACACCTGCACTTGATATCTCGCACTCTGCGCTTGATATCACGGCGCTAGACAAGTCTCTCGCACTGGATCTGCCATGTCCTCCCTTTCACCCCCTCGCTGACAAACACCCCGCTGGCTGGTGCCGTCGCGCTCCAATCCCCGCGGCTGATCTCGTTCCCGTTTTTGCTTTTTCGCCCCTCCATCGCCTTCGATCGCCGTCTCTCGCCCTGGCCCTCGTCCGCGCTCTCTCCCCCAAACCGCAATCTTGTGTTCGCGCAGCCGTTTCTCGGCCCTCGCCCGCAGCACGCCTCTATCGCGATATAAACCCGTTTGCGTCCCGCCGTTGCCTCGACCCTTGCGTTGCTGGAATCGTCCTGCCTCATCTGCTCTCCACCTGCTCAATCCTTCTCCATCGCAAACCATGTCTGCTCCCACGTAAGCCCTTGATCTCATCGCGCATGTCTGGGTCGTGGTCTGCGGAGGTTTGCCAGCCGCATTGTCTAGGTGTCGATGCTGCTATCTTCTGCTGCCTCGGCTTCTTTTTAAAGAAAGGGGGAGGAGCTCCACAAGCGCTTACTCTCTGGCTCTGGCTCGTCTGCATGCTCTGTGGCATCGCCCAATTTCTCTATTCGCTCGGCGTCGCTCCCGTCGTTTCGGCAGTGGTGATATCGGTCTTATCGGCCTGGCCGTCATGGTACGTCTTCGCCATCATCTTGCTCTCCCCTGCCGCTGCTCGTCGCGACGGCTGCTTGTTTCTCGGTCGATCTAGTTGTTGACACCGATCTGCCCTTTGCCTCCAACCTCCTCCGCCAAATGCAGGGTCAGAACCTGATCCTCAACATGAACGACCACGGCTACACCGTCGTTGCCTACAACAGAACTGTCGAGAAGGTCGACCAGTTCCTGGCTCACGAGGCCAAGGGTCAGTGTCGATCCCGCACATCGTGCGCCTGCGCGTCTCGAGCGAGTTCCTCCATAGATCCACCGCTGTGCAATGCACCCCTGGTTGTCTCGCTCGTGGATCTGGCTGGATCTGGCCTTGGGCACACCCGTCGTCTTGCGGCCCACGCAGCGACGGCGCTCTGTCGTGCTGGGCACCACCACCCCGCTCAAAAACGTGCAACTGTCCGTGGCCGCAGTAGCATTCGTGCTAACCTCGAGCCTCTATCCCGCACCGGCTCCCCTTCGGCCTTCTAGGCACCAACATCCAGGGCGCCCGCTCCATCGAAGAGCTCTGCGCCAAGCTCAAGCGCCCCCGCAAGGTTATGCTCCTTGTCAAGGCCGGCGATGCCGTCGATGCCTTCATTGCCCAGCTCCTCCCCTACCTCGAGGCCGGTGACATCATCATCGATGGTGGCAACTCGCACTTCCCCGACACCATCCGCCGTGTCAAGGAGCTCGAGAGCAAGGGCTTCCTCTACGTCGGCGCCGGTGTCTCTGGCGGTGAGGAGGGTGCCCGCTACGGCCCCTCGATCATGCCCGGTGGCTCGCCTGCTGCCTGGTAAGAGCGTGTCGTGTTGTGCGTCTCCAGCCCCCTGCAGTGGCATTGTGCCGCGTTGTGCCGCATTGCCGCCTCGCGCAACGTTGCTTCTTCGCCTGACCCTGCCCTTCTCCACCTTTTGTTGGTCTGCTGTAGGCCCCATCTCAAGTCCATCTTCCAGGACATCTCTGCCAAGACTGCTTCCGGCGAGCCCTGCTGCGACTGGGTCGGCGAGGGCGGCTCTGGCCACTACGTCAAGATGGTCCACAACGGCATCGAGTACGGAGACATGCAGATCCTCTCCGAGGCCTACTCTCTCCTGAAGGACGTCCTCGGCCTCTCGCACGAGGAGATGGGCAACATCTTTGAGGAGTGGAACAAGGGCGAGCTCGACTCTTTCCTGGTCGAGATCACCCGCGACATTGTCCGCTTCAACGACGAGGACGGCACTCCTCTCGTCGCCAAGATCCTCGACAAGGCTGGCCAGGTACGTTCTTGCTGCTGCCCCGTTTTGGTCGTGGGTCTTGCAAATCGGCCGAACAGAGGCTGGTGGTATGTCCTGCTTCGCCGGCTGGTCACAGCGACACCACGCACATACATATTGCCACGGTGGCTGACTCGATTGTCCTTTCCTCCCGCCTTTCGACTCGCCGTCTCTCAGAAAGGTACCGGCAAGTGGACCGCCATCTCTGCCCTGGACCTCGGCACCCCTGTGACCCTCATCGGCGAGGCTGTCTTTGCTCGCTGCCTCTCGGCTCTCAAGCAGGAGCGTGTCCACGCCTCCACCATCCTCAAGTCCCACGCCCAGGCCCAGTTCACCGGCGACAAGCAGCAGTTTGTCGAGGACATCCGCCAGGCCGTCTACGCTGCCAAGCTCATCTCGTACGCCCAGGGCTTCATGGAGCTCCGTGAGGCTGCCAAGGAGCAGGGCTGGAACCTCAACTACGGCGGCATCGCCCTCATGTGGCGTGGTGGCTGCATCATCCGCAGCCGCTTCCTCGGCGACATCACCAACGCCTTCCGCAAGAACCCTGGACTCCAGAACCTCCTCCTGGACTCGTTCTTCACCGACGCCATCCACCGCGCCATCCCCTCGTTCCGTCGCGTCGTCTCGCAGGCCGTCCTCCTCGGTGTCCCCGTTCCCTGCTTCTCGTCTGCCCTGTCTTTCTACGACGGCTACCGATCTGCCAAGCTCCCCGCCAACCTCCTCCAGGCCCAGGTGAGCATGATCCACCCGTCTGGCTGTTGATTGTGTGTGGTTTAGACGATGGGTTGTCATCAGTCATACCGCTCGCCATGGCGCATTTACCACGGCAATCAGCCCTGTCGGCCGATCTGGTTGCTGACGCTTCTACTTCTCCTTGCCAACAGCGTGATTACTTTGGTGCCCACACCTACGAGATCGAGGGCCAGGAGGGCAAGTGGGTCCACACCAACTGGACCGGCCGCGGCGGCCGTGTCGCCTCGTCGACCTACAACGCCTAATTTCCCACCTCGGCATCATCCCCTCCACCATCCGGCCGAGAGACGGCGAACGATTCAATCCTAGCCCAATGTCGGCCGAAAAGGAAGGAGGAGATATATCTCACCCCCTCCCAATGCATACCAACGCATCTATCACAACCCCCAGCTGTCCACGCAACGGAAAACCGATAACGTTTGTCCAGAGCTCTGGATAGCTGCCGCCCCTCTGGTGTCCCTTTGTGCGGGACTCACTAGCTGTAATTTTGATTCTGCTGTGCGAAACACGCTTTCATTCCACAGCACTACGGTGTGGTGAGAGAGAGGGTTCGGTTGATTGCATCCTGGGGCGTGTTTGTTTTGGGTGCTGGTCGTTCTCCCCTCACCAAAACACTGATTGGAGCGATCGTCTCTGTCGCTATCAACAGCCAAACCAACAGCCAGACCAACAGCCAGACCAACAGCAAACGCCTGTCAGCCACGTCAGCACGTGTGTTCTGTTGTCATACCGACCCACCTTTTTTTTTTTTCTCGCTGTCGCTCTCGATTCCCGCGCTAATGCCCGCGGCCCCCTGTCATTAGCGC
The DNA here is from genome assembly GCF_025602895.1 of Polychytrium aggregatum. Classification (NCBI taxonomy): domain Eukaryota; kingdom Fungi; phylum Chytridiomycota; class Chytridiomycetes; order Polychytriales; genus Polychytrium; species Polychytrium aggregatum. The sequence goes on along the minus strand of NW_026516203.1, from coordinate 125,060 downwards.
TGCTGTCGCCCTCTCCCACATCTCCCTCTCGTGCTCTCCAGCCCGTCTTCCCGTCTTTGACCCAAGCGCGGCATCCTCATTTCCCCTAACCCCTCTATCGCTCATCCCTGGTCGTCCCGTTAGACACCAATCTCCCGCCCCCCCCCACCAGGTTCGATCGCTGTGCTCGGATGTCTGCATTTCGCCATTCATCCACATGGATCCTCTGTAGCCTCTCTACTGGCTCCCTGCTTGGCGATCGTTGAGCCTTTGTCACCGATCGCCGGCGGGCTGTGGCTCGGAGCGATCGCTCGATCTTGTTCCGGAGCGCAGATCTTTCCCAGGTGCCCCCACCAACTAACAACAAACCTGTCCCCACCACTACCTTGCCCTCCATGTCTCCCATCTTGCCCATCCATCCATCCATCCATCCATCCCCAACCCTGGTCCTATCCGTTGGGATCTTGATCCCGGCCCACCGTGACTCCCTGTAACCCAATCCCGTCTGTTCCCCCGGCGGCTTCCATCCGGCCCAGAACTCACAGACATGGGCAGAAAACCGAGCCCCGCGACTCTTGCTCTGCAACAGCAGAACCGTCTCAGCGCTGAACTCGCCGCAACCGAGACAGGCGTGAAGGTAAGACCCTCCAGTCCTTCCTTCTGCGTCGTTTATTTGTACTTTGTGTGGCGATCCAAATGTTCATATCCCGAAGGTCCGTCGAAGGATCGCACGGGCAATCGAGTTTCCTTGACTTCCAATCGTGATCCATGAAACCTCGACATCCTTGCTGCTGCATGCTTGCTCATATCGCACTGCCTTTGGCGGCTCCAGTTCATCAACGCCATCGGCCAAGTCGTCGACGGCCTGCGTGCTCTGACCGAGCAGCTGGCAAGCTTCCTCCCGACCAACAAAGAAAACAACAGACAGGACGGAGGTGCCCACAAGAAGAAAGTGCGTGATCCCAACCGCCCGGCTCCGCCTACCTCGGCCTATCTCCGCTTCGTCGCCTCGGTCCGCGACGAGATTGGGGAGCAAAACCCCAACTTTAATCAGATGGCGATCACCACCGTTGCCGCCGGACTGTGGGCCAAGCTTACTCCGGAGGAGCGACAGGTAGAGTAAGCGCGTCGCCGTATCGGGCACTTACTGTGGACCCGCTGGCTGATCCCATTTCCACTTTTCATACCCATCTCCACTGCGATCTTGCTGGTATCATCGGTGGAATTCATCGTTGTGGCTGCATGCACGCACCCCCCCCCAGCCCTTCTACGACGCCTACCACAAGGACAAGCAGATCTACGACGTTGCCAAGGAGAAGTACAACCGCTCGCTGAGCTCCAAGGGTGCCGAGAAGCGCAAAGCCGCGGATACCCTGGAGGGCGACAGCGACGAACCGGAGACGCCTCTGCGGGGAGTGAAAGAGGAGAACGACGATGGCTCTCAGGAAGACGAGGAGGAGGACGAGGAGGAAGACGAAGAAGAGCCTCCGGCACCCCCGGTCCCCGTCGTCCAGATTCCCAAGGCCAAGAAGGCCAAGACGATCCCTGAGCCCGCGCTTCCCAAGCCCAAGGCCCAGGGAGGCAAGAAGGACGACTCTGCCAAGAAGAACCAGCCGACCACCCCGACCACTCCTAATGCCAAGGCCAATCCCGCCGGCACTCCCAAGGCGGTTCCCAAGCCTATCTCCACGGGCAAGCCTGCTCCCGGCACCCCGACACCCAAGAGCCAGCCGTCGCCCAACCCCAAGAACTCGGCTGCCAAGCCTGCCGCTGCTCCCGTCACCTCGCCGACTGGCGCCGCCGATGGCAAGAAGGGCCGTCGGGCCAAGCTTCGCCGCGGCACGGCCACCGCCGAGTCGGAGGAGTAAGTAAAAGGAGGGGGAGGGAGGATGGTGGTGGGAGCTGCTGCTTCTCCAGGCTCCAGTCCAAGACAAACCCCCGTCCTCGGCTGGGACCGTCCGAGAGTTGCTGTCCCAGCCTCGCCCGTCACCCGCCACTGCACTTGATATATGATCCTGGGTCGTGATGGCTCCCCTCGCCCCAGTCGTTTGTGTGGAGCAGCTTTGCCGCAGCATTTTGGTTTCTCAGCCTCCGAGCGAATGTGCTCATCGACAAGGGGGGGGGGCGGAGCCCATGAGAGCCAGGCCAGGTCAATCGGTCGCGATTTCGACCTCACCTGTCCAGGACTCTGGTGTCTCCAGTGCGCTCAGAGGGGCATATCGAGGCATGTCAAAGTACAGAATATACGCCATGACTGATCACTGGTCGACAGGAGGACGTTGGGATCGTGTCCTGGACCCGGCTGGGAGCGGCCAAGTGCAAGTAGCTTGAGCGATTCCATTGGCAAGCCATCTTCATGAATTCCCATCGATGTGTGTGTGTGTATGGGATGCTCTCGCTTGGCGAGATGCCACCGAGACCATCGCCGAGACCATCGCCGAGACCATTGCCGAGATGCCCCGGACACACACACACGCCAGACACACACACACACACAGTGGCTGTGGCGCATGCGACTGCGCCCTTTTTTTCCCTCTTTTTTTCGTGCCTTTTCGGGCAAAAGTCGGGCCGCGGCGATTGCGTCGTTTGCGGGTGCTTGATTCTCCTCTTGGGAACGCTTTGCCGATTTGGATTATAGCCCAGCGTCGAGTCCGGCCCCCGGTCCTGCTCTGCTCCTCCTCCTGCTCCTCCTCCTATCACCGCCATCCCGTGCGTCTGCCGCCCAAGCTGTAGAGAAGAGAGGGTAAGCTCCTTGATCCTGCATCCATTCGAACTCCTCCATCTTTACCCTCCCCCCCCTTTCCTGTCTGTCTTTCCTTCGGGGACGGGAAAGAGCCGCTGTCCGATGCTCGCTGTCTGTTGCGATTCCGCTCGCAGACGCTCGGCCGCGCCTGTCGTCGTGGTCTTGCTTCCTGACGGGCATTGTCCGGTTCAGGGCATCGTTCTCGCCGTCAATCGACCTCGTTGTATCTCGTCGATGGATCTCGCTTGATCCCGGAAAGCCACCGCGTCTGCTCCTCTGCCCAAGCTCGGCGTCACTCGACTCCTGGATCATCATTCGGGCTGGAGCCAACAGGCCCTCGCTGCACACAACCCTCGCATTCGCCGAGACAACGACGCACATGTCCGACGTGGATTTGCCTCCTGGCATCTATCTGCAAGACTCCAAACCAGCTCGCCCCCCTGTCAATCCTTTCCAAGCCGCTTTCAGCACGTTTCTGCCTCCTTCCCCCACTTTTATTTATTCTGATTGGTTTCAACCGCTCCCAAGCTCGCATCCAGGCAACCATGTGCCCAATATTATCCTAATCCATGTACATCGTTGCTACCCATCTTCCCGTGGTCGTGCATTGTGGCTCGCCATGTCGGTTGCTGTGGCCCTCCAATCCTAGACATCGTTTCCCTGCCATCCCGATCCCCCTAACAGCACCCATCAGAGCATCAAGCCAGAGCAACCAAAATGAGCGACAAGCCCGAATCCGGAGACTCCAACATTGAGATGTGGAAGATCAAGAGGCTCATCAAGGGCCTCGAGGCTGCCCGTGGCAACGGAACCTCCATGATCTCCTTGATCATTCCCGTACGCATCGCTCCATCATTTCATCGCTCCAGCCTTGCGTCGATCCGTCTTTGCATCTCTTTCACAGAGAGAACTCTGCGATTTGTGGTGGATCAGCTGGCCATGTCCAGCCTGTGTCCAATGCATCTTGTGATCCACATCGCCAGTGTCGCCAAAGTAGTTTTTGGGAAAGTGCACGCATACTGACCCATGTCATTTCTTGATGGCGCATGTGTTTGCGACACGCCACACCCAATTCCATCGCAACCAAACCGACCCTGCCGCCTCCAATGCGCTTCGGACTTGCTCGGTCCACGATCATGCCCACCTGAATCGCAACGTGCAGCCCAAGGATCAGATCTCGCGAGTTGTCAGAATGCTGGCAGATGAATATGGAACAGCCTCCAACATCAAGTCGCGTGTCAACCGTCTCTCCGTGCTGGGCGCCATCACCTCAACACAGCAGCGTCTGAAGCTCTACACCAAGGTGCCCCCCAACGGTCTGGTCATCTACTGTGGCACGATCATCACCGAGGAGGGAAAGGAGAAAAAGGTCAACATTGATCTGGAGCCCTTCAAGCCCATCAACACCTCGCTCTACATGTGCGACAACAAATTCCATACCCAGGCCCTGGCCGAACTGCTCGAGTCCGACTCCAAATTCGGCTTCATCGTCATGGATGGTAACGGCACTCTCTTTGGCACCCTGGCCGGCAACACCCGCGAGATTCTGCACAAGCTGACCGTCGACCTGCCCAAGAAGCACGGCCGCGGTGGTCAGTCCGCCCTGCGTTTCGCCCGTCTGCGTGAGGAAAAGCGCCACAACTACGTCCGCAAGATTGCCGAGCTTGCTGTCCAGTTCTACATCACCAACGACAAGGTCAACGTCACCGGCCTGGTCCTTGCTGGTTCGGCCGACTTCAAGACCGAGCTCTCGCAGTCCGACATGTTTGACCAGCGCCTGCAGGCCAAGATCGTCAAGGTTGTCGACGTCTCCTACGGCGGTGAGAACGGATTCAACCAGGCGATCGAGCTGTCGACCGAGGTGCTCCAGAACGTCAAGTTCATCCAGGAGAAGAAGCTGATCCAGCGGTACTTTGACGAGATCTCCCAGGAGACCGGAAAATACTGCTTTGGTGTCGTCGACACCCTCGAGGGCCTCTCGCAAGGCGCCGTCGAGACCCTCATCATCTGGGAGAACCTGGACATTCAGCGGTACACCCTCAAGAACCCTGCTACCGGCGACGTCACGGTCTTGAACCTCACCAAGGAGCAGGAGAAGCAGAGAAGCTACTTTACCGACTCGGCAAACAATGTCGATCTGGAAATCGTCGAGAAGATCACGCTCCTCGAATGGGTAAGGTTGCGGACTCTGATTGGTCATGCAGCCGGATATCTGGGGTTGTCTCTGGGAACAAGAAGATGGCTGCGCGATTTGGGACGAGCACGCATGGCCCTGCCGCTTGACTAACACTGACCCCACTTTTGCGGCATGCGCCTGGCTGTTTGGTTCTGCTGTACATCCACATCCACATCCACATCCACATCCACATCCACATCCACATCCACATCCACATCCACATCCACATCCACATCCACATCCACATCCACAGCTGGCGGAAAAGTACAAGGACTTTGGTGCCTCGCTCGAGTTTGTCACCAACCGATCCCAGGAAGGATCGCAGTTCGTCAAGGGCTTCGGTGGCATCGGCGGTCTGCTGCGATACAAGGTCGATTTTGCCGCCCAGCAGCTCGACTCGGATGACGAGTACTACAGTGACTTCTAAGTTTCCCCTTCCCCTTCCACCCCCCCCCACCGTTTCCTGGATGTGCATCATGCCTCTTTTGCCAGCACAAAAGACATGGGTTCATACATCTTGTATATTGCCTCGTCCATGCTGTCCGACCCAGAGGCGCTGTTTCTGAATGACAACATGGAATGCCTTGAACCTTGTCTTGTTGCTTTGTGCGATTCAGTCTGAATGAACAGCCTTGGGAACCCTCTTGTCCATGATTGATCCCCGTAACTTACACGCGCTGTGTGTTCAGCCGATACATGTGTGCCAATGGCGCCCTGTACTGCCGAGGAATGCGCCTCAGCTCGGTGCACTAGCGCTCAACACTGGTCTATGCCATGCCCGGAGCCCGATGTCGTTGTGCGGCTGACGGACGATTCACGCAGTCTTGTCGTTGTCTTATATCCGAGGCGCATTTCCTCGACCTTGGACACGGACTTGCGGCTCTGGTTCTGGCTTGGGCTTGGACTTGGGCTTGAGCTCGAGTTCTGGCTCTGGCTCTCATTCGGGCTCTGGTTCGTGAGGACGCCTTTGGGAACGCTGTTCATTCTCTTCCGGATCTGCTGGACGCCCTCGGTCGAAACATATCGACAGCCCTGGTAGATCGGCCACACGACCAAGAGAGCCGGCAGAACCAGCAGAATGCCGGTCGTCCAGTACTCGTTGGACGAAGTGCGGTGTTGGCACAGGCCCATGAGACACAGGAGCCTGGCTGATTTGGTGACGTTTTCAAAGACCGTCGAGTGCGGCCGCACAATTCCGTGGGGAACGGCAATCACCCAGAGCCCAACGAATACGCCCGTGGCATAGACCGAGGCGTCGGTCGAGCCATAGGCGACTGTCAAAATGATCAACAACGTGCGTTCCATGACATCGACAACGTAGTAGCTGGCGGCCGTGAGAGTTGGGGGGGGGACGTCGGAGTGGACGAGCACGAGAGGCGATGAGTGCAAAGCCGCAACATCGAGCGGCCGGAGCGCACGCAGTCCACAGTCCACAGTCCGTCCCTCACCTCCATCGCATCTGCCACATCCGGTACATCTGCCGCGACATTGGTTTCACGATGACATCCCGATATCCACCCCCCCATCATCGCTGGCTTACTAGTAGTATCGGCGCTTGAATGGCGTCACCAGCGCGGCCAGATCATGGTCGTCCAGCTTGTCGCCGTGGTTGCGCTTCCAGAGTAGCCAAGCAGTCAGAATGGGAAAGACAATGATGCAGCCCACCAACACAATCGTTCCAATGACCATCAGGATGATGTGCTGCTGGCTATTGAAGCACTGGATTGATGGATGGGCTCGGAGATAGGACTGGCTGCCGATGCGCTCGCAGTCAAAGAGTGCCAAGCTCAAATCGACGACGGGAAGGTGGATCAGGAGCGTGATGGTGATCAGACCTGCGCGATTCCCATCCCCACCCACAAAACAGGATGTCAACAGACTGATAAGTTGCGGGACGCGGCGCCGCTCTCCAGAGGTAAATGGCCACCAGCCAGCAGGAGGCATGCCAAGATGATGCCGATTACTCCGTGCTGGGTGCCGATTACTCCGAGCAGGGTGCCGAGGCTTACTTTTCATGAACACACTCCTCATCATATTTGGCTGGAGATAGGTCGGCAGACGCCTTTGGATCCATTCAGCCATCGCATTTGTTGCCGCCAGCTTATGGATCATTCGGATTGCGAGATAAATCAAAAGGAGCTCGATGACTGGAGGGTGGTGAACGAGTGCATACGGTCAGTCGAATGGATGATATGCCATCAGCAAACATGGGCAATGGCACTCCCGATGAATCGAGACAGAATCCAATGCTATTATAATGTCCGGTGCTCTGCCTCGCAAACAAACGGCGGCATCGATGGCTCCAACTTTCAGCGACTTACGGAAAGTCGCCGGCCAGACAAAGTTGAAGAGGACGCGACCGTAGGTTTGGGTCGGGAAGAGACAAAGACTTGTGCTTGTGCTGAGGCTCATCAGATTGCTGAGTTGAATGCGCAGGAGCGACAGATACTTCCAGATCTCTGCTTGCGGGTCCAATATGAGACCTGCGAGCTGCTCGCGCGTGTCAGCCATGATTCCCGTCCTGGATTATGCGGAGTATTGCATGGCGCGACGCAATCCCGCATGGTGAGGCATACCTGGTAAAAGAAGAGCTGAGACGGATAGCGTTCATTCTCAGCATACGCTGCCTTGCGATCATTATCGCCTTGGCCACATCAGGCCCAATGACAATAGTCTGGTGCAAGTCGATTCGATGCTGCCCCATTTATACACACGGCGGTCATGACTCACCATTTCCTGAAGAAACACGGACGAAGCCCCCGGCAGAATGATGCTGAGGATACTGACTCCGATCCCAACGATCAAGATCAAGAACATCAGGCCACCTGATACCGAGTTGCATACGCTGCATGTATATCCCCACATGGACATGCCGCTCGGACAGCCGTCGCAGAGAATGCCGTTCGAGTCGCCGTCGCATTGCGTTTCCAGCGGACAACCGCCACTCTTTGAGGCATCACGATGAAGAGTAGGTGTCAGCACGCGCTTTCACGAGAGGGATATCGGCACTCTCTTTCAGGGTGCTTGGCAGTTGACATCGCAGTCCGATCACCCACCGAACAGCAGTTCGTGCCACTGGTGCAGTAGTAGAGCTGCGGATTGGAGAGGCTTGAAGATGGATCTCGCCACCACCCGGCCTGGACCAGCAGACTGCCCCCGCCAGAGCATATGCCTCCCGGGGGACACGGCCAGCAGGGATCTCCTGGAACAAGGTTGAATGTTCCAGACTGGCATGAAGTGCATATCATCACATTGATGTTGTTGACACTTGTGAGCGACATTGCCGTGCCCGCTGGACAGGTTAGATCTGAATCAAACGTGCGAGAGAGATGAGAGCGGCGTCGGCGCGGCTTCGATGGCTTCGGTGTGTCGGGAATAGGCACGATGCTTTGGCGATCACGTTTTTCGGACCCACGCAACGAATACCCACTTTTCAAGGTATCTGGTGGATCAACGGTGGACCCTCCAGCATACACAAGCGTTGCACCCGAGATATTGGACCATGTGTTGTTGCTCGAATAGTACACGGCAAACGGAATGGCGCTGCCTAGTCTCGAGTAGTAGAACTGATATGCGCTGTGGAAAGCCAGATCGGATCCGAAGCGGGGCTGAGTCTCATCGCGTGAAAATCGTGCCTCAAATCAAAGCGAGCGGCTCTGGCGGCTTTGGACACATCGGATGCTGCTGGCCCTAGAATATGGTATGCGTGCAATTATGCCGACAGGAATGATATCATACCCCATCAAATCCCCGTTCGCTGGTGAAGGGAATCGACAGTCAAGTCAAGCATCGGTTAGGCTGACACAGCGACGACCTTGCCATCTTGCTGCTTCCTCATCCCTCAAACTCCCAAGGCCCAGGAATCGTTTTCACCAGCCGAGAGCAACGGTGCCAAGATACGTACAATCGAGCAACATCTGTGGCGAAGTCTGCAGAGAGATGTTTGGATTGCTGAAGGTTGCAGGAAACTGATAGCTCCCCCTGAGATTCCCAGCGGCAAGATTGGCCAGCGAGTACGATGTATTTGATTGCAACAACTTGATCACGATGCGCCCGGCACAGTGGAGTCAAAGACACAAGGACACAGGGTTAGGTAAATCATGCGAGACGCAGTGCGAGCGCGGCATCATTCTCGCCAACTTGCAGCATCAGACCCACTACCTGGTTGAATCCGTAGAGGAGCACTGAGAGACAATCCAAGGTATATCTACGAGTGCAGAGTTTGGGTGTGCGCATATCGTGTGAGCTTGGCTTCTCAGAGATGTCCATGATTGTCCACATTACATGTTGGAGATACGGGCGCAAGTCTCGAGGGCACAATGCAGTCACAGGCCAGCAAGCATCTTCACGAGTGTAAAGAGCCAGTGCAATTGGACCGTGGAACTACCAATAAAGTGCATGGCAACGCCGCACTGCCATATTTCACAACTTACAGAGAGTCGCTCAACAAGGGCAGCCGGGAATATGGATAGCTGTACCGGCGCAAATGACATCAGTGATAGCCAACAGCAGATGAGATTTGAGACACCTAGCACGGGTTTACGCTCCCCACATATCGCCTCTGCATCCTGTCGATGCCTTGTATACCTACTCAGCCTTACCGTGTGATGTTCGAAGCGCCCCACGCCGATGTAAAGTTCAAAGTGTATGGCTCGATTTGCTCGAGCGGGGTACTAATCTGAACAACAACAATGAACAGCGACGCGCAGCGAGTTACAGTGCCGCTCCAAGTCAAGTAGGCAAGTGCATGCAAATGGATTGCGGTTGCTTCGAGACTCACAATTGTACCGTCTAAGGCCGACGCAGATGCGAGCTGTGTCTGATTCTGGTCGACTTCGAGCATCCACACATAGTCTGGCCCGTATATTCCTCCGTTACTGATTCAGGAGGAGGAGGCGAGTTCGTCAGAAGTGCCGCTGAGCTGCCCACGCATTTGTAAATGCTCTGCTCGCCACCACCGACATCGATTCCGAGAGGGATGCCATTTCGCAATCTATCCCTCCGTGGCAGCTGCAGACGGTTGTACCTGAGATATCCTTGCGTTTTCACCCACACATCCGCAGTTCCCAAGAACAAGAATATGGCCGCGCCACAGGTTTTGAGAGTAATGACGGCGTTCTCGATTTCGCCAGTATTGACTTGGGGACTGATCTGGGCTGAGGCGAGGACGATGATGTTGCTGGTTGCGGCTTGCTGCAGGGCATTGTCGAGCACTGGCGTTTTCCGATATGTGCGAATAAGCGGTCGTGGTCGGCTGGAGATGTGGGACTCACCCCGAGCAACCCATTTATCGTGCCAAATGCTGAAAATACGTACATTGAGTGCCAAGAGCATCATTGGTGGCCTATCAATCGACATTGCCGGCAGTAGCGAGAGCAACTTGGTTCAGCTCAAGGACAGTCTCCATCAAGCAAAATACGCCACCAGTATGGCTGCAGCACACGGGGCTCGCCATACCAAGATCGCAATCATTCTCCACGACTTCCATTTCACAAATTCAAGCAACGAGGCGACTCGGTGATTATCGGGTTGGACGGTTCGGAGCTTTGAGGCGGGGGAGTTTCGTCGAGTTGGTATCAGTAGCCAGGCGCTGCGCAAGATACAGAGCCGCGAAATCCCGAGCAGCACGCCCGATAAGCGCACATGTTACCTACAAAGTTGAAATACGAAACCTTGTTGCTTAAATCTGCGAGGGTCGTCACGCCATCGCACTGGGGAATCGTGTAGCCCTGCATTATAATTGACGCCGTTGTTGCAACGCTCGAGACCCCTGGACCTGTGGCATCAGCAAACGGCTATTGGGAAGTGCACTCGATGCGGGCGAAACGGCGGAAGGCATCGACTGAGATTGATAGCTGGGCTATTTGCGGTTGATACACGACAAGCTCCGGAGTAGCATCCCCAAACTCGACCCGTTACCAATGATGGCGGTGGCGCCACTCGCGATCATCTGGTAGACTCGCTGGACGACACTGGATGGCACTGGGTTGACGGTATCATAAAGCAAAGATACTTGGGCTCCGGGCAAAAGATTCGGATCAAAGGTATTGTTGTTGATCTGCTCAATGCGAAAGCTGAGCATCTCGGCGACAGTGGGGCACCTGCAGTCGAAAGCAACGCGAGAACCAAAGCCATGAGCGCGAGCCAGTTCGTGGCTCCTGGATGTGCGGAAGGTATTCCCATGCCCACAACCCGCTGGCCGAGTGAGCCGTCGTCGCGAGAGCTGTGAAGCCTTGACTCTGGATATGCAGCTTTCCATCCACACACGTTTGGCTTTCCTTCCCTCGTCTTCGAGATCTCGGTCCTGTCGCGATGGCAATGCTTACCATAGTGGCGGATCGCTGATGGCGCAGAGGAATCCAACAACCAAGGGGGTGGTGCGCTGCGTTCCCGCAACTACTTTGATTTGAAGTGGAAGCAGCAGGAACAGCATGAACATCCACGTTGGCCTGCGGTCGAGCATGCTTGCGACGTCGAGGCAGATCCTGGATGGCTTCATGATCGCGGAGCTCTGGCGTCTTATAGCGCCGCCGTTGCATATGCTCGCAGCCGTTCCATATGCTCTCAGTTTCTCCATATGCTCGCTTTTAAATCGAATCCGCCGCGACACTGGCTTGGGCAGTCCAATCGACCGAATCACAGGATCTCGCGGCGACGTCATTTGGTGGCTCGATTGGAGCACTGCTGACGCCGGCCACCTCAGTATCGACTGGGGCGACGGCCATCAGCAACGACGGGATCGCAGTGTTCTAGCCACCATCGGGAGGGCCTGCAGACGGTATCGGGATATTTCGCAAAGCACTGACTTGTCAAGTCCATACCATCGTCGCATCCACGGCCCGTCAGCACATCCTCAGCTGCAAATCAGACCACTTGTTCGGCAAACTACTCCAAAGTTCATCACGACACACACAAGATGGACGGCACCCTCAACGAGCTTCAAAAGCAACTCCCGTTTCTCCCGGGACACACGTTCGATTTGAACCGGGTAGGTGCAGTAGCTCAACCTGATGCTCTGCGAAGGAGCGTCGAGGAAATGCGTCGCCATATGGGCGAGCACGACCGCCGGACTCACCTTTGGCGAACTTGCTCGGCCGCCTCGTTTCAGAACATCGATAACAAGAGAAAATCCCACGCCTTTGACTACTGCAACGGCGTTCCGGTCTTTCGCGAGGAGGCTCCTGGGATTGGTAACTGTTCGGTCGAGACATGAATCGCATCTCCCTATGATGCTGGCGCCAGACACGGCCCGGTCGACAGCGACTCGCAACGCTTCGTGATGAGCCGTCTGTGCTGTTTATTGGCTTCAACATGACGACATTGTACTGTGAATGATGGAGAATCAAACGCCGCTAACTGGCATTCTCGATAGGGGGCGAGCTGCTTCGCGGCCAGAATGAGTCCAAGCTGAAGACGTCGGCGGAGATGTATCCCCATGCTAACAACATGGGCGAGAGCGTGCCAGCCTGGGTGGCCTTTGATCGCAAAGTACGGCCATTTCCAAGCGCCACGCAGTAATGCTCCTGGTTCGAGGGACTATGATGTCCAGTCCAAATGGCGTGTCTGGGCGTCTGAAAACAGTGTCATTCGTGGACCCAGGGCTGACTCCTGCCTTTCTCTCAAGGTGCTCAGGTTCTATGCGTACTTCCAGGAAGCCGTCCACGAGAAGCGCGAGGAACAGTACCGAGTCCGAAAGTAAGCGACGGCCAGTCGGGGCGGGCGGCATTGCAGCTGGCGAAATCAGGGAGCCGCAGCGTTTTCAGCGCATTGAGGAGCGCAGCGAGTCCGTTGATGTCTTGGTAAATGCAGGCTCTCCGTTATTACAGACTCTCCGTTATTACAGACTCCATCCTGCTGACGGTGTGTACTAACTGGTGTGCATCTGGCGTTCCTCGCGCAGAGTCAACATTTACTTCTACCTCGAAGACGACACTGTGCATGTCAGCGAGCCCAAGACTCCCAACAGTGGTATCCCTCAGGGTAGGCAGACGAGCATCCTTGCCGCGCCTCCTATGTAGCGGCTGAGGCGACCTGCTTGAGGTGGCTCCTTCAGCAACCCATCGGCCTCGACTCAGCGATCTACCCTCTCCTGTTTCAGGCACCCTGATCCGGCGACACCGCATTCCAAAGGCAGACTCTCCCAAGGGACAGCACTACACCATCAACGACTTCAATGTCGACCGAGAAGTGACCTTCTATGCCCGCACTTTCAAGATTGTTGGATGCGATCAGTTCACTAGGGTATGGCGGCTGCGATAGTGGGGCGCAGGGTCGAGTGGCACTTGTTCCGAAGCACGAGCCTGGGACTCTGTGGAACTACACGGATCATTTCATCGTAGCTGGTAGCAGGCCGTGTGGCCAATTCTATATACCAGTCGTGTCCGAGTCGGTCGGCAAGAACTCGAGCACTCACACGACGCGGCATGGAACTGAACCGGCGCAATACCTTCACCAGGACTTTCTCGTGGCCCTGGATATCGCGGTCCCCAAGAACGGCGAGTTCCCGAAGGATCAGTACGAACTGTACCGCAACGAGCTGCTCTCGCGAATGAAGGCCACCCGCCCCTGCCCTCCCAAAACCTCGCTCAAAAAGTTCCTCGAAAACGACAGACGCGTTCTTCGGTTCTATTGTGTCTGGGACGACACCAACTCGGTATTTGGTGATGTCAGACACATGATCGTCCACTACTATTTGTCCGATGACACGATCGAAATCATTGAGTCGATCCCGGCAAACTCGGGCCGAGAGAGCAACACGCAGTTCCTTGGGCGCTGCCGCCTGCCCAAACGGCCCCATGTTCGGGTCAACCACTATGTGAATGGCGGTGGCGCCGAGCTCGAGAACCCCGAGGGCTACTACAAAGACAGCGATCTGTCCATCGGCTCTGTTCTGCATTTTTATGGCCGACCGTTCGTTATCTGCGACTGTGATGGCTTCACGCGACAGTACTATGCCGAAAAGTACGGCCTAGAGAACTTTGATCCCATCCGGATCGAGGACTACGAGGAGCCCGATCCCGCTGCGGCCCTCAGCCGAGAAGTCGCTGCCTCATTCGTAAATCGTGCTCCTGTCGCGCAGCTTCTCCCTGATGAAGCTCCAAAGAAGGACTTCAAGCAGATGATGATGTACGACGGCGTTTGCCTCCGCTTTTCTGCTGTTCTCGAGACCGAGAAGCAGATCGACAAAGACCGGAAGTTTGTTATCAGCTTCTATCTGGCCGACGACACCATTGCCGTCTTTGAACCCCACCAGCGCAACTCTGGAATCATTGGCGGAAAGTTCCTTGAGAAAGGCAAGATTCGCAAGCCCGACGGCACCACCTACTACGGAACCTCGGACTTTTATGTTGGTAAGTACTGCGACTGGATGGTGCGAGGTTGAGCAGCCCAGCAACATGACATCTCCGGAGCTGCTACTCAGTCATGTACATGCTGAGCAATCGGACGTGGGTGTTCATCTCCATCTTGCTTCTCTCAGGCGCTCGTCTGGTGTTTCATCGTCATCCGTTCGTCATCACCAACGCCGACGAGTACACGGTCAAGTATATGTCTGCCCATCCCGAGTACTTCCCGCAGGCTGCCCGCGAGATCGCAGCATAGGCTTGAGCACTCGCCATCCTCAATAGATAGCGCGAGACAACGGATGCTCGGGTATTTGCTGCAGTTTGTCGACAGGCCATGTGCACGTCAACTACTGTTGCTTACCATCAAGGCTACCAGTGGCGTTCTCGCTTTCTCGGAATGGAGTTATCTCCGCCGGTATGGCCTGAATACATCCAGTCGATATCGAAGTACTTGACGGGGCTCGGGCGACGGCAGCGGGAGGCATATCCCTTGCGTTGCCTCCAAGAGGTGTATGGTCGTTGTGGATGAAAGATGGGGGTGAATGCGTTCCATCAAAGAAACGAACGATAGGCACTGAGTGCCTCAGCCATTTTGTGAGCGAATGAAATATCCCGCTTGCAGATTGCCATACAAGCAACGTGCTCAAAAATGCCGTCGATTCATGTACAACTGATGCCCCAGCGACTGATGTCACCAATCAAGGCCGCAATGGGGCCACACACGAACCTGACAAGAGCACGGGCGCAGGTGCAGACCTTTGGGGGGCGTCAATGTCGAAGCAGCACTCTAACCATAATCTTTCGGCCATTCTCTGCTTCTGGAGCATCGCTGAATTTACCCGAGTACCCGTTTTGCCATCAGTCTCTCGCCTCCGCCTTGGAATAGCTCTCCGTCAACTCGCGTAAGCTCTGGGGTATCATGGATGCAAAGCCACCTTCGTATCCGAATTTGCCGCGACTCGCGGTCCTCAGTGCCTCAGATGACAGCGAAAATGGCATCAGCGCCGATCCTGGCGAAAGCACGTCGGCCCAGGACGTTTCCAAATCGACCGAGAACGTTGGGACATCGCACGCCGAGTCGTGCGATGCATCGTATTCGGAATCACACGAGGAGTATAAAGACGAGTTGAAAAAATCTGCCAGCAGCACCAAAGTCAAATCGCACGTCAACCGGGCGTTTGGAGGCACAAAGCAGGGCAACGAGTCCATCTTCTCGCTTGCTGACGAGCTCTCGAAAAAATCCTCCGAAGACCGGCGACGGTCGTCGGCGCTGAGCTCGATGGCCGGAAAGATCAACACGACTCCAAAGATCGGCCGCATCATCTCCATCAACCCGCCTACGCCCGAGGCCAGTCTCACGGTCAACCTCGATATGCCCGACCTCCCGGTCGTATCGCGTCACTCCAACTTCATCACCCGGCACTTTGGCTTCACGGTCTGGCTCGCGAATGCCTTTCTCTCCGTCGTCGTCCCGCTTCTCCGTGGCCCAAGCGGCGGATTCAAGGACAACACCGTCCGCACGTCGCGCTACACGCCGCTGACCTTTGTGCCGAAGCAGCTCTACGCCCAGTTCAGCAAGGTCGCCAATATGTACTTTTTGCTGGTGTGTGGGCTGCAGATGGTGCCGGGTTGGAGTCCCACTGGCCGGTTCACGACCATCTTCCCGCTGGGCCTCACCGTGCTTCTCTCGATGGCACGCGAGGGCTACGACGACTACTGCAGACACATATCCGATAACACCGAAAACAACGGTATCGTGACCAAGCTCGAGGCCGCCAAAGGTTCCAGTCCACCGCGCTTTGAGTGGGGCCAGGAGCTCCGGAAAAACATCACCGTCGGCACCATCGTTCGGATCGACGAGCACGAGGTCTTGCCGGTCGATCTGGTGGTCCTGGCGTCGTCCCATCCAGAAGGAATCGCGTTCGTCGAAACCGCCAACCTCGACGGCGAAACCAATCTCAAACAGAAACAAGCCCTCAGCTCCACATGCAACGCGATCACCAGCCTCGAGAGCCTGTCGGGATTCCAGGGTGAGGAACGCGCGCAGAATGATCCTGTGCATGTCGCTTTTGTCGTGGTCCCCGCAGCAAACATGCGATGAATGCGTTCTGCTTAACTTTGACCGCGGGTGACATTCACCTCCGAGTGCGGGCGGCCCAGACTGCCGGGCTGACATTTGCTTCGCACTGGTCTCAGGCTACATTCACGCGCAGCCACCAAAGGAGGACCTATACAGCTTTGACGGGTATTTGGAGGATAGCTCAGGCGGCCGATATCCGCTGACCGTCAACCAACTCCTCCTTCGTGGATCCACGCTCAAGAACACAAAGTACGTCTACGGAATCGCCGTCTACACAGGCGAAGACACCAAGATCCGAAAAAACGCCACGTCCTCAAGCAGAACCAAGGCGCCGGCCCTCGAGCGGCTCACAAACGGAATCGTCATCTTTGTCTTTCTCGCCGTCGTGCTGCTTTCGGGGGCCTGTACAATCTTCTATGTCGGATGGAACGCCGTCGTGGACACCTGGCAGGAGCACCACTGGTACCTTTGCTATCTTGGCGCCGCCTGCACTGATGTCAACGTCGAAAGTGGGCAAGCAAGCATCTACGTCGCCCAGAAATACGCAGCATCCAGCCTAGCATCAACATTCTTCTCGTTCGTGATCCTGTACAACACCATGATTCCAATCTCCCTCTACGTGACCATGGAGCTCGTCAAGCTTGCGCAGGTATTCTTCATCAACCACGACATCAACATGTATGACGAGAACTCGGACACCCCCGCCCAAGCCATGACAAGCACCCTCAACGAGGACCTTGGTCAAGTGCAGTACATCTTCAGCGACAAGACCGGAACCCTGACAGAGAACATCATGCTCTTCAAAAAAATGTCGCTGGGTGGCATCCGCTGGGTTCATTCGTACGGAGGCACGATGGACCCGCAGGACGCGCACGAAGACTGTCTTTCTACGAAACTGCTGCTGCAAGACCTGTTCACGAGCAACACCTCGCAGCAGACCATGAAAAACGCCATCCTTCGCAGAGCAGAGGATTTTCTCGAAGCTATGGCACTCTGCCACACAGCCATACCAGACCAAAAATCCGCCGCAGACGCAAAGAACTGGGTGAACTCATTCGAGACGGGTGGCGACGACGGATGGGAGCCGCCTTCGCGGTCAGAGAGCGACCTCAAAATCTCGTATCAGTCTTCGTCGCCAGACGAGGTGGCTCTGGTCAACGCCGCGCGAGACCTCTTCTTCAGCTTACGCAGCAAAACCTCCTCCAAGGTGACCCTGAATGTCCTCAACTCGCCGACAGACATCGAGTACATGGTTCTCACGACCATCGAGTTCACGAGCGCACGGAAGAGAATGTCGACCATATACAAGTACCCAGACGGCCGAATCGTACTGCTGTGCAAGGGCGCCGACTCTGTCATTATCCCGCGCCTGGTGCCCATCGACCTCATCCCCTCCGACGAGATCGGCGTTATGAAATCCACTCTGGAGCACGTCGGGCAGTTTGCCAAGGAGGGTCTTCGCACGCTTGTATATGCCTGCAAGATCCTGACACCGGAAGACTTTGAGGACTGGCACAAGAGCTATGTGCTGGCGTCAACGTCGCTAGATCAGCGGGCCAAGTTCATGGACGAGGTCGCAGACACCATTGAGCAGGATCTTATCCTACTCGGGGCGACGGCCATCGAGGACAAGCTCCAGACAGGCGTGCCGCAGACGATCGGCAAAATGAGGCGAGCCGGCATCCGATTGTGGATGCTGACGGGGGACAAGAAAGAAACGGCCGTCAACATTGCCTACAACTGTGGCCTCGTATCCAACGACAGCAAGGTGCTCCTGATCGACGGCAACAACGACGTCGAGATCGATCACTCCATATCATACGCACACCAAGTATGCGTGGACCTTCACAGGGCTGTCGCTAAAAACGTGGACAAGCATCGCTCAAAGTCAACCATCTCGGACAAAACCAAAGCGGAGCATCTGGTGATGGTCATTGACGGCGACGCCCTCAACAAGATCGAGCGCCAGCACGCCTGCTGGGAAATTTGCGAGAATACCGGCTCGAAGCTCCGGAACTTGGAGGAGAACTTTGATTCATCCTTGAGGAACATCCAGATCCGTCACATATCGCTGCTTCATCGGCTGGCAGAAGTGGGGATCATGTGCGACAACGGCATATGCTGTCGCTTCTCGCCCTCTCAGAAGGCTCTGATGGTCGGTGTGGTCAAGAAGGCGCTGCAGGAGCAAAAGGAGAGCTACATGGTGAGCTCGCCGCTGAAGCGGGACCTGTACGGATCGTCGGTGGTCGTTTACCAGTTCCTAAAGAAATGGATCCGGCGATTCAAGCTCTCATCGCATCCCTCTGGCGTGACCCTGGCCATTGGCGACGGCGCCAACGACATACCGATGATCCAAACAGCCCACGTCGGCATCGGCATCACCGGCAAGGAGGGACTCGCCGCCGCCCGCGCCTCGGATTACACCATCGCACAGTTTCGATTCCTGGAGCATCTGCTGCTGGTGCACGGGCGCTACTCCTACAATCGCATCTGCCTCTTCACCGTGGGCACGTTCTACAAATGCATCACGTTTTATGCCACCCAGGGAGTCTTCCAGCTCTGGACGGGATGGTCGGGCACGTCGCTGTACGAGCAATGGACCCTGGCACTCTTCAACATTCTGTTTTCGTCGCTGCCGGTGATCGCCATTGGGATTTTCGAGAAAGATCTGAGTCAGGCGACTCTGCTGAAGGTCCCGGAACTCTACCGCTACGGCGCCGAAAACCAGGGACTCAACATGATCATCTTCTGGAGATGGATGCTGCAGGCGTTCTTCCATGCCCTGGTGTCGCTGTCGATTCCGATGATACTCTACTGCGGAGCATACTACAAGCTGGAGGTGACGGACTCCACCTTGACGCTGGCAACCTATTTGCGCAGCGACCTGTCGGGCCACTCGCAGGAAGCGTCACTCTACGTGATCGGAACGCTCATCTACCAAATCGTCGTTGTGATCATCACCTTCAAGATCTCTTACATCGAGTCGCACACTTGGAACATATTCACGCATTTCGCTGCCTGGGCCTCGATCGCCGTCTGGTTCATCTACGAGTTTGTCTATCCCGAGGTGTGGCCGCATTTGTTTGACCTGGGCATCGACGAGGCAGGGATGCAGTATGGGCTCGGCCCCGCATTCTTGCCCTTCATAGCAACGACGGTTCTGTCAGTGATCTTTGCGATCCTGTTCAACGATGTCATCGCCCGCGCTTGGACCTGGGTCATCCCGCGAACCAACAAGTTTCTGTTCGACGTAGTCGGTGCCAGAAAGACACGAGCCACTGGCGACGTTTCCAAAGAGACCGGCGAGGTTCCATACTTTTGGACCCCATCAAATGCGCCGCCCTCGATGTGGCTGGAATCAACCATGATTGAACTCTGGCAGGTGTGGGAGGGCGAAAACCTCGAGTGGCCCACTCCACGGGTCGAGACAGCGCCGACTGAAAGCGCCAAGGACAAATGGAATACTTTGACCAAGTCACGACCACATGTCGCTCCGCATCCCAATGAATAGCGCACCCCGAATGGCATGTATTCGGCCATTTTACTGCGATGGGTCCTGCAGACGCGAATCCCGTATCGATATGCGCTGCCGAGCAAAAATGTGCCCTCAGACAGTACCCCCCCCCAACGATTCGATCGGCAAATGCAATCTGCAGCGGCCGGCATCATGAATATGCTCGTCGTGCAAGTCCACCCATATCTGCTCTTGACCTTGTTTCTTTCGTTTGATTGTTTTTGAAGCCCTCTGTTGAATGGCCAGTCGCCTCTGTGTATCCCAAGACGGAACGTCGTCGGTGATGATACCGTCAATCATCGTGTCGCCTGAATACAGTGAATGCAATGAAAACTGGAGACGGTTGGAAACCCTGGATTGATGGCTGTGCCCTGTTCTCTCTGCGGCTGATGCACCGAACTCTCCACGATGAGCGATGAATGATGAAATATTGTGTATTTGTGTGACAGGTGGTTGTGCTTTGCCCTTTCATACCGATCACTGTATCGAAGGAGAGAATTGAAAAGATGCACCGAGCCGAGGCAACGATCCGTAAACAGCCAGAGCCGTCACGATCAAGAGATCGGTGCGATTGAAGTGAATCTACTCGAAGGCTTCGTCCTCGCCAGAGAGCTCCTCGAGGGTCTTTCCCTTGGTCTCGGGGATGAAGTAGGTGGCAATGCCACCGAGGGCCATGATGACAGCAAAGGTATACAGCACAGGGACGGGGGCATTGTTGAAGAAAGGACCGACAGCCTCGACACCGATGATGGCACCGAGCTTGCCAAAGCCGGCAGAGATACCGTGGGCGGTGGAGCGGAAGCGGGTCGGGAAGACCTCACCAGGAACAACAAAGGTGGTGGTGTTGGGGCCGAACTGGAAGAAGAACTGGGCGATCGTGAAGACAACGCAGAAGGCGACAGTGTTGTTCTTGATGGTGTCCCAAGCAATGGCGAGGATGAGCAGGCAAATGGTGATGATAGCGAAGCCGAGGTACTGGATGGGCTTGCGGCCAATGCGGTCGATCAGGGCGACACAGACCCAGTATCCAGGAACAGTGCCCATGCACGCAATGATGACCTGGCCGACGGTCTTTTGCCAGTAGTTGTCGTACGGAGGGAGCGAGTTGGAGCCGTTCCAGTTGATCAGCGTCAGGATCGTGCTGGCGTTGAGCGAGAGACCATACCAGGCGACATCGAGCGCAAACCAGGTGAAGGCACAGCCAAACAAGACCTTGCCGTTCTTCCACTGGCCAAAGTGCGCCAAGAATCCGCCCTTCTTGACGTTGGCACGATGCGAGGATTTGACTTCCTCGCTCTTCCAGTTGGACGACACATCGCGAGTCTCGTTCATGGCAAGCACCTTGTTGATGTCGGCCTCGGCTTGCTCGACCTCGCCCATGACATCGACGGTGTAGCGAGGGGTCTCGGGGATGGTCAGACGGAAGTACACGGCAGCCATAGCAGGGATCACACCAAAGGCCAGGATGATGCGCCAGACGAGATCAAGGTAGCTTGGATCACTTTGGATGTTGCTCTGGAGGGCGGCGAGGGTGGCGAGGGTGACGAGGCCGCCGGTGAGGATTCCGATGCCCTGCATGGCAAAGACGGCGGCGATCATAGTACCGCGCCACTTGGTGTTGGCAAACTCGGAGGTGATGATGGCCGAGAGAGGATAGTCACCGCCAATACCGATGCCGAGGAAGAAGCGCCATATAGCAAGAACTTGGAGGATGTTGGCACCGCGGATAGCGCTGGCCGAGAAGGCCGAGCCGATGGTGCAGATGATCATGATCATGAGCTCGACACCGTACATGTTCTTGCGGCCGAGCTTGTCGCCGAGGTAGCCGAAGCCAACCTGACCTGCAAAATCATTCACGGTACTGAGGATGAGAAGCGAGTCGGGGAGGGGTTCCCACGCACCCAAAGTGCGGACAGACAATGCGGATTCAGGGACAGGGACCGGGACCGGGACCGGGACAGGCCGGCCACGCGCTCACCAATGAGGTTTCCGTAGGACGTGCTGGCTTTCATCCAGGCATCGTAGTTGGGGTTGTTCTTGGCAAAGTCCGAAGGGGCTTGCATGCTCGGCGTCTTTGGATAGTTGACGTGATAGAGCATGGGCAGGGCCAGGTTGATGACAAAGTTGTCATACGAGTCGGTGTAGAAGCCGACACCGGACACCAGGACGGCGCGCAAGTGGAACCATCCCAGCTTGGCGTCGTCGAGGTGGGCAAATGCCTTTGAGCGGGCAGCTCGGGGATTTTCGGTCATGCTGTCAATGCTCTGCAGAAGGAAGGCAGCAGCGGGCGATGGAGCTCGAGGGGGGTGGGAAGCGAGTGACGATATATAAATCCCGAGACCGCTGCACCAGCCCACCAGCCCAGCAACGTGCACGCACGATCACCCAGCAGCCCCCACTGGAAGGTCCACTGGGCAGCGCTGGAGGAATTCGACAGCCAATCGCACGAGCGATTTGTAGGGGTAGTCTGTGCCACGGTGGCTTGGGCTGGGTGCAAACAGGGGTGATGTGCCAGCCAACAACTGCACGTGCGGTGGCTCCTGGCCAATCGCAAGTCTGCGACCAGGACGGCGCGCCGCAGTGAGCGATGGGTGATATGCAATGGGTGATACGCAATGGGTGCGATATGTGTCGACCCGATAGACAATCCCGCTCAGACGAATGACGGCGCTGGACGTGGCCTGTCGGCAATACCAAAGCCGACCAGGACAGCAGCAACCGAGGTCCCTGGTGCCCTGCGTGTCTGAACGATCGAGATCGACATGGTGTGGCTCAGGGCCCCTCGTGCAGAGAGAGTCGAGGCAGGCGGTGTCCGACGACCACTGCCCCGGCTGGAGGCTGGTGCGATCAAATCACCCCTGCCCCTCAGCACGCGGTCAGGTTTGTTGTTGCAGGCTCCAGGGCAACCACTTGGGCCGTGCCCCCCCCCCCGAACGTTTCTCGTTTGTGGCGAGTCTGGCTTGCGGGCGCTCGTCCAGCCCCCGCTGGTCCAACCATCTATCAGTCCAGCAGTCCAGCAGTCCAGTAGCCCAGTAGCCCAGTAGCCCAGTAGTCCATCGGCTGGGTTGGAGAATCGGTGTGCCAATCGCCGCACACGTGATTGGCTTTTTTTCTCCTGCCGAGCCGATTCGACCGAGGCGGATCAGCTCGCACCCAGCACAGCTCGCATCCAGCACAACCAAGATCCAGCACGATGGCCGACGCAGAAGCAGCAGCAGCCGAGGCAAAGCGCAGACGGGCACATGAGCGGAAGGCTCGGTACGAAGCACTCATGAGACCGTGGCCGATCAAGGTCTGTTGTTCGCCTCGGGCCATCGCTCTCGCTCTCCCACCAGCAACAGCACTGCAGCGACATCATCCTCGGGCTTGCCGATCATACAATCAGTGATGGCCATTGCTCCGGCCAACAGCAGCGGTGCAGTCCCGGTCCTCGGCGAGCCGCGATGAGAAGCTAATTGCGGATATCCTCGTCGATATGTGTCTCCAGCTTGCAGCATCAAAGAGCAAGGGCCGGCACATCGTGGCAAAAGAAGACCTCGCCGAAGGCTCGCTCGTGATATCAGAGACTGCCTCCGGGTTCTCGATCATGAAGCCTCTCATGGACGAAGTGTGTCTCTACTGTCTGGGCCCCTTGAAGGCGCTCGAGCCAGCGACGGACGACGACTCGGCATTCCTGGGCCCCCAGCGTGGACAGAGAGGCATCGTCTGCAAAGGATGTCGGAAGCAATCGTACTGGTGCTCCGAGGCATGCCAGAAGCTCGATGAATCGCGGCATTCGCGCGAATGTGATATCTTGAAAGAGCTGCCCGGCATCACCTCGTCGCATTCGGTCGACTACGGGCTATTCCGCTTGATCCTGGCCATCCTGACCAACCGGTCCCCCGAGGATGACGGCTCCGAGGGCTTCGTGCCAGAGGAATCAAGCGGAGCGGGATGCAGCGGTCCCACGCCGTTTTCGTACGTTCGGGATCTAGTTAGCCATCGCTCTTCGTGCAAGCAGTCGTGGCTCAATGCCGTGCAGAATGCGGGTAAGCCAGGATATCCGGTGCAGCCGGTGCCTGAGGCGGGTGGAGCTCTGCTGCATTGCAGGATCGGATTGCACGAGGCAACGTCTCGACACAATGATGACATGGAGCGCCGATGGCCGAAATGTGCCAATGAGCCGGAGCCACTCTCACCAACGTGGGTCCTTTTGTACAGCCGAGGACCTTTCTTCGCAGTTACCGAGTGATCTTGCCGCATCGGCGTCTGAGCTGGTAAGGCCGCCCTGCCCAAAACCATGTCTCCTCGAACAACATGCACAAGTACCTTCTCGATCTATTCTTTGCAGAGTCTGACCGACTCGTCTGTGTTGTCGGACTGAAACAGGTTACGATGGCATGCCAGATCAACTCCAACTCGCACGGGCTGCTGGATCCGGTCGGCAACACAAACTCGGTGATCGGGGTTGGCCTCTTCCCGCTGGCGTCGATGTTCAACCACTCGTGCTCCCCGAACTGCTCGTTCGTGGGCGGCTCGCATGGCCGCTTGGTGATTCGGACTCTCCGGCCGATCGCAAGGGGCGAGGAGCTCTGTGTGAGTTACGTGGACCTGTTCTATCCCAAAGACAAGCGCCGAGAAAAGCTCCTGGAGACCAAGTTCTTCTTCTGCGACTGTTCCCGATGCTCGCCAGAGGCCCAGGAGGGCATCGTCGATCCGGATCTGTATCTGGAGGGAGTTTACTGCCGCGACTGTCGGGAGGGGATCTACATCTCCGACAGCAGCGACGACGAACTCATGAAGTGCTCCAACTGTGGCTCGTCCCTCGAGCGGAGTGCGTTCAACGACTTCCAGGCAGCGGTCGAGCGCGACTTTGACGCAGCATTTGACTTTGTGAAGGCGCGCCATACATCCTCGGCCCTGCAAGCCCTCCAGCGCTTCAGAAAAAAGTACGCCGGGCAGATCTGTCCGCAGCACCACCACTATTTCAACTCGCTGGTGCCGCTCATGAATTGCTCCATGAAGGAGCGGAACTTCAAGGATGCCTCGGGGTACATCCAGGAGATCATCAGAACCATGGAAGGCTCGCATGTGATGCCCGCCAACTGGCCCGAGCTGTCCGACTTTTACTACCATCTTGGCGACGTCGAAGAGATCCGGGCCAAAGCCATTGAAGCCGGGCTCGAGACGGGGCTCGAAACCGGGCTCGAAGGCAGCAAGAGTGCGGATGACTGTTATGGCGTATCCCTCGATGCTTTCCGGAAGTGCTGGGACATGCGAAAGGTCGCCTTTGGGGCGGAGCATGCCAAGACTCTTGATGCCGAGGAGCAAGTCCATCGCCTGAAGAGCGCGCGCCACTAACTACAAATGTGCTGGGCTCATCCACGCCGCTCGAATGATCAAGTCCGTAGAACCCTCTGGCCAGCAAAGGCCACACACCAGGCGGAGGACCCTTTCCCATCAGAGGCCAATGTCTTTGCTGGAGTTTACATTGATTCCAAATACACAGACAATTCACTACGGCGGACAGGTCACCGGACAGTACCCAGCAAGTCCCCCCCCCAACGGACTCGATTTACGCCTCCATGAACACATCGTTGATCCATTTGCGGAGCGCCTGCCGGTCCTCAGGCGTGATACACTTTGCTTTCGGGGCAGGCTTTGGGGAAGGCGTGGGAGCGGCGGCGGTCTTGTCGCCCTGGACAGACTCTGCGCTGTAAATCGTCTCGATCAGGCACAGAATGACGGTTTCGATAACATCTTTGGTCAGGACACTGCGGTGGTTGGGGAAAGAATCCAGATCGCTGTCAGAGCAAAGCAATCCATCGGCGAGGTGTGTGGAGAGTATGCATCGCTTCTGGCATCTCGGACACCAACTGTACCTTTCTTCCTCTGTCAGCCCTTCGCTCATGAGCTCATAGGCTTCAAAGGCGACTGAGCGACCAGTCAAGCGGATCTAATCAGTACTGGCTTGGTTCGAAGACAAAAATCACAGGATGCGTCCGAAACCACCACGATACCACTACGATACCACCACGATACCACTACGATACCACCACGAAGCCGCCGCCGCCGCCGCTGCTGCTGCTGCTGCTGCTGTGGGCTGGCTACGTACAAGCGAGCCGATCGTTGATCTTGATTGTGCAGAACGCCGACATTCCCACAACGATCTTGCGCGAGTCCACCTTCTGGGACCGCTGGGAGTCGAATGTAGCAAAGATGCTCAGCAGGAACCGTTGCTGGGAGTCATTGAACTTGCACATCTTGAAGAGCGTCTCAAGGGTCGCTCGGCTGAGATACTTGTCGGTGAGATCGGCCTTGGCGGCATTGATGCTGTCACCGAACCACAAGGAGTAGGGGAGGAATCGCACGGAAGGCAGATGTAAGAATCAGCCCGCCTGAACGACCGTGGTGCCTGGTGCCTCTGTGCGAAACTGATTCAGATGGCTCGGAAACGAGCAACAGATGTTACCGCGTCAGGATTTGAACAACGTCCATGATTTGCTCCTTGGTGACTTGAACAAAGCAGAGAGAAAGGGGTGGCGGTAAGAACGGGGATCGGTTTTGCGGCAATCTGATGTGCGGGACGAAGTAGGAGGGATCGTACACCAGGGTTGAGGGCCACCTTGGCTGCTTTCTTCGAGCTGGCGGGTAAGCTTTTGGCCCATTGGGATGCAAGCGGGGTGGGCAAGACGGAGGATGGAGCTGCGAGTTGCGAGTTGCGAGTTGCTCGAGGATGCAAACGGGCGGGATGCAAGCAGATGCTATGGGGACCAGAGGTCAGAATGCCGAGCAGCTTGGGTTCAATCCACCCTCTAACATGGCCGAACGATCGGCGGATCAATGGAAGCCAGGTGGATGGCGTCTGTTTGCATCAACACGAGCCTGTAACATCAACACGAGCCTCTCCACTGAATGACCAGGGATCCGCAACAGGCACCCGCTCGCACGGCTTGGGCAAACAAACGAGAGCTACACCCTGGGCAGGCGCTCGCCGACAAACGTCTGCCGAGGCTGTGACCGATGGTCGGGCCTCAAGATTGGTGAGAGAGTGAGAGGAGGAGCAAAATGCGGCCGATACAACGACAGTCTATTGAGAAAATGGCGGCTTGGATTCACTGCGATTCATTTGATACTCTGTACGGAAAAAATAAAAAATGGTATTCACTTCTACGGGAAGTTGGCCCTGGATCTACAAGAAAGGACAGCCCAGCAATACTCGATTGCGGGCTGTGCCTGCTCTTGATCACAGGACAAAGCTTGACTGACGCCGCATGTCACTCGCAGCAGCCCAATTCGAGGCGACTTTCAAAAACACTTCAAGATGCTTGGATATTCCTTGGAAAGGGCAGTGCGAGAGACCGTTGGAGGACCTCAGTGACGGCCGGTGCGACCAAAGATGCTGACCTCGGGGTACTCCTCCTCCTTGAGGGGCGTGGGTGGATTGATGGGGCGAGGCAAGAATCCCGCGCGGAAGAGGTAGACGAGGCACTTTGCAGCCACTTCGACAGCCGGGGCACTCGGAGCCGGATAGATCGACTGGGTGTTTTTGCTTTCGACCCTGAAGGACATGTCCATCATCATGTGCATGAGTGGGAACAGGGCATTGCTCTCGGGCGATGGGTTGTTCTGGAGAATGGTTAGGAAGACTTCGCGGGTCTCGAAGAGAACGGGCCAGCCATAGGCATTGACGAGCTCGAACAGTTTCTTCTCGGCGAGGGTGCTGGTGCGATCGACATGATGCGGTATGTGAGTGAGTGCTCTCTGTTGCTCGGATGATATCCCGAAACGCACCTGTCTCACCTATTGTCCGAGTTGCTGACATGAAACACAAACTTGAAGAGCGACTCGGGCGAGGCTGCGATGGCGGCAATCACCCTGGCCACATGGTCAACAGGATTCATGGTCGTCGTGATGATGGTGGCATGCGAGGGGGCAATGCCAAGCTGGATGCAGCTCTTGACATAACGCCAAATGTAGTCATCGACATTGGACACTGGTGGAGAGTGAAAGTAGGCCCTGACCGACTTGCACCAACTCCCGCCCGGACATCGGACTGGCCAGGGCCGTCGCCATCCAAACTCTCTCTGTCCATCTGCGCTGTTTCACAGTCCAGCCACTGTTAGTTTGGGGGAGCCATACTCTCCAGCCACGATGTATTTGAATCGCCAGGACGGCGAGATAAGCATGTGTATTGATGGCAGGATGCGGTCGGGATGTCAATTGGCAGGATGTGGTCGGGATGTCAATAGGCCAGTATCAAGTCGATCAATTCAATCCATTTGATCAACTCAATCTATTCGATCAACTCAATCTACTTGATATACTTGATCAGCTCGATGGTGGCCGATATCACATTTCCGGCCGACCTGTCCCGGCGGTAATCTGTTCGTTGGTGCAAATGTCTGCCATCGACACAATCTGGCGGGAGACTTCCGCGAACCGCTGCCGGCCAATCCCCCCGGTCGGGAGTTGCGCGGGCACCACACCACCCCCGGCAGGCCCCGTCATGAGGTTGCTGTGGGGATGGCCAGCGTCGTCCGGGCAACCCTTATCCTCCATCTCGGTGGGTCCTGCATTCCTTGCGTCCTCGGCCTCTCTCGGCACTGCTCCACCGCCCACGATGCCCAGGCTCGGCCAGTTTTCGGTCTTCATCCACACCGCCGTCCAGGCCACGGGGGCTCCTCTGCCCGAATACAGCCCCGTCGTGGACGACTCGGTCGAGGCCTCCAAGACCGTCACCGTCTACATTCCGTCCGAGACCAACGTCCGGTTCATCGTCAAGGCCGCCAATCTCTCCTACGAAACCAGCAGCGACAGCAGCATCGCCATCCACACCTTTGTCGACGGCGTCCTACACAACCGCTCGCACCTGCCGCTCCTTGAGCACGTCACGATCGAGGGCCGGGCCGTCACGACCGAGGGCAGGAAAATCCAGCCGTTTTTCTTCTCAAGCCCGCAGGAGCTGGAGGACATTGCTCGGCTTCGCCGGGTGGCCCATCCGCATGCTGATCCCGATGCTCGCGACCGCCGCCAGCGAGACCTCGATGGAGACGCACACATGCTCGACGTCAGCGAGGGACTGCAGGATCTGAGCGCCTTTGGAACGATCCGGGTCGAGTTTTACCGGATCATGGTCACCAAAACTGTCGACGGCGCGCCGTGCATGGAAGTGGACGAGGACAGCCGCATTGTTCCCAAGCTCGTCCAGAGCGCCTCGCAAATCAGCCATCTGACCAAGTGGGTGCTTCGTTGCGCATCCAGCGCTGCTGCTGCAAGTGCCGAGGGCGCCTACGGCACGAATGGAATGCGTCCGGACGAGCGGCACTGGCTGGTCAGCGACAGCAGCATCGTCGTCGGTATTGTTAACCTGAGCGACGCTCTCGTTGTCGGGCCAGGCTCGGTGATATCGTCAATCGCGCGTCGGTTCCTGCCAAGAGCATATACTTTGAAAACCTCGACGACTCGCCGATGCTGGCAGTGACGTTCGAATACCGAAGCATGGGTATGAGCCTGGCCCTTCGATCGGGAGCACACTGGCCGATCAAATGTCGTCAATCGCAAACGGCGTGCCTCCGAGCGAGCTCATTCTCGCCAAAGCACACTTCGTTCGCTCTGACCCATTCTGTTACACCCTTTTCCGCCCCACTCACTCCATTCTATTCTCTTCCGTCCTCCACGTATCCACTCAGAGACCCTCAAGTCGCTCGGACTCACTAGTGTTGTGTGCGACCCTCAGTGGGATGTACTGTCCAAGCAAGCTGCCCCGAAAGGTAGGCGCAGCCCTACATTGATCGGGCAGATGCATGCAGCCCATTGATACTGGGCTCTTCACTCCACCAAAGGATATGCAGCAACATGCATGAACTCTGCGGACCAGCCGCACTGATCGACAACTGCGGCTTTCTCTATGCATTCCTTGCCTCAGATACAGCAGACGCCGCCGCAAGCCCCAAGAAGCATCGCCTCGGACTCGGAAGTCCGTCGTTTCTGCGCACCAAGGACTCGTCGATCCGGAAGGATAAGAGCAAGCTCAGAACACTCTCGGCACTCCAGAGTGTCCTGCCAGGCAAATCCAAGCCGCCTGTCACAAGCTCATCCGAACAGAGCTCACCTGCTCCCACGCCCGCAGGCGGACGACCGCCGGGCGGGCTCTTCAACCGCTTCAGCCGACTCGTGCGCGTGAACGAGGAAGAGGACGACGATTTGCTTTCAACAGCAGCCGAAGGCCTCTCCATCAACAAGGGCAGCCATACGCTGTTTGGGTCAAGCGCAAAGCGGGTCGCGCTGCTGATGGAGCCCACAGAATACGATTCGGAGGACTCGGTGGTGGTTCGAAGGATAGTGCCGCCTCCGGCCGAAGGTGGGGCTCTGCGGCGAGTTGGCCAAACTACAGTCTTTATCAACTACCCCTGGGACAAGTGAGGCTCGGTCGCAGACTCTATCGGCGGTGCGTCTGCTGCCCTCGCTGCTGGAAAACAACTGAGCTGCCCTGAGTGCTGACACTGTCTCGTACCACTCCGCCTCCACTCCCATTTTTCACTCCCGATTGTGGCGGCAAACATCAACATGAATGCTGCGTCACGTATCGAATACCCCACTGAATGGATCGCCATCGCCATCGCCATCGCCATCGCCATCGCCCGTGGCCTCTGCGATACCGACTGCGATACCGACTGCGATACCGACTGCACTCAGACCCGACCGCAGCGCAAGTGGAGTCGGATGCCTCGGTCACGGAGTGACTGCAACCTCCAAACCCATCGGAATCGATCGTGGGATATTGAGACGCTGCTTCCTCAGAGCAACAGGGCGTGTGCCATTCACCAGAGAGTGTGTCGGCTTGCCAAAGCTCCCGCCCACAACCTATGGCCCGAAAGCGAGAATGGAGGAAAGAAACAAGGAAATAGATATACACTGCGGAATGAGACCAGTTGGTCCCCAGAAAATCGCCGAGGACCGTGACATTGTTCGAGCCTCCGTGGGAACGAGATACAGTCCACTGTCCAACTGATGCTGTCTCGGATCCGCGGCATCATGCAGTAGCCCCAAGGGGATTCCCAGCATGCCCGCATGTGGCGACCGTTGTTTCGAGCCCGAGTCCTCAGTCCGACTTGAGTTTCTTGGCTTGGCCGTGGCTCATTAGCATCGTCCCAACAACAACCAGCGAGGCGCCGCACCACCACTGGAGCGATAGCGAGTCGCGAAAGAGGATCTGCCCAACAACCGCCTGTGTGGAAGAAGCCAGAGGGCCGGGTGTGAGACGAACTGGCCAGAGAAATGCGGCGCAGACGATGAGGCGAGCGCAGACGAGGGAATGCTGTCTTACCGATCCGCACAGGTTGGCGGCAGTCGAGGCCACGGTGGCCTGTACCGACGACGACGACAGGCATAGGGCCTTGGTGAAGGACATCCACATGAGGGCGTTCCAGAGCAGCACCGAGGCGCCCGAGAGCAGTCGCAGGGCTCGCTCCAGATCGATGTAGTAAACGAGGCCCTCGGATCCATCCTGGGCACATGCTTTGGCGGTGTTGAAGGCCAGACAGAGGGCCGAGTGGACGAGTGACGATGTCGGCGACGACAGCGATGCCAGCTTGGCCGACACCGAGGCCAGGGCGCCGCAGAGACCGGCGAGAAGGGCCAACGGCAGGTAGCTGTGTGCATGGGACAGGGCCGCCTTGGGCGAGCTGCTGGACATGATCGATATATCCAAAGGCGATGCAGGAGACAATGCTTCAGATGCTGGTGATGATCGATGCAATGTTGCGATTGCGGCATTTGGACAAGCAAGGCTTCTTGCGCGCACACAAACAACAGACATCCGAGCGAGAGCGACTGCCCAGCGAGAGCGTCGCCGAGAAGCACCTCGCTGGTCCTCGCCTGCGACCCTGGTCGCACACCCTGGCGTGCCCTCGATCCGGCTCCAGCCGATCCATGGTGCTGGTCCTGCCACCATCGCCAATCGCACCGCCGGCTCCACCATCGCCATCACCATCATCGCCGTCATCGTCGCATCCGTCTCTCCCGATCGCCTGCACCTGCATCCATGTCCTCCAGCGTCATTGTCGAGCACGAGTTTCGCAAGCTCACAGTCAAGACCACCCCCGCCATGTCGGTCCGGTCGATCCTGTCGCAGGCCTGCCAGCAGTTTGGCTTGAGCGAGGAGCAGTTTGCCCTCAAATACAACAAGAAGATCCTCGATCCCTCGTTGTCGGTCCGGTTCGCCAACCTCCCTGCTTCCGCCAAGCTGTCTCTGGTTGCGTCCTCGACCAACGCCCGGCCGCTGCCGAGTAAGTGTGTGCTCGGGGTGATCTTGCTGATAGGACGAGGCACAGGCTTCCGTCTGGAGCTGCCCCCTCCACCTCGACCAGCGATGACCTTGCATGTTGGGCGCATTCACATCGCTGTCACTCTTGGGCAAGAAAACGAATGATGCTGCATTGGCGTTGCTGACACCGCCGTCTCCCTCCATCTTCAGCTTCCGAAGTGACAATCGCTCTCCAGCTCGACGACGGCAGCCGCCTGGTCGGCAAGTTTACGCTGTCCACGACGCTTTGGGATATCCTCTCGCACTTTGAGAGCAAGTCTGGAGGGTAAGTGGCTCCAGGCGCGAGCTTGAGCTGCAGAGAGGCAACAGACCTGCCCAGCACTCTAGTCCAGCCAGCTATTATGTCGACTGCTCCGGTGGTGTCCGACATGGCCAGTAACGTGCACAATCCCGGCCATCCAGCTCGCTGGTGCTGACGACCCGGACAGGTATCCCGACACCCGAAAAATCTGGCTTCTTTGGGATCGATATCCGCAAGAAAACCCCTGTCTACATGATCCCGGTTTGCATTCTGATGAACCAGGAGGTATGTCGAGCGCCAGTTTCCGTCGCTGCCGGCGTGCATTGGCTCGATCGAGCCATCAGTGCGAAGTATCCCGTACCTGGATCTCGGGCCTTGTGCTGAACGGCTCGGGTATATGCTGAACGGTTCGGGTATATGCTGAACAAGTTGGATCTCAACCACAGTTTTCAACGATCGCGGCGCTCCAAAACACAACTCTGCTGAGCGCCGGAATCTCCTCTGGCAACACCGTCATCCGTGTGCTGTTCAAGTACACGCAGCAAACTCTGGAGAGTGCGCTCCAGGAGATTGTCGCCACGGCACCCGCTGCTGCCCCCGCTACTGCACCAGTTGCTGCTGGTGGTCCGATGGCGAATCTTGCTTCCGAGAACGCATCGGTGTCCGAGGCCCCTCCCGCTGTCGAATCAGCACCCGCAGCAGCCCTGCCGTCTCCGACTCTGGCCACCCAGCCAGTCAACGCCGCATCGTCGGTGGAGCAGCAGGCTGTTATTCCACAGCAGCACCCCGTTGCCGCAGCCCAGCCGCCGACTGAGCTCCAAGTCGCTGACCAGCCGCTCGACACGGACATGACTGAGGTACCCACATTTTTGCAACCCGGTGTATTGGCGGGCGGGACACAGTGCTGACTGCGATGGTACAATCCCATCTTCACAGGCAGCTGTTGAGGACAAGCCTGCGGTGTTTAACCGAGATATCAAGGTTTTCGCCCCACCTCCGGAAGGCTACACGAGCCATGCCAAGAGTAAGCAGGCTGCAGGAAACGAGAGAAGATCTGGGGTGCCAGGGCATCTGCTTGCTGTGGCAGGCTTGTGATGGCGAACCACAGAGCTCTGGCGCATCTCAAATGCGTGCATATTGCATCCTTCGCCCGCACCCGTCATATTAACCCTCGTTCGCCGTGTCGTGCCGCCAGTCGATCTTCCCGACTCGTTCTTCACGCTGACCTCTGTCGAGCTGAAGCAAATCTACGATTCGGCCAAGCAGCATCGCCAGGAGCACGAAAACGCCCCGCTCAAAACCCGATACATCCGGGAGAAAGAGATGGAGGCCAAGATGCAAAAATACCCAAAGGTGCGTGTGCCGACCTTTCACCTGCTGACTGAAAGAGGGGCTGATGCGCTCCGGATCGCATTGATCTGCTCAATGCGAGTGCAGATGGACAAGCGTGTCGCTCGACCTGCCCAGAAGCTAACCAGCAGCCGGTATGGCAGACCTTGGTGCGTGTGCGCTTCATGGACCGCAGCATCCTCCAGGCAACCTTCCGCTCTGTGGAGCCGGTTTCGGAACTCTTCAAGGTCCTGGAGGCCGCCCTCGCAGTGTCCGGTCGGGCATTCCATCTCGTGGCGACACCTCCCCACCGGAACTTGAGCCCAAGCGAGACTTTCTGGACAGCGCAACTCTCCCCAGCCAGCATCGTACACTTCCACTGGACCGACGGGCCCTCTGGTAAGAGCGCATTGAGTCGGATGCCAACAGATCATGCCAGCTGGGCGTTGATGATTGCCAAGCGCTCGGTCCGACCACACTCCGAACTGCCTTGATGATGTTGCTGACCCGAGTGTCTCTATGATTGACCCGTGAACCTCAACGGCTGCGCAGACGGCCCCTATCTATCCGCCGACTATCTCGCCAGGATGGAGCCTTTCCCGCTGCCCGATGAGCCCAGAGTCGGCGCAGGAAGCAGTGCCTCAGCGATGCAGGTGGACTCGGTTGGTGTGGCGGCGTCGCCAGAAGATGATGATCAGGACGACCGCCATGGCGACGAAGCTGCCAGGCAGCGCAGACAGGGCGGCTCACAGGGCGGCTCGCAGACATCTCTGGGGGACGGATCCTCGCGCAAGGACTGGCGGCCCAAGTGGTTCAAGCAATAGATCCGATGGCCGGCCTGAGAATCATGGCCGTATGTGTTTACGGGCGATCCAATAAAAAACGGGACACCCGGGTTTTTGACCATTCATCGAATATTTTGTTACCCAATGTTATCGCGCGCTGGCCATGACCATTCGCCACACATCCGACTTTCGCACCGCCGCATTGCGATGCTACGCCCTCATCCATAGCCTGCGTAAGGTCGCCTCCATATTCAGTGTATCCAAGAGCACCATCCATCGATGGCACCGAGGATGCAAGCTGGATGACCCACCCAGAGTCCCAGCTCGCAGATCCACTTTCTTCGAGCAGGCATGTCCAGTCATTCGCACCCTGATTGAACAGGACCCGTTCCAGACTGGTCCTGTGTTGCGATGCAAGCTCGAGTCCATCCTCCAGAGGAAAGTATCACTCTCACTCTGCCACACTGCCATCCAGCGAGCAGGTCTCACACAAGAGAGCAACACACCTCTACAAGTCCAAGCGACTGGATGAGCGAGTGGCACAGTTCAGGGACCAGGTCCGCTCCATCGACCCACGACGATTCGTTTTTGTCGATGAGACGGGGATCAGGAGATCCATTTTTCCTCTTTACGGATACTCACCGAAGGGTGCTCCGCTTCGCCAGCGCAATCACATGAAACACAAGTCTGTCTCGGCTGCATTTGCAATCAACCACTCTGGTGTGCTGCATCGCATGTACATCCCCACATCATTCAAGACACACTCGATGGTCGAGTTCTTTGAGCGAGCGAGCTTCCCAGACGACTCTGTGGTTGTGATGGACAATGTCAGCATGCACGAGACAATGGCTGTCCTGGACTGCATCGAGCGCCGAGGATGGTCAGTGATCTTCACCCCACCTGCCTCGCCCGACTTCAATCCCATCGAGAACTTCTTTGGGATTGAGTCCCCACCGATTTGGGGTTGAGTTCCTCCAATTTGGGGTTGAGCTCCCCAATCACGCCGCCATTTTCACGTTCACATCCCTGGCTTGAACCTCTCGGCGATTTTTGAACAGGGTCACTTCCCCAACCAGCCCGCACAGACGGGCTCCTGCTCTCGGGTATAAATGCCACACCTTCGTCCTGCTGCTTTCTTCCCTCATCTCGCCTTGATCTGATCATTCGCGCTATTGTACGATAAAAAAGTCTCTGCTCTGACCAGTACCACTGGCAGGCATCCAGCATTCTCTGCCCCCATGCCTCCGAAGCGTAAGGGTACCGGTGATGGCCAGCCTCGGCCACCCAGGCCCAAGAAAGCCAAGTCACAGTCGGAGCCTGTCTCTGGTTCGTATTCTGACCCCACGCATGCTTGTTCCTCTGTTGCTCCGTCGCTCACCACCACTGCTTCTGCAGATCCAATGGATGTCGATCCCACCGAGCCTGGTCCATCCACTTCCTCGAGTACCGGCAAGCGATGTCGCCAGTGCGATGGCACCGATCACGAGCGAAGCAACACTAGCAAATGTCCCAAATACCGGCCCCTCAAGAGCTCTGTCGTCCCACTCGTGGATGGAAGGTCATCCGCCCCTCAGTTCAGCTGCTTCAAGCAGACGATGGATGGCTGTTGTCTCAATCCCGCTCTCCGCGACAAGATCCAGGCCACCGTCGAGGCCATGACCCAGATCCAGTTCGAGGCATCCAGGCTGCTCAACCTGCACATCCTCCGGTGCATCGAGCAGGATCTTCCCATCCCCGTCATCTCCAAGTCCACCCCTGCTTTCATCCGCCAATGCTTCAAGATCGTCCAGGACGGTGCCCTCTCCCCGACCGGGGACAATGAGAAATACAACGAGCATCTGGTCGCTTCCTTTCGCGACTACCAGACCACTCGACATGCAGACCTGCCTCCGGCCCCTCGTCTGCCTGATGGTGCTCACAGTCAGCTTCTCACCCTGGCTGTCAATGCCTATGCCACCAACTGCACCACCCACCTCGACCTGGCCTACTGGCGACTCCTTCGCCGCTTCTGCGCTGCCGTCTTCCCAGCCAACAAGCATAAGCACGAAGCCATCGAGGCCTGTCTCGAGCTCTTCGAGAAACCAGGGCAGACTCCACCCAAGGCCGATCTCGAGTTCCTCTACCCGGACTTTGGCCACGTCCTGGACGAGTTTCGGTACAGCAACGACCAGGACCGCTTCCGGGCCCTCCACCGCCTCTCACACCATGTGAGAATCCTCGCCCGAGACAAGATGGTCGACAATGTCCACAAGTGGATCGACTGTGACATGCCCGCCCTCCGAGTCACCGAGCTGCAGCGCCAGGCCAAGCTGGACGAGCTCACTACCCAAGGCATTCCCTCCGACGACAAGAGGTTCACCACGGCCAAGTCTGAGCTCGGCACCACCAAGTCCAAGATCAACAAGCTGGCATCCAGGATCAACTGGGCCCTCAAGTAGCTCGCTCTGGACACTCCTCCGGCCGTGTGCACGATAGTTCCTCTATGCACTGCCACGGCCAAGTATGTCAAGATTGACACCGTCGCACTCTGGGAGCTCCTGGGTCCAAAGAAGCGCCTTGGCCTCACCAGGGACAAGCTCAAGGAACAAGGTGAGGACGGCATCAACAACCAGGATCGTCTCTGGCGCAGTTGCTTCAAGCTGCGTAGCTCCCTCTTCCGTGACCGGGATATCAATCACAAGCTGTTCAACTACGAGATCAGCACCGATGGCATTGGATGCACCATCGGCCTCGTCAAGTTTGTGCGTCGAACCGATCGCACCGAGACCTCCGAGCCTCCTCCGACTGCCGAGCAGCGCATCCAGGCCCACATCGGCAACCCAGACCCCGACAAGACCACTTGGATTGGCATCGATCCTGGAGTCGGCTCCATCTTCACGGCGGTCATCCAAGCACCGGGCCACCAAGACGAGGTGGTCTCATTCTCCAATGGTCACTACCAGCACATGTGTGGCCATACGTCCAACACAAGGTGGCACAACACCATGAAGTATCGACTCAGCATCGAGACCTGGATGTCAACCACCCCCTCGCCCAAGGTGTCGTCCTCGGAGGCTTTCAAGGCTCATCTCACCCATGTCCTGCGACCGGAGCTGCGAGTGCAGCTCGACTTCCACCTTGGCAAGAAGGCTCGTCACCATCGATTCACGGGCCACAAGAGGCGCCAAGTGGCCGTCGACAGGATGTGCAAGGCCGTCCTGAAGCACGCCCCGATACGGACCGATGTGGTGATCGCCTTTGGCAATGCCTCATGGCGGCAAGGCAAGGGCTATGCATCCAGCCCTCGGAGGCAGCGATTTGCTCAGTACTTTGAGCAGTTCGAGCACCACCGACGCCGTCCCAATCACCATCACGGAAGCGTCAAGGTGGCCTCGACGAACGAGTTCAACACCTCGCAAGTGTGCTCCAAGTGCCTGGAGTCAGTTCGGTTGGAAGGACTCGATGCGCCCAGTGTTGCGAATTCCCACTTTGTCAGGAGCTGCAAGAATCCCAGCTGCCGGACAGTGTGGAATCGCGACGTCAATGCGGCGCGCAACATGATCACAGTATGCAGGTCGATTGTGGAGATCGGAGAGCGACCGGCGGTCTTCACTCGGAGGCTGCCAAAGTGATCTGTTTTATTTCTTGTGGCTTTGCTTGACGCAAGCACAGCACATACTACATGTTCATGGAAACGGCTGTGGTGTCCCGTTTTTTTCTGAATAAAGTGTACACGACGACATGGCACGGGGTGCTGGACCGAAAGAGCCGGCCGGTGGCTGGCCAGCCACGTGCGCAGCGCATGACGACGCGCTCTGTGCCCGGCGCGCCCGCGCGGTCTTTCCTGTTTGGGCGCCGTGCGCGACGCCACGCAGCGCCACCTGCAGTCTGTGTGGGGCGGGCGTGCTGCACGTTTGTTACTGCCGCCGACTGTGTCTCTGTGCCGCCCCTGTCTCCTGAGACCCGCAATCCGGCTCTTCACCCCACATCCACTCTTCCATCTCCCCTCTGATTCATCGTCCACCGTCCACCGTCCATCGTCCATCGCCAACTTCAGTCCATAGCCGATCCCTCGCATTCATCCTCGGTTGCCCATATTCTTTGGCCATCGGCTCTCAGCTAGCAGCGGCGCATCGCACCCACAAAGCCTCGACAATCCTCCCCAGTCTGGGCTCGCCTCGGCCAATCCATCTGCCCATTCATCAAACCACGGCCCTCTCTCGCCTCCATGGTCGTCATCACAACCATCACCCTCTCGGTCATCTACGGCATCAAAGTCGCTGCCGACAGGTATCGCGAATATCGCAAGTCCCTGGCAAGTCCCTCGGGCACCAGCATCCGGGACCTGCCCCCAGATGTCCTGCAGCGGATATTCGTGCTCGTGGCCTCGCCCACCTCGTCATCGGCATCTCACTACGTCCCCATCGGTGTCCCCGTGCCCTGGCTCAATCTCGACCTGGATCTGGAGCTGCTCTTCCAGTTGGCCACCGTCAGCAAGTCATGGGCCCAGGTGGCGGTCCCACTGCTCTGGAGCTCGCCAACCATCTCGTCGTCGCTGATGGCCAGCGAGCTCAAGACCATCGTCGAGTCGTCGCTCATGGGCGAAATCGGCGTCGATGCCATGTTCGAGTACCCCGAGTTCATCTCGGCCATCACCATCCGCAACAATGCCCTCTCCGAAGTCGACGATGTCATTGACACATCCACCCTCGCATCGTTCCTGCCGCTGCTGCCCAATCTCTCGCGGCTGCAGCTGGACCTGCCCCTGGTCGACTACGACAGCCGCGACGCCTCGGACATCCTCACATGTCTGCTGAATCCGTCGCTGCTCAACAAGCTCGAGCATATCAAGTTCCCTCGTGTGGGTGTGGCCCAAGCCGCCACCCTCGACAGCGCCATCGGGCTGCTGGGCGAGTACGGCAATCTGCACCACCTCACCAGCCTGGATCTGCGCGGGCTCGATGAGCTGGACCAGAGTGTCCGAGCGCTCTTGGACCTGTGTGGCGATACGCTCAAGTTGCTCTGGCTCCCGTCACTGAGCGAGCTCTCGCCGATCCTGCCGTGGATCCGGCGCCACGGCTCGCAGCTGACTTACCTTGCCGTCGGCAAGTGGTCCGCGGCTTCTCCAGAGGAAGTCGCCGCCTTCTTCCAGGACCTGGGCCAGCTCAGTGCTCTCGAGATCAACTCGGAGATTCTCGATGTCGTCGTCGAGTCCGTCCAGAGCCAGTGCTACGCGCTGTCCAGCCTCAAGATTAACGGGCACATCAACTCGCTCTCCTTTGCTCACTCTGAGGCCTTGCAGGCTCTGGTTCAGCGCATCGAGCACTACGACGGCCCCTTGGGTGACTTTCTTGAGCACGGGTCATCGCTCAAGTGGCTCAAGCTGACGGACGAATCCAACACGCATGGCCGCATCCGCTCGCTGCTCGGCACCCTGCAGTCGGTCCAGTACTTTGCTGCCAGCTACGCCGCCTTTGACGACCTGGCCGAGATTCTCTACATCATCAAGACCCACGCCGGTCTCGACATTTGCATCATCCAGGGCCTGGACGACGAGCGCGATGCCGGCACTCACCAGAACTATTGGCTCGGCCTTGACCAGCTCATGGGCAAGGGCATCAACAGCGGCAGCATCTCGACCGCTGCGGTGCTCGAGTGTGTCGATGGCGACGAGCTGTGGGCCCGTGCTATCCGCAGAGTCCTCGCCTCCGACAGCGCCATCGGAATCGACCTTGGCTATGAAAACTTCAAGGCCAAGCTCGACCACGTCTCGACGGGGCTGCTGACCTTTGAGGAGGCTCTCAGCATGGATTTCGACGACTGCATCAATGGCTCAGACGGTGAAACCGAAGCGTGAGCAATCGTCAGCCACCTTACGGGCTGTCGGCAGGTCGCGACCATCTCTCAGAAGAGCCGGAGGTGCCGGTCGCCGAGTACGTTCCCTGCTGTTCCAGGGACAGACACTCTTGTCGGAGAAGCGGCCTCAGTGCACCCCCTCATCCGCGCATCGTCTGTCGCCCTCGTATTGCAGCGCCTGCAAAATGAAGCGAGCCGCGCTGTCTTGGGGGCCGATGGTCACTTGTTTTTTCCTTTCTCATGAATACATGCAGTGTACCCATTTTGAATCGAGGCACTTCAGCACACGGATGGATTGCGTGGATTGAAGGACATTGACCGGCAGTCTGGCTGAATGGCACCGAACGGCGCTCGCCCTGTTCCCATGGGATGGATACAGGGATATGGTTTCACTCACTTGGTCGCTGATGGCACACGATCCATGTGTCCGAGCAAAGTGATGTGTCCAATTGTCGTTTATGCATCACATTGCATCGACCATACAGAGTGCGCTGCTGGGTCCGGATCGTATATCGTGAGACGGAGCAAGATACAGCATGCCACCACAGTGCTTCACCATCGCAATGCACATGCTGCAGAAGGCCAGCATCGCATGCTGCCCAATGGCGGCCCAGCAGGTTTTGTGGCCGGTCGCGGATGCGTCCTCGAGTTTGCCGGTTCTGCTCTGATCAGATCTGGTCCGATCTCCGACGATCCTTGCCCCACTCGACACCGTCATTTTCGCAGCTGGAGCATTGCTCTCCACGACGGCAGACCGCACTCATCGGCAACGCTGAACAATCGATCCGCTCGACCACCTCAGCCCCGCACCAGCACCAGCACCAGCACCAGCACCAGCACTCACGGTCGCTGCCCATCTCACCGCCATCAGTATCATCCCACTGGTCGCACGCTAGCATGTCGGATTTCGCTCTGCGCACCTGGGTCGCCGACAGCATCTACAAGCTTCTCGGGCTCTCCGAGTCCACCCTCGTCGACTACGTCATCGCGCTGGGCAAGAAGGCAAAATCACCACAGCAGCTCCTGTCGACGCTGACGACCACAGCCGATCTACCCGAGACAGGCGAGTCCCGACAGTTTGTAAACGAGCTCTTTGGCAAGATTCCTCGCTCGGCTTTGGCTGCGTCCGTCAGCGCCACGAAGCTGCAGACCCAGAAGCGAAA
Organism: Polychytrium aggregatum; assembly: GCF_025602895.1. Classification (NCBI taxonomy): domain Eukaryota; kingdom Fungi; phylum Chytridiomycota; class Chytridiomycetes; order Polychytriales; genus Polychytrium; species Polychytrium aggregatum. The sequence continues at coordinate 83,564 of NW_026516203.1, read as the reverse complement.
GCAGGACGAGCGGGACAAGATCGCCCTTCTCAGCAAGAACAAGACGTTTGGGCTGCTGCTGGATCCAGACGACAGCAGCAGCGATCCGGCCAGGGATCAGGCTTCGGCCAAGACATCGGACTCGCCCTCATCCTCCAAGCGGAAGAAGAAAGAGGATACGGCCCCAGCGACCTCATCGCAGGGCGACAGCTCATCCAAGACAAAGCGGTTCCGGAAGCAGGAGGATCAGGACGACGAGTGGGACGTCAATCCCGAAGAAATCGAAGAGCGGAACCACAGGCGAGCTGAACTCCAGCAGCTCTACCGCAAAGATCATCCGGAAGGTAGGCGTGTCGATTTTGAGATGCTCATCGAGGCAGCGGCGGTCAATACCTGATCTCCATAGCGAAGGCCGTGATCCCGCTCCCCTCGATGGCCTGCAGACTGCCGCCGTCAGTTCTGCCGACAGTAAATGGACGCTTCCTCGCTGCGCTGACACCCGATCGCAACTCGCCACAGACGAACAGGATGCGGAGGAACAAGAGCGGCTGAGGGATATCCAGGAGCGAGATGAGCTGGTGGCCAGAATCAGAGATCGCGACCAAGAAAAGACCAAGAAGGTAATAGCCGCCATCTGCAGGGTCGCAGGTGTGGGCCGGGGAGGACGTCCAATCTCATACATTTTGAGACAAGTGTGCCATTCGCGCCGTCCATGGCCATCGGACTATGAGCACCGCTAACCAGGCAAACTCTCCTCGCTGCTTGTTTCTGCTTGTGGGTTGGCTCAAGCAGCTCGTCGAGGACAGATCATCCAAAGCCGAAACCGAAGCCCAAGCCCGGCGAGCGCTGGCCGAGAACAAAGAGTCCCGTCGCCGGATCGTTGAGGATCTTCGAGTCACGTCCCGCCAAAAGTACGTTGGCAAGCGTGAGGAGCAGCAGCTTCTCCTGCTCGAGCAGGAGGTTCGGGACATGGAGACCATGTTCTCGTCCGAGAAGCTCACCAAGCGCGAGAAGAACGAGCTCGAGTACAAGAAAAAGATTCTAGAGATTGCAAAGGAGCGCCGGGGCATCAGCGACAAGTATGAAGGATATCAGGTGAGTTGCGATCTCGCGCATGGGTGATGTATTGTCGAGATGCAGTGCTCATGCTGGTACTTGGTGCTTGGTGTTCTATTGAGCAGTTAATGTTGACTGTTTGCCTGTCCCGGACACCAGATGCCCGAGGACTACATCACCGAGAAGGGCAAGCTGGACAAGGCTAAGCAGGAGTCGGTCCTCTATGGCCGATACGAAGAAACCGATCCCTCTGCGTTTGTGTCGGAACAAGACCAGATCGAGGCGCAACAGGTCAGCCACTCGCTCCTCTGCGCACTGTGCCTTACTGCTATTGCGTTGATATTATCCGCCATTGCGATATCGTGGGCACGATAATTTGGCTTCTCTGGCTCACCTACTGCGCTCTGGATCGCAGATTCGGCACGCCACCATCCAAGCGGGCTCTAGATATGGTCACAAGAAGGAAGAGATCAGCTACGACTATGTCTTTGACGAGGAGGAGCGGATTGAGTTTATTGCCGAGGCCGCGCTGCAGAACGACGCGACGCTTTCTGCAGAAGAAGCACAGATATCCGAGGCTGAGCGGAAAGGTAAGCTGCCGCTCAGACTGCGATACTCGGTCGGGCGGATGCCTGGCTCGCAGCAAATCAGGCGCGTGCGACGAGCCGCCTTCGCTGTGGATGGACACGAGCTAACCGTCTGCATCTGCCTATGGACTCGCCGGCACGAAACCTCCACGGCAACGGCTTCGACGATCTGCAGCCATGTCCATTCAGCAAGTCCGCCAGTCGCTGCCTGTGTATCAGTATCGCGACATGTTTCTTGAGGCTGTCGCTGAATATCAGGTGCTCATCATCGTCGGAGAGACGGGCAGTGGCAAGACGACCCAAATTCCTCAATATCTGCACGAGGCCGGATACACCAAGGGCGGCAAGCGGATTGGCTGCACGCAGCCCCGCCGTGTCGCTGCCATGAGTGTGGCAGCGCGCGTTGCCGAGGAGATGGGAACCAAGGTGGGCCACGAGGTCGGCTACTCGATCCGCTTTGAGGACGTCACTTCGGACAAGACCATCCTCAAGTACATGACGGACGGCATGCTATTGCGCGAATTCCTGACCGAGCCCGATCTTGAGAGCTACAGCTGTCTGATCATCGACGAGGCTCACGAACGCACGCTGCACACCGACATCCTCTTTGGCCTGGTCAAAGACATTGCACGCTTCCGCCCCGAGCTCAAACTGCTGATCTCGAGTGCCACCATGGATGCCGAAAAGTTTTCCGAGTACTTTGACGATGCCCCTATCCTCAACATTCCGGGCAGACGATACCCTGTCGAGGTCTATCACACTGCCGCTCCAGAGGCCAACTATATGGCGGCGGCAATCACCCAGATCATGACCATCCACGTCACCCAGGACCGCGGCGATATCTTGCTCTTCATGACGGTATGTTGGCGCGGCAGTCTGGCGGGATACGCTGCCTGGGGAGTCTGGGTGTCTGGGATGTTTGGGATGTTTGGGTGTCTGGGATGTTTGGGATGTTTGGAATATTTGGGATGTTTGGGATGTCTGAGATGTCTCGGATACCGAGTGTGGTTCATCCCGTGGGTCAAGCACCAGTGCCATACCTACGCGGCGACCAACACATCCTGACGATTTCCTTCTTGGACGCTTTGCTACAGGGCCAGGACGAAATCGACACAGTCAAGGAGAGTCTGGAGCAAATCTGTCGCAACCTTGGCAACAAGATCAAGGAGCTCATAATATGTCCCATCTACTCGTCCCTGCCGTCGGATATGCAGGCCAAGATCTTTGAGCCCACTCCGGAGGGTGCGCGCAAGGTAGGTACTTGTCTGGGGGGGGGACAATCCGTGCCAAAAGAATTGCGCTGGTGGGAGGTGGCCTATGACTGACTCTGATCCCTTCCTAGGTGGTGCTGGCAACCAACATTGCCGAGACTTCTATCACCATCGACGGCATCGTATACGTGATCGATCCGGGCTTTTGCAAGCAGAAGAGCTACAATCCGCGCACTGGAATGGAGTCGCTGGTTGTGGTGCCGGTAAGAAAGCCATGCATGACTGCCAGGCGGGCGATGCAGCGACCGCATCAACCGCAACGCTGGTAGCAAACCGGCTCGGAGTCAACTGGTTTCAGGGCTGATTGGTTGGCCTTGGCATCGAATCGCATGGTTGCTCACATTCGGACTCATTCTGCCCCACTTCTCCCTCCCTCAGGTATCGCGAGCCTCTGCGAACCAGAGAATGGGCCGTGCTGGCCGTGTGGGCCCAGGCAAATGCTTCCGGTTGTTCACCAAGTGGGCGTACATGAACGAGCTGGAGGCAAATACAACCCCCGAGATTCAGCGCACGAACCTCGGCAATGTTGTCCTGATGCTCAAGGTGGGTTGCTTGCCCTACACGGCACGGACATAGGGTCCACTGGCTCGCTCACCCACCCTCTCGACGCGACGGTTTAGTCCGGAGTCTCACTCATGCGCCTCGCACCTTTGTTGCATTTGCCCGGCGGTCTTAGTCGCTCGGCATCAACGACTTGATGAACTTTGATTTCATGGATGCGCCCCCGGCCGAGACCCTCAAGCGAGCGCTCGAGCAGCTCTATGCTCTCGGAGCCCTCAACAACCGTGGAGAGTTGACGAAGTTGGGTCGCCGCATGGCCGAGTTCCCGCTGGACCCCATGATGAGCAAGACCATGATTGCGGCCGAAAAATACGGCTGCACAGAGGACGTGAGTATCCATCGGCACAATGCGCTTGAAGGTTGGCCTGCAGATACTGACTTGCTACCGGCACATCCGCATCCAGATCGTCTCCGTCATTGCCATGCTCAGCGTGCAGAACTCCATCTTTTACCGACCCAAGGACAAGGCCGTCCATGCAGACCAGGCGCGCAAGAACTTTTTCCGTCCTGGAGGCGACCACCTCACTCTGTTGGCTGTCTGGAATGCGGTAAGTGTCGGTGGCCTGCGCTGTGCATCGTCTCGATGTCCCGCGCAGCTGGCGCTGTGTCCAAATGTCAAATACCAGTGCTCTCCCTGGATCGACGATGTCGCTGCATGTCTCTGGAGGCCCACCTTTGATCATGCGCTGACCGCAAGCCACGACCTCTTCTCGCCAATCCTCCCACCAGTGGGTTGAGACAAACTATTCCATCCAGTGGTGCTACGAAAACTTTATCCAGCACAAGTCAATGAAGCGTGCGCGAGACGTACGCGACCAGCTCGTTGGCTTGATGGAGCGAACCGAGGTCGAGATGGTGGCGAACGCCGATCCTGGCAACACCGTGCCGATCCGCAAGGCGATCACGTCCGGCTTCTTCTACAACACGTAAGTTGGGGCTGTCTCCTTCCTCGGCGTATCTGGTTTATGGGTGTGAGCCTTCCTCATTAGCTCCTGGCACGGATTGATTACTGGGTAGCTCGCTCCTGAATGCAAACAGCCACCAACTAACCTATCAACCCATATAAAACCTATCACCAGGGCACGGCTCCAAAAGTCTGGCGATTCATACCGGACAATCAAGCACAACCAAACGGTGCTCATCCACCCGAGCTCGAGCTTCTTCCAGGAAACCCCCAAGTGGGTCGTCTATTTTGAGCTGGTCTTTACGACGAAGGAGTTTATGCGACAAGTCATCGAGATCCAGCCGGAGTGGCTGCTCGAAGGTACTGTGGACCACTTCTCTGCATGTGCTGTTCTGTTTTTGTCGCTCTGTCACCATCGTTCTGTTGTCGGTGTTCTGTTGCCGTTGTTCTGGCATCGCCAGCTAACTTTTGCTTTCTATTGGTTTGGATCGAACTTGTCTGGCTGCTTGGCTCTGTTGCCGGCTGGACGCCCAGTTGCACCGCACTACTACAAGTCGAACGAGCTGGAAGACGACAGCGCTCGGAAAATGCCCAAGCGAGTCGGCAAGTCGACTGCACAGGGTTGATTTGCTGAGAAGCGCTCTCCGTCGCCTTCGTCCCAGTGCGTTTGGGCTTTTGGTGGAGAAACCAGGATGTTGGATTTTGCACTCGGGAATCAACACGATTAGCGATCTCCGTTTGCGGTCTCTTAAACACATGAGGGCGATGCCGCGGGGTGACCGAACTTGATACAGAGGGAGTGGCGGCTCGATCGTGTTCCCAAAATGGTCGAATGACACTGAAAAAAAATTGTTGTTAATAAAATGAGCGAGAACGAAAAAACGCGCTCTCGGAGCCACCTCGGTCGGCGAGAAGAGCAGTCTCTGGCGAGAAGCCTCTCGCCGTCACACACACACACTTTGCACAAAGGAGTCAAACACCTCCCATCGACCATGGCCGGATTCCAACTTTTGCTGCGCTACATACAACGTGACTTTCAGGTGACCGAGATGAGCAGCCGCGAGGGGCCGGAAAAAATTGATAGTGTGAGTTGCCCTTTGGCGGACTGTGCATCCGCTCCTCGAAACTCGACCACACCTTCGATCCTTCATCGCCGCCCTCGATCCTGCAGCGTCGCTCGGCGGACAGATCCCAATTGTCAACCCAGCTGCCATGATGGAGATCGACCAGCCCGAGGACAGCGTCGCATTCGAACGGATCACACTGCCGTACGCATCGCACGACGATCGATTCGTCGTCAAGGATCCAACGTTTACGCAGCAGTATGCCGGCTTGTACTTTAGCCGCCTGAATGCGCTCCGCCCCGCCGTGCTTCAGAACGCAAGGGCAAAGTGGCAGAAGCTGCATGGTGAGCTGCTCTCGGAGACTGACTCGTCCTGCGACGACCAGCACAATATGTTGCGATCGGCCCTGCATCGTCCTATTGTGCGGCCGACTGCTCGATGCTGATCTTTCTGTGCTTTGCCGCTCGCTGTGGATTCGCTGCTCTGCCAGGCACAAGCCAGGCACCCAAGTACGTTCCGAAACTGCTGGACATCACTGCGGGTGAAATCTGCTACGCCATCGGCACCGTCTATGTTGAAATGTCTCTGAAGCCCAACGTCCTTGAGGAAGTCGCAGACGAGGTAAGCCGCAGTGCAAGTCAGGAGCTGATATAGATACGGGCTTGTTCGTGGGTCCAGGATGCCTCATCATCAAGGGGCAGCAGTGGATTTGCTAGCAAAATGGAGATCAGCGAGTCGGCAAATACCAAACCTTTGCCGGGGGGGCCATCATTCTCTGATCGCTGGCTCTCGACAACCACGGCGATAGAGCTGGGAGACTGCAGCCGAAGCCAGATCGAAATATGTGAGCCAAGACGACCAGATCACTCTCGAAGATGAGTCAGGGCGAGTGAATCTCACCGGATCGAGACTGTCTGACGAGCACCTGGTGACGGGTATGCCGATGTCCCTGCTGAGGAGCTCGAGTTCGCATGTGCTGCTGGAAGGGAGCCATGCCGATGGACTCTACTGACAGCCATACACACGCTCGCTCGCTCTGTCTTGCTTTGCCGCTTGTGCGTCGGCCGCTGAATTCTGAAATGGATAGGCACTGTGGTCGCTGTTCTGGGTCGCGAAGTTCCTGGCGGAAGCTTTGAAGTGCTCTCGGTGTGCTGTGCCAAGCTGCAGCCGCAGAAACAGATCACCCAGCTTCCGGAGAGTATGTGCAATCGATATGGCACGGCATGGGACGAGACGATATGACATGGCATGGGACGAGACGATATGACATGCCACGATCGGCGTTGCTGGACTGTCATATGGACAGCTTTTGCTGACGCTCAAGGCTGTGTGTCCAACAGACTCGCCAATGGTTGCCTTTGTGTCGGGGCTTAACTTTGGAGAAGCCGACAACCGCGAGCATGCGATCCAGATGATGGTCGATTACCTTACCGGAGAGCTGGGAACACTCGAGGTGAGACCGAAGCATTTGCCACAGATGAACGGCGAGATCATACCGCCGGACTGAGCGGCCCTTCGCAAAGCCTCAGGCGGGGCCGAGGATCAATCGTGGGCATGGCGAACATTCCCTTACGAGTCCTGGCTCTGAATCTTCAGGACCAACGACGGGCATCGAGGATCGTGCGTGTCGTGATCGCCGGCAACACCTTTGCCCGCAAGAAGAGTGACAAGATCAAGAAGCTGGTAGGGCTCTGGCTGTTTGCCTTTCTCGACCGTGGTGAAGTTGCCCGCTGCTATCCGCTGCTATTACGGCCGTCCCGGGGAGCCCATCATCGTCGATGCTTTCTGACATGACCAAACGACGCTATGGCTGCGACCGCTTACAGGGCCGAAGAGCCGAGGCCATCCAGTTTGACCAGCAGCCGTTCGATACATGCGATGCGCTGCTGGGCGAGCTGGTCAGCTCGGTACCACTGGATATCATGTCGGGCGACACCGACCCAACCAACTGTGCCCTACCGCAGCAGGCTCTGCACTTTTCCATCTTCCCCAAGGCCTGCCGGGTGTCGAACCTGAACACGGCAACGAATCCGCACAGCTTTTCGATCGGGGACATCACGTACGCTCGTTGCTGTGCTTGACGCTGCTGGGCATGGGATGCGCTAGTCGATGAAACTCGGTGCTCCCATGCTCCGACGGGCCAGTGCATTGGCTAATCAGTACTGCATGATTGTTGGCCAGGTTTCTGGGAACGTCAGGACAGAACATTGACGACATTTACAAGTTTGTGGACCTGGAGGACCGCCTGAAGATTGCCGAGAAGACAATCGAGTGGGGCCATCTTGCGCCGACGGCACCGGACACGCTGTGTAAGGCTGCGGGACCAACGTCGATTGCAGACCAACGCTGCTCATGCGGGAGCGCTGTGGGGCGACCCTATTTGCTGTCTCTTACCCTTCATGCCCATCCCGTCAATCCAAAAGGGTGCTACCCATACAAGGACCGCGATCCGTTCATCGTCCAACAGCGCCCGCATGTCTATTTCGTCGGCAATCAGCCGTCGTTCGCGACGTCGTTCATGGAAGGTACGTCAGGGCCAATGGGCAGACAGGGCTGGAGCTTATGTACTCAAGAGACCGCGAGCTGACATGCACATCTGGGCGATTTTCCTGAACCGGCGACAACGCCGAACAGGACCCAATGGCGAAGTGACCCGCGTGGTCTTGCTGCCCGAGTTCAGCAAGACGGCGACGATTGTTCTGGTTGACCTGAACTCGCTGGACTGCATCCCCGTCCGGTTCCAGGAGGGCTTGCAGTAACGCATCTGTCTGGGAATGGCCGTCGAGGCCGGCGAAGGCGACAACAGCACCAGGGCCTCAGCGCCAGCATCTCCCAACACGGTGCTTGCCAGGCCGCCATCGACACCGTTACTTGGCGGGTGGAGGCTGGGCAGAACAAGGTCGGCTTGGTGCGCTGGGACACATCCCGGCCGGCCCCGTCGCATCTTGCTCTTTCGCGCAGAGCACAAATGCAGCCTCTGGGGCGCACAGCCCCACCCCGGCGCCACAGCAACCCCCGTCGCCAGGGGAAGGTCCGCAAGGAGAAGGGAGGCGCGCCAACGGCGAGAGCCCCCTCGCCACGACGAGGCGCCAGCGAGAGGCAAGCGAGACGGAGCGAGGTCCGCAGGAAACAGCCCGCAATCCAGCTCATCTTGGCCCGCAGCCGCCCGCAGCATCGCCAGCCAGCTCTGTCGCCGTCGCCATCATCGCAGCCCGTCGCTCTGCCGAAATGTCCAGCATCCCCTTCAAGGCCACCTTCGAGCACACTTCGCTGCTGCATTCGGGCTTCCACCATCCCGTCCTGCGCCGATGGCAGTCCAACGAGGGCAAGACCGTCACCAAGGAGTCGCTGATCTTCCCGATCTTCATCCACGATAAGGACGATGTCAAGGACCCCATCCCGACCCTTCCTGGCCAGTACCGGTACGGCAGCGAGGACCGTTGCTGGAGAGCTTGACTCGGATCTCGCGGGCCTTTTGCTGCGGATGCTGCGTGTTGGCGTGGCTGCTGGGGAGCCTCGGCTGGGCAAGCTGCTGACTGGTCCGTCCATCGACAAGATATGGCGTCAACACTCTGAAGGAAGAGTTTGAACCTCTGGTCCAGAAGGGCCTCAAGACCGTCCTGATCTTTGGCGTTCCCACCTCGGTCGAGAAGGTAAGGCGTCGTTCGTGGCTCAGGGTGGCCGGTTTCGCCTGGATCCTGCCGTGGACCCTCGGCTGCTGCCAGTGGATCCGGTGACGGTTGCGTCGCTGGCGCAGGTTGATCCCGCTGGATTGACGACATTGGCCAGCGGCAGCAACCAGCGGCACTGCTCGTGCTTACGCCAAGGATCCCTCGATGCCGTTTCGTTCAGGACAACCGCGGATCTGCCGCCGACGACCCGGAGGGCCCAGTTGTTCGCGCCGTTCGCTTCTTCCGCAGCACCTTCCCCTCGGTCCTGGTTGCCTGCGACGTCTGTCTCTGCGCCTACACCAGCCACGGCCACTGCGGCGTCATGGGCGAGCATGCGCTCGACAACCAGGCCAGTATCGAACGTCTGGCCGAGGTGTCGCTGAACTATGCCAGAGCGGGTAAGGCCGGACTTTCTGGGATATCTTGGATGTCGCCATGGTGTCATCGTTGGCTCTGGGCCGTTGCTGGGTTGCTTCTGGTGTGCGAGGCGTTAGCGACTGGGTGTACATCTGACCCCCGTTTGGCCATCCTCGCCTCGACTCTCGGCTCGTGTGTAGGCTGCCAAGTGATCTCACCCTCGGACATGATGGACGGCCGAATCCGCGCCATCAAGCAGATCCTGCTGGAACATGGCCTCGGCAACACCGTCTCGGTTATGAGCTACAGCGCCAAGTTTGCCTCGGCCTTCTACGGACCCTTCCGCGATGCTGCCTGCTCCGCTCCCACCTCGGGCGATCGCAAGTGCTATCAGTTGCCCCCAGGAGCCCGCGGCTTGGCCCGCAGAGCCACCGTAAGCCCTCAGCAGCACCCGGTTCCGCTGGTGCCGACTTTGATCGCAAATGGCTGTGCATGGTGCCCCATGCTCTCGCCACAGATGAGCTCGAACTGACCCATGCCGCCTGTCGGACCTGCAGCTCCGTGATGCTGGCGAAGGCGCCGATATCCTGATGGTCAAGCCCGCATACCCTTACCTTGATATTGTTCGCGACTCGAAGGAGCTCTGCCCCGACCTCCCACTCGCGATCTACCAGGTTGATTCCCAGTTCGCGATGCATCTTCCTTCGTGCGACTGCTGACTGTGAAGGCGATGATGTGCTGACCGCATTTCCACTGCGCTCTCATGTGGCTACGATCAGGTCTCTGGCGAGTATGCCATGTTGTGGCATGCTGCCCAGAACAAGGTCTTTGACCTCAGGGTCGGCGTCCTCGAGTCCCTGGAAAGCGCCCTTCGTGCAGGTACGATGCTGTTGTTGGTCGGTGGCATGTTCCAGTGCTGCCGAGTGCGCTCTTGCTCTAACACGATCACTCTGCCGCCATGTCCCTAAACCCATGTCTGCCTGCAGGCGCCGACATCCTCATCACCTACTACACCCCCCTGATCTTGGACTGGATCAACGAGGGCTTGTGAATGTAGCAAGCGACACTGCATCATGATATGTGGGTCCGATAATGCGACAGCTCAATATCCATCGTCCCGATTCCCCTGATTTGCTTTCTCACCCACTTCCTTGCGAGCCTGAGCTTGCTTTCGCCTGTCCATCAACGCACGGCGCTGCGATCCACCAATACAGTGACAGCGTTCCCGAACTCGGCCAAAGTTCCGTGAATAGGGCGCGGATGGTGGCTCCTTCAGGGACCCCGAATGCCCGTAACCGCTCGTTGTTCACTTGGGCTCTCCGGTCTTTACAGCCGACCAGCACAGCAGTAATGTTGTGCACCGTATTGACGCTGTGTTTCCGCACTGGACGGGAGCTGGGACTGCAGCATCGCTGCGCAGCGATGGACTGGTGTATTGAGGACCCAGAAACAAGCGACAGCCCTGGCTCCAAACTGGATATCCCGTTTCAAAATGGGATTGTTCTAGCGATCGTGTTCATAGCTGCATGCTTGTCGACCATCCGAGGTGCCGATTCTACAATCGCACGATCAGAATGGTTATGCCACTCCATAATCCACGTATCCCATTCGTTACTTGGGAGGGCGGAGGCCGTGGCAGGGCGAGGAGAGCATGCTGGTGGGCGCCTGTCTCAAGCATCTTTTGCCCGATTCCTGATCTTTTGCTTGAACAGTTTCACTTTTTCCTGGAACTCGGCACTGCCAACGGTCATCCACAAATCGTCGATGGCGGCGGGCCCCATGGAGTCGACGACGTGCTGATTTTGCGTCTTTTTCGTGAGGGTGCGGGCGGTCCAAGGCTGGCTCAAATAGTGACGCAGCTCGCTGCCGACGTTCTCGGCAATGTCCTCATTGGAGTAGACGAGCTTGTCGATATAGCCGAGTTCGAGCGCCTCCTCGGCCGAACGCACCAGGTACCCCTGTTGCAGGAAGCGTCGGGTTTTGGAGTTCTGACCCAGGGTCTGGTAGGCGAGGTGGTGGATCCAGCTGGGCAAGTTCATGCCGATGGCGACTTCGTTGAGACCCATCAAGAAGGACGGCGAGCTCACACCGATGCGCTCGTCGCAGCAGAGCGACAGAACCTACACAACACGCAACGGAATTGGGTGGCGATGATAAGCATTCTCTCGCCAAAGAAAGAATAGAGTCGCGGGGCAGTTGAGGAGGGAGTCGACAGAGCGATCCGGACAGCGAGCGGTCCTGCTGGAAGCGAGGTCGATCAGCGGCCGAAATATCGTTCGTTCAGGATACCCACCGTTCCGCCCGCTGGACAGGCACCACGGACGACAGCAATGGTGGGCATGCTGATGGTCAGCAGCAGCTTGCAACAGTCCTGAAAGAGGTTGAGGTAGTTGCGGAAGCGAATCTCGAAGTCCTGGAAGGATTCGGTCTCCTCGTTGTGGATGAGGCAGTCCCAGTCGAGCCCGGCGGACATGATATTGGGGAACGTCGAGGTGAGGATGAGGCCGTGGTTGAGGTAGCTCTGCTGGTCGGCGTGCAGGTGGAGGAGATGGGCCTGCAGCTGCCGGAGCAGAGTCGGTGTGAGGGCATTGACGGGAGGCGACGACAGGATGACGGCATAGGTCTGGGCCGAGAGATCCTTGGAGAGGCGGACGAGCGGCGGATAGTACGTCGTCGAGGAGGTCATTGGCCGCAAAGCGGCAATGAGGCGATGGGGCACCGCAGGCGACGCAGCCAGAGATGAAGGGGCTGCAAACGGCAGGGCCCGGACAGATTTCCGGAAGAGAGTGGTCATTTGGCGAGTGGGTCTAGGGCAGATGAGGGGGAGCACAGTCTCGTCGCCCGGGTGGTGGTTTGGCGGATCCGGCAGACGACAACGGTGGGCGAGGCCGGGGTGAATCGAAAGGTCGATGAGGGACGCAGTGGGATCGCCGTGGACGAGCGGATCAGACGCGTTGGTCAGCAAACTGGTGGCTCGTCGAAGGCAAGGCTGCCGGGTTATGCGTGCGAGGGAAACAGAGGGCAATCGGGACAACGATGCCGTGCGACGACGGTGATTTGGAAGCTGCTGAGTCTCTCGATCAGCCAAGGTGTCAATGTATTGAATATCAATATCGCCATTACGGTCACTTGCCGATTTCCTTGAGACGACCGATAGCACCTTCGTGACCCTGGTCGGCAGACTTGCGGTACCAGTTCACTGCGGTATCGATGTCCCTTGCGACACCCCAGCCGTTTATGTAGCAGTTGCCGAGCCAGCACTGTCCGTATCGATTACCGCGCTGAGCCGACTTGCAGAGCCACTCGACCGCTGCGGCTTTGTCCTCGGTGGCTCCACGTCCGTAGAAAGAGCAATAGCCAACCATCCACAGCCCATACGAGTTGTCTTGGTCGGCGGACTTGCCGAACCACTCGAATGCCTTCTCGTAGTCTTTTGGCACTCCCCACCCATCCAAATAGCAACACCCAATCCAAAACTGGCTGTCGCAGTGGCCGTCGTTGGCGAGCTGCTCAAAGATACCGGCTGCCTTTGCCCAGTCTTTCGTGGTTCCAAATCCGTGGTACATACAAATGGCTATGAGGTGGTCACAGAGCCAATCCCGTTGCGATCCCAGTCGGCACAATTCAAAGAACTTGCGGGACGCGGGTGAGTCGGGCTCGATGTTGCTCCAGTGAGATGCCAGACATTCATCTTCTCCAAGCTTGAACTCATTCGATTTGTTGTCTCGGATGATGTCGATACCCTTCTGCTTGTCGCGCACGGTGCCCCGGCCGAGGTAATGCATCCACCCAACCATGTGAGTGGCGATGGGCTTGAAGACTGGGTCGGTAGACTTGGTGCTGACTTCCTGCCAGAAGGAGAATGCACTGCAGTCGTCCTTGGCCACTCCCTCGCCCAAGAGAGAGAGCCAAGCCAGTTGGAAGGAAGCTTCGAGGCTGCCGTGGTCAGCAGCGGCCTTGTAGAGCTGGGCGACGAGCTTCCAATCTGCGTGATGGGCAGGGAGACCTTCCGAGACCAACTGGGCGGCACCGAGACAAGCAGCGGGGTCGCCAAGCTTGACTCGGGAGATGAGAGGGTCGGACAGGCAAGTGGTCGAGTCAATGCCATCAAATTTGAGCTCGCCGGGTCGACTGAGCTGGGCTGGTGAGGGATTTTTCATGCTGAGAGTGTCCAAGGGACTGCTAACTTGGTCTACGGAAGATATCTTGACAGGAGTAGGAGCAGGAGCAGGAGCAGGAACAGGAACAGGAACAGGAACAGGAACAGGAACAGGAACAGGAACAGGAACAGGAACAGGAACAGGAGCAGCAGGGATGACAGCACGGTTGTAGGGCTGCAGGGCCGCAAGGATTTCCCGAAACGACAGGCGATCGGAGGGGTTGTGGGCCCAGCAGCGCTCGATGAGGGCCCATATGTCGTCAGTGATGCCATCGAGCCGCTTGGGGCGCTTGCGTTGGAGGAGCTGCGACAAGATCTGGAAGGGCTTCATTGGGTGGCCATCTCGAGAAGCCCAAACGGGCTTGGCATCGTTGAGAACCTCATACATGGTGATGGCAAAGGCATAAACATCGGTCTTCATGGTGGTGCCACTGGGGTCATCTTCATCAAGCATCTCGGGGGCCATGTATCCCTCGGTGCCGCCGTTCAGGGAATTGGATTTGTTGGGATTCAATGAGGCAGAGGTGTGTTTGGTGCGGGACATTCCAAAGTCGGTGACGACGGCATTGAACGAGGCATCCAGGAGGACATTGGCAGCCTTGAGATCGCCGTGGATGATGCGGCGGCCGTGAAGATAAGCCATTCCAGATGCTGCTTGGAAGAGGAGACGGAGCTTCTCCTCGAGTGGGACGTCGTTATTGGCAACATGGTTGCGAAGGGTGCCGTTGGGCATGAACGGCGAGACCATGAAGGGAGGGATCGGGTTGCCGTCTTCGTCTTTGTCACAGGCACCGAGCAGAGGCAGGATGTTGGGGTGGCTGAGTTTCTGCCAGATATCGATTTCGTGGTTGTAGTCAGCGAGCTCTCGGTTGTTGCATGTGCCGAGGAGCTGTTTGATGGCGACGTTGGAGCCAAAGTATGTGCCGGTGAAGACCTCGCCAAAGCCACCACGGCCGATGGGGTTGGCCGAGCGGTCGGTGATGTCGCTGGGTGAGAGGTACCAGGACGGGGGATCGGGAGCGGGTCGGGGAATGGCTTTGCTGGCCATGTCGGCGGTGAAAGGCGAAGGACGAGGGGGAATGAGCGAAAGGGGTCGCCCAGAGCGTGGAAAAGTGTCGGGCGCGAACAGGGGCATCACGCGGGAATGGCATTTGAGACGCGCGCCACAGATGCGCAGCATATCCAAATCGGGCGGGGATTGCCATCCAACCAGCCAGCCAGCCGAGTGGGGTACTTGGATGGCAGGTGCAACAGCGACCACGGCTGGTAGAGAGCAGCGGTGTGGGTCTGCCTGGATTCGACTGCGACGTTGAGTGTTCAAACTTGGAGGATGTCGCTGACCTCATCTTGCATCGCCGCAGGCTGTTTTGTTCGACCCAGATGATCAGCGCCCTTGTTCGGTCGCGTGGAGCGGATTGAATATGAGGGGTGTGCTGGGTCATGAGAATCAGCGGATGGTGTTGGCTCTGCCGCACAGAGGCGAACATGGCCATCACCCGATTCAGTGCAACTGCAAGTATCAGAGATTTCACCCCCCCCTTCACCCCATCTACCCTCAACCAATGACACCTCGAGGTACAGTCGATCCAGGCCTCCACGAAGGAGTAGCTATTATCGGCTCTCTGTTCTGGAACACCAGCCATCCGTATGGAACTCACATCAATACATCATCAGCACCAACCAGCAACACCAGCCATGTCTGCTCCATATAGCGTACCCACTGCGCCAACTTCCACTGAACAAAGAGCGGAGATTATGAGCGATCTGCGAACACACTCTCTTTCCAATGGTCCCTGCCTCTCATTGACTCCATTGCACACCCTTTGCCATGCTTGCACCCTGCTCTCACTCCCGCGCTTCGCGGCCCGATTGACACCTGCGCATTCCATTCCACCAAGGAACGACGTAACTCCACTCAATCATCTCATGCGTGCCTGGTTGTGATGTGGCCAGTATTGTTGTTCCTCGGGTCGATCCTTCTCACACTCCAACGCAAATCTCATTCCATATCTACATTTCATGACCGAGTCTAGTCGACTCTGTGCTGTGAATAGGAAGACTCGATTTCATGATCGATTCCATGTTCGATGAATGTGGCAATGCCTGTGGCAGTGCTTGTACAACACCGACTCCAGCCATCAAACCATCGGATCGAGCCAGGCTTGTGTGTGCTCGATGGCCAGTGTTTGGCTGGCCAGCATCTGGCTTACTTCGCCACAACTTGCCTGTCCCCTGTCCATCTCCATCATCCACTTGCCTCCCTCCCGTCTCCGTCAACACGGCCAGCATGAACGAGCCTGCTACAACCACGGCGCCATCTGCCACTCAGCAATCACAAGCTGAAGCCAGAACAACCTCGTCAATGCCCGATATCACCCAGCTCTCACTCGAACACAGCCCAGATATCTTCACCATCGTCTGCTGCAACGACAGCTTCCAGCTCGCTCTCGACCTGACCACCATCGCAACCCTCCTCCGAGTGTGCCAACGAGCCTGTCCTCTCCTGGGCTCCAAGGTGGCTCGCTTCCACACCTGGTGCCAGAAGGAAGGGCTGTGCAATCCAGACGGACAGATGCGGATCGGCCTCACACCAAGCGAC
This sequence comes from Polychytrium aggregatum, assembly GCF_025602895.1. NCBI lineage: Eukaryota > Fungi > Chytridiomycota > Chytridiomycetes > Polychytriales > Polychytrium > Polychytrium aggregatum. The sequence goes on along the minus strand of NW_026516203.1, from coordinate 67,356 downwards.
CAGATTGCCCTCTCGCTGCACCGCGATCAACAAGCCACAGCCGACCACTCCTGGCTCGTGGCTCAAGCCGATCAGGGTAACGCTGCTGCATCGTATTTCCTGGCTCGGGTGTTGCAATCTGAGATCGATAAGCAGCAGCCTGTGGACAAATCCGAGCAGGAAGCCATCCGCCAGCAAATCTTCCGCTATCTGAAGAATGCCGCCAACACAAACCATCCAATGGCACGGTTTCACCTGGCTGGATGTTATCACGATGGCACTGGTGCCGACCAAGATCACACCATGGCCTTCGAGCTGTATCGCAGTCTTGCAGATCGTGGGATCCCTCAGGCTCAAGTTGCCCTCGGAAGTTGCTATCAGTATGGCGAAGGTGTCGATCAAGACTTGAACGCAGCCATCGAATGGTACAACAAAGCCGCCGACCAAGGCAGCGAAGACGGCCGACTCCACATCGGATTCCTCCGTGGATGGTTCTCGTTCATCGGTCATGGTGTCGAACAGAGCGATGTCGACGCCTTGAACCGCTGGCAGGAAGTCAGCACCCTGTCCACCGATCCGATCATCAAGTTCATCGCCACCCACATGGTTGGATGGATGCACTACCTCGGCCGGGGCACCGTGCGCGACAAGCAAAAGGGCACCAAGATCATCCGCGATAACCAATCAGATGAGTTCCCTTTCGGAGAAGACGAGTGTCTGGCCGGAAACAGTGACGCCGACTCCGACTCACCCGCAGCATTCATGTTCTTCGAGCTGTGCCAGCTGGGATCGGACCGTGACTGGCTGTGCAGGCACCCGATGGCCGTGTGTCTACACTATGGATTCGGGACTTTAAAGAACCAGAAGAAGGCAGCCGGTATCTTTGAGCAGCTCGCCAACGAGGGCCACAGCTACAGTCAATATTGGACCGGAAAGTGCTACTGTCATGGCCTGGGAGTATCGGTGGACTACAAGAAGGCATTCGAGTGGTTCAGCAAGTCGGCAAACCAAGACAACTCGTATGGGTTGTGGATGGTTGGTTATTGCTACTACTGGGGATACGAAGTCACCGAGGACCTCGCCAAGGCATTCGAGTGGTTCCGCAAGTCGGCCGAGCAAGGCAAGCTATACGCACAAGATTATCTCGGCTATTGCTACCAATATGGCTATGGTGTCCCCGAGAACATGGACACCGCTGTTGACTGGTATCGCAAGTCCGCCGATCAGGGGTTCCGAGATGCCATCGACATTCTCAAGGAACTCGACAAGTCGCCCTGATTCTCACTTTCCACTCCCGAACAACAAAATCGTAACACTGAAATGCAATCAGATCAGCCATACAACCCATCCCAGACACCATGACACCAATGAGTGAACTTGACAAGTGGTTCCGATGAAGTAGCAATGGCCGAGTGGTGTTGTATTTGGCATCCAATACATCCAATACATCCAATACATCCAATACATCCAATACATCCAATACATCCAATACATCCAATACATCCAATACATCCAATACATCCAATACATCCAATATACAAACATTACTGTCCCCTTACTGTCGCTGGTGTTGATCGACTGAGAGCAACATCCGATGACTCGACAACGACAACTCGACCACTACAGTCGATCCTGGCTCTGCAACCATGGATGGTGGAAAGAATAAGCACGATCGACCTGATCGCCAGCGAGACCATCGGAAGCGCCAGCATCAGCCCTGGTCGGATCGAGGGCACACAGGGGCCCGAAATTCGACGCCTGGAACGAGAACGGCGATGCCTGAGCAGAATGCTCGCCCAGACCCCCGAGTACGACACGGAAGAGTTGGACGACCTGCGTCGTCAGCTTCGGTCCACGAGAAAGGCCATCACCCAGCTCAAGCGCAAGAACGGCATACGGTCATGGAAGGAATCCATGGCCACCATGGACACCCAGAAGTGCTCCGAGATGACCAAGACCATCGGAGCGATGCGCACGAGGAAGGAGAGAGAGGGATCCCATCTCTTTGACAACCCGGACCCGACTCTCGAGAAACTCGTGGTGCACTTTGGCAAGGTATCCTCTGCCTCGCAGGACAGCGGGACAGAGTACGACAGAAGTATAACCCCGCCACCCCTGAGCACGGAGGCGACCCTCCTGCCGCCCGACAACCGGCTCCCAGAAGTATCGCTGGAGCACATCCAAGTGACCATCGAGAAGGCACCACGCCGCAAGGCAACGGGGTCCGACAAGATCAAGAGCGAAATGCTCATACCAGTCGCACCAGTGATAGCCGAGTGGCTCCGCCTGATCATCATGGCGGCGCTCAAGGCCAGCGTGGTGCCAAGCGAATGGAACAGCGTGCTGATCCACCCAGTGTACAAGCAGAAGGGATCGACCCTGGACCCGGCCATGTATCGCCCGATCGGTCTCACTCAGACTTGCAGGAAGATCGTGGAAAGGATCATGCTCCCCTTCCTGGCAGAACAGGCAGGAGACATGGACGTCGCCCAAGGCGGATTTCGAGCCAGACGAGGAACCCTTGATCAGATCGTCGCCCTGGACACCCTGATCAAGCACCACAAGATGAACGGTGAGGAGTACTCTCTGATCTTCCTCGACATCAAAGCCGCCTATGACACAGTATGGCGCGAGCGACTGTGGACCAAGCTCAAGCAGCGAAGAATGAATGGCATCGCCCTCGGCTTCCTCAAAGCCATGTTTGACCGGGTATCCATCCAAATGGTCAGCAAGGGCCGAAGATCCAAGCCAGTATGGCTCCAGAAAGGTCTGATCCAGGGATCGATGCTGAGCCCACTCATGTTCAGCGCCTTCATCGACGATCTGCCAGTACCGAATGGTGACCAGGACAAGAGAAGCAGCATCCAACATGGCCAAGATGGGCCTGACCCTTGGGAACCTCACGGCCAAGACACTGACGATTGCATACCGCACATTCCTGCGGCCAATGATGGAATACGGCCTCGCCCTCGACCCCATCCCAACGAACGAACAGAAGCGGCTCCACCGGACACAAACATTCTGCCTGAACTTGCTGTTCCGCACAGCGCGTACGACTTCACATGGAGCACTGCACCTCAACTGCGGATTACCTACACACAGTGGTGGACACATCACTTCACACGACCAGCAGGAGAGGCAGCCCTCTCCTCACACCAAGCGGAATGCCAGGCAGATGGAGTGACTGGGACGATGAGGGCCACGAGGCCACGACAGCGAGCCCAACGAACAATTGGCTTTGAGGAGATTCCGGAGAGGAACTCCCATGGCCAGAGAGAAACGTTCGTGAGCGGGACCTCGAGACATGCGAGTCCCTGTGGGACCTCTTGCAGGAAGTGTTCACCCGCATGGTCCGCCGTGTGGGCTGGAGAGTCGGCGAGAGTCACAACAGGGGTGTGTGAGCTTGCTTGTGCGCCCATTGACAGGTGCCGCATTGTGCTGATGGCATGTTGAATATTCTTGAATATACAACTATCGGAAACATAAAAATTTATAATATGATGTAATCAAATGATCAAACAACATTGGACTCTCTTAAAAACGATTTCTTCATCTGTTTGATTCTCGGCTGACTTCCTTCCAATCAACTTGAGAAATGGATGATTGGGGGCAAGTTCGAGAAGGATGTCAATTGCCTGGGCGATGGATTGTCGAGCATCATCAAACTGCTTCCTGGATCTTTGAATGACTGCAATGCCATGGAGAGCTTGTGGAATGATGATTGGGTTTGAAGGCTGTCGGAGCCGCTTCACCATGTGGATTGCATCGTTGTAGAGGATGAGGGCATCGTCGTCGTTTCCTTTGAGTCGACGAAGATCCCCCAAAAAACACAGCGCATGGGCAACAGAGGCATTATCGGTCGTGGAGTGGATGGCTCTGAGAAGCTCGAGCGATTTCTCGAGTTTGGATTGGGCATCGTCGAGGCGCCCGAGTTGGATCAGGTCTGCGCCACAGCCGATGAGGAATTCGGCCTCTAGAGCTCCTGTTGGGTCGTTTGAGATTCTCGTGACAATATCGAGGGCCTCTGTGTGGTATTCGAGTGCTTTGTGAAAGTCGGATTGAAGAAAGTGAATCCATCCAATCTCATCTAGGACACAAGCCACCGGGGAGTGTTCACGGGAACCATAGAGTTTGAGATAAATATCAAGGCATCGACTGGCATAATGGAGAGCCTTTGAGATGTCACCCAGAAGTCGCGAGTAATGGCATATACAGTTCATGATCTGTCCAATATCGACCCGCTCAAGAGTGTCGCCAATATTGATTGTGATATCGAGTGACTCTTGGTAGAAGGCCACTGCTTCGCTCAGGCGACCGAGAGAACTCGCGACATTGCCCATATTATCGAGGATTGTGGCAGCAGTAGGATCCTTGCTGGTACCATTGACCTTGACCCTGATATCAAGTGATTCTCGGAAGAAGGCAAGAGCTTCTCCCAGACGATCTTGGTCTTTTGCCACCAAGCCGATATTGAAGAGTGTTGTGGAAACATCCGGATGCTCGCGGGTGCCATGGACCTTGATCGTGATATCCAGTGACTCTTGGTAGAAGGTAAGTGCGTCATCCAAGTATCCCAGATTACCTACCACATTACCCATATTGCTGAGAATCTGGGCAACATCGGGATGTTCGCGGGTACCATAGACCTTGACCATGATATTAAAGGATTCTCGGTAGAAGGCAAGTGCATCGTCCAGGCGCCCTTGGTCACTTGCCAACAAACCCATGTTGTTCAGGATCATGGCAGCATCAGGATTTTCTCGTGTGCCATAGATCTTGCCGTTGATATCGAGTGCCTCTTGGTAGAAAGTGAGCGCCTCGTCGAGGCGTCCTTGGGATCTTGCCACCCCACCCATGTTGTTGAGGGTCTGGGCAACATCGGGATGCTTGCGGGTGCCATAGACCTTGGTGGTGATGTCCAAGTCCTCTTGGTAGAAGGCAAGTGCATCATCCAGGCGCCTTTGATCACTCGCCACATTGCCCATGTTGTTGAGGGTCCTAGCAACTTCGGGATGCTCGCGAGTGCCATACACCTGGATATTGATGTCGAGCGACTCTTGGTAGAAGGCAAGTGCATCGTCCAGGCGTCCTTGGGATCTTGCCACATTGCCCATGTTCATGACCGTTTGGGCGACACTGGGATGCTCGCGGGTGTCATTGATCTTGACATTGATGTCGAGCGACTCTTGGTAGAAGGCGAGTGCATCGTCCAGGCGTCCTTGGGATCTTGCCACTGCACCCATGTTGTTGAGGGTCTGGGCAACATCAGGATGCTCACGGGTACCATAGAACATAACACTTCGCTCCAAGCTTCTCTTGTATGTCCCCATGGCCTTGGTGTAAAGTGGCTTCTCTTGAGCCAAACATGCAATCTGGTACTCGATTCGACTATGCAGCTCCTTGGTGTAAACCTCTGGCACTGTCTTCTCGCCGTATCGGTCGAGATGCTCAGCGAAGGTTTGTGCTTTAAGATCTTCGAGTTTGGTCAGCTCGAGCAGTGTTTCACCCACTGCATCTTCAATCGCATCGGCATCCAGTTTCTCATGCGCTTGGACATACTCTCGAGCTACTTGCTGGGTGAGCGAGTGCGTCGAGTACTGTCCCTCGGCTCCACTTCGGAGAAGGCCGCTTTGGATCACCATTTTGATCAGAGCCGTCACTGTGGACAAGCCACTGGTCAGTTCCATGCACTGGCACCATTGATTGCACTTCGATCCACTCGCAACTCACCTTCGGTCTTGAGTTCCATCTTCTGTGCGATCTCCTTGATCAACTCGAACTGGATGTTGGTCGGCGCAACCAAACCGAGGGCCCCGAACAGCCTGGCTGCCTCGATGCCCTCATCCCCTCGCCTCATCAGCGAGTCCAGCGACAGATCCACAATCACCTTGAGCGACGACCGCGTGTCGTCCTCGCCATCCTGCAGCTCCAATGCTCCTGCAAACGTGGCCTCGAGCACCGACAGGGGAGTGTCGTAGTTCTCGGCAAACGTCATGAATGTCTGGATGACGAGTGGATATCCACTGATCTTGGCCACAATGCTGTCGAGGGATTTCCTGGCCTCGTCCGACACAAGTCGCTGGACAATCATTGGCGACGACGACATGATGTAGTCGAGCGTGGTTTTGTCGTCCCAGTTGACGAGACGGAGTGGGTCATGTTTGTATCCAGGGATCTTGGTCTCAAGAGCACTGGTGAATGCACCAGGAGGCAGCGAGGCCAGCCGGGTCGTCACCACCACATCGCCGCTGAACCCGACCGACTTGGAGTGCTCAAACACAGAGTCGACCACACCGATGTCATCGACATTGTCGAGCACCAGGAGATAGCCATGAGTGTTGGCGAGGAACCTCGAGGCATGCTCCTTGATCTCGTCGGGCTTGATATAGGGGAACATCTCGATGAGCCCATCGAGGGCAGTCGACTCGGTCGAGCAGTTGATCCAGAATACCTGGCGGTACTGCGGCTTGATGCCGATGGTCTCGGCTTTGATGGCGAGGAGGTCTTCCTTGTTGCTCGCATTCAGAATGCCCATCATGAAATGGAGGATCTGGACAGCGAGGACAGACTTGCCCATGCCACCCATGCCAGAGATGACGGCACGACCAGTCAGGGTGAGTTGCTTGAGCAGGGTGTCGAGGTGGGCGGGATCGAATCGGAACTTGGAGTCGCAAAAGTATTTGCGATAGATGGCCGTAATGAGATCCATGTTGGGCGGAATGGGATGGACGAGGTTGAGGAGGCGGTAGACTCGCTTGTGCATCTGGTCGGGGCGGAAGCCAAAGGACTGGATCTGGTTCATTCGGCCGAGGGTCTGCTTGAGCGAGGCAAAGGCAGGGTCGTTGGGGAGGGACACCATGTACGGTAGGAAGGGAGTGAAGTCATCGACGTCATCCTTGGTTTCCTTGGTGGCGATTCCGAGGGGAAGGACAGGGAGGGAACGATTGGCATCCTTGAGATCGAGGGCGGTCTTGATTTCGAGGACGACATTGTCCTCTTGGTCGGAGAGTGCCTTGTCCTTCATCATGTCCATCGAGGCCTTGCTGAGGAGGAGGAAGACGGCCTTGCTGGTGGGGAGGGCACTGATGGAGCTGGCTTGAGGGTCGCTGGGATTGTTGAGGCAGTCGATATCGTGGAAGACGGAAAGGGGTTTGCCATATCGACGGAGGGCGATCGAGGTGAGCACCTCCTTCAAAGCCTGGACAGTGTCGGCATCAGTCTGGGCTTGGTAGGAGAGGAACAGATCGTGGTCGGTGCCGTGGGCAGGGCAGGAATAGAGCTGGTTGCTGGTGGCGGTCAGCATAGCCGGGGGTATCGTCGGATCGATGGTGCGGAAGGTGAGGAAGACTGAGGCCTGTGGTAAAGGCAAGGGAAACGGCCAGCTTTGTGGAAGTTGAGGATTGCAGCGTCCATCCATCCGGAGTGTATCCAGCTGTCATGATGACGAATGGACTGTCTCAATTGGGACAAGGATGCGATATCGAGCCTGGCGCGATGTTTGACCTGACAATCGTGTCGCTGCTTGAGGCGGTTGGGCAGGGTGATGAGTCCGCATCCGAGGTGCATCGCTCCGTAGGACGTGTTCCGCACCACTCTGAAGAGTCGGGTCAGACAGTGCATCTGTGCTCGTTTGAGTATCACGGCTTGCTGCTTCGTGAGCACTTCGAGGGTCAGTCCATACTCGAGCATGGGCCGAACGAAGGTCTTGAACACCCTCGTCACCGTCTTGGCCGAGTATCGGCCCAGGCTCATTCCGTGCTTCACCAGCTTGTCGGCGGCACCTCTAGCCTTGTGGGTGAGGTTCTGGATCTGGCGGTCCATCCTGAAGCCGTTGATGTCGACGATGGCTCCGAGGTACCGGAACTCCTTGGCGACTGGCAGCTCCTTGCCGTATAGGTGCACCTTGGCATCCTTCTCTGGGTGCTGTTCGGTGAACATCACCTCGCACTTCGGGGGCGAGAACTGGTATCGATTCTCGATGCTGTGGGCCTCGCAGATGTCGAGGAGGCGCTGGGTCTGGTTGGGGCGGCAGATGAGCACCCCCATCGTCGGCAAACCACAGCGAGTTGACCTGGACGGCTCGTCCTCGGGTGGTGGTTAGGGTCGTTCCACCGTCTGCCCGGAGTTTCCCAGGGAGGTCGTCGATGAACACGCTGAACATCAGCGGGCTCAGGACCGATCCTTGGATCAGTCCCTTCTGCAGCCAGACCGGATTGGACCGACGGCTCTTGCTGACGACTTGAATCTTCACATCGTCGAACATGGCCTTCAAGAGCCTGAAGGTGACCGATAGTGTGCTCCTCGATCTTGTCCCAGAGCTTCTCCCATGATATCCAGGAACACCAGGGAGTGTTGTTCTGTGGTTCGAATGTTGGGTGGATGGAACCGAGTTTCTGTCGCACACGGTGACACTTGTGTCTGAAACGGCGAACTGTGTGACGTCAGTATCCTAAGCCACATCGGTATCATCAACGAAGACGCTCTGTTTCTCCTCGGCTGTCTCCCTCCTGCCGCCCTCCTGCCTGCACCTCTTCATCTTGCCTCCATCCGTCCTCCCGTTGCCGTCTCGCTCATGACAAGCCCCACCCACTCCGTCCCTCCACCCGCCAAGCCATCCGCTGCTCAAGAAGCACCGATGGCATCGCTGGCTGTTCAAGAGGACCTCGCTCGCTTCGATCTGCTCACGGTACTGATCACAAATGAGGCGTTCTTCGACAGAGTCGGTCTGCCGTTGTTCGCCAAGCTCCTGCGGGTTTCAAAGGAACATCGGGCCATCCTCAACACTGTCAAGTTCTGGGAACGATTCCTTTCCACTCACTTGAAAGTGTCAGCCCAGTTTATGTTCCAGGGCGTCGATCCCTCCGTCAACCGCCTTGCTATCTTGCAAGGGCTCAACTGCTATCTAACCCGCCGAGACCAACGGAAGCCACCGACCGAATCAATGCTGGAGAAGGAGAATCGACTCTGGACTGAAATGTACCGTGACCAAACGCTCTACTCAAGAGTTTCGCGCTACTGCCAAGTGACCGACCCCTCGTTCCGGTTTCCAACTACACAATACTCGAGCTCGCCCAACAAGCTGTCCATAGAAGAGAGGATCAATATTGCTGAGAGAATGAATTTCACTATCTTGTCTCCGATAGAGATCAGGTCAAATTACCCCAGTGTCACGATCTCACGTCATGAACCAAGAAGCGGTGACGCCTATGTCTCCAAACTGCTGCCCTTCAAAATCCCAGAGATCTATCAGGCAGGCATAAAGGTCCTCAAGATCAAAGATATCTCGTTTTTGGAGGTGTCCGGATGGTCCAAAGTGCTCTCTTTGATTCAAGAACTGACGAACAAGGATGGTCAGTCCTGGAATCCAACGTACAGCAGCCTTTCCAGCTTGCAAGGCACGCCAAAGGTGCTGCCTTCACTGAGAACCCTCAATCTTGGAAGCCTCAAATCCCTGACGGGGATGCCTGAAATGCCAAACTTGACGACACTCTATCTCGATGGCTCCTTCGAGAACCTCGAGGGGATGCCGAGAGTACTGCCCTCACTTGAGCACCTCGGCTTTGGTTCTTGCTATCATTTGAAATCCCTCAAGGGAATGCCTGAAATGCCAAACTTGACGACACTCTATCTCGATGGCTCCTTCGTGAACCTCGAGGGTATGCCGAGAGTGCTGCCCTCACTTGAGTGCCTCGGCTTTGGTTCCTGTGATAATCTGATATCCCTCAAGGGAATGCCTGAACTGCCAAAGCTCTTGGATTTGCACATCACATACAGCGTTGACACCCTCGTGGATTTACCTGAGGAATTCCCAACCCTCATCAGCCTCACTGTGGACTCGAGCAAACCACACAATGTCTTGAGTCAGCTCCCAAGGATGCCAAAACTTGAGCAGCTGGTCCTGTCAAAATCCGTCGTGAGCTTGGCTGATCTACATTTCGAAGAAAGCCCACTCCGAGTCCTTGATTTGAAGGGGTGCCACGAACTGAAATCGATGGATGAAATGCCCTCGCTTCCAAAGCTTAATGTAACGTCCACTACTGGGACGTTGGGGCAAGACGGGGAGGGAGGGGGTACAAGACAAGACAGGACGGGGCAGAACAGGGCGGTGCTAGGCTACTCTAGCGGACGGGTGAGCTCGGGGAGCACTTACGTTTATTCACGATAAAACCGAACTCCAGACAAACGGGGGGAACGGGGGCAACCCGCAGGTATACCCTGCGGTGGCCTGCCTGCGGTGCGTGAAAACGCAAAGCGCAGCACAGGTCACGACCCACTGCGCCGCGCAGTACGCGCAGTACGCGCAGCACAGCGTCGGAGATACCATCTCCTACACTCCCACACTTAAGAAGGCTTCCTGCGAGGAGCCCTGCGTGTGCTCTTTATTTGGGGCTCCTCGAGGTGTTTACCGTATTTACTCAGCTCCTCGGGTGCATGGGACAAGTCCTCCAGTGTTTGCCATGTGTTGCCCGAGTGTGGGTAACCAACCCACTTGACATAAAACCGAAGTGACCCATCAGCCACTTTCTTGTGCCTCACGATCCTTTCGACTTCATATTCTTGAGTATAGTATTGTCCGAGGTCGTCTTCCAGTGGTGCGTCGTCCGGGACACCTTCGTCGGCGTCGGGGAACTGTGCTGGACTGCGGGTCGTGTGGCGACGCAGCTTGGACACATGGAAGACAGGATGGAGCTTGCTTCCAGGTGGCAAGTCCAACAGGTAGTTGAGGGGACTGGGTCGGGCCGCTATCTTGAACGGTCCTCGGTACTTGGGCAACAACTTCTTTGACTGGGCTTCGGGGACCTTGATGTTGTCGGCGTCCAGGTAGACAAGGTCTCCAACTTCAAAGGAGACATCCTGGTGTCGGCGGTCGTAGTACTTCGCCATCACTTGTTGCGCATCCGTGAGCGCGTCGGCGATCATCTTGTGTCGGACTTGATGATCTTTGACAAAGGCACTTGGTTTGGGAGGCAATCCAGCCGTGGACTCGGTCAGTGTCAAGGAGGTGGGAACATCAGGCTGGAATCCGTAGAGCGCCTCAAAGGGGCTCAAGCCAGTTGTGCTCGACTTGGCGGTGTTGTATGCAAACTCTGCATGACTCAGCTGTATGTCCCAGTCGTCTTGGCTGGTCGAGGCGTATGTCCTCAGGTATTGCTCGAGGGTGCGGATCGTCCGCTCGGACTGTCCATCCGTTTGTTGGTGGTGCGAGGTTGACATGTTCAGCTTGGTGCCGAGATGGTCGAACAGACTTGTCCAAAACAAGGAGGTGAATCGGGGGTCTCGATCACTGACGATGGACTTTGGGAGGCCGTGGTGCTTGAACACATGCTTGAAGAACAGCAGTGCAAGGTCAGGCGCGGAGCATGTCGTCTGGCACGGCACAAAGTGTGCCATCTTGCTGAACCTGTCGACAAAGACTGTGAGGACCACGACAAGCAACGACACTGGACGACCAGGTGCTTGGCGAACAACGATAAGCTATATTACGACTTATCAGATAACAACAAGTGTTGTTCGAACTGCAGATACAAAATGGGTGCAAGAAAGGAGGGGCTTTATAGCCAAGAGGGAAACCGAAGGGCGAAAGTGGGCGAGAGGGGTGGAGCGACAAACGAGGGACGAGATGGGGGTGCGAGGGAGGCGGAGCTGCTAGAGAGAGGGGCGAAGCACAGCGCAGTCGGAGGCGAAGTAAGAGTCATCGGCGCCAGCCAATCAGGGAATACACGCCAAGACAAACAAACATGACTCACGGTGCATCACGCGCAGCAGTCCACACGTGTTCCCAACGTGCATGATCATCACATCATCCCCTCCCCAAACTACGGCCACTCCTGCGAACAATAAGTCCAGGCTTGTCGGGGTACCGGCGGTGGAAGTCGGCTATCTTGTCGGGAGCGTTAACGTAGTTGGCGGGCTCCCAGCTGCGATGATCAGTCGAGTAGCCCTTCCAATCAACGAAATAGCTCAACTTACCGCGGACCAGCTTGGAGTCGAGGATCTCCTGGACTTCATACTCCAAGTGGTCGTCGACGCGGACTGGCGGAGGAGGGTCTTGGATGCGGCCGGGGAGGGTGTTCGACTTGTGGGGCTCAAGGAGGGAGACATGGAACACCGGATGGATCTTGAGATCCTTGGGAAGGTCGAGGCGGAAGGCGAGGGAACCGATGGCTTCGACGATCTTGTAGGGTCCGATGCGCTGGTAGTCCAACTTCTTGCTTGGACGGGTGGTCTTGATGTTGCGTGTTAGGACCCAGACTTGATCGCCAGGAGCGAACTTGGGAGCGTCGGACTTGTGGGCATCCGCAAAGCGCTTGTAGTCCGCCTTGGCCTTCTCGAGGTTCTCCTTCAGCAACGCCAAGTTGTGCTGAAGGTGTTCGACTCGGTCGGTCGCGGAGGGGACATCGAGGCTGGAAGGAAGGACCGGAGACTCGAATCGAGGGTTGAAGCCGTAAGTCGCCAGGAACGGGGAGGCCTTGGTCGAGGTGTGCTCGAGGTTGTTGTATGAGAACTCGGCGAGCGGGAGCAGCATCGCCCAGTCATCCTGCTGGTACGAGGTGTAGCAGCGGAGATGCTGGTTGATGACTTGGTTGACCCGCTCAGTCTGTCCATCGGTTTGGGGGTGGAACGCCGTGGACAGACTGGTCTTGATGCCGAGTTCTGAGCACAGGGCCTGCCAGAACCGCGAGGTGAACTGGCTTCCTCGGTCCGAGACGATGTTGTCCGGGAGACCGTGGAGACGGAAGATGTTGTCGAGGAACAGCGACGCTGTTTCCTCGGCACTTGGGAGGGACCGACAGGGAAGGAAGTGGGCCATCTTGGTCAGGCTATCGACGACGACAAAGATGCAAGTCTTGCCGTTGGACTCGGGGAGGTCGGTGATAAAGTCCATCGTCACCAGAGACCAGGGTCGCGATGCCGTCGGGAGGGGCTGCAAGTATCCAAACGGCTTATGTCGAGGGACTTTCGAGCGTGCACAAGTGTCGCACGTCGAGACATAAGCCTGGACATCCTTGCGGATTGAGGGCCACCAGAACTGCCTCGAGATCAGTGCCCGAGTCCGCCGAATGCCAGGATGTCCAACAGCGACAGGATCGTGGCATGACTTGAGGACGGGGACTCGACACGACTCGGGCACAACGATCTTGTCCATGAAGGTGAGGAGACCATCCTTCAGGACATACTTGGGATCGTTGCGGAGCTGGTCCAGGGACGGGTCCTTGGGTTGCTCCTCGGCAATGAGCTTGAGCAAGTCCACAGGGCGAGTGGAACTTGCATCCGAGGAGCGACGGACGGCACAGGCGAACGACGAAGGTGGCAGCAACGGGGGAGGCTCCTTGGACACAGGTGCGGACGGAGGGACGTAGTCCGGGCGGCGGGAGAGAGCGTCGGCCTTGCCGTTCTTTGGACCGGGGAGGTACTGGATCCGGAGGTCGAACCGAGACAGGAACTGCGACCACCGGGCGTGTCGCTGGTTGAGGATGCGGGCCGACGCCAGGTATTCCAAGTTCTTGTGGTCGGTAAGGACTTGGACTGGGTGTTGGGCACCTTCGAGGTAGTGTCGCCAGACCTCGAAAGCCTCCTTGATGGCCAAGAGCTCCTTCTCATAGATGCTGTAGTTGCGTTCAGCATCCATGAGCGTGCGGGAGTGGAAGGAGCACGGGTGCAGGTGGCCATCGGAGCCGCGCTGGGACAGGACGCATCCGATCGCAAAGTCTGAGGCATCAGACTCCACGACAAAGGGCTTGGATGGGTCGGGGTGCGCAAGGACGGGCTCGGAGACGAAGGCTTCCTTGAGGGACTGGAAAGCCTTGTGGGCGTCGGGGGACCAGCGGAAGACCTGGGACTTCTTGAACAGGAGCGTGAGCGGACCGGCGATCTTGGCATATCCGTCAATGAAGCGACGGTAAAAGTTCGAGAACCCAATGAAGGAGCGAAGGTCGGAGACATTGCGGGGGACGGGCCAGTCGACAATGGCGGAGAGCTTTGCTCGTTCCATCTCGATACCCTTGGGCGAGATGACGTAGCCGAGGAATGAGACCTTGTCCTTGGAGAACTCGCACTTCTCCAGCTTGCAGTACAACTTTGCAGCCTGGAGCTTGGCCAGGACCTGCTTGACGTGATTTGCATGCTGAGTGGGGTCAGCGCTGTAAATCAAAATGTCGTCAAGGTAGGCAATCGCAAAGTTGTCCAGTTCATCACGAAGGACATCGTTGATGAAGTGCTGGAAGGTGGCCGGAGCATTGGTGAGTCCAAAGGGCATCACCAAGTACTCGAACTGGCCGTAACGAGTGCGAAAGGCCGTCTTCCACTCGTCGCCTGCGCGGATACGCAGCAGGTTGTAGGCCCCGCGGAGGTCCAGCTTCGTGAACACCTTCGCGTCCCGGACTCGGTCCAGCATCTCATTGATCAACGGTAAGGGGTAACGATTCTTGACCGTGATCGTGTTCAATGCGCGATAGTCCACGCAGAGACGCAGAGAGCCGTCCTTCTTCTTGACGAAAAGGATCGGAGAACCGGCGGGAGAGGACGAAGGACGGATGAACCCTTTGACGAGGTTGTCGTCGAGGTATTCACGAAGGGCCTTGAGTTCGGGCTCTGACAGGGAGTAGAGCGGTCCGAACTTGGGGGTCTTGCCGGGCTCCAGGTCGATCGGGCAGTCGTACGTCCGGTGCGGGGGCAACGAATCGGCTTCCTGCTTCGAGAAGACTGAGCCAAACGACTTGTACTCCTCGGGGATCGACGTCGAGAGGGGCGTCGGATCCGGATCGGTGGCAGGAAGGACGAGGACTTGGAACACAGTCAGGGGGTCGGGGCTAGACTGTGTGTCGAGGACGGACTGCTCCAACGACTTGTACCTGATCGCTTGGACACGGACAGGAGCGGGGCTGGGAGCAACGGGACCGGGGAGACCAGGACGGACGGAGACGAGACCGGAGGGACCAGGACGAGCAGCACAGGAACAGGGCACCTCACTCGGAACACAATCAGAATAACGTTGAGCGATCACTTTATTCTGATCATCTTCGCGAGTACAAACGGTGCGAGGCGAAGAAGCGAGCACCACAGTGGTGTCGGTAGAGGCACGAGGGAAAACATTGGGTGTGTCGCCAACAAGAGGAAGGGGAGAAGGAGAAACGGAAGAAACGGAAGGGAGGGAAGAGGCATCCACAACCTTGAGGATGTGGTTTGCAGGACGGGGAAGGCAAAGGAGTCCACGAGCCCAGTGGAACCTAGGTTCGATGGACTGCAGCCAGGGATAGCCAAGGATAACAGGTTGGTGGGGAGACTTAATGACATCAAAGGAAAGGTGTTGAGTGTAGTCCCCAAGAACAATCTTGAGGGGTTCCGTCTCAAAAGTGATGGGGCCGGAAGAAAGTGGCTGGCCATCGACACCTTGGACAGGGAGGGGAGTGGATTTGGAAACGAGGGGGACCGAGAAGCGGTCAACAAAGCTCTCGTCGATGAAGTTGCCGGAGGCACCAGAATCGACGAGAAGTTGGCAAGAGAGGGAGCGACCAGAAGGGAGAACAAGAGAAGCGGAGAAAACGGGAGAAGACGAAGAATTCGACGAGACGCACGAAGAAGGCTCGGAGCAGAGATCAGTGTCGGCAGCATGGTTCGAGCAGATGACCAAGTTCGCAGGTGGTGTGGAGATCGGGAGCTCTGTCAAAGACATCTGGGAGCCAGATGTGCCCTTAGAAGAGGCGGGTTTGACAGAGTGCGATCCACCACCGACTACATTGATCATTCCACACATAGCCATGCGTTCGACACTTACCTCATGCTCCTTACCATCGACGCTTGCTTCTGGAGGAAGGGGAGACGGCTCCAGATCTAAGCCTCCACTTAGATCTGGGCCTGGTCGTTTCCCGACTCGAAGTGTTCCTCCTCACCATCATCGTAGACGATGGTTCGGACAACCTTCGAACGGGGACGGGAGCCGGGAGCCTGAGGACGGGAGCCGGGGAAGCGGGAACCAGAGGCGGGAGCACGGGAGCCGGACTTGAGGGGGCAGGACTTGGCGACGTGGTGTTAGAGTCCGAAGGGGACTCAACGGCAAAAGAAGAAGTGAGCTCGAAGTGAGCTCAGGGAAGGCAAGGGTAAAGTCCGAAGTGGACTCGGAGAGGGAGCGAGGGAAGCAAAGATCCGTTCAAGATAAGACTAGTCTCGAAATGAGACGTGAGGAACACTCAGAGAATAAAGTAGAAGGCACTTTATTTAGTCCTATTTTGAACGCTAAGGTTCGACTACACATCGCGGGGGTCAGGCTATTTATAGACAAGTCCGGACTTGGCAGCGAAGGGCGGCCAAGGGAGGGAAAAGTGGGCGATCGAGCAGGGCGAAGGGGGCGATGCACGAACGAGGGCCGAGAAGGACCACCGAGACAGGCAGAGAACCAAAGCGAGAGAGGCGCAAGCAAAAGCGAAGCACCTGGCAGGAGAAACGTGCAAAGGCGAAGCAATGTGACTCAACGTCCAAGAAGCGGATTGGTCAGTATAAGGTTGGGGCAAATGCATGCGAGATGAACAAGAGATCGGGGCGGTCAGGCAGGTCATGAGTCACCGGTGGGGGGACACATGACCGGCAGCCGAATTGCAACCAATCGCAGCAAGGCGCGTGCACAAACAAACCGGCGCGTGCGAAGAAGACAAAGGAAGCGGAGCAGCGCGGGAAAACGGAAGTGCGGAAGGAGCGGAAAAGACAGGCAAAAGGCGGAAAATCGGAGGGGAACTGCAAGGCTACACACAAACAAACAGAAAGGCAAAAGAATAGCCAAGTGTGCAGTCAAAGTGGAGAACAAGCAGGAGCTATCCCTAACATCATCCCCTTCCTTAGCGACGAACTCCGGACGTCGCCTTCGGCTTTGAGGGATAGCGAAGGTGGAAGTCAGCAACAAGATCAGTGGCGTGGGAAACATTGGCAGCGGGCTCCCAAGACCGGTCAGTCTCGGAATAGCCCTTCCACTGAACCAAGTACTGTAAGCGACCACGGAAGAGCCGAGAATCGAGAACAGTCTCGACCTCAAACTCTTCCTGGGAGTTAACAAGAATGGGAGGTGGTTCTGGTTGGGTGAACTCGGGAACAATGTCCTTCGTTCGGGGTTCAAGGAGGGATACATGGAAAACGGGGTGAACTTTAAGTGTGGAAGGGAGTTTAAGCTCAAAGGCAACGGGGTTGATGCGGCGAAGAACTTTAAAGGGGCCAAGCTTTTTCTGGTCAAGCTTGTTGGAGGGACGAAGGGTGCGAATGTGGCGACGATCCAGAAAAACGAGGTCGCCAACGGAGATGTCGGGAGTGGGGAGACGGGATTTGTTGGCCTGCACAGTGTAGGACTCTTGGGCAACCCGGAGGTTGGCCTTGAGATCCTCGAGAACGGTCTGAAGTCGGTCGACACGTTCTTCGGCAGAGGGCACAACAGAGGGATCACGAATGATAGAGGGATCGAAAATGGGGTGATGGCCATGGACTGCAAAGAAGGGAGTCATGCCAGTGGAGGTGTTTTCCGAGTTGTTGTAAGTGAACTCGGCAAGGGGAAGGTGAAGGGTCCAGTCGTCTTGCAGGTAATTGCAATGGATACGCAAATACTGCTCGATGACCTGGTTGAGAACCTCGGTCGAACCGTCGGTCTCGGGGTGGAAGGCAGAAGAAAGGGAAATCTTCGTCTTCAGAAGCTCATTGAAGCGCCTCCAGAAGGCCGAAGTAAACTGAGTTCCTCGGTCCGAAACAATAGACCGGGGACAACCATGCAAGCGGAAGATGTGGGAGAGGAAGAGTTCGGCGGTTTGCTCGCCTGTAACCGTCTTCGTGGTGGGCACAAAGTGTGCTTGTTTGGACAGGCGGTCCTTAACCACGAAGATCGAGTCAAAACCGTTCGAAGGTGGGAGATCCGTGATGAAGTCCATCGACAGGTCCCACCAACGTTCGGAAGGAACGGGGAGAGGATGAAGTAAACCATAAGGGGAGTGACGGGACGGCTTGGCTCGCTGGCACGCTTCACAATTAGCAATGAAGCGACGCACAGACTTACGAAGCCGGGGCCAGTGAAAGTCCCGGGAGACGAGCTCAACGGTCTTGGCAAGACCAAAGTGACCAGCGGCAGCGGAGCAGTGACGTTGCTCAAACACTTTGAGCTGGAGCTCGGGGGAAGGGACAACGATCAGGTCTTTAAAGTAAAGGAGACCGTCACGGAAGGAGTAATCGCCATCAAGACGTTTGGCGTTAAAGTCAGAAAGGAGGGAACAAGAAAGGGTGGCAGCTCGAATCTCGGAAAGAAAGTCGGGATTCGAGCCGATAACAGTGATGCTGTCGAGAGAAATAGACTCGAACAGCTGAAGGAAGTTGGTGGAGTGGAGGGAGTCACCAGGCTTTATCTCAAAGTCAGAACGGCGACTGAGAGCATCGGCTTTGGTGTTGAGACGACCAGGGCGGTGGTAAATGCGAAAAGCAAAGTCAGAAAGGAATTGGGCCCACCGGAACTGGCGGCGAGAAAGTTGAGAAGCGGCAGTGAACCGGGTAAGGTTCTGATGATCAGAGAAAACAAGAGTGGGAATATCAGGGTCGGCAGCCATCAAGTAATGACGCCAGGCGGTAAAGGAATCGACAATGGCGAGGAGCTCTTTGTCGTGAGTGTCATAATTCACCTCGGCGGGACGGAATTGCCGAGAGTGAAAAGCAACGGGGTGAAGAGCGCCGTCAGGGTCAAACTGAGAAAGGACGGCACCCAAGCAAAGTCAGAAGCATCGGGCTCGATGACAGCGGGTTTAGAGAAATCAAAGTATCGAAGAATAGGTGCGGAAGTGAAGGAAAGTTTAAGAGAATCAAAAGCCTCTTGGGCCTCGGGAGACCAAGAGAAGGTGGAGGATTTGGTAGTGAGGGAAGTCAAAGGACGAGCAAGTGCGGAAAAGTCCTTGACGAAGCGGCGGTAAAAGTTTGCGAAACCAATAAAGACTTGGATATCGCGAGCAGAAGAGGGAACAGGCCAAAGGGAAACGGCCTCGACCTTGGCAGGGTCCATTTTGATGCCATCGGCAGAAATGATCATGCCGAGAAAGTCAACTTCAGAAAGGTCAAAAGAACACTTGGCCGGATTGACCTTAAGGGAGTGTTCACGAAGGCGAGAGAGAACAAGCTTAACATGCTCCTCATGCTCCTGGGGATCTTTTGAGAAGATCAGGATGTCGTCAAGATAAATGACAACACAGACACCAAGGAGGTCCGAGAAGATGTCGTTCATAAAAAACTGAAAAGCAGCGGGGGCATTCGAAAGACCAAAGGGGATAACATTGTACTCTAATGAGCCAGATTTGCAAACAAAAGCAGTCTTCCACTCATCGCCCTTCTTGACACGAACCAAGTGGTAAGCATCAGGAAGGTCGAGGTGTGAGAAGACGCGGGCAGAAGGAAGTTTATCCAGAAGATCCTGGAAGAGGGGAAGTGGGTAAGCGGTTCTTCTTCGTGATGGCATTGAGGCCTCGGTAGTCGACGCAAAGGCGAAGACCACCATTGGGCTTCTTCACGAAGAAGCAGGGAGCACCAACGGGAGAAGAGGATTTGGAGATCCAACCACGTGCGAGGGCGTTGGTCAGATACTCCGAAAGAGCAGATTCCTCGGCCGGGGACAAAGGATAGACTTTCCCCGGCTTTGGCAAACGAGGTTCCTTTCCATCCTCGGTCCGTACAAACTCAATGGACAAGTCATACGGACGCTGAGGAGGCAAGGAAGAAGGAGGGTCAGACTTGAGGCTGAAAACGTCGCCAAACTCATTGTATTTGAGTGGGACGCCTCGAGAGTCAACAGGGGTGCCAGACTCGGCATACACCTTCGTCGTGAGCACGGACCTTATCGACACCGTAGGATACGTCTCCGGCGAAGGAGGACGGATATCCATTTGGGCAGCGAAAATGTCGAGCTTGTCTTCCCGTGCAAGACGGAGAAGACTCGCCGCATTAACGAGCTCAATGTCGGGTGAAGATAAAGCCGTTGGCTCTTCAGAAAGCGAAGCAGAGTCAAGGCGGGAAGAAAGGGAAGGCGAAGTGCCAAAGGAGGGAACCGGTGTAAGGGACGGACCGGAGGGAGGAGGAGTCAAAGGCGAAGTGCCCGAAGGGGGAGGCGAGGAGCCGGAAGCGGACGGAGTGTCCAAGGAAGAAGCAGAGACATCCGCGAGGATGTGTCCATCAGCAAGGCAAGAGGGATCGGAGAATGAAAGGGAGAGGGACTTCCAATTAACAACTGGATTATGCAAGCGCATCCAGGGAAGACCAAGAGTGATGGGAGTGGTGGAGAGTCGAGTCACAAGAAAAGAAATCGACTCGGTGTGGGAACCAATGGTCAGAGTCAAAGGCGCGGTTTGGAAACGAATGAAACCGGCCGAAGAACCATCAGCAAGGGAAACGGAGTAAGGAGTAGAAAGAGGGATAAGAGAGAGTTTATGGAGATCGGCAAAGGCAGGATCAATGAGGGCAAGAGCGGAACATCCATCATCAATAAAAACAGAAAGGGAGATGGAGACCGGGCCAGAAAGACTCATGACGATAAGAGTGGCCGGAAGAAGAAGCTTATCGTCCGATAGTGACGAGTCAGAGGGGGAAGATGTTCGTATCGCCGAACAGACCACCTCGCTTACTTGCGAGGTGCTGCTCGGCTGTGAGCATTTCCCGAGTTCCGTTTGACCAGAACCGGGCACTGCTGAACATCGCGACTGCCGGGACAAGACTTTTCCCCGCAGTACAAGCAGAGACCCTGCTCACGACGTCGCTTTTTCTCGACGTCGGAGAGCTTAGCAGGGCGGACCGAGACAGAGTCAAGGTCCATGGGAGTGGGTGCAGAAGAGGAGGAAGAAGAAACATGCGCGGGAGAATGGTGGTGATGGGGAGCAGAGCGAGAAGAAGGAGGAGGAGGTTGGGAACGGGAGGAGACCTTGAGACGATGGAGGGCATCGTCGTACTCGACCGCTGCCTTGATCAACTCGGGCAAGGAAGCGGGAGCGGGGCGGAGACCGATGAGGTGGAACTTGACCTCAGACTTCAAACCCTCCTTGAAGAAGTGCATCTTGGTGGGTTCGTCAGTCTGGACGCGGGCGGCGAGCTGGACGAAGCGGGTGGCGAAGGCTTGGCAGGACTTGAGCTGGACCAAGCGTTTGAGGTCGTTCAAGGCCTTATCTTGCGAGGAGGCCGTGTCCTCACCGAAGGTCGACTTGAGGGCAACTTCAAAATCCGCGAAGGAAGCCGGGAAGCGGTTGGCCATATAAAAGGCGGCCTCGTACCATTTGAAAGCTTCGCCGCGGAGGAAGGAGGTGGCATAAAGGACCTTCTGGCGCTCGGGCGCAAAGAAGGCAGGATCGGCGAGGAAGACGAGGTGGCACTGGGCGAGGAAGGCCGTCGTCTCGTCGCGGGAACCTAGGAACTCCTTGGGCTTGTTCACCTGGTAGACTTGGCGGGGAGCGGCGGCGGGAGCTTGCAGATCTTGGATCTGACGATGGAGAGCAGCGTTCTGGGTCATGAGGGCGTTCATACGCTCCTCCATGCGCGCCAGGTACGCATTGAGATCTGCCGGGGGTGCAGCAGGCTCAGCCATCGGATCGACGAGGGAAAGAGAGGCGAAAGAAGAAGAAAGGCCGGGAAGCCAAGAGGGAGCGTTCAAAATGATGTTAGAGTCCGAAGGGGACTCAACGGCAAAAGAAGAAGTGAGCTCGAAGTGAGCTCAGGGAAGGCAAGGGTAAAGTCCGAAGTGGACTCGGAGAGGGAGCGAGGGAAGCAAAGATCCGTTCAAGATAAGACTAGTCTCGAAATGAGACGTGAGGAACACTCAGAGAATAAAGTAGAAGGCACTTTATTTAGTCCTATTTTGAACGCTAAGGTTCGACTACACATCGCGGGGGTCAGGCTATTTATAGACAAGTCCGGACTTGGCAGCGAAGGGCGGCCAAGGGAGGGAAAAGTGGGCGATCGAGCAGGGCGAAGGGGGCGATGCACGAACGAGGGCCGAGAAGGACCACCGAGACAGGCAGAGAACCAAAGCGAGAGAGGCGCAAGCAAAAGCGAAGCACCTGGCAGGAGAAACGTGCAAAGGCGAAGCAATGTGACTCAACGTCCAAGAAGCGGATTGGTCAGTATAAGGTTGGGGCAAATGCATGCGAGATGAACAAGAGATCGGGGCGGTCAGGCAGGTCATGAGTCACCGGTGGGGGGACACATGACCGGCAGCCGAATTGCAACCAATCGCAGCAAGGCGCGTGCACAAACAAACCGGCGCGTGCGAAGAAGACAAAGGAAGCGGAGCAGCGCGGGAAAACGGAAGTGCGGAAGGAGCGGAAAAGACAGGCAAAAGGCGGAAAATCGGAGGGGAACTGCAAGGCTACACACAAACAAACAGAAAGGCAAAAGAATAGCCAAGTGTGCAGTCAAAGTGGAGAACAAGCAGGAGCTATCCCTAACACGTGGCCGGGCTTGCCACAGCGGAAGCAGAGGCGCTCCTGGAAGCGGCGGTTCTTCTCCTCGGGGGTCAGGCGGCTGACGACGGCGGCGTCGATCTGCATCGGCTCGGAGTAGAGAACCGGAGGCTCCTGGGCGGGCGGCTGGAAGGACGGGGTGCGGGAGTTGAAGGCCTGGGTGCCGAAGGAAACAGGGCCAGTGTTTCGGAGCTCGTTGTTGAGCTCGATGATGCGTGCATCGATCTTGAGGCAACGCTCGACGAACGGGACCAAGCGGAGAGGGAGAGGGTCGATGAAGGAGAGGCGCTGCTTGATCTCCCTCGACAGGCCACGGCGGAAGGCGGAGATCTTGGCTTCGTCGTTCCAGGGAAGGTCGGCGGCAACGCGGAGGAACTCTGAGGCATAATCCATGCACGAGCGGTTGCCCTGTGCCATGGAGGACAGGAGCAGCTCGGCAGTGTGGGTGCGGTCGGGATCGTCAAACGCTTGGCGAAAGCGTTCCATGAACGAGTCGAACGAGTGCAGGATTTGATCGTTCGACTCGATCAAGGGAGTCGCCCACTGGAGGGCCGGACCAGTGAGCAAACTCAAGACGTAACCCACCTTGACTTGCTCGGACGGGAACCTGGATGCCTGGAGCATCATGAGCAGGCGGCACTGGTTGACGAAGGGGCGGAACTTTGACCTGGTGCCGTCGAACTTGTCCGGGGTCGGCATGTGCGGGAGCTGTGGGGCGGCGGAAGAATGTGTGGTCCGGAGGAGAACCAGTTCCTCCTGGAGGGCAACGATTTGGGCCTGGAGTTGGTCCATGTGGGCTTTGAAAGTGGGGAGCGAGGATGCAGGGAAGACAACAGAGAATAGAAGGATGAGGGCAGCAACGAAGCCTCAGCCAAGCAGGTGGTCAGACAGAGAGAGGGAGTTCGAACAATATGTGAGGACCACGACAAGCAACGACACTGGACGACCAGGTGCTTGGCGAACAACGATAAGCTATATTACGACTTATCAGATAACAACAAGTGTTGTTCGAACTGCAGATACAAAATGGGTGCAAGAAAGGAGGGGCTTTATAGCCAAGAGGGAAACCGAAGGGCGAAAGTGGGCGAGAGGGGTGGAGCGACAAACGAGGGACGAGATGGGGGTGCGAGGGAGGCGGAGCTGCTAGAGAGAGGGGCGAAGCACAGCGCAGTCGGAGGCGAAGTAAGAGTCATCGGCGCCAGCCAATCAGGGAATACACGCCAAGACAAACAAACATGACTCACGGTGCATCACGCGCAGCAGTCCACACGTGTTCCCAACGTGCATGATCATCACAAAGACAGCGATTGCATCGTGGTCCAACTTGGTCGTCGGTAGATGCGTGATGAGATCCATGGACATGCTGGTCCAGGGGCGGTCGGGAACAGGCAGGGGTTGCAGCAATCCTTGCTCTCGGGTCGTGCGTGACTTGACCATCTTGCAGGTATGGCAGGACTCGATGTACTTCTCGACGGTGCGCTTCATTCCAGGCCAGTATGCGACTTTGGCCAGTCGGTCGTATGTCTTCTCGACTCCAAAGTGTCCAGCGAGGGGCGAGTCGTGGACCTCTTGGAGCAACTTGGTCTTCAACGACGGAATGTCCGGCACACAGACACGGCTGTCCTTCTTCAGGAGGAGCAGGCCATCACGCACTGTGTACTCGGATGATTCGTCGTCCTTGGGGAGCTTAGACACCTTTCGGAACAGTTCTCCGAACTGTTTGTCGTTGGCGATGTTGTCTCGGACAACATCCAGCATCGTGTTGTCGACACTGACAGTCGACTCGTACAGTGACGCCAATTGGTAGTCGGGGCGTCGGGACAGTGCGTCAGGCACCACATTGAGTTTGCCTTTCTGGTATACAACCTCGTAGTTGTACTCGGCGAGGAACTCCATCCATCGCGCTTGGCGTCGGCTCAGGTTCTTCTTGGTGTCGAGGTAACGCAGTGACTGGTGGTCCGTCACAATCTTGAAGGGCTTGGCGGTACCGTGGAGGTACACTCGGAACTTCTGCAGCGCGTAGATGATCGCAAGCTGCTCCTTCTCGTGCACGGGATAGTTGATCTCGTGTTGGGACAGTTTGCGCGACTCGAAGGCAACGGGCCTTCCCTCCTGCATCAAAACAGCTCCCACCGCAAAGTCGGAGGCGTCGGTGTGCACGGAGACATCCGTGTTCGGGTCGAACACAGCGAGGACAGGAGCGTTCGTCAAGGCGTGCTTGAGGGTCTCGAACGCTTGGCGTTGTGGGTGGTCCCACACGAAGGGGCACTCTTTGCGGAGTAGGTCTGTGAGTGGACCGGCAGTGCGCGCCAGATCGGGGATGAATCGGCGGTAGTAGTTGACGAGACCGAGAAACGACTGCACGTCAGAGACGCATGCGAGCGGCGGCCACTCGACCACAGACTTGACCTTGGCGGGGTCGACTTCGATTCCTCTTCCTGAGACAACGTGTCCCAGGAACGGGACTTGATTCTTGAAGAACTCACACTTGGACAGTTTGGCATACAACTTGTGCTCGCGTAGCTTGGCCAGCACGCGGGCGACATGACCTTCATGGGTCGCTTCATCCTTGCTGTACACAAGGATATCATCCAGGTACACGATGACAGAGTTGTCGAGCTCTTGGCGGAACACATCGTTCATCAGCTGCATGAACGTGGCAGGTGCGTTCGTCAATCCGAACGGCAGCACTAGGAACTCGTACAGTCCGTAGCGAGTCCTGAAGGCGGTCTTGTGGACATCATCCTCGTGGATGCGGATCTGATGGTAGCCTGAGCGGAGGTCTATCTTGCTAAAGACCTTTGCTCCACTCAGACGATCCATCAACTCGTCGATCCTGGGCAACGGGTAGGTGTTCTTGATGGTCTGTTTGTTTAGTGCGCGATAGTCGACGCACATCCTGAGATCACCTTCTTTCTTCTTGACAAAGAGCACTGGTGCACCATACGGTGACTGGCTCGGGCGGATGAACCCATGGGCGAGGAGGTCATCCAACTGGCGCTTGAGTTCGTCCATCTCCGTCAGCGACAGTTGGTACGTCGGTCTTGACGGAGGCGACGAGCCTGGTTCGATGTCGATGCGATGATCGACGGTGCGTTGGGGTGGCAGGCATTGTGGCAACTGGTCGGGGAATACGTCCTTGTACTCGTCGAGCAGCTTGGTCACCACAGGCGGGGGACCGGGACCGGCTTGGTCGGTGTCGTCGACCTCACGCACGACACAGAGGAACGACGTGTCCTTCTTGATCAGCCTCTTGAATTGCATGGCTGAGAGGAGAGGTGGCATGTTGGGTGAGGCCATGCCCTGCAGGACAATGTCAGGGCCAACACGGACAGTGCGGCCTTTCCAGTCGACGACTGGAGTCGGCTCGGCACGAGCAAGCCAGCTCATGCCGAGGATGGCATCGAACTTGGTGTCGATCACTTGGAACAACAGGACAGGATGGTACTTGGGATGGAGGGCCACTCGCAGGACCACTTGGTGTGTGCACTGCTGCACACGATCGTCTGCAAGCGCCACACTCATCGGCGACTTCTTCTTGGTTGCATGTATGTTGAGCTCCTGGAGCAAGCGTCTGCTGACAAAGTTGCAGCTTGCTCCAGAGTCCACCATCATTCGGACGGTGTGACCTTGGACGGTGGCAGGGAGGTACAGCAGGGACTCTTCATGGTCCTCCTGCACAGCCTCCTGCACCATGACTTGACTTGGGGGAACGGGCGACACTTGGTCTTGGTTGGCTTCATCACGGCCACTCGGACATTTTGGATAGGGTTCGGCCATTGCGGGGGCCTGCGGCGTCAGCACGCCATTGCACACGACGTCCACGGCTTGCGGACACATGTCGGAAGCATCCGACACACACGACTTGACAGGGGTGAGGGCACAGGCGGTCCTGTCCCTCAAGGGTTCTTGATTTTCTTTTTTGTTTTGGTTTTCAATTTTGGTTTTCTCTTCACGTTCGTGGAGAGGCAGGCGGCTTGCGCCACCATGCACCTCTCGCACGACGCACAACACTTGGTTTGTTTCTCCTTCGGGGGAGGGGGCGAGGTGAACTTCCTCTGGAGACGCGTGGACTGCATTGAGCAATCCACGGCGTTGGTCTCCTACTAGGGCTCCAGAGCCACCTAGTAGGGTCGGCCGTTTCCCGACTTCATGGGGCACTCCTTGGCCTGGTGTCCCGGTCGGTGACAGAAGAAGCAGGAACCATGGCGGAGGTCCTCCTGCTTCTGTCTGTCCTTGGGGGAGACAGTGGCAGCTTGCTGGAACCGGGAGCGGGGAGGGCCACGAGCCTCCATGGCGTTGACGTCAACGTCCATGGGCTCAGGCATGGGTCTTGCGGGCGGGGCCGGGCGAGGCGGACGGGCTGGGACGTGATGAGACCGATGGCCGCCTGCCAGCTGCGGGTAGAACTGGCGGCCATGGTACTGGACGTTGTCGAGGTTCTCGGCAACGTCCATCATCACGTCCAGGGACTTGCGGGCATCAGGGTTGCTGGCGATGTACTCTCTGATCTTGGGCTTGAGGCCCTTCTGGAAGAGGTACATCGCATCAGCAGAGCCCAGCTCCTCAATCTGGGAGGAGAGGTCTTCAAACTCCTCGATGTAGCGGGTCACAGAACCACGCTGCACGAGAGAGTATAGCTTGTCACGGGCAATGAGTTCAGCATTGGGGCTGCCGAAGCGGCGACGGAGGCGGTCCTTGAAGTCGTCAAACACACCTTCGCTCTGCTCGTCGAACCCTTGGCGGCGGTACCAACGGTACGCCTGGTCCTTTAAGCAGAGCTTGGCGGCGACGATGTGGTGGGTGGGGGCGACTTGGGCAGCATCGAGGTAGTCCTCGAGTTGCTGCAGCCAGTCCTCCACCGAGGAGGAGCGGCTCTTCCCAGTAAACACTGGGGCACGGAAGGTCTTGAGGAAGGCTTCCGGAAGTGGGCGGGGGTTGCTCATGGCAGGGGCAGGCTCCAGGGACAGAGAGGAGAGTCGGTCGGCAAGAGAGGCGGGATCCAGCTTGAGGATCTAGAAAGAGGACAAACAGGACGAAAACAAGACGAGGATTTCCGATGCTACCATGTAACGTCCACTACTGGGACGTTGGGGCAAGACGGGGAGGGAGGGGGTACAAGACAAGACAGGACGGGGCAGAACAGGGCGGTGCTAGGCTACTCTAGCGGACGGGTGAGCTCGGGGAGCACTTACGTTTATTCACGATAAAACCGAACTCCAGACAAACGGGGGGAACGGGGGCAACCCGCAGGTATACCCTGCGGTGGCCTGCCTGCGGTGCGTGAAAACGCAAAGCGCAGCACAGGTCACGACCCACTGCGCCGCGCAGTACGCGCAGTACGCGCAGCACAGCGTCGGAGATACCATCTCCTACACTTAAGGTCCTCCACACCCCTCCCTCGATAAAGAGGATCAGAGGATTAGCCGAGAAGTTACCGTCTCTCGAGACCCTACATGTGAATGGGTGGTGGATGTCAAGCCACTTGGAAGTATCCTGTTACGACGGTTGCACTGACTTGGGCTTCGATGCCTTGTATTATTCATCGCGTGTAACAAGCTTTAGGATATCGGGAATTCCGAAAGGTTGTCGCATCGTTTTCGATGGCGATCATGAGTTCTTCTATGGCAACTTTTTAAGTTGGTTGATCATGGAAGGAGCGTATGTTGTCGCGGCGGTAGCGGGTATGATGGGTTGTATCTTTTTGGCGTTGCTTATAATTGGTATTATTGTTTTCACGACGTACAATTCAATCCAGACCGGTAAAAATTCGTCAACTGGTTCTAGCAGCTAGTTTGGGTCTGGTCTTGCTGGGTTGAAAGACGGAATCGATATTGTTCCACTTCATAGCTGGTCATGGTACTCTTGATCATTTGGATTTCCCGCATTATTGGTTTGGGTCCCTGCCCATTGATGTACTTTGATCGATATGTGTGATGGGCTCTCCTGATGTAGCAGACAGAACGACTATTACAAATCTATGACAGCTCACACACACAAGAGCGTCACTGGCTACGTTCAGTTGGAGGTCTTGAGTTGATACGAGGGCGAGTTGTGATGGTGGCAACGGGAGAGATAAGAAGATATCTCTCCTCTCGAGGAGACTTTATCATCAGTGTGCATCATCCTACTGAAGCAAGTCCACCCGGGGTGTCACCGCTGTGTGTTCCGCCATCGGTTCAGAACGCATCAGAGACATACGAGAAACGCTCATCAGGAAACTGTGATGCGGATGGACAGATCGACGATGGAGGCGGTCCTGGGCAGATTTTGGATCGAGGCAGCGACTCTCAGTGGCAAGGGAACCGGGTGCGATATCAGTGACTGTAGGCTGCTGTTGTAAGTGCATTCAAAATACGAAACAGCACAAGAGAGTCGCAGGGTATCCAGCACAAGTTCTCGAGCCAGCTGACTCATTCGCAGTTACGGCTTTCACGGACTTGATTGGTTCACTGGGAGATGCAGGTTGACACTGTGACAGAGATGGCGGTGGCGAGGGGGGGGGAAGCGGTCAGCTGATGTACATGACTGGACAAGTGTTTCATTTGGGCGGGGTTTGTGCGCGCCTACGGGCTTGCGCCTTTCCAATTCTGGAGGACGCAACCAAGCATGCGCTCTGGATCGGCTCCCCTGTCTGGCGTCGATATCGGTGGCTCTCGCGAATGGGGTCTGCCTGCTTGGGTCTGTCTCCATCTCCGTTTGCGCTCCTGGGTTTTGCCGTCCACGATGAGGCTATCGGCCGCTTCTGCTCTGATTCTCCCGTTGGCTGCTTGTTTGATGACAGCCAGCGGACAGGCTTTTCCCTCTGGAATATCGTATGTGCATCAGCACCACGCTGCGGGAGGAGGGACGGGATGTGACTGTTGGCTATGACGCAGGTGATGTTGGGCGGTCTTGGCCGTCACCTCTCGCCTGGGTCGCCCGTTTCAAATCACGCACTCACACCCCTGTCACTGGCGACCCTGCTTCCATCTAGCGTCCCTATTCGACGTGGCTATCCTGGGTCGGAAACCCCTCCTTCGCTTCTGGAGCTGCATGTTGCTGCCAGCCGAGCCGCCCAAGGCAGGTGGTCAAACAACGGGACAACTGCGCCAAGCTTTGTGGCGACCAACGATTCGTCGTCGGCACCCTTGGAAAATCTATCCAACTTGGGTGTAAGTTTGGGTCGTGCGGGGGTTGTTCATCGATGCAGGATTGTGTGAAATAGCAAAGCACACTCCCCCAGCTCCAGCCATTCCACCGTACCTGCATCGGTGTGTGGGCAGAGAACCGTCCTTCTCCACGCCCATTCCGTTATGTGATTCGGAAGCCAGGCTGACTGTACTGCACGGGTCTCGACGCTTGCTCTCACTGCCATCCGAATGGATGAAAATACCGCCTATCTACTCCCACCAACGCCGCCAGTATTTCGCCACTGTCAGCATCGGGTAAGCATCGCCGGTCTCTCTATCCCCCGCCTGCTGTAGCGAGTCGCACACCTCCTCCCGCTTAACTGAACTCTGTGCCCTGCCCCCCTTTGATCGAGAAGAACACCGGCCCAGCAGTTCACTGTTGACCTCGATACTGGATCCAACCGCCTGTGGGTCCGCGGCTCCAGCTGTCAAGCCTGTATCATCGTCCGATCAAGCCCGCCGTACATTCCGCAGCTGAGCTCAACCGCTCAGCTCACGACAGTCATCGAGCCCCTGTCGTACGGGCTCGGGAGTGCCAGTGGATACTTGGGATATGTGAGTCCGGCGCTCTGACCGAATGCCATATGTGACTTGGGTTTCGAGGCAGTTGAAAGACACCATGATCTGCCCTGTGGTCGCTCGCCCCCTCCTCACCCCTCTGCTCGTCTCGTCTCATATTGCTGCTCTCCTCTCCCCAGGAAACCGTTGAATTCTTGGGGTATACATCGACAAAGCAAATCTTCAACGACGTCGCCCAAATCGACCAGGTGTTCCAGCAGCAGATCCGGAATGGAATGGATGGAATCTTGGGCCTTGCCTTCAATGAAGAGGCGACTAGTGCGTAACTGGCTCACCCCCCCCCCACCATCGTCAAAACGTGTGCGCTCTCCTCCTTCACCGACTCTGGGATGCGGAGAGTGAAGTGTTTGCAGCAATCCAGGACAGCATCACTTCGTTGGGCCCGAGGGAGGGGCTGTTGCCCGCCGTGCTTTCTTCCAGGCCGACACACTTGCCAAGAGGGATCTGTGTTGAATTTGTTCTCACACAAGCGACTGCTCCGATACTTCCAGACCCAACCCTTGCCTCCCAGGAAACAGTGATCCAGGGTCTCATGCGCAACGGGGCGATTCAAAACCCCATGTTTGCCTTTTGGCTCGATGCAGTATCACCGAACAGTGTCCAGGTCTCGGGCGGCGAGTTCACCTTGGGAGGGTACAACCCCGAGCGATTTCAGGGCAGCATCACCTGGCTCCCCGTCGACCTCATTCCCGGTGTTCCATATCGCTACCACTGGGCCCATCGTCTGACGGCCGTCAAGATCGGCTCCAGAACCATCAACACCAACACTTTTGGCATTCTCGATACCGGTAAAGTGACTGTTCACGGTTCTCGGGTGCATGATGCAGCCTCTCGCCCTCGACAGGGTCAAGCTAACACATGCTCTTGGGTCACAGGAACATCGATTATGCTTGTCGACCAAGCCAGCTTCACCAACATCATTGTGCCTGGGCTTGGAATCAACATCTATCCGAGGTCCATCCAAGGACAAACCCTATTCCTGGTCAACTGCCGCGATGTCAAGCCTTCGCTCCCAGACATTGTCATTTACCTCCAGGACAAGCCCTTCCCGGTTTCTCACCAGCAGTACATCAAATACGATCCTACAGCCGGCTTATGTTTCTTGGCCATACAGCCCGCTCAAACGATTCCTGGTTGGATTCTCGGCGATGTTTTCCTTCGCGAGTACTACGCCATCTTTGACCAAGGACAGGGGCGCTCTGGTCTTGCCAAGATCGCAGGGAATAGTCTGCCCCTCCAACCACCCAGCCTCCCTTCGCCCGTCGTTCAGCCTGGAGGCACGACGAGCAATCCCATTAGATCGCAAGCATCTTCGATACTGCCTCAGGCTGGGATCGCCTTGGCTGCCGTGTCTGCCATCGTCTGCTTGGCGGTGATAAGCTTGATTTGAGTCGGTGTCTTGCGGTGAGATGGCACCGAAGACATCTCGATGATGCTGGCAAATACTTGGCCGCATCCGATTCACTCCCCCCCTCAGCCAACATCCAAACAAAGCCGCACATCGTGGGCCTCATTCACCGACCCAGTAGGGTTGAAATCACTCTCTCCTCATTGATCTTCTCCAACTCAATCCCTGAACCGTTGTAAACGAAACTGTCGTTTGATTCTATGAGACTCGCACAAATCAATCGTGCTGTTCTACACCGCCGTTTGCTTCTCTCATGAGTGTGGTGTCGCCCTGCGGTGTGCGGTTGCATCAGAGATGTGGGAGCGTCGTTGTCCTTCAACGTTTGTAGATGCCGATTGGACTCAATCGATGCAGACCAACATATCTCCTGATCCAGGTTGGCACTTGGTAGAGGTCGGCAGCCGATCAGTGAGCTGGCAATGATGTGTTGACGCTCCATACATGTCGCCACACATGTCACCACACTGGGATCGGCAGCATCCACACCCTCAGCATCTCCGGATACTTTGCATGTCCGTGACATCCCCATCGGCACACCAGTATCAAGACAAAATGCATGGAGACGCAACGTCGTCCCTCTATTTCCTTCTCGCGCTTTCCTTGCACGTTTCCTTGCTCCTTTCCTTGGCCCTCTCCGCGCGCCAAAGCTCACTCACTTTCGTACACACATGCTGCTGCCAGGTCAGGCGAGATCCGGAAAATGGAAGAGGAAGGGAAGGGGGGGGGAATGGGGAATGCATTGAAGAGAACGCGATCCCGGTGTGAGTAAACAGCAGAGGCACGGGGGGACGGTAGAAGAGGAGGTGGAGGTCAGCCTTTCATTTAACCAATGAGGATGCTGTTGTTCTCGGTGAAGGTGTACGGAGGGATTTCGAGGTTAAGAGGGGCAGGTCCCTTTCGGATGCGGCCAGAGATATCGTAGTGGGAGCCGTGGCAGGGGCAGAACCAGCCGTTGTAGTCACCAGCTGTGGAGGGGGGGAGGGCAGAGCAATGGGTTGGCACAGGTTAGTGATTTGTGGTGCTGCGACTGTTCAGCTGACTAGTCAAGCGATGGCGGATTCGCTACAGAGCGTCATCTCCGATCGTCGTCGCGCCGGCATCTGTCGTGGACGGCTCAGTGTCTGAGCGAGAAGGGGATGGGCGATGGTTCGTTGATCGTCCAATGACATGAGTCGTGCTGGTCGAGATGTGGATCGAGAGACTCTTCCAGATTGGTCGTGTGCGCTGATCGAGTCAGGATGTGGATCTGCATCGATGGGTCCGGTAGCAGCTCACGTTCGCAAAACAGGAAGGACATCCACAGAGCACTATGTCCAGGGCAAGGTGCACAGGTGGCTCGTGGATTCGTCCGTGTGTCGAGTTGTATCCAGTTGTGTCGATGATGGCGAAGTGGTGCTGGTGGTGTCCAGATGCAGCGGGAGACGCGACGACTCTTGGGACAATGATGGCGGAGCAGGATCCGAGCGAGAGACGTTTTTGGAGCTGATGCCGACGGTCAGGACATCCAACGGTGCGATCCACAGCGACGCACGACATTACCTTCGCCAATGGGGACACAGCCCAAGTGAGTGCAGACACCGAGCATGACCAGCCAGTCCTGCTTGGGAGCACGGTCGAGATCCGACTCCTTGTGACGCAGCTCGGCCAGACTGACCGAGTTGGCCTCCTGGATCTCCTCGGAAGTGCGGTGACGAACAAAGATGGGCTTGCCGCGCCACTTGATGATCAGGTTCTTGCCCTCGGGGATGGCGGCCATGTCGACCTCGACCTTGGCCATGGCCAAGACATCAGCCGAGGCAGCAAAGTGGTAGAGGTAGTCGGTGATGATGTTCTTGGCAGTGGCAGCGCCGACCAGACTCAACGAGCCAACGACAAAGTAGGCAAAGGTGCGGCTGTTGTCCTCGTTGTAGTTCTTGATCTTGTAGTTGGAGTTGTCGGGGGGGATGTAGGTGTTGGCATCGGCATCGACAGTCTGGAAGTAAGACTTGGCGGCGTAGGTGCGCTTCTGGTTGGCAAAGGCAAGGGGGGCTGTGTGGCCGAGGGAGGAGATGATGTTAGGACTCGCGTCGCCATGGTGGACGAGGTGAGGCAAGATGAGGCAAGATGAGGCAAGGTGTGGCGACTCGACTGCCATGCATTCATGAGCACGAGGCGGAATGCACCACAATGAAGCAGGAAGCGGCACTCGATTCAATCGGGGCAATGTAATACAGGGCCAGGGTTGCGATGCAGCAACTGCCGGATGCATTCCATCGGATGCCGGATGCGACGGTGGTCAGGCGGCCGCGGCAGCCGAGAGACGCGCAAAATGGCTTCGAATGGACACAGGACGGAGAGGCAGCAATGGCAAGGGATGAGGGAGAGCAGCAGGAATTCAATGGATCGGAGAGAGCAGCGCATCGCAACCTTGGTAGAGGGATTTGGAGGAGAGCTGACCGTTGGAGGCGACGGCGCCCTTGAAGCCGCTGGCGGAGGCCTTGGCGGCCTTGGGCAGCGAGGCCTGGGCGGCGACGGACTGGGCGACAAAGACAGAGCGGGAGGACGCTTGCTGGAGGACGAGTCGGGAAGCCATCTTGGACACTTTGGCAGGCGAAGCGATGCAGGGAAAGGCCGAGGGCGAGAGCAAAAGAACCTCGAGGCGAAAAAAGCGAAAAACGCAAAACGGCTCCGATTTGCACAGAGAAGAAAAACGACAAAAACCGAGAGCGCAGACGAGAGCGCGGGCGAGACGCGGCCGCTGTGCTGGCGCGCCACTGTTTGTGTAGCCGGCGGGGCGATTGATTTGCGGACGGGGGTGTCGTCTGGGTGTCGTCTGGGGGCTGCATGTCGTTACTTGGGGCTGCTGCATGCCGTTACTTGGAGTTGTCTGTCGTCTGGTGTTGGTGTCGTTACTTGGAGTTGTCTGTTGTCTGGTGTCGGTGTCGTCTGGAGTTGATCTCGCTCTCTCTCTCTCTCTCTCTCTCGCTGTGAGTGAGTGTGTGTGTGAGCAGCAATCCGAATCCTGAACGGCTGGATCCGGCTGGATCCGGCTGCGAAGGGGTCGTGCGCAGGCATTTGGAGTGGGTCACGCTGCTTGCACGTGGAACACGTGGCAGCAGTTCTGTGCAAGGCGGCTGTGCGTGTGTGTGCAGCCGCACTTTCGGTCGACACGTGCGCC
Source organism: Polychytrium aggregatum (assembly GCF_025602895.1). NCBI lineage: Eukaryota > Fungi > Chytridiomycota > Chytridiomycetes > Polychytriales > Polychytrium > Polychytrium aggregatum. The sequence goes on along the minus strand of NW_026516203.1, from coordinate 32,616 downwards.
CACTGACATGAACAGCCGCAAAGGGAACATGGCCACATGGCCGCGGTCGCACATGTCCGCTTTTGGCTTTGCGACACCTTTTCCTCCCCCGCTTGCTCGACTTGCTTGGCCGCTTGCTCTTGGCTTCAACCTGGTCTTTGGCTTTGACTTGGTCTTGGTCTCGATTTGCTCTTTGGCTTCGACTTGGTCTTTGGTCTCGACTTGGTCTCGACTTGCTTAACTTGGTTGTCTCGATTAACTGCTTAACTTGCTCCGTTGCTTCCCGCTGCGAGCCACCGTCTCCCTGGATAGTCTCCTTCGTCTAATGCCAGACATTCCACATCCATTCGTCCCGCATCGCTCGCTTTCGCTGGTTTGATGCAATCTTGAAACCACCCGCTGCCGATATCGTCTTTCGCCTTGGCCGCCTCTCTTATTCCCCACATAACATCACATCCAACCATGGCCCAGAGCGGGCCCGCAGGATGTCTTGACTTGCGGCCGTCGCCCTCACCGTCCCCAAGTCCCTCCCTCCGACCCACGGATTCCTCCCGTCCGTTCAGTCCTTCGCCCCGTCCGTTCAGTCCTTCGCCCCGTCCATCCACCCCCTCCAAGATTCCCGTCCCCTCTCTTGCTCCCCACCGCAGCGCATGTCCGTCGCACCCCGTTCATCATCCACATCCACATCCACACCCACATCCACATCCACACTCCCATGTGCATCCCGCCCCCTGGAGTGTCATCTGCACGTCCCTCCCGTCCGACGACCCTCGGCCTTCCTCTGTCTACAACTTGGGCCACCGGTCCTCCATCGCCTCGACGACCCCCTCCTCCTGCACCTTTGCCTCCATCACCCCAAGCCCATCCTACTGCAGCTCGCTTCTCGATCCCCGCGAGGACGACCGCTGTCTCTTGCCTGTCGCCCACATGTCTGTCCCTGTCTCCTTCTACGCCTCGCCCCCTCGCTCTCCTGGCCCTTACAACCTTCAGGACCCAGCAATCCGCTCAGCCTCGCCGTCTCCGTCCCTCTCTCCGTCGTCGCCCCTGTCGCTGACCCGGCTGCCGCCCGATTCTGCACTTGCGCATCCCTCGCTGCAGTGTCCCCCTGTCGACCGCAGCCTCTCGACCCAGTCCTCGACCACTTCCATCAGCCAGACCGTCGTCGGCAAGATCCTCTACACCACCACCACCACCGTCAACCAGCGCATTGTGCAGACCATGAAGCCTCCTCGCCCTGCCTCCTTCAGCCCTTCGTCCTTCCAGACGCTTGTCAGCCAGTCCGATGCCGGCATCACTACCGTCAGCCACTCCAACACCCCAATCTCAACCCGCACGCTCACCCGCCCTCCGCCCGAGGGCTCGCCTTCGGATGCCCCCGAGGTCGTCGTCGAGACCACCACCTCTGCCCTCCACGGCGACTATGCCATCGACACCACCATCGTCACCACCACCCCGCTGACATCCTTGGGCACATTTTTGCTCTCTGCGCCCCTAACCAGAAATCTCTCTCGACGCCACACCATCTCTCGCTCATCGGCACCCGGATCCGACGCATCCCGTCCTTCACCGCCCCGCCGCTCGGCATCCCAAGCCCGAAGCCCCTCCTGTCGCCAGCCATCCCTATCGGGACCGCCACCGTCCCGAACCAGTCCCGTTGCCGGCAACTCTGACCCAGCAGCAGCAACAACAGCAACAGCAACAGCAACAACACCAGCCCAAGCAATAGCCCAAGCACCCCAAGCACAGCCAGCGCCACCGATTCAGGAGCATGATCCGCACCAACAAGTCTCGGCATCTCAACCCGGGCAACCGGCACGCCCGCCCAGCCAACTGGCCCGCTCCAGGACCCCGACACCCGTCCCCAACAAGCCTGCTGCCCAGCGTCTCTCGCGAACACCATCCAGAACCCCCCGCACGCCATCGCAGGCCCGCACCCCGTCCAAGCTCGCTCGAACGCCGTCTCGCACCTCGCGCACACCGTCACAGACCTCCCGCACGGCCCCGCGCTCGTCCGTCCACGAGGCCAGTCCCCAGCAGGCGTCCCATGTTCCTCCCCGCGCTCGCGCAGCCATCGAGCGGCCAAAGTCTTCCCTTGCCATGGTGTCGATGGATCGTGCCGCCCCATCCGCTGCCTCTCGGGCCCGCTCTCCGTCCGTCACCAGGGCTTGTGGCTGTCCCAAGCACTTTAAGGGCCCCGAGCCTGCACCTGGACCCACCACCCCCAAGCGCCACTCCATGATCTCGACGTTCTCGCGCGACGCTCAGCGCAACGAGAAGCGGCTTTCCAAAGACTTTGCCAAGCCGTTTGTGGTCTCGGCTTTTGTCAAGCCGGAGCAGCCCGGTTACTTGCGGCCCTCGCCGTCGTCGCCCACAGCCACCCATCGCACCTCGCGACTCTCGCTCGTCGATCCGGCCGAACAGCGCTTCCGCTCACCGGGCTACTTTTATGTCGAGGTTGTCGCCGAGACCTTCACCACTGCCGAGCCCATTTCTCCGTCCGACAGTGCGCCGTCACTCACCAGCTCGCAAATCATCGAGCTTGAAGAGCCGACGGAGCCCTCGACGGAGCCTTCGATGGAGCCCCCGATCCCTGAACTGCCCGAGCCAGACACAGATGCCGAATCGGATGCCGAATCGGATGCCGGATCGGATGCCGAGTCCGCAGTCAAGTCCGGAGCCGAGGAGACTGCATCCCCAAGTATTATGCCGGTTTCCCAGGACAACTCTCCGTCGGCGCCATCAGCGTTGTTGGCGCCCGCGGATCCAGCCTCGAGTACTCTTTTCCCCCGGGCTGCGGTCGATTCTGCCGCCGCGCTCCCAGTCCCTCCTCCGCATTCACCAGAGACACTCGTCAAGTCCGTGGAGCTTGATGCACTCACGGCTGCCTCGTCTGCCTCGCTTCTCGACTCTGCCCTACCCCTGGCCATCACGGTTCTGCCGGTATCTCTGCCAGCGGCACCGCAGTCCTCGACAGACTGCGCCGAGTCTTTCAACTCGGGCTCTGTCTCTCCTTCGACAGCGCCGTCCGACAACACTGTCTCTCGCGACTCTGAATACCCTTGCTCGCTAGTGCCTTCCCAGGCCGATCTGCCATTATCCACGGACTCGCTCTATTTCGCTGGCAGTGATGTTGGTGTTGATGTTGGTGCCAGTTCGAACACCAGTGGCGCTGACGGCATCGTTCGCCTGATCGACCTGGATCGCAGTGCTGACGACGATAATGGCGCCGTCGACCACGGAATCAGCAACAGAGCCAGGGATGATGACGGCCACAACGACAAAGATAACGACATCGACAACAACGACGACGATGTGTCTGACGCTGAAACAGACACCCAAACCGAAGTCACCGTCACTCCCATGTCCCAGTCTCCGTCCATCAACTCCGAGACACTCTCGCCCGCGCTGGAAACCACAGCAAGCTCTCAGTCGCGCCAGCTGCATCCAGAGCGCCATCACCACGGCCTTGCCATGTCGGCGAACGCATGCACGACATCCTTCACTGGCGACGGCACCGTGCGCACCAAGATCACCAGGGTCACTTCTCCGGCCTCTCCGGCCTCCCCAGCGCCCACATCGTCGTCGGCCTCGACCTCTGCGCCATCGGCTCGATCACATCCCCTGACACTGCGCTTCCGCAACGCATCCTCGGCATCGCTGTCGTCCGCAACTTCGTCGTCCACCGGGTCTTCTTTCTCCAAACGCGAGGCTCTCAAAAATATCCAGGCCAATGTCAAGTCGTACTTTGACCGGTCTGTCTCCAACCTCAAGACCTGGCGGCCCTTCGAGAACACCGGCAAGCCATTCAAGGGCAAGTTCAACCTTCGCAAGTCCCGCAATCGCTGGGCGGAACGCGAGGCAGACCAATGAGCGCGTTCCCGCTGTCGCTTGAGGCGGGGTGGTCAGAGGATCTGCCCTGCGACATCTGCGACTTTGGTCAGCCCAGTGTCGGCCCAGTGTTTGCTCAGCATTGGTCTGATGTACCAAGTCAGTGACGGTCTCCCCGATACCCTACCGCTCTTGCTGCTGTTTGCTGACGCAACGGCTGCAGACTCCTGGGAGTCGTTCGCTCGCTTATTTTGTGCACCCGACTCGTGTGCAACGCCTCGATGCTGACTTGTGTGGATCTGCCCAGTTGACCATGTGTCGATGTGTCGATGTGCTGATGTGTTGAAGCGCCGAGCTTTGGATATCATTTTGAATGCAGACACTGATATTTGGCCAATCTTGCTTTGTGGGTGTTTGGGTTTGGTCTGCATCTTTTCGTTTCATCGCTAGTGTTATCTCTGCTCCCTTCCTCCCAGTCGGCTTTGTTTTTGTGCGTTTGCCTTCGATCGGGAATCAAGAATCCTCGCAGTATTTCCATATATTTTGCAATACAGAATCATTATATAGTCCATAAATCAAAGCAGTGCTTTCGTCGACTGAAATGAGTGGATGGCTCCGGGTCCCGATTACCCTCGGCCTCCATTCAAACAAGCATCCGCAAGCATTTTGGTTGCTGCCGAGTCAATAGGGACGACCTCCTCCCTTCTCCCATCCAACCGGCATGCCATCCCCATGTCTAACCCTTCAAAGGAGCTGCTTGTTCTTGAGCAGCGCCTCGAGGGCCTCTTGTGCTTGCTTGTGGTTCTGTCCCGCGGCCTTTTGGTACCAGATCTCAGCGAGGGCCAGGTCGCGCTCGGTTCCGACGCCTTTCTCATAGCACATGCCGACGTTGAACTGGGCTGGGGCCCAGCCGCCTTCCTTTGCAGAGCGTTCGTACAGCTCAAAGGCCTTTCTGCCGTCCTTCTCGATGCCGATGCCCTCCTCGTAGCAGTACCCAAGCATGTTCTGGGCCATGGGGTTCTTGAGGTCGGCGGACCTGCGGTACCACCGCACAGCCTCGAAGACGTCCTTGGGGATCGTCTCGGAGCCATGGAAAAACAGATCGCCCCGACACTTCATCGGGAGCGAGAGCGAGCTCTGCGCGTTGGTGTGGCCCGCCTGTGCCGCCTTCTGGTACCAGTGGATCGAGAGCTCGTCGTCCGCCTTGACGCCGATGCCCTTGTAGTAGCAGAATCCTACATAGTTCTGGCTGTCCAGATCACCGAGCTCGGCGGCGCGCAGATAGTGTTCGAACGCCGTCTGGGCGTTGGCTTCGACCCCGAGCCCGTGGAAGTACAGATCGCCCAGGGACTTTTTGGCGCGGATGTGTCCGCGATGCGAGGCCATCTTGTAGTAGCGGAGGGCTCCGGCATAGTCCTTGGACTGCTGCAGCAAGACGGCCAGCTCGTAGCAGTAGTGCGGATTGACCAGCCCGGTGTTGATCTGGTTCGAAATGGCGGTGCGATAGAAGAGCTGGGCATCCTTGGGATCTTTGGGAACTTGCTTGATGGATGCATCGCGCGGGGGAGCAGTGTCCTGGCTCTCAGCAGCTTCGTTGTTGGCTGCGGTCTCAAGAACCTCCGCTTGAGGACGCGCCGTCGAGTCGCTTTGGGACGGATCATTCTGTTGCTCGGCGCTAGACTTGGGCTTGACGGGCTCGACCGAGTCTGCGACAGCCGTGTCAGCAGCGGCACCATCGTCGAGGGACAGAGCAGCGGGGCTGGGTCGGTCTGTTTGGGCAGCGGCCTCAGCCTCGGCCTGCTGCTGTGCCTTTGCCTGCAAGTGAAAGCACACGTTGTCTGACAGTCAGCAACAGCAGGCCGTGTCTAACCCAATCCGTGTGGTCAAGCTGCTGTTTCGACAGAACAGTTGGAAGCCTGCCATCCCCATTGCAACTGGCAGACTAGAGCATAGTGTGCCAACGGGAGGGAATGTGCGCGTTCGTTACCTGGAGCGAGTCGACCTTCTCTTCTAGCTGGCGGATCTGGAGTTTCAGCTCTTCGATGTACTCGTCCTTCTCCTCCAGCTGTACGCGCAGTCTCTGGAGATCTTTCGGCACAGTCAGAAGGATCCATCGTTCTCGGGTGAGTATCAGGTCGTGAACGCGGGGAGATGGCTCGGAACTCTCAGTTCAGGGTGGCAGCACGCGGTCGACATTGGCTTACCAGCGAGTTGGCTCGAGTCAGTCTCGTCCACCGGGTTGGCGCAGCGCACAACGTGATCTTTTGAGCAGAAGGGCAGAGACAAATGCCAGAAAGACAACCCAGCACATCAGATCGAATCAGGCCAGCAGTGCGCTCAAGAGAAGAAAGCATCTCCAAGAGTGGATTGGAGGCGTAGCCCCTGGTCCCGCAGGGTTGATGATGTTTGCGGCCCACTGCAGTCGCCACATACCCTTCATCGACTGAACCAACTCGACAATGTTGTGGTCGACAAGCAAGCAGGGAATGCCGGTCGATGTTTTCTCGACAGACACCTGTTTCAAGATATCCAGCGTCAGCCACTCGACTCGCACACTCGACTCGCACACCCGACTCGCACACCCGACTCGCACACCCGACTCGCACACCCGACTCGCACACACGAACCGCGATACTTGCAGTCGTTGTTGCTGGCTGCATCTCCCCTCCGTCCATCGCCATTACCAGCAAAGAGTGATCCCGATTCTGAAGCTCTCGGAACGTTGGGAGCTCGCACAGGTTCTGAAGTCGTGACTTGAAGATCTCGATGCCCAGTGTCGTGTGTATGCCATTGTGGATTGATTTCCTGCGGCGTGTTTGACCTTACTTGTGAGCACAGATGAGCACTGCGGGTGGCAACGGCCCATGACCCAGACGACCCACTGGTCCGGCGCACGCATAATACCGCATCGTCGTGGCTGCTTCCACGGATGCAGCAAGGCACACTAGGACACTGACCTGAGCTCAGGCGCTTCGTCTGTGCAGTAGCTCAGACACAGTCCGAGAAAGAATGCGGCCAGGCCCTGGGTCATGGTTTCTCCAGCGGATGCCATATCGGCCAGCTGGATGCCACGGGGATACGATGATAAGTTCGGGGCATCGCGGCGGGTGCATCATGGGAGATAAAAAGGTGTGAGGAGCCGTCATGGCGATCCTTTGGCGAGCGAGGTATAAACAAGCTGGGACACATGGGAGGACAAAGATGGCTGATCGAGCAACCCAAGATGGACCGGTGATGAGCCAATCGCATTGGCAGCGACTTACATGGTCCACGGCAAGGCTGCCAGCCACAAATGGCGCTGGATCTTTGACTTCAATCAGGGCTGTGATCAACAGCACCAGCAGGCTGGACTGGATGCGCGGGTCGGCGCGGTTCTGAAAGTTTCGAATGAGCGCGTTCATCCAGAGCTGGAGAATGGTGGTGTCGCCGTGGGCACTGGTCATCCACTTCTTTGCCTCCCTGTTGTGCTGAATGATGATGGACAGGAAGTTTGCCGCAAACCAGAATCGGGTGGGGTCAACGGGCTCGGCAGCCAACGGAAGATCCACAAGCGCCGCAAGACCTGTGGCACGGCAGACGTCCAGCAAAAGGGTAGAGTCGATAATCGTGGAATCAGTCGCCGTCACAATTATGACGCGATGCAGTGGATCATTGGCCACCGCGGAAAGATGCACCTGGTGCCCCCACCGCTGAAGGCCCTGCCGGAAGGAATCTGGATGAGCTTGACAATCGCCGCCTTCATTTCGTTGTTATGGATGAGGAACGACTGAAAGTAAAGTAGGTTCAGCCGCCACTCAAAAGTGAAGTATATACATACCCAACTCGACCAGACAATGTGTTGCATGCTGAGCACTCACCTCGAAGGCGTAGCATGCAACTATCCGCAAGTTGATCAGAGTATGTGTGCCCGTTGCGTATTCGACCAGCTGGATGAACCCTTTGGACGAGTTTGCTTCGTCAAAGGTCAGGTACTTTTGGTTCGAGGAGCTTCCGCGCATGAGGTCTCCCATGGTACAGAGTGCCTGGTAGTTCAAACAGAGTTCATTACCACCGAGAAATGGCTGCTGCACATCTCCTGATCACAAGTCGGTGGGGTGGCATATTGCACTGGGAACGTCGCTTGTCCTCGAGTGCTGTGGGTACCGAGTAATTGCCGGCCATTGAGTCTCACCGTGATCTTGAGTGGCAGTGGGATGACATCCAAGGGCGCGAGCGCGAGCTCGACCACTTTGATGACGATGGTTCCCTTGCTGAACAGATTCTCCAGGACCAAGATTTGCACGCACGGTTCGGCAGGGCGGTGTCAGCATGGCTGTCCAGTGTGCACAGCGACAATACCAACATAGCATACCTGGTACCGAACATTCGAGTGGCTGTGGGGGTTCAAGAACTCGCGCAGGATCTCCATGACCAGAATGGCATTGGTCACGGCAATTTGTTGGCTCTCGTCGGGCTCGGGGCTGAACGGGGCACTGAACTTGAATAGACTGGAGCTGAAGATTGCCTCGATATTGATGAGAGTCTCCGAGTCCATAAAGTAGTCCTGGGTGGCAGGCAAAGTCGAAATGGATGGGTACTGGAAACCCGCGACATGATCTTTGGGGTATTCCGGCGTTTCTGCTTGGAAGCATCCACATGCGACCTCACCTACCTGGTTTTCGGGGTGTGCTCGCAAGATTTGAAGGGTAAGCTCAAGGAGCAGCTGCGACAGTCTGCTCAGCGGATCGGCCGCCACCTTGGGTACCAGTCTCTCGTAGTTGAGTTCAGCGAGGGCGTCCAGACCAGCCGGATAGTCCTTGGTCACGGAAATCAAGAACTCCAAGATGCCTGTTGAGACAATCGACGAGCATGGATGAACGGGCCTGGGTAAACATGGGCCATCGGAAGCAATCCCACCTACGAACACGCAGGCTGGGCATCGTACCTGCTTTGGTCGCTGTGTCGTCTGTGTCGAGCAGACTCATCAGGCTGTTGGGGACGGCCATGTCAGATCAGTGCCAGGATAAAAGGCCACGACAGCCGGGACTTGTGTCAAGCGAATCAAGTGAGACCTACAGATGGAAAATGGTGGCATCGTGGTCGAGACACAGTCGTAATCTGGCAATGTTGTTGTTTTGCAGCAGCAGGAGCAGCTTCAGCGCACTTGCTCGCAGCGAGGGATTGCTCTCCTCCAGCACCGAAATCAGGGCCTTGACGTTGTCGGGACTCTAACAGCATCACGGAAGGAACGGCATTGAGTCATTGCCGTATACAGCGTCCAGCAGTGTTCCAGAGATCCAGATCGACACATGAATCCCTCTCACCTCCAGAACCAGATTGGTAAAGGTCAGCCCAAGGTCCTCGGCTTGGTCATTTGTTTTGACGATCTGCAGACGACCGGTGCCAGATAGCGGTGTTGGGGATGATACAGCGACGGTAATGCAGCAGCCGTGGCGGTGATGGCGATACATCCAAAAACATGTGTTTGAATGAGTCCGAATCGAGCAGCCAAGTCAAGCAGCCAAGTCAAGCAGCCAAGTCGAGCAGCCAAGTCGAGCAGCCAAGTCGAGCAGCCAAGTCGAGCAGCCAAGTCGAGCAGCCAAGTCGACGATGCTTGGTCGAAGGAAACAGGATTATCCCAGGACAGCAGCGGATGGTGCGATTGCACAACGCACCTTGATCTGGTCGAGGACGCAGAGTCTCGACAGGGCCGCGATCAGGTCCACAAGCAGTTCCGGGTCTGAGCGGTCGCTTTGCAGAAGATGGATGAGCAGCGGCAGGGCATTCAGCCCAATGTCCTGCAGAAGCACCAGAGCGTCAGCCATCAGCATCGTTGCGGCTCAGGGCAAAGACGCCATCACAGGAGGGAGAGCTCCCTGGCGGCGACATCCGACGGCAAGCCGTTAGCCGCCCTGGAAGCCATGTGGAAGGTTGATCCCTCGGCGGATCGCCATGGACATACGTATTTGAAGTCGTTTGGATAAGTGTGGATGCTCAGGAGCTGTTCGAGTCGAGGGTCGACCTGGGACGCCTTTGGGGCAGCTCCGAACCACGAAAATACACTCATGCTTGGCCTGCTGTTCTCGGGGCTCAGGGCGCCGGTGGTTTCGGCCTTGGTCTGGAAGCGAGAGGACGCAGGAGGCGAGGGGAGCCGGCCAGAAACCAGATCTGGATGGAGAGAAAGCGCTGTGCGTGGATCTATTGGAAGGGCAAGGCGGATTGCTGGCGCGCGCCACGAATGACATGGAGGGGCAGCGATCGACGAGAACAGGCCGGATCCGGGATGTCATCGAACTCGTCCATGCGGCCCAAGAGCATTATTCTTGCAATCTCAAGCAGCGGATCCATACGCTCCATCGGCGAGAGCCACACAAACGCAAGTGGTATTGGCTGGGACTGATGTCGCGCAATGTGTCTTGGAAGGCTGTCAACCACACGCAGGAGATGATATACACTCGATGGAAGGCGATCATGTTGGATGCTGCCGCCCCTTCACCAATACAAGCCAAGCCCATGAATGCATGCATATATGCGGGGTCTGCTATCGGAATCGTGTCTGGACGCCTATATGTCGAATCGGCCAAGAGGTTAGATATCCAGTCGTGCGAGGCTGTGTTTGGGAAGTGGGTCCTATTGGCCAAAGATGCGCAACCACACCATCGGAGAAGGCGTTTGTGGAAACCATATCTGCATCCGCATCAGGAATCGTACGGATCTTGGCCGCGCGACCGCCAGGGTCGTCGTGAGTACTCACAGACATGGTTCAGCTTCCGAGCATGGTCCTGGTTGTGTCGGGGCGTCCGGCAGTTGCGTCCGTACCAGCAGTCGGGCCTGTTTCGCACCTCATTGGGCAGATCGTCTTGGTTGAGGTCGGCTCGGTAGAGATAGCACAGCTCCGACATGATGTGGGTGGCGCAGGAGTGGCAGGCATGGGTATCTGGCGCAACGTTGTTTTGCGGCAGCGGGTTGTTTCCGGGTGGGCGGTTGGCAATGGCGGTGCCGCCGCCTTGGGCACCAAGGGCATTGGCATGGACCTTGTACTGATCCGCCTCGATCCTTTGCAGACACGTTCTCCAAATGTCGGTCGGAGAAAGGTTGTGGTCTTCCAGATACTGCACGAAAATGTTCTTCTCGTAGGTGTTGTGGTTGAATGCGGCGTCCGGGATGGCATCGAATGTGTGATCTGGAATACGTTGCCGTTGTCGTCAGCGGAGCGATGGCTGACGATGATTGTGCGCCAGAACGAGAGTGCATCACAGAGGGGGCATCACAGAAAGTGCATTGCAGTGAGCGATCGACTCACCGCGGAGCGGGCGGAAGCTGTTGGGTTGCGCGACCCGACATGCGTTGTCGTAGTAAGCCGCACAAAAGTATCGGATGCAGTACGGACCTGTGCCCGAGGTGTGGAGGCGCAGCGAGCGAGACAGAGGTAAGTCAAACGGGCGGGTTTCCGAGCAAGCAGACGGCACATACATACATCTCTGATTGATGCCGGGCTCACGCCAGCGGTTTGGCATCAGGTTCTGGCAGGTGGTGCAGTTGATGTGGTTCATATGGGCAGGATTGCACCGGAAGCCATCTGGGGCTGCGTTCGGCGGGCAGTGACGGCACCTGATCGAACGGAACGTTGGTCAGCTGTGCTGGAGAAGTAAACTCGGCTGCCACTGCTGCACACGGAGTCGATGGTACCTGTTGAAGTATACCGGTTGAAAGAGCGGCGGGGCCATTGCTGGCACGGGAGGCAACACTCCGCCAAACACATATCCACCGTCTCCATCGTCGTCATCGTCGTCGCTGCCTTGATCGTCATCATCATCGTCGTCGTCGTTGTATGAGCCATCACTTCCAGCATCGCTGTCGCGATCGTTGTTGTTTCTGTTGCCCTCGAACCTGAGAGGCTGGGGCGTTTGGTTTATGGTCATCGACCGAACGACAATACAAACCAACATCAATACAGCGATGGTGAGAGCGACTGTGGTGCAACAATGTCGCTGGCAGGAGTGTGCACCCCACCTGGTCGGTCTTGATTTTGTTTTTTTGCTCGAGCTCCTGGCGGTCGTCCTGGTCGCGGGCTTGGTCTGGGTGGAGCTGGGCGATGGAGGTCGGTCAGTGGCGCTTTGCTTGCTGGAGACGATTCACTCAAGCGCAACACAGTCCTGGCAGCGGCTGTAGCTGCTCACCTTCAAATACGCCTCAATCAAGTTATTGATGGTGTGGTTGGTTGAGGCGAGCTTGACTGGCTGGCGGCAGTCGGGGCAGGTCTGTCGACTGCAAGAGCATATCCGAAGCTTAATGTCAGTCTCACTGCTCGCTCACTTGGGCGCGGCCAAGGAGACTCTGCAAACGAAGGGACTTACATATCCAGCCATTCGCTCAGGCAGCCTCCGCAAAAGCTGTGCATGCATGGAGACAGACTGAAGGAGCGACCATGTTAGCCAGGCGAACAGAGTGACGTGCTGCATAGAAACTCGATGCTTGGTAGTATCGCGATGAGTCGGTACCTGGCAGCTTGATGCATGATCTCCTGACATATACCTACGGTTTGCCACAGTTGGGACAGGTTAGTATGCAGCATACAGCACACAGAGTCATTTCAGATGCAGCGATGAGCAGAGTTGGTATCGCCGCTCGGACACCCACCGCACGTCAGTGTATCGAGGAGCTGCGAATGGTCGATCTTGATGTTTTTGGAGGAGGACGCCGCTTGGTCGGGCTCATCTGCGGGTCGCTTGAGGCACGCAGAGTCTTGAGCTTTGGGGCTCGGGATCGGCTCGTCGTCAAGATCCTCAACAAGCACCGTGCCGGTTATCTCCAGTTTGGGTCTGGCTTGTGCGGTGAGAGTAAAGACAGGCAGCTCGGCGAGCGGCTTGGACTGAGCGTCTGGCCGAGTGGTTGGAGATGTCGGGATGCGGGTCAATATGCAGATCGACTCTCACACGGCCATGGTCGTTTGCACCAAGCTTCGATCCCGAGAAGGGCTGCTGCGTGCGCACAACCCTCAGTTGGATGCCTGTCTGCATAGCGCCTACCTTTTGCCAAAGACACAGTGTCGCCCGCCTTGAGCTCGCTGGATGGAAGGTTGGCAATCCGGGATGTCGGCGAGAGGACGCCGATTAGAATCCGCCACATGTTCGGCCTCGATCCGACCATAACTCTTCGATAGGCGAGAGTTGGTCGTTGGATCGACTCCACAGAAACAGCCATTGCTCGTCGTCCGAACTCGGTATGGAGTCAGCAAAGGAAGCAGCTATCGGATCGGCATCTTACCACGACTTGCCTTTGCCCAGCTTGACTCCATTCACGAATGTGCCGTTTGAAGACGAGTCGGTGATCGTGACAGGGCCGCTGTCCGATGCAGCGATCCGGCAGTGGATGGAGCTGACCCTTTGGTTGCGGATCTGGGTTGAGCACTCTGCAGCACAGCGGCAACGTGCGATTATGTGTGCAGTCGAGGGTGGCGGCAACCAAGAGCGTCAGAGAAGTGGTTCGAGATACGACGCAGGAGTCTGCAGGCTCGGCGATGAGTACCTGCGCTGCGGCCGATGGTGTATTCTCCCTGCGACAGCAGGATGGTCGGAAAGGCCGAGTTGTTGCTGGTCAGCGAGAAGAGGACAGTGGAAGTGCCCTTATCAGGGACGTCGTGGTTGTCGGCCTCGTCGATGATGAGCGTTGCGCTTATAATGTCCGGTGTGGCCATGTCGCTGGTACCAAAGCAGTCGGGGGCAGCGGCAGCACAGGAGCAGAGGCAATCGATCCAGCAGCGGGATGTGATGGAACGGATGCGATGGGAGTGAGAGCCGGCGAGGGCGGGATCGACGCGGCCAGATGCAAAGCACTCCCAAGCAGGCGACCAGACCCAAGACGACCGAAGCAATATGCTCTGGCCGCTGAGGGAGGGACAGACCCAAGGACAAGACTGGTGTATTCAGGGACAAATTGATGGCAACTCACGCCGAAAGAACACCGCCGGCTACTTGGGTGTCTTCTTTTTGTAGCTCTTGCGGAATGCCTTGGCAAAGGCCGAGCCGCCAGCGACCACAAAGAACGTCGGCACACCATCGACCACCCGAAAGTCGGGGTGGCTCAGCACCTCGATCAGTTTCATATCCCTGCCGATCTTGAGCAGGCGAGGGTGCGCTTCCTTGGGGTTTCGCTTGATCTCCTCCTCGGTCATGCGTGTCTCAAAGTACATCTCGAGGGTGTCCGGGTTGTACTCTCGCTTGGCATCCCACTGCGGCGGCTCGGCAAACATCTCGGCGAGGTGGGCGGCGAAGGTGTCGTCCTCGTAGAACTGGGTGATCAGGTCCGAGTCGTGATACTCGGGATAGAGGAACAGAACAGGCCAGACCAGCTGGTCGGAGCCGGCATCAAACCGGACCCGGTGCTCATCGGCAAGGGGGTGCGGGGCGGTTTTGGTGACTTCTTCGGTATCCGGGTCGATCTTGGGTGCATTGGTGATCAGTCGGATGCCCCGGAGCTGCCGGTCAATAAGAACAGCCGAGATCGTTAGCAAAGACGCAGGATGGGTCGCGATAGTGCAATCTTGCCTGCTGCTCGCAATCCAAGCCGTACTTCGATGGCGGCCTTGATGCGCTCCTCCTGCTGCTTCTTCAGTGCCTCTCGCTCGCGCTGCCTTCGCTGCTTCTCGTCCCTCTCGGCCATTTTCTTGACGACCTTGCCCTTCTCGGCGACCAGGGCCTTGTTCTGCGGATCGTGCTATCGACGGATGACGATGGGTCAGTTCGCACCGCTGTTGGTGCTGCTCAGCATACATGACGGATGTGACAGATCGCAGTCCCATCCGAGAAGCAAATGCAAAACTCGATTGCGACACTCGTACCAGCAGGCCGCGCTCGCAGCAGTCCAGGGCCTCCTCATACTTGTCCAAAGCAAGACAGGCCTTGGCCGAGCGGTAGTATGCCTTGACGTTTGCGGGGTTGAACTTGAGCGCACTGGCACAGTCGTTGAGGGTCCGGCGGTAGTTTCCTGCGAGATTCAGTCCGCGCAACGATGAGTACCGGCAGCACCAGACTCAAAATACACCAGGCAATGAGACATCAGGCAAAAGGCAAGGTGCTCACCAAGCTCCAGGTTGACTGCCGCGCGATTCGAGAACAGCACCGAGTTCAGAGCATCGTCGTTGGCCTTGGCATCGATTCCCTGGGTGTAGAAGCCAATGGCATCCTTGTACCGTTTTGGCCCGTCCTTGAAGGCCTCGTTGCCTTGGTTCTTGAAGTTCTCGGCGATTTCTGTGAGCGGGAAGGCACGGCAGTCAGATCCATGCCACACATGCCTCAAGCCACCGGACACCCGCATCGAGCAATACCCAACGGCTCCATACCCTCCTGTGTTCCGTCGTAGATGAGCGACTGCAGCGCCATCAGCGTCTCGTTTTGCTCTGCATCCTCCGGCAGAGAGTTCATGAACAGCGGGGTCGAGTTGAACTGCTCCCACAGCTCCTTGGAGTCTTTTTGCTGAGGTCCAATGCCATCGGACGGGCCGGGCTGGGAAGCCTTGGCTCTCTCCACAGCCATGGCCTCGAGCTGCTTGAGCATCTCTGAGCTCTCGTCGATGGGCGGGGCTTGCGACATGCTGGCGATCTTGCCGGCCGATATCTTGGATGCCGATGGTGGCGAGGAGAGCGTTCTGGCTGATCGTCCGGATCTGGTTCATGCCAGAAAAAAGTTCTGTGTCGCAGGCGCTAACACGGATGCCATGGCTCACGTGATCCGTTGGCGCGCTCTGTTCCTGGCGCGTCGTTCCCACCGAGCTCCTTCGCCTGGCCGACCCTCGCCTCTGCCTGGCGATACGCTCGAGTCAGCCGAGCAGAGCGACAGCATCGATCGCCGGCGAGCAGCGCAGAACAGAGATACGAATACTTGCACCAGTCAACAAAGTCCAGGAACACCCCGGCGCGACAGCACCACGACATCAATGCGCGAAATGCACGCTCCGACTTCCACTTCCGATCTGTGCTGGTTCGCATCGCTTCTCGATCGCGAAGTGCCGTTCCAGCACGAAGACGTGGCCGATGGCTTTGCGTTAGTGCAGGTGTGGTGGATTGCGCACTGTTTCGGCAATTTCTGTTGCTTCTGGCTCGGCCGCGCGTGGCTCGCCGACTGAGCCATCAAGGAGAGTATCGAATCATTTGGCTGACAGATTCGCTGTCGGTTGTCAGCTCTTGTCCATGATAGCACCGTCACATGTCGACTTGTCGTGGTACGCCACTGACGAAGCGCTGCAAATGGTCGACTTGACCCCGTACAACTACCGGAACCTGCAGCAGGGACTGCAAAGCTGCAGCTTTCTCTTCACCGAGCAGCAACAGCACATCCTGGCCCGGCTTGTGTCAGGGACGGACAGCCTGCCGTCTGCCGAGGCTGCCTTGCAGATACTCTCGGTGCTGCGGTCGGTCTATGAGCAAGAGCATCGAGCGCCATCAGCAAGACTGCGCTCGGCTGCTCCAACCTCGCCCGAAGGAGTTCTCCCGGCCGACGACCAAACGGAGGCAGTGGCCTACGAGCCTTCTGAGGTGAGTATCATCTGAATACACGGGACACGGGCATTGAGAGCATTGCTGGAACTTTAGCTAGGGCCACAGTAGGCGCGTACCACTGATCAAACTGATCTAAACTGATGATGTAGAGCACTTTCAAGCCATATCTGCGATGGATGCTCCTGTTTCTGACATCGCATGCCAGCGCGGTCCAACTCGAACAGCTCAGAATCGCTGAATGTCTCGCCCAAATTGATTGTGTGGGTATCCGTGGTGCACCCCCACAGAGATGCTGTGATATGCCGAGACACCAGATCATCGAGCATCTCGATTTGCGGGAAATCCTCTTTGCTGTCCATCGTCCAATAGCTCGCGACATGATGCTTATCGATGATCGTCCACTAGAACGTGCGAGAAATCGCTCCCGGCCCACTCATTGATCTGCTCTGCAGTGGCCGATTGTATCAACTGCTCTCGGACTATATCTTTCCTCAAGGGCTCCCGACGCCCTCTCGTTCCGGCACGGATACGTCGCGCTCCATGGAGGCTGTCGACATGCTGATGGAGCGCGGCTTCCTCTCCTTCAAGAAGAATGTCCGTGACTCGATCAAAGAAATGATCATGGACAAGTCGCCCTTCTATGAGGTTTGTGATATGACCCACGTTGGGCTTGGCAGAGACGCTATCGTGCAGTTCGGGGTTGAGGTTCGTGAGTCTGACCAGGCATCAAAGTACTGATTGGGACCGATTCGGATTTCTCACATATCTCCAGACGATACACCAAAAGATCATTGACGCGTTCATGTCAGCCGACGCTCAGGCCAGGATAGATGTTGCGCAGATTGTCAGCCATGTCCAGTCGCCGATTCATTTCCAGACCGGGCCGCTCAAGTTTTCTCCATTCGATCTCGAGGATGGACTGCTGTTGTGGTTCAACCATGTGCAAGCCGAGGCGAGAAGCCGGACGGATGGCGCCCCTCCTGCATACCGTGCGGCTGTGCTATCGTGCGATGAGAGCGACGATCTGTACCATGCCTTCAACCACTGGAAGTCCTGGTTGATGTTTTGTGGATTTTATTGCGGCCCATCATCGGTAACGGCTGATCAAGAGCATCCGCCATGTCACTGCTTGCTTGGCGATGCGGCGCGAGAATCCGTCCCTGACATCTGACACACTGACACAGATCCACAAGCACATTATGAACTTGGACGAATGCGGAGCAGACTCAGAGCAAGCGTTTGATTGCATCTATAGTATGCTCGAGTCCGAAGGCTTTCCAACCCCTGCATTCCGAGCCTCTGAGGCAGCCATGTTCTTTGGCGACGACAGCATCTCAGCATCATCTCTTGCCTCCTGCAAGGCCTTGTTACTGGCGTTTCTCTGCGAGCTATTGGCGTTTGTGTCGCAACCCGCCTGCAAAATATCAGAGGACGAAAGGTCCCAAAGGCAAGTCTCCACATGCTATGATATAATATGACTTGAACCGGCCACAGGTGCTCTGCTTCACATATTCATAATCTCATCGAATTGCAGTGGAGTGTCAGAATCAAGAGAGAGACCGCAAGCTCAAGATCCAACCGCTCAGAACAAAGTTTGCAACAATATCAGCTTTGGCTCCTCACTCTCGGGGTCGCAGATCGGCATCTCATCAAACCAGGCTCTGACAGGGTCGCGTGAGACACAGACACGATCGGATGATTTGTATCCACACGACTGCTCTGCTACAGACTCGAATGGTCGGCCAGGGATGGATCAAGGCAGCATAATACGCCATACCAACACACAGCAAGACGGAGCTGCTTCGGCCGTTCCGATTGAAGGCTTACAGCTCGATGCGGGTGCTATCGCACTGATGAGACACGACGCCGAGGGCGTCGTCCGAAACAACAAACCGCTCGATACTCGGTGCAGTCGCGCAGAGCTAGAGCTCGACAGCTTTCCAAACGCAACAGGGACCACGATTTCATCTACCAGTCTCTTGGATATTGCACCAGCAGAGTCTTGGGTTGGTTCTTCTCGGGCCCTTCCGGAGCAAGTTCAAAGCGATTCGGTCGATTCTGGTGCCAAATGTCTGCAACTTGAAAATGATGCCCCAGATGAGATACTTGCACAGTGCTCAACACAACACCCAACAGAGCCTGAGACCTCGGTAGAATCGATAGCGTCTCAGACTCGCGAAAGGGGTCGTGGACGGAGCGGAGGGCGAAGAGCAGCGCATTCCCAAACGACACAGAAGCCCAACAAGCTGCAGCCAAAAGCAAGGATTCTACCTGCAGTGACTCCTGACATCGATACAGAAAGCTACGAGGAAGTATCGGCATGCGGTAGGGCCGACGTGGATGAGATGCCGAGCAAGGAGCAACATCATCTGTGCATCACTCCAGGAGAGTCTGAGCTGCCGATGTATGGAGCCTCGGCATCAACCCCTAAGCTCCGACAGAGAACCGATACCTCGCACAGGATGGTACCCTCAACAATCGCAGTCCGTGATGGACCAGGTGTCTCGCTCAGTTTGCCATCGGTCCTGCAGGTAAATGCTGCACCCATATCTATCAAGAGGCCTGTCGCACCCAAGAAACCTGCCGACACTCTCTCGATCAGGCTTCCACCGCTTCGATCAAGCCCAGTACCGTTGGTGGCGCATATCGAACAGCGAAACCACGCTGCCGCTCCAGCATCTGAGCCAAGTGATCCAGGCAGAAAAATATATCGACGACCCAGGAACTCATCTCACGCGATGGCGGCCGACGGATCAAAGAGCAAACTCAGCCAGCAGCACCATGAGCTCAGAAGTACCTCGAATGCAAGTGGAGGACACGTCACTGTCGGCCGCACGGAGCAGTCTCTGCCAGCGGCTACCTCACGCAGCAAGGACAAGAAAAAGGCGGACAAGTGGGAAACAGGCACAGTTGATCGCGCCGTTATAGCCGCAATCGAATATTCGGCCTCGGCCCCAACAAACATCACTGCCGGGCTGGGCTTGTCGCTGGAGGATTCGTACGCGATCCGTCCGTGGACCGAGGGTGCGAGCATGATTGATCTCATCCAACGGCATGAATACGAGCTTCAAGACGACTCGTCAGACGATGGAGACCGGAACGAGTTTTGCACGGCAGATGATGTTGACCACAATCGGTCCCAGAGCCAAGAGTCAATAAGCCTATCGACATGTGTCCATGACCGAGAGCTCATGTCAGCCTCTGTGTTCGTGCCCCTGAGTCAAGACGATATCGAGGAGCAGGTGCAGGGGCTGGAGAGTGACGGTATAGTCGAGGAAGTACTTGAAAGCGAGGACTCTGAGACAGAGTCAAACAATGACACCCCACCAGGCCGCAGAGTCAAATCGAGCCATCATGGCGGTTCGCAGGATGCGGTAGAGAACATTGACATATCAAGCGGCATATCAACGATCGATGAGATCAACCATCATGGACACAAAGACGGGCGTGCACTGACCTTTGATGATCTTGGTGGCCATATTGGAGTGGATGATATTATAGCCAAAGAAGAGCTTGAAAACACACCAAATCATGGCACAAAGCGCACCATGTCAAGCGAGCCCCATATCGCAAAGGCAGCAGAGCCACACCTGGAAAGACACCATGGGCCCCGAAGAGCTGAGAGCATTGGATCGGATGACCAAGGACTCAGCGACGTGCGGACCTACAGTATGGAGGAAGCCGAAAGGATCGAGCGTTCAAGATCACCAAGCAAAGCTCAAGCAAATCAGGCGGAGCGCACGGATATCGACGCAGATCATCCGGAAACAAGCCAGCAAGGACTGTCTCCGAACAAGTCCAAGGAGGTACGTCGCATGGATGCGGTGGAGCATCCGGGAGCGACAGCAGTGTTAATTCAACGAGCCGCTAATGCCGATCTTGTCCTATCAAGACCAAACTCTCGCGCAGAGTAAAGGCTGCATTGGATCTCAAAGAGCAGCAGCAGTACCGACTTGCTGAGGCCGAGAAAAAGAAGGAGGAGCTGCGAAGGTAGGCATCGTCAGGGATATCCATCGGCTGATTGATATAATGCTGCATTGAGTGAGCCCAGGATTGGTCGGCAGAATCACTGATGACGATTCAAGGACACCGCCGCATAATGGGTACTAGACACGATTGATGACCCTTGCAACAGACTGAGGCTTGCTGAGCAGCAGAGAAAGCTCGAGGAGAAAGCCAGGAAGCGAGAGGAAGAGCGAGCACGCAAGGCCGAGGAACGAACGCGGACCGAGGGTATGCGAATGCC
Organism: Polychytrium aggregatum; assembly: GCF_025602895.1. NCBI lineage: Eukaryota > Fungi > Chytridiomycota > Chytridiomycetes > Polychytriales > Polychytrium > Polychytrium aggregatum. The sequence goes on along the minus strand of NW_026516203.1, from coordinate 12,088 downwards.
CTGCAAATTTTGTCCGTGAACAACTGAGGCCGGCGATACAATACTGCCGATCTCACTCCAAGTGACGGTGTATTAACAAGTTTCGACAAACAGGGACTGCAAATGTTCGCAGCGACGAAGTCAAACCGGCGAGAGGAAAACCGGGCTCGGCTCACGAAGTCTCAAAGCGACGACAAGTGCGGGTGACGCCGTCATCACAATCCAACCGCCAGATTGTTCGAAACGCGCTGATGCATGTCTGTCTCGCCGGAACCGTGAATGAAGAGATCAAGCGCGAAGCGCTGGAGGTACGAGATCAATAATATTTGCGAAAATGCAGGGGTGGAGCACGATCGATGTAGAAACTGACATAAGGGCATTGTTTCCATGCCTGCAGGATCTCTCCGAGTCATCTGCCCAGCACTTTGTGGTTCTGCTCCGAGACCGCAAGAACCATGGGTTCCGTGGTCTATATTCGTATGACCCGCATCTCGAGCAAATCCTGAGAGTCTATGCACCGCCGGTTGCCCATGCTCACAGCAGCGCCCCCGATGTGCTGCGACAGGATGATGTTTTGGAGTTTTACAAGTATGACTCGGGAAGCAGGGAGTTCAAGCCCATCCCAACACACAGCTGGGGACGATCGGTGCATGCTGTCGTCATTGGGGCATCCAAGCGCACTCAACAGCCACCGAAACGGCATTGAGAACATTGCCGCAATGACAGAGCCTGCACGCCCAATATATCGCATTCCAGAGATGATGAGTCGTGTACAGTCAAGTGGTCATTGTTTGAATAGTAGTCGTGGGTCAGAACATTTGGAGCGAGCTACATTCGACCGGTATCCAGTTTATTGCCATGCTCAGGATCTGAGGTGAACTCCAAGGGACCGAGAAATGGGGTTCCACCACGCCGATAACCGACCTAGAAAGACCACATCGTGTGGAGCCATGCATATCAGCTGCGAGCTCATCTCAGTACCGGGCCGCCTCAAACAGCGGGCGATTCAATACCGGCGATGAGAGGCTCGTGTGCCTTGAAGTCAGGCTGAGCGGCCAGGAGATGTGGGGCGCAACAAGGCACCTGTTGCCACCTCTGCGAGTCAGATTGACGATCAGTCGATAGCGTGCGCTTTATTGAAAGTTTACCAGTAGTAGGCCATAGATTTCGCGCTTTCAGAACAACTTTGATCCCCTTTGGCTCGCCTGCCATCGGCTTATACCGTTGATCCTGACAGGAGGAATCAATCGTTATTTTTTTTTTTCTTTCTTTATTGTGCGCCGCCGTGGCGGCGCACTAGCCATCAGGACCCCGTGGTCCCCGGCATCTCGCTCTTCATGGAGTACATCGAGTGTTTAAATGTCCCACTCAGGAATGTCGCCGGGCCTGGCTTGCCATCCAGCGAGTCTCCACATCAGGGTATGGAAGATCTGTTCCAGATCAGTCCACAGACCGTTGAAGGCCTGTCCCACGATGGGTTCTTCGTATTCCAGCTTGCCAACCTCTCCCAGCATATCCAACAATTTATCAATAGGCCCGACACCTTCGGTTTTTTTTTTTTTGTTACTATAGTCAACTTTATTCAAGAAGACAAGCCATCAGGTCCAACAGGTTGGTACCCCGGCACGTTGAGTACACAGGCAAGCCTATTTACTCCTGTTGCAGCCTAGTGCTGCCTCAGCTGCCCACAAGGTCTGAGACCAAGCGGGTGAACACATTTTCGAGCAGTTCCCACAAGGGAACAGCAGGATCGAGGGGGGGTCGGGGTGGAGGAATGACAAGTGCTGACACTATACTACGCTGTGATGAGGGTGCAGGGAGAGACTGCAAGGGTGGGACTACACTGGGTGTGGGAGTGGGTGGTGGTGCTGGGTGTGCACCAAGTGCGAATGCTCGGAAGGCAGTGCGGGGAGCGGGTACATGAGCAGCAAGTGATCCAAGTGCGGGAGGGGTGCGACTGCGAGGGGGAGTGCGATCGAAACTGAGCAGGTCCAGCAGCTTGTCCACTGGTCCCACTCCGGCTATACCACTTTCCACCCAAGTCGGGTGGGCCGTCTTGAGGGCTGCGACCTTGCGGACCAGGACTTGATGCGGATCCACACACTGCTGTGCGTGGGTCCTGGTCAAGTCGATCCCGGATCCGTGTCGAGCCAGGTTCTTGCACTTGCGGTAGCCAAATCTGAAGTGGCCTGGGAGAGCACCGAGTCGCCATCGGACCATGAACATGAGCATGATCATGGATCCTTGGTACCCGCGAGCCTCCCAGAGTCCCGACATCTTGGTCGACGGGGTGCAGGCGGCGGTGAGCTGCTTGGAGCGGTCGAAGCCGTTCTTCATGTGGTCCTCGAAGATGAGGGTCTTGATCGGGACGGGCTGGGGTCGGGGCGGTCCGGGCGGCGGCGGCTGGTGTCGGGTCTTGCCTCGGTAGATCTCCGTGGCCGTGAGGGAGTGGTCGGCCTCTTGTCGGCGGACCACCATGGCCCAGTGCGGATCGGCTCGGACTCCTTGGCCGAGGAACTGGTCGGGGTGGTAGGGCGCAATGATCTTGTTGCGCAGGATCATCGACAGCATCTTGTCGCCGTCAGAGACTTGGTCGTCCCAGCGGGCCCAGTTCTGCAGGGCCAGCATCTTGACACGGACCGACATCTTGGGAAGGCCGCAGTTGAGGTGCATGGCACCGACGGGAGTGCCGGGGCCGACGCGGAACATGGTGCGGAGGGCCGTCATCTGGGCGTCGTCGAGGCGGTCGCGCAGAGCTGGGTCGGGGATGTCCATGGCCATCCCGTATTCGAGGGTCGGCCGCACAAAGGTCTTGTAGACCTGGGTGATGGTCTTGGCCGAGACCTTGCCGAGGGTGATGCCGAGTCCAACCACGGTGTCGGTGACCATGTGGACCTTGCGGAGGAGCTTGTCGAACTGGAGGTCCGGGCGGAATCCGTCAATGTCGACCATGACACCGAGGTAGCGGAACTGGAGGACCTTGGGCAGCTCGGTGCCGTACAGCTTGGCGGGATGGAGCTGGTCGACGTTGCAGGCCGAGTACAGCACCTCGCACTTGGGAGGCGAGAAGCGGTACCGGTTGTCGATGCTGTGGCGTTCGCAGATATCCAGCATGGCCTGGGTGCGGCCAGCCGGACAGATGAGGACACCGTCATCGGCAAACCAGAGCGAGTTGACCCGGAGACGGTGGTGGCGACTCGAGGCAAGCACAAGTCCGTCCTCGGCTCGGAGCAGTCCAGGCAGGTCGTCAATGTGGGCACTGAACAGAAGGGGACTCAGGACCGAGCCTTGGATGAGACCCTTCTGCAGCCACACAGGCTGCGACGTGCGGCCCTTGCTGGCGACGCGGACAAGAGTGCGGTCGAACATGGCCCTGAGGACCCCGACGGCGACCGGACCAGCACCTCGGGTGGCGATCTTGTCCCAGAGGCGCTCCCGCCAGACAGTGTCGTAGGCGGCCTTGATGTCGAGGAAGACCAGGCTGTACTCGTCGTCGCGGATCTTGTTCATGCGGACAAGAGCGTCGAGCGAGTACACCTGGTCGAGGGTGCCTCGGTCCGGGCGGAAGCCTCCCTGGGCAATGTCCATGATGCCGATCTCGCGGGTGAGGAACGGCAGCAGGACTCGCTCGGCGATCTTGCGGAGGACCTGGGTCAACCCGATGGGCCGGTACATGGCCGGATCGAGGATCGAACCCTTGTTCTTGTAGACCGGATGGATCAGGACAGTGTTCCACTCGGTCGGGACGACGGAGGCCTTGAGGGCGGCCAGCAGGATGGCCCGGAGCCAGGGAGCGACCACGGGAGCGACAGGGTGCAGCATCTCGGCCTTGATCTTGTCCGGGCCGGAAGACTTGCGCTTGGGGGACTTGACGATGGCATCGGCCACCTCGTCCGACGACAATCGGGGAATGGAGCGGTCCTCGGGGAGCAGGCGCGGAACAGTGTCCAGGGGTCTTGGGCCGACGGTCCGGTCAAAGGCGGCACCGGGGGTGTCCTGGGAGTGCGAGGAGACCTTGCCGTAGTGGACCACAAGTCGCTCGAGGGCCTCGTCCGAGTTGTCAAAGTGGAAGGCGTCGTCGAGCTCCTTGCGCTTCTTCATGGCGGCCAGGGACTTGGCGACCTCGGAAGCGTTGAGGGAGTGCAGCTTGTTCATGGCCAGGGTCTCGGCTGCTCGGCGGGACTGGACGATGAGGTTCTTTTCTTGTTTGCGGACAGCGCGGAGTTCGGCGCGCTTGTCCTCGGCGACGCGGAGGGAGAGCCCGGGCAACTTGAGCTGGTAGATGAGATCGCGGCGCCTCTCGCGAAGCTGCCGCATCTCGGGGATCAGGGCCGGGTCCTTCCAGACGGTCTTGATGGAAGCCTTGCCGATGGTGGAGTCGGCAGCGGTGGTGATCAGGGCGATCATGATGGACCAGGCGCGGTCGATGCAGTCCTGGGCCGCACTCTCCGAGATCGGAATGACCGATCCCCTTGAGATTGGCCGGAGTGCAGCCTGGATGCGCTGCAGACCGCGTTCGCGCTCGTCCAGCAGCGCCAAGAGGTACTGGGCGCGGACGGCAGGATCCTCGAGCTGGGCGATCTTCCACTGCCATTGGTCGACCTTTGGGTAGTACTTTGGCTGTACCCGCAGAGTCGCCCAGATGGGGAAGTGGTCGGACTGGCCACGGAAGGCACCGGCAGTGTCGACCTGCAGCAGCGGGTCGTTGTTGGCCTGGCGATGCGACACAAAGATGTAGTCGATCGTTGTCCAGCTGGGACCCCGCTGCCGGGTGTGGGTCGGGATCACAGCTGGAGGCACAACGCGGAGACCGGCGCGGGAGACAGTGTCCTCGAGGATCTTCTCCCTGCCACGGAGCGGCGTGGGCAGTCCGCTCAGGGCACTGAGGTGGGCATTGAAGTCACCCACCACAATGACCTGGGCGTCGGGGAGGGCGGCCTTGGTGTGGATCGACTGGAGGGCCTCGCGGTAGTCGTCCAGCTTGAGGCTCGGGGACAGGTAGAAGTTGCCGATGTGGATGACGTGTTTGTATGTCACCCACATGGCGTCGCCCTTGTCGCTGACTTCAATGTTGGTGAAGTCGTGCGGGTCGATCCTGGCCGGGTTGTAGAGGATGGCGATGCCTCTACCGGCGCGGCAACGGGGACCAGGGACCTTGACGGCATAGCCACAGAGAGGGCTGCGGGGTTCGAGGTCGGCGAGGGTTTCTTGGACACCGACAAAGTCGATGTCGTTGGTGTCGATGAGGTTCTTGAGTTCAACGTCGTTGACGTTGATGCCACAGACATTGAAGGAAGCGACGGTCAGGGATGTCTGGGCCCTGCCGCCTCCCTGCGAGGGGTGTGGATTCATTGGAGTCGTGCAGCGCTGCTGCTGGCCCGGGGGCCCTCTCCTTCAGAGTCAGTGTCCATGACGGACAGCGGGACTCTGTAGGCGGGGTGAGGCTTGCTGGGCTTTGACGAGGCACCAGCGGCGGGGGCAGCAGCAGCAGCGACAGCAACGACAACGGCAGGGGCAGCGGTAGCGGCAGCGGCAGAGGCAGACGACGAGGCAGCGGCAGCGGCAGAACCAGGGACCTTGGGGACGGCGGTGATGTCCGCCCGCTTGACCTCCTTGCCGGATAGGGCCTTCTTGAGGAGCGAGTCGTACTCGTCGCGGTACTCCTCGGGGATGCGCATCTGGATGCAGCGGCGGACAGGGGCGGTCTTGGCCTTGGCTGCCTGGCGGAGGGACTTTGCCATAAAGTTCTTGATGGCATCGGATCGGGACAGGGCCAGTCCATGGTGCTTGAGACCATGGATGACGTCGTAGGCCGGTACGACCCTGACCCTGCCATGTGTGGACGACAGCGACTCCAGACGGGCACCAAGGTCGGCCTTGTTGGATTTGTCGCGGACAAGGACCTCCATGACCGTGGCCTCAGGGAAGTTGATCTCGGCCAACTCCCTGGTGTCGATGCCGCATCGCTTGAGGTTGCGGCGGACACTGCCGAGGTCGCCACAGCGGATGCCCTCGACGTACAGCCAGTCCATGTTGGTGACGGCCTCCCTGAACTTGTCGTTCCGGAGCTCAGAGTTGGCGACCGTCCCGGGGACAAGGACTGGCTGGCGGTGCTGGTTGGGCTGGATCGGCTTGGAGGAGCCTGGCATTCGGCCGGTGGTCAGCATCCTCTTCCATTCGTCGAGCTGGCTGGCCTCGGACATGCGGCCGACACGGCTCTCGGCCTCCCGAACGTTCTTCAAGAGAGCGGCCTTGTACGAGGGAGACGGGGCGGAAACAGGGGCAGAGCCAGGGAGGGAGCCGGAGGACTGGGTCTTGGAACCGGGGGACTGGGTCTTGGGGGTGGCAGTCTTGTTGGCAACAGACTTGCGGAGCTGCTCCGTGGCACGGCTGATTGCCACATTGGACTTGGCGATCTTCTGGACCATGGCCTTGGTGGCAGCATCCATGTTGTCGGCCACGAGTGCCTCGAACAGGATGGACTGCACCCGGTCAGCCTCTCGCTTGAGGATAGCGAGGGCCTCCTCGGGTTTCATCGCAGGGACGGGAGCCTGGGACGGAGGAGGGGTCTTGGCCTTGACGACGGGTCGGGGGGGAAGGACGGGCCTGGCCTTGGGGACAGGGGACGCAGTGCCAACAGCATCAACAGCTCGACGAGCTGGATCGACGGGGTCAGCAGTGGAAGCAGGGGCTGCTCGAGGGGCGCCTTCAGAGGCACCACGGGGGACGGCGCGCTGCTTGTCCATGGTCTTGAGGCCGCACTTGGTGTGGAAGTTCTCCTTGAACTTGTCCGAGAACGCATCCACAAACAGCTTGCGGGACTCCTTGGTGGTGCGGCTCATGTGGGCCCAGAACTGGAAGGCCGACATCTGGCCGGGGCAGGGTCCGTCCTCGAGGGCCTGGGGACACTTGAGCTGGAGCTCTGTCAAGACTGGACAACGGGGCAAGCAGGGAAGCGCGCAAGAGTCCTAATGCAAGACTCGAACGTAGGGAGAGGAGCGGGGACTGGACTGGGACACAGAGTGTCAAGTGTGAAGCCAAAGTTTTATTCTAGATCCAAGGCTTAGGATACTAAAAATACAAAGTTCATTTCAAGGACAAGGCAAGATAACTAGGCAAGATACAAGGCAAGGAAACTCGGTTCATGACACTATCTCCCCCTTATAGGTCAGCCATAATGGCTCGATAGGACTGGAACATGAACGGCACCCCAGCTCGGGCTTTTCCGAAATTCAGTGTCAGCATCGGTTTCGAACCGGCAACCTCCAGACTGGTATGCAGACACCTTAAACGAACTCGGCGAACTGGGGCACTGGCAGGGGACTCGGAACGGCGGATGAAACCCTTGGAGAGGTTCTCTTGGATGTAGGTGTGGAGGGCGTCCATCTCCGGCTTGGAGAGGTTGTAGACGGGCCCAAACGACGGAGACGCACCTTCGACCAACGGGATCGTGTGGTCGTAAGGGCGGTGCTGGGGGAGCTTGTCGGCCTCGGACTTGGAAAACACCTTGGCAAAGGACGAGTACTTGGAGGGGACAGAGGGCTCGGCCTTGGGCTTGGCTCCAGCGTCGACGGAGCAGAGGGACAGGACTCGGGCAGCATCCAAGAGGAACACTTCCAGGCCTTCCTTCTGGACGGCGTGCTGGAAGGGGATGCTGCCGATCAGGCTGACGCTGGGCAGGGACTGGGTCTTGGTCTTGGTCTTTGGGACGGCAGGAGGCAAGGCAGGACTGGGCTTGGGCACGGCAGGAGGCAAGGCAGGGAGGATCTCGGGCTCGGCTGGGGACTCGGCTGGGGACTTGGCAGGAACAATCTTGGACTCGGGCAGGGACACGGCAGGCTCGGCGGGGACCTCAGCAGGGGACTCGGCAGGGCTGGACCTAGAGGACTGTGGCTCGGGAGAGAACGGGGAGGCCAAACTGTGGATAGAGGTGCAAGGCAAGAAAATAGAGTCATGGTGCCAGTCAAAGTAGGGTTTGTGTTTCTTGATCCAATCCATACCCAAGATGATCGGGTATGAAGCCAAGGGAATCAGCGCGAACGAGATTTGTTCATAGTGGCTGATGCCTGTGATCATAGAAACACAAACTCCAAGACTAGACTCCATCGAAGAACCATCGGCAAGAGTGATGACGAAAGAAGTTTCAAAGGTGGGGAGAGCGTGGGTTGCGGCGAATCCAGTGTCCATAAACGAAGTAACCGCGCCGGTATCGATCATGGCGGTTGCCCGTATGGACTCTGGACCGCACAGCAGAGTCACAGCGAGGGAGGGCTGACGTTGGATGTCAGGCTCGGGAGGCGAAGACGAAGAAGCAAGAGCGGTGGAAACGGTGGCAATGGTGACGGGGGCAAGATGGCAAAAGGCAGAAGAGTGATTTACCGTGGAGACATTTACAGGAGGAAGATTTATGACATGATTGACGCCTAGGAAAGCTCCTCCGACCTTTTCTAGGCAGAGAAGTTTTCCTGGTCGTCAAGTTTATTCACATCAACGACAGCCAAAGAAGCATCGATGGCAGCCAAGCGGGAGGATGCCTTATTGGGGCAGCGAGGGGCAATGTGCCCTTCCTGCTTGCAATAAAAGCAACGATTAGCAGCACGGAGGGCGGCCTTGTCCTCGGCGGTCAGCCTGCGAGCGGAAGCCTGGCTGAGGTCCATGGGCTGGGGAACGTTGAAGGCTTGAGCGGGGCGAGGAGGAGGAGCAGGAGCGAAGGGACGAGGAGCCGGACGGAAAGGGAGAGGAGCCGGACGAGCAGGAGCAGGAGCAGGAGCGGAGCGGTGGTTGGGACGGCGGGAGCGTTGGTCCTCCTGGCGGTTGTCGATGGCGATCGCCGCTTGCATGAGATCTTCGAGGTTGTCGAAGGAGCGGCGGGAGAGTTCATCTTGAACCGAGGGCTTGAGTCCACTCTCGAAGTGGAACATGAGAGGGTCTTGGGACCAAGTGACGAGGTGGACGGCTTGGCGGCGGTACTCGGCGGCATAGGCGGCGGCGGAGGTGACTTGGTAAAGCCTGACCATCTCGCGAGCAGCGGCGATGGTGGGCTGGACCTGGCCAAAGGCAGCACGGAGCCACTCGGAGAAACCGGCAAAGTCACGGATGGCAGGGGGAGAGCACTCGGGGTCTCTCTCCAACTGATCGATGTACGGCTGCATGTAGTCTGCAGCAGTACCATCGAGATAGGATAAGGCGTAAAACACCTTATCCCTTTCAGTCTGGAAGAGGGGAGGGTTGGACACGAAGGCCAGTCTGCAATGCGAGAGGAAGGCATTGCAGCGGCTCGGGTCCTTACCAGAGAAGCGGTCGGGAGGACCTATCTGCCTGGTGGCAGAGTTGCGACCAGCAGAGTGATCCTCGGGGTCTTGGGCAGGATCATCGACGTCGTCAGGTACGCCGAAGTAGGGGCGACCTGCGCGACGGATCGGAGCGGGAGCAGGAACTGGAGGAGGTAGCTGGGCCTGGTAGCTGCGGAGGGCCTCCTGGACACTGGCGGCGACAACTTGGCGGACATCCTCTTCACGGCGAGCCAGGACCTGGTCCATACGATCGGTGATGCGGTTGAGCGCATCATCCTGATCGTGGAGGAACTTGGAAAAGTCCTGGAGAGAACGGGCGTTCTCGGCGGACTGGATAATGACCGCACGGATGGCCTGGAGCTCGGGCTCGGAAAGGCCAGAAGGGGAAGCCATTGGTAAAAGAGATAGCGAAGGGAACGGGGACAAAAGCTGGGCAAGTGGGGGGTTGTTGAAGGTCTTGCCAAGTGTCAAGACTGGACAACGGGGCAAGCAGGGAAGCGCGCAAGAGTCCTAATGCAAGACTCGAACGTAGGGAGAGGAGCGGGGACTGGACTGGGACACAGAGTGTCAAGTGTGAAGCCAAAGTTTTATTCTAGATCCAAGGCTTAGGATACTAAAAATACAAAGTTCATTTCAAGGACAAGGCAAGATAACTAGGCAAGATACAAGGCAAGGAAACTCGGTTCATGACAAGCTCGTCCTTGCCGTGCTTGACGACGATCCAGGGATCGGCCGAGGCGAGCTTGCACTTGCGGCACAGGACAGTGCACTGCAGCTTGGCGGTCACGGCCATCCACAGCTGGTTGTTCATCTTGGTGACGTCGATGATCTGGGTTGCAGCCTTCTGATCATCGACGTCGGACGAGGCGTGCCACTTGCGCCAGAACTCGTCGCGCCAAGGAACCGAGACGACGTCGGCACTGGGCTGGACAACAATGTCCATGGCACAGTGGTCTTGGTGGGGAGCGGCGGAGGAGGACACGGGAGCCAGGGACTCGGCAGGGTGGTCTTGGTCGGCACAGGAGGACGAGGGCTCAGCGTCAGGCTCTTGGTCCGGGCTGAGGTCTTCTTCGACATTGATGTCCTCCAGTTCATCAATGTCGACGGCGGCACGGGCGGCAGCGCGGTCCAAGGGCGGGAACGAAAAGTCGGGTTCGGCCGGGAACCTGAACTCGGGCGGGGCCGGGAGCCTGGACTCGGGCACGGACACGGACGGGAACTCGGACTCGGGGAGACGCTCGTCATGCTCCGGCCTGGGGAGCATGGTCATTGCGTCGGGCAAGGACAGGCGACGCTTGGCGGGGGAGGAAGGGGTGGCCACGGGTCGCTCCTTGCGCTTGAAGATCAAGCTGCCGACAGCGATGGTCGAGGCCGGGAGAAGGGACTGCTGGGGTCTGTCCTTGGACATCGCTCAGCAGTGGGGAAGGGGACAGGGAGTGTGGGAGCGAGGGCGGGGAACTGGAGGGGCAGAGCTGGAACAAACACAGAGGTGAAAGCAGTGTGGTGCAGGCCACACGGTGCAGCAAGAGCAATACAGGTGCAGCAGGAGCAGGACAGGTGCAGCAAGAGCAGGACAGGTGCAGCAAGAGCAGGACAGGTGCAGCAAGAGCAGGACAGGTGCAGCAGGAGCAGGATAGGTGCGGCAGGAGCAGAGAACTCGATGTGCGATGAACCTGTGTTTCACGATCCGATCCCGCGTTGGCGATCCGAAACTCGCATTGGCGATGTCAGTCAAGCTGGTCTTCCTCGCTGCCGTATTTATCGTTTCCCAGTCTGCATCGCCGCCAGCGTCAACGATCGTGGGAATCGCCCCAACCAGACTTATCTGCCATCGTGATCGACCATCGTGATCAACGTCACAGTCTGCGCACCGATATCGCACGAATCAGCATCGACGATGACCAATACCCTCCCCATCCATGGCCAAACCTTACGCATCCACGATGCATGGATGATGCAATTCACATCCCATGACACCCCAGACGCAGCTTTCCCACGGCAGATACGCCCTCGGATACCCCAATCTGAGTCGGTTTGGGGGAGATACGAACCCGATGATCGGAGTGTGAGGTCGGAATGGCATGTGGGATGCCCCATCAGACTCATCATCCATGAGACAAGTGCATGGAGATGCCATGATCCATCGCCGAGTCTCAACCCTGGCGAAGACCATTGGTTCATCCACCGTTCATGACAAGTCGATTGCCAATGCACCAGTCATGCATGCGTCATCGTGGATGCACTGTCTGCCCCAAAGCATGGAGTTCCCACGATCCCAAGGTCGAGACTACTCCTCAGAGCACCTTGCGTTGACTAGTCATAGAGTCAGTATGATATGCCATTGTGTCCATCCTCTGGCATACCACTACCCCAACCAATGATGGCAGGGTAAGGTGGCATTATCTCGAAGGCCGATTGCGTCATGCATCGGACTCTGGAAGGCATCAGAGGTTTTTTTTTTTTTGTTACTATAGTCAACTTTATTCAAGAAGACAAGCCATCAGGTCCAACAGGTTGGTACCCCGGCACGTTGAGTACACAGGCAAGCCTATTTACTCCTGTTGCAGCCTAGTGCTGCCTCAGCTGCCCACAAGGTCTGAGACCAAGCGGGTGAACACATTTTCGAGCAGTTCCCACAAGGGAACAGCAGGATCGAGGGGGGGTCGGGGTGGAGGAATGACAAGTGCTGACACTATACTACGCTGTGATGAGGGTGCAGGGAGAGACTGCAAGGGTGGGACTACACTGGGTGTGGGAGTGGGTGGTGGTGCTGGGTGTGCACCAAGTGCGAATGCTCGGAAGGCAGTGCGGGAGCG